>NC_134546.1:31005833-31666666 GCF_050624435.1 Tenrec ecaudatus
ACAACTCACCGATCAATAGTACATCTTAAATGCGGAGAGGGTATGTTCACAGATGAGGGTTGGCTAGTTTTTAGTAAAGTTTTCACTTGACTGTGTAACGTGTTATTGCTACTTTATAATCAACACAGTTCTCCCTGCAGGTATTAATTTTAGTTAGAAAATGAATGTGTTCACTGTAAAAAATTCCAATCAAGGAGAGGGTCTGAAAAATATAGTTCTCTCTCATCTAAACACACACACACACACACACACACACACACACACACAAATATAAACATAATCCTATTACACACGAGCTTCTAAAACTTGCCTTTGCCACTTACCATCAACATACTTATGTAGTTTAATCTTATCCTAATATTTGAATATTATTTCCTTTTGTGTGTATCCATTTGAAAAGCCTTCAAAGCTTCTTTTTCACTACTAAATTACTTTAAAATAAGGAAATACCATTAAGTGGGAGAGACAATTCTAGATATTGAATTCAATTCCAACAGACAGTTCTCAAAATGTAACAGCTTTGGGAAAATGTTTACTTTTGAGTTCTTGTGGCATTTCACAATCTTGGAAGAGAGAAACCGACTACATTTAAATTCTTTGAAAGTGGCAGTTGTGTTTAAAGGTCCCAAGAGAAACCTTATAACTAAAGTCTGTGCCTTCCAAGGCCACTTTCACTGGGAAGATCAGCTTCCTTAAGATTTCTGCTTCTACAGTGTGGCAAACGAGACAACCTGAAAACATTGGAAATCATACCTAGAAAAGGCGGGGGGGAAAGATACTTAAAACAAACTTTTAAATACAGAGCCAGGCTCATAAACTATAAGAGACTTTCCAAGGACCAGAAGCAAAAAGGGAAATGAACCAGAATAAAGCAACGTGAGAGAACGTTCTAGCTGTGTGTTCGATGAAAGGCAATCGCGGGGAGCCAGGCTTCAGCTTCTGGCGTCCATGTGGACAGGGAAGGCAAGGCCCTGGGGGTGCACAGGCGGCTAAGAGCCTTTCTTAGGCATCAGAACCCTCCAAGAGCTACTCCCTCCTTAATAGAACAAACGAGGAAGATGACTAAGGCTCTTGGCTCTCGGGGCAGGTGAAAGGGGTAGAGGAAAAGGGGTCTCAGCGTTTGCTACCATAGGCTCCGTCATTCAAGTTTAGGGTACAAATACAGAATGGAAACCTTGAGATTACGGAGATGGGGAGGGGGGGTTCTGGAAGGACACACCCATAAAGTCCATCGTTTCTCAGGTTCAAGTGCTGCCCACTGGGTCTCACATATTTAATTACTTAAGGCAGCACAGCGATCAAGGGTAATACGTCTCTTTTATTGGCCGATAGATTACCTGCCATATATATCATCATGGGGGGAAATGTAAAGATAAGATTCAACAGAAAAATGTTCAAAACAGATGGGAGAAATGCCCTCGATATGTTGACACAATAAAAGCGAGTTTGTCTAAGAAAAAGTAAAAGAAAAACCGTGAGGACGGGAAAAGGAGCTCATGAACAAAACCCGCCTTCAACATGTCTCTACCATGAGGCAGGCCAACAAGGCATGACCACAACTCAGTTAATTCTTTCTCCTTTCAGAGGCAGAGCTTACTTTATTTTTTTTTCAAGTTTTATTGGCACATAACTTATATACCTTACAATTGAAGCACTCAACTATATCAAGGGGGATTGTACAATCATCACATCTATCTTAGAGCATCCCTACCCCCCATGGCTAAATCACCTTCAATAGGAGTTATGCATAGCCTTTAAAAAATGTTTTTGGTGAAAATTTACTTAGCAAATTAGGTTCCTTTTTAGTAGTTTTTATCCAAATTGTTCCATAACATTAGTTACACTTCATAGATCATATGGTCAGTACTCTCACGACTCTGATTTTACTTGTTTCCATTTGTCGGGCTTCCCTGCCCTCCCACAGGGGCCCTGGTGATGTCCGGAGTTAGCACCGGGCTGCTAATCACAAGGGCAATGGTTCAGACCCACCAGCTGCTCCACGAGAGAAATATGAGACAATCTCCTGCGGGAACGAGTCACAGCCACAGAAACCTCACACAACAGTTCCACTCTCTCCAAAGAGGGTTGCCCGGTTGGAAAACAGTCCATGGCAGTGGATTCTGCTGGCAAGTTCCCTGCCCCTACTTAGCAGCCCATCGTAGTCCTGACCACGCAGCCTCACGTATTTAGTAATTCAAGGGAGCACTTAATTCACAGATAATACTGTTTCTCTTAGACGCCCGTCTGCTGTCTGCACAAAGGGGGAAAAAACCCTCTAGTGATTTGCTCCTGGACACAGAATCTGGCACAAGTGACAATACAGAACTTGGGAGACGACACCTGCGTGCCCTCCTGGTCCCACTGGCTCTGCGGGGAGCCGCTGTCCTCGGTCCACTCCAGCTGCTCCCCAGAGAGATGTACCCAGTGAGCAGTGCAGCCTCCGCCAACAGCCACGGGAGTGAACCACAGGGCCCGGCCCTCCTTCCGACCTCAGCCTCGCCATCCCTCACCCCTCCCGAGCCAGATTACGCTGCCACGTCAGCCCCTGGCTCCCGCCCTTTAGAAATCAGGAGATCGGAAGAGCTGTTTCAGCGGTCAGGTTCGCAGATCACTTGGTTAAAGCCGTGAGCCAGCGAGATGAGGGCGAGCACAGATGGGGAGGGGGAGGTCTAAGACGGCTACGCAGGCAGGCAGCACCGTAGACTAGTCAAGAGCAGACACATTGCCACGAGAGGCTCATTTAGTGAAAACTTAGTAAAGGCAAGAAAGGGAACACAGAGGAAAGCCGGGGTTTGGGGATAGGCACGTGTAGGGACATGGCATTGCTTAAACACGGCTCTTTTATCTAGGTCTTTGTAATCCAACCGAGTGACTGGGTGGTACCATGCAAATAAGAGGCATAAACACTCATGGTCGGTGTTGCCGGTCCTCTGGGGAGAGCCCGAGACCATCAAGAAAGAAGAGTCACCAGTAGAGCCCGAGCGATCCCTCGGGGACGCGGCCGAGGCCCCCGCACTGCGACCATGGGCAGGGCAGCAGCACCAGGCTGGAAGGCTGCCTGGCACACAGAAAGAGGCAGAGGCCAGGGAGCAGATGGCTGAGACAGCAGACTAGAGAGAGGCCCCTGGCTGCTGGCATGACTGAGACGAGGTGCTACTGTGGACAAGAGGGCTGTGTCCTTTGTGTTGTCGGATAGTGATCTGTGGTCATCTATTAACTTACCTAGCAAAACCGAACCCAAGCCAATGCCACTGATCGATTCTGACTCTTAGGCAACCCTCCAGGCCAGATCAGAAATGCCCTTTCAGGTTTCTGAGGCCAACTCTTGACAGGAGCGGTGGCTTCATCCGTCCCCAATGAAGCCGCTGTGAGGTTGAATTGCGACACTGTGTGCAGCCCACTAGGCCACCAGGCCCCTTATCGTTTCCACGATCTTAAGTCTTTTCTGTGCGATCCATGAGGTCGGCGCCACGAACGATCACACCGAGCACTGAAGGAGTGACGTGGAGGAGATGTTGGGGTCAGGATAAGATAAAGGAAGTTGGAGGGTGGAGGCCCAGCTGACCCCTGCCTTGTGGTCGTCAGCCTTGGGTTGGGGTGGAGTTGGATTCTCCTCCCACCAGGGCATGTCCACAGGATGTACATTCCAGCACCCACGTTGTTTCTCCCACGGACTCAGGTGCTGATCAGAATGAGCACATTAGCATTCACAGCCTTATTTTACTTTGTTATCGCCAGCCTTTGACATCATTGAAAGGCCTAGTTTGGGGACTGTTGAACAGAAATGGTAACAAGTAAGCCAACCCGTTGGTACAGGAACACTAGACTTTTTGTTTCAGAGTGAAGAACAGTAAAGAGGGCGATTGCCAGCACGGGGAGAATGGAATCAGATACCTGATTTGGATGGAATATATGGTAAGACTAAAAATCGAGTAACAGAAAGCATATTTAATAGATTAAAGATGTAAAGGAAGGGTTAAGACTTATTTGTGGAAATCATAAGACACCAAGAAAAAAGTGGAGATATGTGAAATAAAATAATTTCTAAAAATAGAAAATGTAATTGCCAAACATTATAAGCAATGGCAGTCCTAACCAGTTATAAAAGTAGTGACCTGGGCGATGGGTATGAGCCCCCAAAGGGCCCCACTGAGGGCTAAAAAGGGTAGACAATCCTACCTTGACCAGAAGGCTCAGGAGACATAGAAGGCCTTAGATATCTGTGTGGAATTCCAGGTCGAGAGATCAGAGGGGGTGTGGGTGTGAATAAAGGCATGTGCCTTTTAGGCCTTCATGACAGCCTGAGTCGCAGGAATGCTCTCGCCCTGGTGGTGCTGGGTCCCTCGACTCCAGCTGTCAGGCTGTGGGGCCTTAACCCAAGCTCAGAGCAAGTGCCTATGAGCCTAGTGAAGCTGCTTCTGCATGGAGTCCCTCCGTGTTCACACATAGGGGTGCTGTGTACACACCTTCAGGAGGAATCAGGGAAGCTGGTGGCACTAAGGGGACCTGCCCCATCCCTAGCCAGTCTTTCCACTGAGGACACTTTCCTGCTGTACCTCCAGGATCAACATAATGTCCCCACCCCCTCCTGCCTGGGGCAAGGAGGATGTACCTAGGTGCGTGGGATGCTGTCCTAATGAATGCTATGTAGCCATACCTACGTTTGAAGAGATAAGAATTACATTTTTTGGTATCATTTTATTAGGGACTCTTACCACTCTATCACAGTCCATATATAAATCCATTGTGTTAAGCACATGTCTACATGTTGCCATCATCCTTTTCAAAATATTTTCTTTCTACTTGAGCCCTTGGTATCAGCTCATTTTCTTACCCCCCACCCCACCACACCCTCCTTCCCTCATGAACCCTTAATAATTTATAAATTATTTTTTTCATGTCATCCACAGATAGCTAATGCCCTTCACCCACTTTTCTGTTATCCGTCACCCTGGGAGGGGCTTATATGTCAATCATTGTGATTGGTTCCAGAATTAAAAATTTTAAGATGAGGAGAGAGCTAAATTCTGAGGCAAGCACTTTAAGTTCAAAAAAGGGCAACAAAAAAAAAAAAATCCACACATAGACTGGAAACATCAGAGTTTAAAAGAAATTAATCCAAATTCAAACAAAAGACTGGACCACATGAAGAATGTATCAGGATTAGAGGGAGGCTCATTAACAATCGGCAATACAAAGATGATACTACGTTCTTGCCCGCTGAAAATGCTCACAATTTGAAGCACCTATTGAAGATAAAGGAAACAAAAACATGCACCAGTGCAGTAGTAAGTAGTGCTATGATCTATGAAGAAACGATTCTAGTGGTCACGGATTTCATTTTACTTCCATCCACAGTCAACGCTCATGGAAGCAGCAGTCAAGACATCAGAGGGATGCTGCCAGGGGCAAACCTGCTGCACAGACCTCTGTAAATGTTGCCAAGCAACGCTGCCACGGTGAGGAGAGCAGCATATCTCACCCAGGCTATGGCTGGCATTTCCCGTTTGCAAAAGCTAGATAATGAATCATGAAGACGGAAGAAGAGCTGATGCCTCTGAATTACAGTGGTGGAGAAGAACACTGACTGTACCAGAGACTCTACCAAAAGAGAGAGCAAAGCTAGTCTTGGAAGGACAGTCAGAACGCTCCCTAGAAACGAGGATGTCGCATTTGCTTGATACAGGTTATCAGGAGACGCCAGACCCTTCATGCTGGGCAGAGTCAGAGAAAGAGAGAAAGACCCTCGATGGATTGACACAGCGGCTACAACAAGGGTGCAAATGCAGCGATGCTCTTGAGGATGGAGGACCGGGCTGCTGTGGGAGCAAACTCATTCAATAGCAGCAGGCAACAACAAAACAAACGTGGGAACAGAGTTTTGAATTCCTAACATACAGAATTATAAGCGTCTAGAAATGTAGTCTTTATTCTACAATGTTCAATAATGTTAAATATTTATCAACACTCATTGAAATAAAGCTGACACTTATACAAAGAAATCTTGCTCAAACATACACTAAAGAGTATTCATACTTCATCAAAAGTATCCTCACAAAATACGTAACCTTTTTATAAGCTTCACAAATGTTCTCATGATCTTCCATTTGGCTTTCAAGGATCTCTATAACTTATTCTATTCCCCAAATATCTAAATGCCTAACAAATTACTGTGATCTCTCATTATATCTTCATGACAGTACTATTGCTTCATCTACCAGAGCCCAAATTAATTTAAAGCCTACTTTTTTCATTAAACTTTCTAAAACAATCCTAGTAATTCCATCATTTAATTTCCAAAAGCACATTAAAAATGGAGTCAGGCTCACTACTGACTACGTCCTTATAATAAAACCCAAACCAAATTCCCTGCCATTGAACTGATTTTGACTCATGACGACCCTTAGGACAGGGTAGAACTCTCCTGTGAGATTCTGGGACGGTCACTCTTAACAGAGTGAAAAGCCTCACTACTTCTCCCAAGAAGGAACGGTGGTTTGGAACAGCTGACCTTACAGTTAGTAGCCCAGCAGTAACCACGAGGCCAGTAGGAGTCCTTGCTGGTACCGACATCAGAAATTCTGTGTACACTAGCCTTTTAAGATGGAATCCGGGCGTATGACTCAACTAGGCTTCTTTATGTTTGCAAAGTCAAACAGATGGTCACAGAATAGGACTTAAACCTGAGTAATTTAAATAAATCTCCATAAAACAAACAAACAAAATATGGAGCCCTGTAGCACAGAGGTTAAACATTCAGCAGCTAACCAAAAGGTCAGCTGTTTGAATCCACCAGCAGCTGCACAGCAGAGAGATGTGGCAGTCTGCCCCGGTCATGGTCACTGCCCTGGAAACCCACTGCGCAGGGTCCTTCCTTGTTAGGGTCCTTCCTTGTTAGGGTCCTACCGGCTAGAATCAACCCAAGGAAGCAACCTTTTCTTTCTTTCTTTCTTTCAAAAATCACATTAAAATACTATTTTGTTAATCCTTATGTTAAGTAAAACAAGCTAAGAAGACAGTGAAGTGAAATAAACACAGTAAAAATAAAATCCAATCTTTTAATATCTACTTTGTTATAATCATGAGAAGTCCTGGTAGCACAGTGGGTTACTTGTTGGGCTGCGATCCATAAGGTTAGCAGTTCAAATCCACCAGTTCAAATCCACTCCTCGGCAGAAAGATGAGGCTTTCTACTCCTGTACAGCGTTACAGGCCTGGAAGTTCGCAGGGGCAGTTCTATCCTGTTCTATAGGGCTGCAACGAGTCAGAATCGACTCCAGGGCAGTAAGTGAGGTTTTGAGGATCTTTTTTTTAGCTATAATCGACTGCAAAAATTAGTTAAAATATAAAATACAAGCTCAAATTCTGTATGAAAAAATATTTAAAATTTATAAAGTATTTTCTCAGAAAGGTTGACATTGCGAATTTCTAAGACATTATTTTATTTCACATCAACCAAAAAGCACACCTCTGGCAAACAAAGATACCCAACTTTGTAGCGTAGAACAAGATTCATTCATAAAACTAGACGGAAAAGGGGAAGAAAAGGAAAGCAGCGAATGCTGTATCTTTGCCACGTCTTTCTTCCGACTCTATTAGAAATCTCAACGAAAAAGGGTTTTACCCAGATTTTTAATTCTCTAGAATCCAGCACTATCGGACAGCAAATATTTAACTGATACTTTCAGAGCACACGATAGAGTAAAATCTGTTGTCTTTGTATTATCACTGTTCATTTTCTTACTAGGGGCAACTTTTTGGATACAGATGGCCTGTTTTCTAGCAGTCTGAGCTTGAAATGTTTAACAATAAGTGCTCTTCAAAATTAATAAACACTTCAAACACATGTAATGTTCCAAATTATAAAGCAAGTGTTCCTTTCACCCACACAAGGACAATTTCAAAAAAATCTCAAGGGAAAATTCCATTATCCCTCAAATTCGGTATTTCCACAAACTTTTTGAAGATCCTTTAAATATTTTAGGTATCTAAATAAGATAATGATCAAAGAGCTTTCTTCCAATGTGTCAGTAGCTGTATTTTAAGACATTCTATTTCATTAAGCTAAAATAGAAAATCTTACCGTGATAAATATCTTGTAAGGAACCACCACCACAAAACTCCATACAAATCCAAAGTTTATCTCGCCTGTGAAAATAAAATAAGCACATATCACATTTTCATGATTAAAATTTGAGTCAACACATATTAGAACCCTAAAAAAGTACAAAAATGCAGTATGCAACCTGAAAAAAAGCTAACTTCTATGAGCAAATAACAATGAGCTCCAGTGGTTGTAGGGCTGCGAACAATGAGGTCAGCAGTTTGAAACCACCAGCTGGCCACAGGGAGAAAGATGAGGCTGTCCATAGTTGTAAAGAGCCACAGTGTCAGAGACCCACCAGGGCGCTTTTACCCTGTCCTGTAAGTTGAAACTGACTTCATGGCAATGAGCTGTGAGAAAATGAATTACGTATGTGTTACCATAAAGTAATTGCCGGTTTTAAATACAACATGTCACTTAATAGAGTAAAAAACTGTCATCAGGCACATTTAAATAACAAAAGATAATTCCCTTTACTTAAAACTCTTCCTCCCACTTTTATTCATCTACTCCCATGTACTATTATAAAAGCGAAATGTTAATTGAAAGGCTTATATGAAAAAATATCAAAGTATAAGAAAACCATAATACATTCAAAGCACATCAGCTTGATAGCATTCTTGTCAAAACAGATGGAAGGTCAACCTTCATATCTACACATCAACAGAGATCTAGTACATCGTTCACTTCCTTTCTGAGCATTTTCCGATCACATTCGTATTCTGAGATAGCCACCTGGCCCCTACAAGTCTGACCTACTTGTTATACGGTCCTTTGCAGAAACAACGTGCAAGCCTCTGGAGTTGATGATACTTCAATACAGAATCCAGGCCTGCATGGAGTGCTACGGGATCCCAGAGGAGGCACGCCGGAGGAGAGTCGAGGGAAGGTTTTATGGAGATCCTATTTGAATTGGGTTTTGATGCTAAAGTTGGAATTCACCGGGGAAAGTAAGGCGAGGAGGTTTTCTGTGTGAGCGGCAGGAGATGAAGGGGCCGGAAGAGGTCACGGTCACTGTTGTAAAACAATGCCTGTGTGGCAGACTCCTGAGTTTAGTGCCTTCATTTGGTCTAGATGCGGTCTACCTTGCCAAGCTCTCTCTGAAAACGTGGCATCAAGACTCACGCACTGGTCTCAGTGAACGGAACACATAGTATGTGCTAAAAAGTGGAGTTGTCGTTGTCAGGCGTGGAGCGCAAAGGTGGCGGGGATGGCTGTATCCAAGAGGTGAACAGACCCGGTTAGGTGCACTGTACTTCAAAGGCACACGACCGCTGGAAAGGTCAGTGAAGTAACCCGGGGTACACTAGGAGTGGGGAGGAGGAAGGTCCCATTCTAGAAGGTAAAGCTGAAGACAGCGACGTCTCTAGACCAGGAGATCTGACGTCTCCTCGGGTCTCCTGGAAGCAGGTGAGACACATGCCAATGAAACTGGGGCCTGGCAGCTGACGGTGAAATATGGGCTAGCTTCGGTCCCTGGGGTAGGGTTTAAGAATTCTCAGAACACATGCCTGGGTCAAGTGATGTGTGGTTTTATCCAAAATGAGGATGATGTTTTTGAGAAGGCTAAATCCCCTCGGAGAATCTAATAATTATTTTCTTTATTTGAACACTATCATTCTATTTATTAACTGGGCTTAAGGCTACATTCAGTTTCTTAGCAACTACATGAAACTGCAGGTTTGCAGCGTGCGCAGTCAACAACAACACACCTCTAGATCTTTTTTACGTAAAGAAAGGAGACTTATGTCTAGCATCTTACTTGTGGTAAAGCTGATTCATGGGCTGCGTCCCTGTTTAGTAAATCCCATCATTAAAACATCAATGTTTGATTCCTTCCCCTGGCTCCTGACACCGTTCATAAGATGTGCCTGGTTTTGAGGTGAGAAAGAACTGGCAGCTAGGAGTTGAGCCTACAAAACCGGCTGAAGGATTGTGTTTGGGGCTCTACTTGCTATATGATAGCATTTGTAAGAATTAATAACATGATATGGAGACTCTGAAGCAAAGAATGGGGAAAATATTGGAGCACAATAAATGTAAGCTGCTTCCAAATCCCCTTATTATCATTGATCTTGTATTTACCTTACATTTTACCAGAAATTGTTCCTGGAACATGTTGAAGAAACAATACCCCAATGAAACTGAGCTTTCTTTTGTAAGCAGGGGTAGTGGGAGGAGAGGCGTCTGACAAGACTTCTTCCTAAGCCACACGGCAAGTGCGTCTCACTCACCGGATTAGTAATTTACCACCGACCTCTGCCGGGGACAGACAGTCGCTCCACAGTCAAGTGCAAGAGTCTGCACTGTCTTTCCCTCTGAAAACTGGTCACCAGTGAATCTCTGATCTTTGACACCTCTTCCAATTGTCAAAGCGCACTGACAGTGGATGACAATCGCGTTTGCTTATTTCCAGGATAATGAGATATAATTTATATAATTCCAGAAGTTTGAACTCATTTAAAGTGTCTAGCTACTCTATGATTATCTACTCACCTATCTTATATTTCAATTCGTTCTTAATAATGCTTTTCCTACCCTTTAGTTTGAAAACGGTTTCCCTTGGTGGAGGAAATGGATGCAGGAAATGAGGACTCTGTTTGTGTTTCTATTTTGATATGATACCATCTTCTACTCAAAGTTGGTTTATTCCCCCGTTTCGCCCTTGCCTAAATACACAACATCTATTCATTCTAGGTAAACTTTACAAGCAAAAGAAACAAGAATATCTCAGGAATGTCTATATTTTAAGATTCCTAAATTACTTTAAGGAGCCTTGGTGGTGCTGATGGGCAAGCACTGGACTGCTGACTGCAAGGTTGGTGGTTCAAAACCACCAAGCACTGCTTGGAAGTAATTTGTTCCTATAAAGATTTGATTTATAGCCTGAGAAACGCTCTGTAGGGCCACTATGAGGCAGAGTCAATTCGATGTCAGCAGGTAAATTACTTTACATTTATAACATTCTGTTTTGTTACAGATATTACCAAAAAACCCCTAGATCCTTCAGTTTATTAGAAAAAAAATGCCTTCCATCTGTCACATGAATGTCTCTCTTGCAGTGATGCATTTGTGTTTGTTCTGGTCATTCGCCACGCCATCTGTCTACTAAGAAAGGACTGGAGTCAGACAGGCCCATCTACTCAGGTCAATAAATGGTAAAATCTTTGCCCCTAGGTACCTGAAATGGAACACAATTTACCCGAGGTAAAAATTCAATGAGTCAATAGCTAATTTCCAGATTCAGCACTTTTTTTTTTTTAGAATTCTTTCTTTCTTGTTCTGTAAAATTATCTACCTTACAAGGAATAGAATAATAAGTCGAGGGGGAAAATTCACTACTTTCATCTTGTAGTTTGAAGTTTGCCAAAACATTCTAATTATTTCACTGACCTGAAAATCTTATTATTTCTAAAACACATATTTTAATCTTTCTATATATTCTAATACATCAGGCTGTGATTAACCAAACTATGGCCAGATTATTCTTATATTTTGCCCAAATACCAAACATTAACATTACATTACTGAGTATTAATATTATTGCTACTATTCAAAATAAAATAAAAATATGGCCACCATCATTAGGAAGTAGGAGGGCAGGGTGAATGGCTGGGGGTAAGCAAAGGAAGGCAGAAGGGAAAGGGGGGAGGACGATGAAAAGAAAGAATGGGAGGGTGGTGGAGATGAAGAAGAAATAAACGTTCTCATTTTATTTATCCTGGCATTTCTCCAAATTAATATCCCCATGTGCCCACTAAACAAAGAAACAAAATAAAACCCAATGCACATTATAGTATCCCTCAGACTAATGCTCTGAGGAAAATGCCCCAGGTAATATTGGCCCAGGGAACTATTTCATAAGGTTGCTCCACTCAACTTTTGCTTCAAGTTGTGGTTCTGACCTGGGGGCGATGTTGCCCTCTAGGGAACATCTGGCACCGTCTAGAAAGACTGTGTTTGTTACAGTGACGGACTGCTCCTGGAGGTTACAGGTAAGATGCTAGAGACGCTCATCTTACTGATAAGGCTGCCTCTCAAGTGGACTAGATATGCACACGTGTTTCCATATCTATCTATAACGTAGGTTTCTGAATGGATTTTGAGCTCACACTAAATCATAACTCCTCATGCTCCACACGTGCCCGCATGAAGTGACCACTGGAAGATATGGGCAGTACAAAAGTGTGGTCAAGAAATCACATGGTACCCAGCTATCAGAAGGAACAGCACCTGGGCTCTTAAAGGCTTGTCTAAAACAAGCAGACATCTAACTGAAGTGTCTTTCAGCTAAATCTACATGGAAGAAGCACATCCGCCTGTGTGGTCCAAGGATCGTGAAGAATAAAATCCATGGTCAGTGGGGGCAGACTGTACTAGAGCTTAAACTGAGCACCCAGTCTCCGAAGGCTATAGTGAAAGCCAACTGAGGAGTACTCACAAGGATTCAGCTTCCAAGGATGGTCATAGTTTTTCCCTCAGGCACAATTCATGGAAAAATGAATTCCTTCTACCCTCTCCGAGCCAGACCTGTAGGGGCTTGGATGGGTGTGTCTTTGATGGGGATCACCAAACTAGGGCTCTCAGTCACGAGTGGTGCCCTGATTACTTTGGTCGGAACCCCCTGAACCGACCTTTACATTAGTAGACTAAGATGCCTTCTCCCCGAGAGGGGCTGGTGAATTTGAACCCCTAAGCTTTGGGTTAGCAGCCGAGTGCTTTAGTTCCCATGCAACCAGAGCTGCTTATGAAGTTGCCAATCAAAACCACGTGAGACCCCACTTCACCTCTACAAGAATAGCTGCGATGTAGCCAACAGAAATGAACAGGTGTTGGCAAGGACGTGGGGGCAATTCTCAGTCATCATCCACAGCGGATGAGAATGCAAAATGGTACAGCTCCTGAAGAGCACTCTGGCAGTCCCTCAACCAGTTCAATACGACTGTCGACTGGGCAGTGAGTTTATTGTGTTTTGTATCCTATGACCCAGCAACCCCGAGCCTAAGAATAAGTTCAAAAGAACGGAAAGCAGAACACAAGCACAAACCTCAACACTGATGTGCCTCATTGCACGGCTCAAATCAGCCCCACAGGGAGAAACAACCTAAATGCCCCCAACAGACGATAAACTGGACAAACAACATGGTATTATTACATGGTGAATCACTCGGTCAAGAAGAGAAATGAAGTTGTGAAACACGCTGCAATAAGAACGAGCCTCGCTACACGTGCGTACGGGTGCTCGTTATGCTGAGTGTCTCCCTGGAGGTGAGTATTATGCCGAATCAAATAAAGCAGCCATCAAAAAAATCGGTATGATCTTACTTTGATGAAATACACCAACAGACCAAAGTTTATTAGTGATTATGAGGGGACTGGGAGAGTCATTGCTTAGGGAGCACTAAATTGATGGAATAATTTGACAAAAAAATTGTGGTCGTAACAGTACGACGTAGTGAGCATAACTGACGCAGCTGACTTAAACGTGTCAACTCTGCTCAACTGGCAAGTGTGTGTGCACGTTATGGGACACAGTGGTGCTGGGGGTTAGGCCCTGGGCTGCTGGCTCCAAGGCTGGCCGAGCTCACCTGTCACTCCACGGAGAAAGGGGAGGTTGTCTGCTTTGCTGAAAAGATTTGCAGTCACCCTGTACAGGGCTGCTAGAGGTGAGAAGTGATTTGAATGCAGTGGATTTTATTTTATTTCTCTCTCTAGATATTTACATATCTACCTACATATCTATTTATATAGTACAGATAGATATAGAGATCCATATACTATCCAGTCAGGTACCATCCATCTGCATATACCCCAGTGGTCTCGTAACATAAATCGGAAATCCCCATCGGAGAACAGGACAGAGAGAATACAAAAGCGTCTTAGATGCAAGATGTTTAACATGCGTCTCTTGTACACAAAGCAGCTCTACTGCCTGGCACATATGTAATAACCCAAAACTCACTTATACATCTTGATTCAAACTAAACTCATTGCCACCAAGTCACTTCGGACTTATAGCTCGCTTGTAAGGCAGAGTAGAACTGTCCCAGTGGGTCTCCCACTTACGCACGGACTATGTTGCACTGTACTTCCGTTTAAGAAGCTTACAGTCTAACAGTGTATACTTCAACCTGCAGGCAGCAGCCGCCAACGGTACCACGCAGCTGCAGTGGTGTAGTGTTATCAGTTTAATTGACTTTCAATAATATGACCATGAAATCCATCACGGTTCCCAAACACAACCAAACCAGTGTTCGTGATAGCAGCCGCAAGAGGCAGAGAAGCATCGATTTAGAGGTGAAACCAAGGTTATTAAACAAGCTATTGCTTATGATTTGGGCATTATCGCACTTGGACCATCATAATCCTCAAACACAAATAAAATACACCACCACACTGGTAAAGGATTAGCTCTCCCGAAAGCTACTGAAAAGAAGAGAGAAACCTTTTTCCCGACAGAGAAATTGCTAACGATGGGAACGGAGACCCAAGCTCAAAAGTGACGTGCGCTCTCAGCACGCGGAGATCATGCTGTGGCACGAAGCTTGTTTGAGATACTTAAAGACCAAGTAGGACCAGGCTACGATTTATGGTGCTCCTAAGACGACCAAATCCCATAATACCCTATTTCACAGAATGCACCACATGTTAAGGGAAACAGGACCGTCAGGACGGCCTCATATGCATGCAAACGCTGGACACGGAGTAAGGAAAACTGCGAAGAATCAAAGCATTGGAATGATGGGGTTGTCAGGGACTACGGAAGGTACCGTGAACTGCCAGAAGCTCCAGAAGACCACAGAAATCTGTGTCGGAAGAAGCAGTGAAAAATGACTTTTAGAAGGAAAGGAAGACTTTATCTCACACACTCTGGACACATCATCAGGAGGGGTCTCTGGTAGAGGACATCAAGCTGGCCAATTAGAGCAGGAGGGCAGCGACAGCGAGAGGTTCTCAATGAGATCGTGGCTGCAGCGATGGCGTGACTGTAACCATTCTGAGATAGTGGCTGCAGCGATGGTGTGACTGTAACAATTCTGAGATAGTAGCTACAGCGATGGCGTAACTGTAACAATTCCCAGGACAAGGTGCTCAAGACTGGGCAGGGTTTCCTTCTGTCGTACACAGGATTGCTATGGGGCGGATCCGGTTTCCTGGCATCTGACAACAACAAGGTGCCATTTGAATGTGTGGTGTCATTCCCGTATAAGGGGGTAGGTCAGGCTTTTGGTGGTCCCAGAGTTCTGGAAAAACCTAGGCAATTTCTGAGAAACAGTCGGAGACTACTTAAGACTATCAATGTTCCTGGCGAAAACAACAAAAAAAATGATCTCTAAAAAGCCTTTTTTATCATGGGGTCAAAAAAAAAAAAACCTGTCAGTTTAGAGGTGCTATTTTATTTTGGCCCTAACAAGAAACCAACTGCTCTAAAAGTGACTTTAGCTCTGTCTCACATGAACAAAAATGGATGCAGATGTTGTGTGAGGTTGCCATGTGGATGCTCACCTGTCTTTCGCCGTAAACTGGCTCAGAAAAAGCCCAGGACACCCGCGGCCTTGTCTTGGGGGCAGAACCTGGTCCTAACTGAAAAGTCAGTTCATTTCCCTAGAGCAATGGTCCCCACCTTCCCGATGCCGCCACCCTTTCACATAGTTCTCATGTGGTGGTCACTCCTGCACCAACCATAAAATTATTTTTCATAGCTACTTCCTAACTGTAATTTTGCTACTGTTATGAATCAGGCATCTCCTGGGAAAGGGCCATTCAACATCCAAAGGGGTCACGACCCACAGGTTGAGAACCGCCGCCCGGGGGTGCCCATGACCCTCACTGGCTGGCTTCAGTAGCCCTGTCTGCACACCCCTACGTTGAAGTGCTTTTCCATCCCAGGAGGACAGATGTCAGCCCTCCCTGTGAAGGGCACCTGAAGAACAGTTAGGACGCGTGTTCACCTCCACGCTGCATACAGAAGCGAGTGGAAAAGCAAACAAGCGTTGATCCCAGGTCCTGCCCTATGACACGTGACCCCGGCAACCCACCTGGCCCTGCTGATCAAAACACCAAGACACCCGTTCCTGGCCCTTTCAAGCTCATCTACTGCCTCGGAACACAAGAAGCCACCAAACCAAAGTTAGAGTTCTTAGTCCTTTGGACAAAATCAGGAAAGGATGTAATACTCTGCGGCTAAAAGCACAAAAGAAAAAAGTTTCTGATACACACATCCCAGGAAGAGCTGCTCCTGGCTTTCTATAGGCAACGAGAGCGGCATGCTTGGCTGGTGCTCTCTCTCTCTCTCTCTCGCCCACCCGACAGTCCAATGTCCTCCCTGAAAGCACATCCAGAAGCCCCAGCATCACAATAAATGAGACAGGAGACGGTGACGTGGGTGACAGAGTTAACATAAGTAAGCAGGTCATAAATAAAAATACCATTCGTATGAACACATTTTCTTTTTCAAAACTTAAAAAAAAGACAATATTCCACAAATTTTCTTTTGTTCAATGCATTTGGTGATCATTTTGGGTTTTGAAAGGAAAACAGTGTACCTGAGATAGCTTCCAAAATAAGCAACGATATTTGGGTGTTTACAGTCTTTCATCATAATAATTTCTTGCTGCACAACTGCAAAATCTTCTCCTAGAATAAACAAAACAAACATATTGAGTGCTTTAGCAAGGTACACATTTCAAAGTGCCCGTTTCTTTCAAAGGACAGTCATGGTGTTATCAGCACTACTTGGAATGGTAATTCCCATCCTGGCTTAAGAGAACATACAGCACAGTGACCACGGGCATGAATGCTGGGGGTAGGCTAACCCCACTGCTGGTCCTAGAGTAAACCCCCTGCCAACTAGTCCTGACTTACAGCAGCCCTGCACAGGGTTTCTGGGACATCCCATCTGCACGGGAACAAACAGCCTCACCTTTGGATGGTGAGTCTGGGCTTTGTCGACAGCAATCTAACACCTACCCATTAGCACCACCGGGGAAATCCCAACTCTGTCCCGCTGGCAAATCATTCTCTGCGCCACTCTTTCTAAGTTAATTTTCTCTTCTGTAAAAGGGGTATAGCAAGAATAACCACCTAGCTCGTGGGGTTGTTAAGGGTTAAATGGATATGTAAGAGGCTTAGACCAGTGCCCAGTACAGTGTAAGAGTTATATAGCATTCGATATGATTCACACCATGCTGCAAACAGGATGCCAGTCTGTCTTGTTGCTTCTGACTCTTCAATTCATTAATGTACTAGGAAATGTAGTACTTTTCTATTGCCAAATAACATCTAATATAACTTTGGCATCAATTGGTAATTGTTTTATGTTTGGGAGGATACCCTTACACACCAAGCTTATCAAATGTACCGCCATCGACTCTTCGTGAGACTCAAGGTCCCATGCTGCAGCAGTCCTGGGTTTCCAAGTAGTCCACACACACAGGTTTTCTCTGTACTGGAGTGCCTGGTTACAACTGTTGTGGGATGCAGGAGGGGACTGTACCTGAGACTGGCCAGACAATTAACATATAATCTCTCTCCTCCGATTCCCTCCCCACCCAAATTTGCCAAAATTAGATCTGGGAATCCTATCTCAGTGTCACATGCTGTGGCTCCTGAATGAACACTTGTCATGCAGAGAAACACAAGTGCAGTGAATGCAAATGTGGTGAACCAGAGACTGCAGAAAGAACAAACTAACAACCACCACAATATACCACTGAATCACCCGATTACATGTGTCTCAATGGAAAGTAAAATACAGATGTCAGCTAGCTTCCCAAATTCCTACCCAAATCATAAAGATGAGGTGCTTATAACAAGATCTGACACATCTACTCCAGTATGTCCTACTGTAATGTAATTCACTAACTGTTTGCACCCATTACCAAAACCTACCTTTCCGCCCCAATTACAAGGGAGAAAATAATGGAAAATATGCCAGGCCATTAGTTTCTGTAATAAAGTACGCACAAAACCCAAAGATTTCTCAGCGAAGAAGAAGGGATTTTCATGCCTCTAAAGGTTCAGAAGGAAATCATTGGCCCGGACTCTCATGAGTTCATTTCCCACTATTAAGAATTTCTCATTTTGAGTATGTTAAGGACTCAGAATTAGAAACAACAAAGCCACAATGACACAAATAGCAATTTTCCTAGGCATATAAAATAACTGCCAAGTTTTGGAATTGTGCTTCTTCACTAGCCCCTCAGTTATACTTCCCCCCACCCCACTAGTGAAAGGAGAGCATGAGACTGAGGTTGATGAAGGTGGCGGGAACCGGAGGGCGCTGGCTGGCTGTGGGCAGCCATCACGGCAACCTCAGAGGGAGGGGCTGGTCGAGGAATACAGATCGTTCGTGAAAAGCACTGAGGTGGTGGGGAGTGAATGAGGGTGTCTGGTGATAGAAACAAGGCTGCAAAAGGTATCGGGGAAAACTCCCTTCCTTAAATGTCCAGAAGCTTTTGGAAGCCCCCTCCTCTTTGGCCTTGCCACTATAATTTCCAGGTGTACTGGTGCACGACCTTGTGTTAGGTTGCCTTGAGTCAGAGCCATAATAAACAACTGCAAGCATCACACCATCTACAGTGATCTGTATACATACTGTATTCCTCGTTACATCAGTGTCAGCAGGCCTACATGCGTATGAGTAGACGGGCTTCTAGGCTAGAACTAAGGCTTAAATCATCTTTGCATCTCTAGTATGAGATGAACAAAAAATGTGTTGAATAAATGAATCTACTACACCATAAATTTTCTTCCCCATAACTCTACTTCAAAAATGTCTGTTTCGGGGTTCGTTTCATCCAGAACTTTCCAAGGTTCTGAAATGTTTATGAGCTGGAAATGACTTGATGGCAGTGAGCTTCCTTGTTTGTTTGTTATTTAAAGGAGCCTTGGTAGTGGAGTGATCTGTATACTGGGATGTTAACCACAGGGTCAGCAGTTGAAACCACCAACTGCTCCACGGCAGAAAGATGAGGCTTTCAAAAAGAGAGAGAGAGATGAGGCTTTCTACTCCTGTAAAAGTTTTACAGTCTTGGACACCCACGGGGCAGTTCTACTCTGTCCTATAGGATCACTCTGAATTGGAATAAACTTGGTATCAGGGATTTTGTTTTTTTGTTATGGAAAAAATCTACTGCCAAGTATTCCTGGAACAAGGGGTTACAAACTGGTTTAAAATCTGGAAAGGTGGTAGTTAAATGATCATGTATCAATTTGAGAGGATTAAAAGTGAAGTGGTGGGGTCTAGCCAATGAGACCTCTATGTGGGCATGGCCTACTGCTGAGGACTCTGAGAACTCAGGTATTCCTCCCTGGAGGCAGGAGACAACTCTCTTTCTCTGCTCACTCCCTGTGAGACATCCCTGTCAATTAGACACATGGAACTACTCGAGTGCCCTGAGCCGGAAGAGTCATGGAGAGACCTGCCAGTGCTGAGATGCTTACACCACCACTGGATCCACAAGATTTCCCACCCACTGGCCTGTGATCTTCCTGCATTCAGCATCATTTCATGTGCTTCGTAAGTATGAAGAGGACTATACAGATTGGTATCAGACATATAGGCTAATATTGGACTGATGAACTTGATCTGGACTAGGAGGGACATTTTCTCAATATTCAATTTCTCTTGTATATAAAGCTCTTTCTTGAAGACATGAGTCTCCATGGATTTGTTTCTCTGGTCTACCCAGATGAACACAGTGTGCATCAGGGTTGTGTCCTTTAACCATTCTTAATCAATCTGTATGCTGGGCAAATAATCCAAGAAGCTGGACTTTGAAGAGAAACTTGGCAACTGGAGGAACTCATTAATAACTTGTGATGTGCAGAAAGTGAAGAGGTCTTGAAGCACTTACTAATAAAAATAAAGACTATAGCTTTCCTTCACTAAGAATTACAGACCTCAACATGAACAAAAAACCTCACAAGCAGATCAATAAGCCACATCATGATAAACAGAAAAGCCTGAAGTTGCCGAGGATAACATTTTACTTTAATCTGCAATCAACACCTGTGGAAGCAGCGATCTATAAATCATACGATGTGTTAAATTGAACAAATGGACTGCCAAGGATCTCTTTAAAAGTAAAGATGTCACTTTGAGGACTCAGGTGTGCCTGGCCTAAGCCATGGTGTTTGCCGTTGCTTCTTATGCACACAAAAACTAGACAATAAGTAAAGACGCCCAAGGAATAACTGATTATGGTACTGGAAAGAAATTCTGAATATGCCATGAACTGCCAGAAAACAAACAACTCTGTTTTACAGTCAGAATGCTCAACAAGTGATCCAAAATTGATGGCGAGGAGCGGGTAGAAGGCCTGGTAGGGCTTGATCAAGGGGAATGTAACCACGAGGAATGACTGAAAATCAAGTGAAGGCTGAACATGATAATGGGACATGAGTAAAGTAAAAGGAAATAGAGGAAAGAACTAGGAGGCAAAGGCCATTTACAAAAGTCTAAATTCAGGCATGTTCATATGTGAATATTTATATGTGACCATGCAGAAACAGACCTATGTGCACATATTTATAGGTTTAGTATTAAGATAGCAGATGGACATTGGGCCTCTACCTAAGTACTGCCTCAATGCAAGAACACTTTGTTCTATTAAACTGGCATTCCATGATGCTCACCTTCCTAACAAAAACAGGTGCATAAGCAAATGTGAAGAAAGCAGATGGTGCCCAGCAATTAAAGATATAGTGTCTGGGGTCTGAAAGGCTTGAAGATAAACAAGCGGTCATGTAGTTGAGAAGCAACAAAGCCCACACGGAAGAAGCATACCAGCCTGTGTGATCACAAGGTGTCAGTGAGATCAGGTATCAGGCATCAAAGAACAAAAAAATCATATCATTGTGAATGAGGGTGAGTGCAAAGTGGGAAATCAAAGCCATCTGTAGGTAACTGGACATCTCTTCCAAGAATTGTCTTGGGGAGGAGACGAGCCAGTCAGGGTGCAGTGTAGCAAGGATGAAGCATATAACTTTCCTCTAGTTCTTTAATGCTTCCTCCCCCAAACTATCAAGATCCCAATTCTACCTTACAAATCCGGCTAGACCAGAGGATATACACTGGTACAGATAAGAACTGGAAACACAGGGAATCCAGGACAGATAAACCCCTCAGGACCAATAATGAGAGTAGCGATACTAAGAGGGTAAGGAGAAGGTGGGGTAGAAAGGGGGAACCGATCACAATGATCTACATAGAACCCTCTTCCTGGGGGGTGGACAACAGAAAAGTGGGTGAAGGGACACGTCAGACAGTGTAAGACAATAATAATTTATAAATTACCAAGGGTGAGGGAGGGAGAGAGGGACACTGGGAGGGTGGGGAAAAATGAGGAGCTGATACCAAGAGCTCAAGCAGCAAGCAAATGTCTTCAGAATGATGGCAACAAATGTGCTTGACACGATGGATGGATGTCCGGATTGTGATGAGTTGTATGAACCCCAATAAAATGATTTTTTTTAAAGTGAGCATTTTGAGACTTTGTCTCACATATTTAGACATGTTTTCAGGAAGGTCTAGCCCCTGGCGAAGGCTATCATGCAGCGTAAGGTAACGCATCCGCAAAGAGGAAGACTGAACGAGATGAGCTGACAGAGGCTACCACAATGCAATGGGCTGGGGCAGAGCAGAGTGAGGAGCAGGTGCTGTTCTCGGCTGAACAGGCAGTTGCTACGAGCTGATGTCAACTTGATGGCACAGGTACCACTAACCATCCATGATGCGGCTTCGAAAAGTAACTGTGCACACACACACAGGAGTCCCATGCAATGTTGGAGAACAACGGTGACTCTGGGAAACACCTCATAGGCTGGATGAACGCGAAGGGCAATATGCTGGGTGAAATCAGTCAATCACAAATGGACAAATATTGTATGAGAACACTACTGTAAAAACTCAAAAAGAGGTTTCCACACCAAAAGAAATAATTCTTTGATGGTTACCAGCGTGGAGAACATGCGAGGGGGGAAAAGTCACTGGCGAGATGGTATATGATTGTTTATGCATGGTATAAATGTCTGATTTGGGTGAAGTGGAAGGCAAACGGCAGTATGAAGAAAGGCAATAAAAAAGGAGGTAAATGGGAAAGACTTTGGAAAGTTTGCAAGAGTTCAAGGCTATGGTCCAGCTCCACCTCCACCTCCACCCCCACACCCAACCTCTCTCTTGGGGGATACCACGTCAACTAGCACAAGGTTGTCCACAAAGACGAAAAAAAAATCCTACTGTGTGAGTAGCGACATGAGTCTGCTTGTGAGCAGCATTCCCAGGTGCAACTACTGGTCCCTTGCTGATGGGCGAAAGGAAGGGCGAGGAAACATGAAAGGCGCTCGGAACCAGGTCGTCAGATGGACAGCGCACCACACGTCAGTCTCCACAACCCTGAGACCAGACTACTACGACCCACTGCTTTGAAAGCCATCACCTTGGATGGTTCCAGAGCGAGTGAGAGGGAAAGGCGAACAAATTCAGACTCATCAGAGACCAAGGTTATGGTCAGATGGAGGAAGTGAGGCCCGAGACAAGCCTGCAGACGCCTGTGTTGGGACAATCGTTTCCGATCCGAAGGGCAGCGTTTCCCTGGGACAAAGATCACAGGGCGAGGAGCGGAGGAGGAATGGAACAAGAACCAGGAGGAAGCGGATCTGGATACGCGAGGGCATACTAGGGGATGGCAATGAATGAGTTAAATGTGCATGAACTGTTGACTGTAAAGCGGACCATCTGTTTGGTACACCTTCATTTAAGCCACAATAAAAATTTCTAAAGAATTAAATTTAAAAATAACACTCTCTCTCTCTCTCTCTCTCTCTCTCTCTCTCTCTCTCTCTCTCTCTCTCTCTCTCTCTCATAAATGATGTAAGAACTACTCTCGATGGCAAACACCAGGCAGCACTGAGCAAACAATGGGTGGTCTGGGATCTACGAGAACACTCAGGGGAGCCAGTCAAGAGATTTCCTGCTGCCTGCCTTTACCTGTGTCTATGTCTACACCTGTGTCTATGCCAATGTCCGCCACTCTACGGCAAAAGCTGGAAGGGAGAAAGTGCCCCGCCTCCTACTGCCCAGGGCAGAACAAACCCATGTCCTAGCAGCCAAAAGATGAAAGAAGATTCTTAATCCAATATTGGCGATCCATGAACAATAAGGATGGAGTGAGGGTTCACTTGTACCTTCTCACATATTTAAATTTTGCTTTACAATTTAATACATATCATTTTCATGGAAACAAAACATAGTAGCCCCCTTTCTTTCTAGAAATCGTCCCACCTCTCAAGTTCACTATTCCTTATTACATTAGAAAAATAATGAGCTTCTCCCGTCGGGTGCTACCTAATTAATCAGCGTGGTCACATGGCTGCATTTACACTTCACCTCGCCAACCAGTGCTCCAAACAAAATCCCAACAAGGAATTTCAAGCAACTTTAATTTAGTGTGGAAGACTGAGGAACAATGGACCAAGAATTAGGAGAATAGATCAACAAATGAAGTGCACCTCTTTGGGCAGATTCTAAATGGCGTGCCTCCTTTTCTACATTGTGAAATGTGAAAGCTTGCTGAAGAGTTTTTCTGCCCTTTTATCAAGGATTTTCTATAATGAATATTTTGAGAGTTTAAAAACATCAGACAACCACTGGGCCAAACACTGTGTTCCTAATGGCTTAAAAAGTATGACTTTAAAACAGACATAGAAAAAAGAAAACTTATGATTCCCAAGATCCTCAAAGACAGGCAGCTACAACATGCAGGTGGAATATGACAGTGATGTGTCAAAGTACGCATGACTGTGAGTGAGTTCTAGTCCACTAACAGGCTGGATCACAAGCTATCATGCTGATCCATTTTTGTCATTAATGATTGACCTTTTGTTGAGAACAGACAGAGAACGTAGCACCCGTTCAGGAATCTCTACTCGTACAATTCAATGACCTGGATTATACTCTTCTGAGTCGTCCCTCCCGCTAACATAAAGTCACAGTCCAATCCATGTGGTCCACGGATGCCATGTAAATAGTTCTTAAGACACAATGCTAAACCCCTGCTTGGTTTAGAGAGCTGTCTCCCCAAACGGGGGCGAGCTGGGGGGGGGGGGGCCGTCAGGATGAGATTTGAGGGAGGACTAAAGTGTAGGTGTGATTTAAATTCAGCGGTATTCTGATGCAGGCCTGAGCGGTCTTAGCAAACAAGTGGGAAAAAAACCCAAAACCAGAAGATTCATTTTGAGATTTGGGGGAAGAGTAAAGTATAGGTGAGATTTAAATTAAAAGCCATATTCTGAGGGGCTTAGAGCACCACGGGCCTGCATGTAAAAGGGGCTACACCTCAGGAATGGACTGCAAAGCGAGTTCAAGGTCCTTCTACCATAGAGACTCACACAGTTAAGATGTAAAAGCTGTGTCCCCAAATCTCCTTTTCTGAAGTTCTGAATCTAGGGAAATCAGGGCTGCTGTACAATGTCACTGATTTAGATTCTCCAGGCAAGAATGGGATGCTTCGTTCTTGCTGATAGAAGTACACACAGCCAAGTGTCTCACAGTCTAAGATTTTCAAGCACAAATTCTCAGGAAATAAGCAAGCAGCCACAATCATTCAAAGCTCAGGTCTTGTTCTGGCTCTTTACAGTTGCACCATTCCTGGAAGAAATATTGTCAGTTGCTTTGAGGCTTCACGTGTATCTTGTTATTTGTGGTCTGATAAAACCGGGGCAGAAAGAATCCCAGATGGCAGACCAGGCAGATGCACTAAGAACACTTCAACACCACAGGCAGGAGTCACGAAGTGAATGACAATCCTGAAACCGAGACCTTCAGAGTAAAAGATAAAGAAGTAGATCAAAAGCCGGTGAGCAGAAGTGACTAAGTGAAAACCGTGAACAACGAGCAACAAACTGCCAAGCTGCTTTAGCTGCATCCCGTTCAGTTCACTGCGTTGAAGTTTTCTTTCTGCTCTACGTGTTATGATTTCTTTTTTGAAATATTGTGAACAACATAGGAGAGAGCTGGTTAGTTTAATTTGTAAATTTCCCAAACTTCCTTCTATTATTGATGTCTATGCAAATCCACTCAAAGAATATATGATTTCAGTTCTTTTACATTTAATTGAGGTGTGTTTTATGGCTTGCTGTCGTTGGGCGCCATCAGAGTCAGTTCCAACTTACAGCGACCCTATGTGCAACGGAACAAAGCACCGCCCAGTCCTGTGACATCCTCACAGATGCCCGTATGCTTGCATCCACTGTGGTAGCCACTGAGCCACTCCATCCTGTCGAAGGCCTTCCTCTGTTTTCTGCCCTTCCACTTTACCACGCATCAGACCTTTCCAGGGACTGGTCTCTCCTGATAACGTGTCCAAAGAGTGTGAGACAAAGTCTTGCCATCCTTACTGTTACGGAGCATTCTGGCCGTCCTTCTTTCAATACAGAGCTGACTGGTCTTTTGGCAGTCCGTGGTACTTTCGAGATCTTTGCCAGCCCCAGAACTTAAATGCACTGACTCCTCTTCAGTCTGCCTTAGTCAATCTCCTACTTGTATACCTAGCATAGGCGTTACCCTGGGGGGTGGCTTATGTGTGCTTGAGAAGAATGTGTCCTCTGCGTCCCTAGAATTGTTCAAGCCATCTGGTTCCTTGCTATATTACTGCTACGAGGTGCCATGCAGTCGGTTCCGACGTCCAGCAATCCCGTGTACAACAGAATGAAACACTAAGGTGTCAGCCTGCACCATCCTCGCAATTGTTTTGTCCCAGTCCGCGAGCCCCTGCAGCCGGTGCGGTGCCAGTCCGTCCTGTCAAGGGTCTTCCTCTTTTCCACTGCCACTCTACCCAGCACGACGTCCATTTTGTGTTGTCAAACGATTACAAGTGGTACATTAAAGCCTTCAACTGCGACTGTCCAATGACCTGTTCACCCTTTCTACCTGGTCAGTTCTAGCTTCGTGCACTGGGGGCTCCATGGTTAGGTCCAAGTGTTATCCCCTAACCTTTTTCAAAACAGGCAACTTACAGTGTGGGGCAATATTTTTGTGTGGAGCTAGCTCAGACTAAAGTGTCAAGGATAGCCTATCAGGAAAATGTAATCACTCAGGTACAAACAACAGCCTTCAAAGAAAACCCTTTCCTTCTATTCCAGCACACTATGGAGAGCAATTAATACAAGGAGCCCTGGAAAAGTTCATGGAAAATTCCATGATCAGTTCATTCCATTTTCCCACAAGCTTTTTGAAGGCCCCTCTTTCACTGCCGTACAGGACAGTGGTATGTCAAGCAAAATACCAGTGCCCTATGGGTAAGATTACACACTCAGAATCCATGAGACTTTACACAGATGAGATTACAGGGCGAGATAACATGTACTCGAGTATAAGCCAACCGAATAGCAGCCAAGGCACCTAATTTTACCACAAAAACGGTATTAAAAATGTGCTGAAAAACTCAGCTTAGACACGAGTATAGACGGTAACTAGGCACGTTTTGTCATATTTTCTGCAAAGATACGTCCGCTTTTCGTTAAAGGAAATCCTGGTGGCGCAGCAACAATTAAGTGCTTGCTTTGGACCCAAAGGCTGGTGGTGCAGACCCATCACTGATTCCAGGGACCAGTCCCTGGCGATCTTCTCCTGTAAAGACTACAGCCTGGGAAATGCACCCAGGCAGTTCGACTCTGCCTTCGAGGGGGCAACGAGTCAGAATCCAGCCAACCATACTTCTCATGCGACATTTCTACTTCTGACTTTTTTCACCTTCTGAGAAAGGCTGAAGATAAATTATGAATTGTATGTTTGTCATTCTCTGGATTTGGTGAAAGGAAAGCACTTTCATATAATTAACAGGACAGAAATATAATAAGCTGTTCCTTAAAAATACACACAGGTTTACAAGTTTTATAAGCAGTACCTTGCCAAATTCCCTTAACATTGCTTTCCCTACAACCCTAATTTATAATATTTTAGTAAGAAAAAATTGATGGTATTTTGTTTTAATGCGACAGCAAGGCCCATTATTGAACAGTTATATTAATAGACACTGTGAAAATGGCTGGTTTCTGACTTCAATTAGACAGCATTCTTCTTCTAATTCCTAGAATGGTTCTTAAAAAATGATAAAAAGCCATTCGTATTATTCAGATACCTTACCTATCTACCTCGTGTTACGTCCGCGAAGTGCCTAGTTTCTGCCAGCTGAGAAATGGAGAAACCCTCCCCTCCAAGAGACTTTCTCTGAACTATGCCCTCCTCTCAACCCAAAGTTAATCTGTCCCCGTGACTGTCCAAAGCAGCCTCAAGAGATGCACTTCTCTTGTTCAAAGGAGCAGGCTCGCTTGTCCTAATTGGACTCCCTTGCAAGCCCTCTCAGAGCCCTACTCTATCTTTGAAATCTTTATTCTGTCCATTATCGTTGCTCCTCCCCCTTCCCCCAACTTGCTTTAACATAAAAACTACTTAACTCAACTGAACTACTACTACACGTCAAACCTACGTTCCTATTTCTTTTTCAGCTGGTTTTCCTCAAACAATAGTCAGATCTTTGCTTACTTTTCTTCCGTCTATTCACTGAAGTATCCTAAGGTAGCATATTTCCTTCTAAGGAGGTCGCATACTTGTCTGCTCACTTCACATTGCTGACGACTTACATGACTAGCCCACTGTACACAAGGCTGGGAAATACAGTCTCTTAACATCTTCCCACTGCAGCCTAGTTCTCACGCCATGACACTTAACCACTGCTTTCGCAAGGCTCTTTGACCTTCGAAATCCCAAACCAAAGGCCTCTCATCAATCCGCATGGCACCTGACATCTTTGTAGCACTTGACATTGGCAGCCCTGTACTTCTTTGTGAGATTTCTTCACAGGCTTTCACTGTCCCCCTCCGGCACGGTTCAGATGTGTCTTCCTTCTGTCAGCTTGCTTCTTCATGCTGGCTTCCTTCTCCCTCCGGCCTTACCTCGGGCAACCTAGTTCATCCCTCAAAGTGTAACGACTACCACACATCGATGACGTCCAACCCCACACCACTGGCCAAGACCTCTTTCCTAAGTCTCAGATTTGCATACCAAACCGACAACCTAAGTATCCGCACAAGCAATCTCTCAAGACACAGCTCATGAAAATGCAGTCTTTCTCCTTCCTCAATAGCTCAATTCCAGCCCACTGTAACTACTTGGTTCAAAGTCTCATACTAACCCTCCAATTGCCCCTCGTGGCCATTCTTCCTGTTTTCCTGGGTACACAGTGGCCTAGCTAGAGACTGTATTTCCCGGCCGTCAGTACAGCTGGGATGGCCACGTATGTCCTCAACAATGTAAAACGAGCAGAGTGGTAGGCAACTTCCCCTGGCTTCCTCTGGCTCCCTTCCTGCCAACGGAAGATGGCTATATCCACGGCCTTGTCTCACATAAGCGAATGAACAGCTGCCCTACTGTGCAATGAAACCGTGAGGTGCAGGAAGCACATGTCCCTGAATGACCCGTGGAACAGGGCTGACTTGCCATCCTAGGCTTACCTCAGTGTGCTAGTCTGGTTATATTAGAGAAACAAATCCACAGAAATTCTTATGTATAACAGAGAGTTTTATAAAAAGGGCACGTGAACATCAAGAAAACATCCCAACCCAGTGCTGCCCAAGCCCACAAGTCCAACATTAACCCATATGTCCAACACCAATTCACAAAGTCCTCCTCCATCTCTCAAAACACACACTATGATTCCGACTTCAGGAGGAAAGCCGAATCACTGAACATGTTAAGTATTTCAGTGCTGGCAGCGGTCTCCACACGGCTGCTCCAGCACCCAGGGCTGCATCGGGGTAGGTCCATGTGGCTTCTCCTCAGGGATGTCTTGCAGGAAGTTAGCTTTGCCAGCTGAAGCAGGGAACTGGGTAAGGCAGCTGCACCCTGGTCTGACCATCACAAAGCAAGAGACCCGAGAACTAGAAAGGCGAGGCTCACTGAGCCATTTATCTCTCCGCCCTTCAATGAACCCCACATGTGTTTATCGGCCAGGTTGGCACAAGAAACTAACTATAACTCAATCGACCCTTTGCCAACTTGGCACCTGTACATCATTCTTTAGCCTCACAATTGCAATTAAGTAACACCTACAACATAATCCTATAATCCTGTGAATATGTTCCCCACCTACGAAAGTTTGTAAGACAACCACTTCATGCCTTTAGCCCCCCCCCCCCCCCAATGTTGGCTATCCAATTTATATACCGCCCACTTACATCAACCCAGTGCTCTGAGGAGACAATCATATTTTTCGACATGAAGAAATCTTCATTCCAGTTGGAACCTTGTGAAGTCTGCATCCATAAGCAGAAGTCAAACCCAGACAGGCCATCCATAAAGTCAGTAACAATATGCACCAGTTCACAGGCTCAAAAATCTCCATCTGGTCTGGTCTGGTCTGGTCAACTCAATGTCGGCTGCCTCACTCAGCCTTCACAGGTGCCATTGGTCGCCTTGCCTTTAGACCACGGGCTATCACCAATACTCAACAAACCTATCCCCCTTGTGCGAGGTCAACCCACTCGTCTTTTTTTTTCTTCCCTGTAAACCAAGTCCACAGGAGTCAGTGGCCAAACTCAGCCCATCTCTTTATTGCTGCTTTCTCCCACTTCCACTCCACAAGTAGATCAAGGTGGTCACCTAGCAAGCATCTCAACCTGCCCACAGACTCCCTTTAACATTTAGTCCTAGAGAGGAATTGTCTTCATGGTTCCAGATTTTTTCCAGTTTTTGACAAAGACTACTGGTTCCTGAGTACTCTAAAGCACGGGGTAGGGCATATCTTTCTTTGCAGAGATGGCCTAAACCCATCTAAAGATCAAAGTTTAATGGCGGAAAACAAGTGGGCTTACAAACTTTCTATTTTCCTACTCCCCGCCCCCTGGAAAACAACCAAGTAAATAGTGTGGTTTTATCTGACCACTGGCTAGACAAGAAAAACTACCATGAGGGAGAGATCAAACAAACATCTACTCTCCATCTTATGATTTGTTTCTCCAGTAACCCACTCTCGAGATACCATAATGGGTCAGTCTGGGTACTTTAGAGAAACAAATCCCCAGAAACTCATGTATGAGAATTTCATATAAAGGGTAAGTGCACATCAAGAAATCCAGCACATCCCAACCCAGTGTTGCCAAGCCCACAAGTCCAACATACGTCCGACACCAATCCACAAAGTCCTCCTCCATCTCACAAAACACACACTATGAGACTGACTGCAGGAGGAAAGTCGAATCAGTGAATCTCAGCGCTGGCAGGGGTCTTCACATGGCTACTCCAGCACCTAGGGCTGCTTCGGGGTGTCTTGCAGTAAGTGAGCCTTGCCAGCTGAAGCAGGGCGAGGCTCACTGAGCCATTTATCTCTCTGCCCTTCAATTAACCCTACATGTGTTTATTGGCCAGGTTGGCACAATAAATTTTAACTACTCACTTGGGGCTGTCACACGAAACTTCTACCATTTTAAGGCAATTTTATATTTCTTTTTAAGGATACTTCAACTGTATGCTAATACTTTCACTAATATATTTCTTAACTGGTCTCCTGGCTTCAAGTATCAACTTATATACCTGCCACATTATGGCCAGAAATTTTCTACAACACAGGCTTATTAGTCTTCTCCTTAATAAACTTCTGACTTCCAGTCTGATTTTCTGACACAAAATGCAATGTGTCTTTGTATTCAATCTGGCTCTAAGTATCTCTCTAGCTTCAGATCTTTACTCTCCAAACTCATTTTGGGCCAAGGTACCTCACCCCCACCCCCACCCCCAGACACTCTCTCAACTCCTGCATCATAGTCTCTGGTAAAACCAGAAAACAAAACGTAACCCAAACCCTCTACAAAGTGAAAGGCAAGCGAAAATAAACCACAGCATGTACACTGGTACAGCTAAGTACTCTCAACACATGGAATCCAGGACCGATAAACCCCTCAGGAACGACAATGGGAATAGCAAAACCATGAGGGTAGGAGGGAGGTAGGGGCAAAAGGGGAGAAAGGAGGAACCAATTACAACGATTGATGTATAACCCTTCCTCTCCAGGGGAACAAACTACAGAAATGTGGGTGAAGGGAGATAGCAAACAATGTAAGATAGAAGAATAATAATAACTTATAATTTATCAAGGGTCCATGAGGGTGGGAGAGGGAGGGGGGAAATGAGCTGATACCAAGGGCTCAAGTAGAAAGAAAATGTTTGGAACATTATGATGACAAAGTATGTACAAATGTGCTTGAAACAATTGATGTATGTATGCATTGTTATAAGAGCCTCTACTAAAATGTAAGAGCCCCCAATAAAATGATTTATTAAAAGAAAAAAGAAAGTTCATGGCTCAAATCTACCAATCTCTTCATGGGAGAAAGACAGGCAATCTACTTCCATAGAAACCCTAGTGGGCAGTTCTACTCTATCCACAGGTCGCTGGGAGTCCGGACTGGGTCTGACGGCAGGGAGTGTTTGGTTGTGGTTTAGGTCTGGCAAGCTGTTTTCAAAAGATAAACAGTCCATGGAGCTTCTGGTCTATGCCGGGTCATCACTAGTCAGAATCAACCTCATGGAAACTATTAATGAAAGCAACAAATAATGCAGGACCGGGGCAGAATAAGTGTTATTAAACGGTAGGTGGGTTTGCATCCAACCAAAGGGACCTCAGGAGAAAGGTGTGGCAAAACACTTCTGAATCATCAACCAAGAAATCCCGAGGGTGAAAATCTTGCTCTGACCCCCGTGAGCTCAAAGGCAACTGGTGCTGGGATTCACACCCGAACTCGTTAGTGGCTGCTTTCTCACAGGGACACGTGCTAGCAATCCCCAAATTACTTACATTTACTGACGAACTGAACGAATAGGGAAACATATTGTGGATAACAGAAATCAGTCTTTGCCCCTTGGAGAAAGGGGAATGCGAATACGGAATGAAAAACAATGGCACACGTGTTAGACTGGCATTCCACACCAATCCCAACCCATGGTTTTAGATAGCTGGCTGGATGTGTGCACGAGTATAAATGTGCGTGGGAATATGCATGCAAATACAAGTTTCTATACATCTGTTTCCTAGCCATGAACATGCAGAATCAAAGACAACTGAGCATCCAGATCCACTCACCACTAAAGGAAATCAGACTCAGAGGAGTAACAGAAAACCATAGGACAGCGGTTCTCAACCTGTGGGTCACAACCCCTTTGGGGGGGGGGGTCAAATAACCTTTTCACAGGGGTCTCCTGATTCCTAACAGTAGCAAAATTACAGTCATGAAGTAGCAACAAAAATAATTTTATCGTTGGGGGGGTCACCACAACATGAGGAGCTGTATTTAAGGGTTGCTGCATGAGGAAGGTTGAGAACCACTGCTCTTTTTAAGAGCTGGGCCAAAGACAGTACACAAGAGCTGGAAACAATTTGTGCCAGAAAGTGAGAAGGCACTTAACTCAAGGACAGCACTGACGCTGCATCTCAGGGATGGGGACATGGCTGATCAGAGCACACAGGAGCAAATGAAGGGGGAGGTAGAAAGAGTGAAGCACATCCTGGCCCACCAAGCCTTGAGGATGATATTCCTGCTCAGAGCAGCCAATCCACAGAGAAGACCACATGGCTGGCCCCACTATGACATACAACATCGCTCACAGACCCATAGCCCTAAAGGGGACAACACTGGAGAAACTGTGGCAATTCCGCCCGATCTGATCCCACCACACTGAGGCAAAACACTAAGGGCATGCATGGAACAGAACAGCAAGGGGAACAGAGCAACGAAGTCCAGGGAATACCAAAAATAGACTTTGGTGCCAGGGCTTGGTGCCTCATCAGACTCAACCTAAAAACACTCCTAAAGGCCAACAAACAGTCCTTGAACTAAATACAAGCTTTTCTTTCTTGTTGTGTTTTGTTGTCATTGGCTTGTTGTTGTTGTTGTGTTTTATTTTGTTGCTTGGTTTTGTTCTGTCATGTTTTTTTGTGCATGTTATTATCTCCGCAGGTCTGTCTAAATAAGATAGGCTGGATGAACAATCTGGAGGAGAAAACAATGGGACCGCAGTTCTGGGGGGACATGGGAGAGGGGGAGGTGGGGGAAAGGTAGTGGTGTTAACAAACCCAGGGACAAGGGAACAAGTGATACAAATTGGTGGTCAGGAGGGTGCAGGAGGCCTGGTAAGGCATGACCAAGGGTAATGTAACTGAGAGGAATTACTGAAACCCAAATGAAGGCTGAACATGATAGTGGGACAAGAGGAAAGTCAAAGGAAATAGAGGAAAGAGCTAGGAGGCAAAGGGCATTTAGAGGTCTAAATAAAGGCATGTACATATGTAAATGTATTTATATATGAGGATGGGGAAACAGATCTATGTGCATATATATATAGTTTTAGTATTAAGGTAGCAGATGGACTTTGGGCCTCTACTCAAGTACTCCCTCAATGTAAGAATACTTTGTTCTATTAAACTGGCATTCTGTGATGCTCACCTTCCCGACATAATAGCTGAAGACAAAGCGGGTGAATAAGCAAATGTGGTGAAGAAAGCTGATGGTGCCCGGCTATCAAAAGAGATAGTTTCTGGGGTCTTAAAGGCTTGAAGGTAAACAAGCGGCTAGCTGGCTCAGAAGCAACAAAGCCCACATGAAAGAAGCACATCAGCCTGTGCGATCACGAGGTGTTGGAGGGATCAGGTATCAGGCATCATCAGAACAAAAAATCATATCATTGTGAATGAGGGGGAATGTGGGGTGGGGACCCAAAGCCCATCTGTAGGCAACTGGACGTGTGCTTAAGGAAGGGTCTCAGGGAGGAGACCAGCCAGTCAGGGTGCCGTGTAGCAACGATGAAACATACAACTTTCCTCTAGTTCCTAAATGCTTCCTACCCCCTCCACTATCATGATCCCAATGCTACCTTACAAATCTGGCTAGACAAGATGATGTATAGTTTCAGATAGGAACTGGAAACACAGGGAATCCAGGGCGGATGATCCCTTCAGGGCAAGTGTTGAGAGTGGAGATACTGGGAGGGTGAGGTGGAAAGGGGGAACTGATTACAAGGATCTACATATAACCTCCTCCCTGGGGGGACAGACAACAGAGAAGTGGGTGAAGGGAGACATTGGACAGTGTAAGATATGACAAAATAATAATTTGTAAATTATCAAGGGTTCATGAGGGAGGAGTGAAGAGGGAGGGGGAAAATGAGGAGCTGATGCCAGGGGCTTAGGTGGAACGCAAATGTTTTGAGAATGATGAGGGCAAGGAATGTACAAATGTGTTTTACAAATTGATACATGTATGGATTGTGATAAGAGTTGTATGAAACCCTTAAAATGATTTTAAAAAACACACAATGGCAAAAAATGTGCTGAAAAACTTGGCTTAATCACAAGTATATATGGTAACTGTCTGAGCTATAAGAATCTTTACTTCACTCATCCTACTCAAATATACAAACTTTAAATCTGGCGATTCTTCTTTTCATTTAAAAAAACTTACAATTCATTTCTTATATTCTTTTTTTTTGGGGGGTGGCTATTTTTCATTAATGCATCATTTTGAAAACTACTATTTCAAATATCCCATTCAGATATTCACCTCTAATCTTTCCAACTAAGTTTAATTTTCATTCCAAAAGTTTCTGCCCTTATACAATTAATCCTATGATGTCACCTTTTACTATCTGTACCTGTCCTTATTCTTCTGACTCTGTCCAGATTCCATGAACCAGCACATAACCGTTCCTTTGCAAACACCCTTCCCTCCCCATCATATTTGTTTGGCGAAACTCCAACACTAGTATAACCCCAAATATCCAATTTCTGTACATCTGTATCTGAAAAACAGCTACTAAAGATTTGCTTCAAATCTGTGGCTTTAAATTTCAACTAGGCACTAACGACTGTCAGACCAGATTACTCTTTTTTCATTCTTCAAGGTGACTAATTTGCATATATCATCTTCTTTGCTTAATCTTCAATATACTTTTGACCTCTTATTCTGGGCTTATAACCCTGTCCTACAGATGAAAAGAAAAAAATAACCAGGAAAGACCCATCTTCCCACTACCACTCCAATGACCTACCTAATAATGCACTCATATTGTGCACATCTCTTGTCCCAGTGATTCATTTCTCCCTACTCAGACTTATATATTGACCCCAACTCTTAGAGGACCTGATGCAGAAGGCTTAAGTGGAGAACAAATGCTTTGAGAGTGATTATGGCAAAGAATGTACGGATGTGCTTTATACAACTGATGTATGTATATGTGTGGATTGTGATAAGAGTTGTATGAGCCCCTAATAAAATATAAAAAAGGAAAAAAAAGGAAAATGATTAGGGCAAAAAAAAAAAGAGTTGGAAAACAGTACTCCATTCCTTAGTGAGTATGAGCTGCTGAAGAAAATTTAATAACAAAATCCACCCAGAGCTTCTCATTGCCCTTAAAATGAAATCTAACCTGCCTACCAAAGTCCTGTCAAAACTCAAACCATGTTCACGACCACTGAATCCAAACAAAACATAGCACCCTCTAGCACAGGGTGTAACTGCCCTTATGGGTATCAGAGACTAACTCCTTGAAGGAGAAGAAAGTCTCATCTTTCTCCTGCAAAGCAGCTGGTGCTTTCGAAATCCCGACCTTGCAGTTAGCAGCCCAATGTGTAATGTGTAACCCACTACCCTACCTAGGCCACCTGTAATCTAGTCTTTGCCTAGTTTTCCAGTTCCATTTCATATCATGTTACCAGCAGCTCACAACGATCTAGTCAGACTGGCTTTCTTGCTACCTCACCCTTGTGTTCATTTATTTTTTCAGAGCTACCTGATGTCTGAATTGCTCTTTCCCAAGATTACATTTGACTATCTTCTGTTCAATCAAATTTCAACAGTATTGCCTTATCTGAGATACCACCTACTAGGCCTAAGTAAACTCTAGTTATTTTCAACCACCAAAACCTAAACCAAACTCAGTGCCACTGAATCGATGATGATTCACTTAAGTCTCCCCCCCACCCCCCATGTACTTCGAGACTGTAACTATTTATATTAGTAGAAAGCCCAGTTTTTTTCCTGTGGAGTTGCTGGTGGTTTTGAAATGCTATTATGTGGATCACAGCCCAATGCATAACCACAACGTTACCACACTTTAGGCTCCATAAATTATCTTATTGTTTACATGTTTCTTATTTGTCTCTCAGCTCAGTATATATAAGCTTCTGTAGGCAAGATTGTGTCTGTCTTACCCAATTAGCCTAGCCCTCTAGGACCAATGAAGGCACATAGCAGATAATGAATAGTTTTAAATGACTGACATGAACAGGTTTTCACAGAAATAAGGCATCCCAGCAACCCAGCAAAGCAGGCCCTGGTATCCCTGCCCTCTTAAAAAGCACACTCCTCCCCCCCCCCACCCCCACTCCCACAAGGTAGGCTATGTAGTCTCTCCTGCCCCACAACAAGGAAGGCCCTGGGCGGTACTGAGACAAAGCAAGGAAGGCCCTGGGCGTGCCCACATGGGGCGAGTAGGACCCCAGCTGTTCCTGAGACACAGCAAGTCAGGGTACATCCCAGAGACCTAGGAAGAAGACCTCAGCTTTCCCAATCCCCAGTCAAGGAAGTCCCTGGTCATAGAGACAACCTGGCAGGAGTCAACTGCCTCTATATGCCTCAGCAGTCCACACAAAAGTAATGGCTGTTCCACAACATTTCAGAAACAGTGATGTCACATTATACCCACACCAAAAGAAAAAAAAAAACCAAGAAAAAAACACAAACAACTAAACAACGAGACCCAAAGGATTCCTCTGAAGAAGAGGCCCTGGAAGTATCAGAAACAGAATTCAGGAGATGCATACATGTCTTTGAAGGATGGAGAAAATAATTGAAAAACTAGAAACCCTACACCAAATAGATTTCCAGGAAAGGAAAAACAGAATTTGACACATTCTAAAAGAGCTGAGTAATAAAACTGAAGGAAAGGAAAACCTAATTAGTAAGCTTGAAAACATTTTTTTTGGGAATATAACCAACAAGTGAAACAACCAACAAAAAGCAAAATAATCTGAGTAAAGCCTAAGAATGAGGTGGGATGCCATCAAAAGGACAACCTGTGTGTCACTGGGAACAAAGAAAGCTACAAAGAAAACAGTATAAGAAATTCCTCCAAACCATAAACAAGGAGAACTTAACGACCCAAGAAGCTGAACAACTCCAAACAGGATAGACTGCAAAAGAGAAATGTCATCATATTTCAGTCAAACTTTCCCACACTCAGGAAAAGGTGATAATCTTGAACGACGCTAGAGGAAAAGACAGTAACCTACAAAGAATAACCGATAAGAACAAGCTCGGACTTCTCTGTAAAAATCACGCAAGATGACAATGGAGTGACAAAATCCTGAAAAAAGAAAACTGTCGACCAAGAATCCTACAGTCAGCAAAAACTTTCTCTCAAATACAAAGAAGTAGGGGTATTTGCAAATACGGAAACTTTAAAAGAATTCTTAAAATCAATAATAGCAGACAAATCTTACAGTGACATAGACACATCAACATCCAAAAATCAATACAAAAACAGAAATCAATACAAAACACTGAAATTGAGAAAGAAAAAAAATCAATGAAACAAAAACCACAGCAAAATGACAGCAACAAACCCGCACAAATCAATAATGACATTTACTGTCAATGGATTAAATGAACCAGTAGAGAGGCAGGAAGTAGCAGACTAAATCAGAAAACAGAACCGATCAATCTACTGCTTACAAGAGACACACCTTAAACACAAAGGCAAAATAGACTAAAATAGGATGGAGAAAAATTTATCAACTGAGTTGCAGCCCCCCCACCAAAAAAAATAGCAGGAGAGGCATTATTAATCTCTGATCAAATAGACTTTAAGGTTACAAAAACAAATCATGAGAGACAAAATAAAGTAACATAACGACTAAAGGAGCAATAGAATAAGAAGATATCATATTAAACATATAGACCCCCAGTGAAAGGCCCTCAAACTCTTACAGAGCTGAAAAAAAAATACACAGGTTGTCAACAATAATAGGACACTTCAATATACTACTCTCAAGGAAATAGGTCCTCAGAAAAGAAACTTAGTAATTACACAGAAGAACTACACAGTACAATCAACCAAAATGACCTCCTAGACCAATGGTTCTCAGCCTGTGGGTCATAACACCTTTGGGGGTCAAACGACCCTTTCAGAGGGTTGCCCGATTCATAACAGTAGCAAAATTACAGTTATGAAGTAGCAATGAAATAATGAAAATAATTTTATGGTTGGGGGTGTCACCACAACACAAGGAACTGTATTGAAGGGTCACGGCATTAGGAAGGTGGAGAACCACTGTCCTAGACACATAAAGAACAATCTACACAACAAGAACATAGTTTGTATTCTTCTCTAGTGCATGTGGAACATTCTCCAGAACAGACCACAGGCCACAAAGCCTTAATTTTAAAAGGTTGAGATTCTACAACCCATTTTCTCATAACACATTGCTGTGAAATGAAAAACCAACAGAAAGAACAAGAGCAAAAAATTCCATGGCATGAAAACTGAACAACATAAGGATGAAATATTAAAATTCCAGGAAATAAATGACAACAAGAACACAACATACTCACCTCTTGAGGACACAAAAAACCTGTTATCAGACGATAATTTGTAACAATTAATGCACATATGAAAAAATAAAATATGCCTTAAGTCAGCTTCCTCAACAACTAGAACAAGAAACACTGGGGGAAAGAAATCAACAAGATAAGTTGGTTCTTTGAAAGGATTAATAAAGTTGTCAAATCACCTGCAAACTTAATCTAGGAAAAGAGATGATGCAAAAATATCTAGTGTAACATATGACAAAATAGTAACAATTTATAAATGATGAAGGGTTCATGAGGTAGGGGGGAGTAGGAGGGAGGGGGAAAACGAGCAGCTGATATTAAGGGCTCAAGTGGAAAGCAAATGTTTTGAGAATGATGATGGCAACAAATGTACATATGCGCTTGACACAATCGATGTATGTATGGATAGTGTACGAGCCCCCAATAAAATGGTTTTTAAAAAAAGAAAAAATATATATCTAGAATTAGAGAGAAAAACGATGATATCACAATGGGATCAAACACAACAATTGTTAGAACTTTGCAAGACCGGGTGGGGTTTTTCATTTTTCTTTTTCCGTTCTTTTGTACACAGGGCTGTTATGAGTTAGAAATAACTCAAAGGCACACAACAACTACTACTATGAAAGTCGGTACTCCAACAAGTTGGAAAATCTAAGTAAAATTAACAAATTTCTAGACACACGCCATCTATCCAAATTAATGCAGATTGGCATATAAAACCTCAACAGAACCCTAACAAAAGAAGAAATAGAACAGGTCACTAAAGAAGTTACGTCCAGGAGACGTCTAGGACCAGATGGCTTCCCAGGGGAATTCTACCAAGTATTCAGAGAAAAGGTGACACTAATCCTACATACGACTCCTGAATATAAAAAAAGGATCGTAAACGAAAACTCATTTCATTAAGCAAGTATAACACTGAGATCAAAAACAGGCAAAGACCCCACAAGCATAGAAAACTACAGACCAATAGCTGACAGACACAAAAATCCTCAACAGAGTCCTAACCAATAGAATCCAACAATATATCAATACATACGCGAACACTATGTTTTACAATTTGTTTACAAAACAACCATATCACCTTCAAAGTACCCTCCATTACACTTAATAAATTTGTCAAATGTGCTATTCCATTCTTGGAAACATTTTTCAAACTCATCTGTTTCGATGGCTGAAAGCACCTCCCTTGTTTTCTCCTTCACCGCTTCGACAGCTTCAAATTGCTGTCCTTTCATGTTCCTCTATATTCTTGCAAACAAAAAGAAGTCACATGGAGCGAGGTCATGTGAGTCAGGTGTGGGGGGCAGGGAGGCATGCTGCTGCTTGCCCAAAACTGGTGCACTGAGATGGCTGCGTGAGCAGGTGCACTGTCCTGGTGGCAAAATCAGTTACCCATCTGCCACAAATCAGGCCTTATTTGTTGCACACGGTTATGCTATCTTTTCAGAACCTCTAAAGAGAAAGTTTGATTAACAGTCTGACACAGTGGAACAAACTCCAAATGTACTGACAGTCAACATTTTAATCCATTCGGGAAGTTGATGGATGCACAGAATGAGGTTTGTCATCAATTGACAAACCACTCATACACTTGAGTTTTTCCCATAGTGCTGTCCTTGTAAGCCGTGTTCAACATCCTAACCGTTTCTGCAGCATTTTTCCTGAGTAGTAAACAAAATTCCACAGCTGCATGCTGTTCCCTTAAATTGACCATCACAATAAACAAGGCTTGAGTAGAACTGCTTTTATGAACAAATTCACTGTGAGCAGAGAGAACCTTCCCAGGTGACGCCACTGGGTGCACTAACTCAGAGTGAGTTGCTCGATGCTCACCTAGTGGAAAAAATGCATACTATGAAAGTTCTGCTCCACCCAGAGCAATTCTGGTTTTTTTGAGTTCAAAAATGAACTCAAGAGTGATTAAAAGTCTAAACGTAAATCCTAGAGGTGAAAAGATCATCCATTAGGAAACAGAGACAAACTTAAGGATCCTATTGCAGTATATACATGTACTATCAACTATAACAAAGGAAGCACATACAGATGGCAAAATAGATCAGAAGGACCTACTAAAAATAAGATCCTTGTGTGCAGCCAGAGTCTTCACCAAGAGAGTAAAAAGAGTCCAGGAACCTGGGAACAATCTTTAGTAATGACACACGAACAAGGAACTAACCTCTACAATCTTGAGAATACTGAAAAGTCTCATTAAGAAACAACAACCAATATTCTAATTAAAAAGTGACCAAATAGACACGAACTGACAGTTCACCAAAACCGACCTTCAAATAGCTAACAAGCACATCAAAAATGCTCACTGGGAGATGCGAATCAAAACAAAGATGAGGTGTCATCTTACACTGACAATGAAGGACAGCTCAATTACAATGAATAAAGAGATAGCAAGAGCTGGCGAGGTTGCGGAGACACTGGGACTCTCCTACATGACTGGCGAGCCGACACACAAGTACACATGTTGAGGAAAGCAATAAATAAAACCAAAGTCAGCGCCAGCGGGTCCATTCGGACTCGTAGCAACACTCTGGGACAGAGTTGTAGAAAGTTTCATCTTATTCGCCCAGAGCAGCTGGTGGGTTAGAACAGCTGACCTTGTGGTTAGCAGCCCAATATGTAACCACCATGTTACCAGGTCCCCGGGTGCTACCTACAACAACTGAGAATGGAAATCCCGTAAGAGCCAGCAACACCTCTGCTTAGTCTAACCTTAGAGACATAAAGCAGACAACATAACACAAACACTCCCATCGTCTCAGCACTGTTCACTCCAGCACTATTCACACAACAAGGCTTAGTAACCACCCAAAAGTCCACCAGAACGGACAAAGCAATGCACACAACGGATACTTTGGGTCATTAAAAAACAGTGATGAAACTACTAAGCACCCCCAACATGGATGGGTCTGGAGAACACGATGCTGGGTGACGTTAATCAGTCACAAAAGGGAAAATTCTGCATGAGATCACTACTGTGTGGGCAAAACAGCAAGACAAAGAGAGGCGGCTGTTCTCAGGTCATGTAATAATTCAGTAATAATGTGGTGGTGTGTCTAAGGCTTAGGATCCATCTCTCACTCCTTAATTTTACATCTCAAAACCACTTCTTCAGGAGGCCTCACCTCAGCTGCGGCCAGTTTTTATTTCAGGGGGACAGGGACAAAGAGATCCTGCCATATACCACTGTCCCACAGATACCCCAGACGAAGATACTCCTGTAATGGTGAGCAGTGAATTTAAATGGAAACCTGTGTGTGTGTATGTGTGCGCGCGCACATATGTGGGTGTAATGTGCCTCCGAGGAAATGATTTCGCCTCTATTGGTGATTAAACAAAGGCACGGAGCCTGCCTTTGGGCAAAACCCTTAACATGACTTAGAAAGACTCCCAATGAGAGAATCTGCCCAGGGTTATGTTGTTCTAATCAAGCATTTTGGACTAAGTTTCCTTTCAGCCTTCAGTGACCCTCGCTGCATGCTATAGGGTACCTAGATCTAAGAGCGTGTCCTTTCCGTGTACAGAATCAAGATCATTATTCAGAATAAAGAAAAAAACCAATGTTCTGTCAGAATATAATTATGAGGGCGAGTCAAAAAAGTATACTACAAAAATCACAGAAACCTTAGAGGAAAATATTAAAACGTGACGTTACTGTTTTTCAACATATCTTTGATGTATGTCTATATCAGCGGTTCTCAACCTGTGATTGTGACTCCTTTGGGGGTCATCTAAGACCATCAGAAAACACATATTTCTGATGGTCTTAGGAACCAAGACACCGCTTCTCTATCCGTGTCCAGGTGGGTCTGTCCACAGGCAGATACCCCCACATACCCAGTTACCCATGCTACACCATGCTTCAAGACAAAATTTCATTGATTTGTCATTAGAAACAAATATTTTGCAATATATAATTACATATTGTTTCTGTGACTCATCACTAAGCTCTAATGATATTCAATTTGTAACAATGAAAATATATCCTGCATACCAGACATATACATTATGCTTCATAACAGTAGCAAAATTACAGTTATGAAGTAGCAATGGAAATAATGTTATGGTTGCGGTCACCACCACATGACGCACTGTATTAAAGGGTCACGGCATTAGGGAGGTTGAGAACCACTGCTATATATATTTTTGAAGGTGGTGTTTCCATCTCCCCAACCCTTCCATTGAGAATTTGGGCACCCTGTGATTTCCATCACATGGAAATGGAAGTTTTGGCATGTTCCACAGACTCGAACCACGTTCTTTTGGAAGTATGGTGAGAACGCTAACGTTTCCCAGCGGAATTCTTATCGAGCAGCCTTTGAGAATAGCAGGTTCATTGTCACATCGCGGGGAAAGTTTTCTCAGCACAATCCACCTTTTTCATTTTCTTCAAACTTCTTCTGAATAAACCCCTTTATTGTCTCATATCTAAACCAGTCACCATCATCTTCTGAGTCGACGGACCTCTATGCCTTAGACTCGCCAGCCCGGCAGATCTCCTCAGAAGGCTGCTTTGCTTGGACTTTTTAAAGGCACCCCAATGAGACTAAGACAAGTGTATTGTTGAAAGAACTTATTTGCAGCCATTCACTGACTGCTTATGTTAAACACATTTTGTTCGGAATAAACTGATGCATGTATACATGGAAACCTTAGTGGTATTATTTTATGTGTGTGTGTGTAAACTATATCAAATGATGACATATATACATCATCTCCAAACCCAAACACACACACACACACACAAAACCAAACCCACTGCCATCGAGTCAATGCTGACTCTTAGCGAGCCTCTAAGGGTTTACAGAAATCAAAGCCCAGTCTTTCCCCCGCAGAGCTGCTGATGGTTTTGAACTGCCAACCATGCAGATCACAGCCCAGTGTTTAACCACTATACCTCCAGGCTTCCTGGGGTGTGTGTGTGTGTGTGTGTGTGTGTGTGTGTGTGTGTGTGTGTGTGTGTGTGTGTACACTAGAAAGGACTCTCTATAACTAGACTTCAGTTGACATGATCACAATAATGGGGCTCAGTCTATCCATTAGGTCACAATTACTGTCTACATCGGGAGGAAGGAAGACAAGCATCATGATGACAAGCCTGAAGATATACACAATAACTTCTTAGCAAACTAAGAATGATTAAATTGCACATCATTTACCTGGTTCCAATTTTATTACTTTAATTGCTGCCAATTCACCAGTGTTAACATTCCGTGCCTAAAAAAAAAAAGACAAAAAGCTGTATGAAATGTTATTTTAGCTTACTATTTGTTTCAATAGATAAGAGAACTATTTTTAATGAGCTGAAAAACTATTTGCATTAATAAAACTAGTATAGTCTTCACAATGAATCTCCTCATTAATTCATGTACAAACTTAATAACAGTAATAACAATAGCTCACACACACAGAAAGCTTAGTGTATACCAGGTACTAATATACATATCTTAGTAGTGAACATATATATATTCACATTAACTCATTTAACCACCATCACAATCCTGAGTTAGGTACTAATCTATTCTTATGGTGATGAGAAAATTGAAGCACAGAGAGGTTACGGACTTGCCAAGGTCCGTAACCACAGCTAGTTAACAACAGTGCTGAATTCAAACCTAGGCAGACACGCTGGCTCCCGAATATGAGCTTTAACGCATTACACTACGCTGCTATGCCCTTCAAAAGCTAACTATAATTTTGAATTGATTAATTAGCTTTGAATTTTTAAATTAAGATGTTAATCCTGGAATGGGAAGGCTGAAGCAGTTATATGGTGATGGAAACAGGCCCGCTACTATCTTCCTTGAAAACACACGTCATGACGGAGTCAGTAACTGGTTCCAAACAAACCACATCTATTATTTATTACCGGTCCCGGGTTAACAAAAAATCACCTTTAAAGATCAATTCATAGAATGAGATTCATGATCATTATATAAAAATAGGCAGAAGCTGTCTTTTCAATGTAACGAACAATATCAGCCATCCTTCATGGATTTAACATACTCTAATATTGTACCAGAGATGTCAAATGGTATTTTAAATTATTAACTGAAAGAAACTACATAAATTATTTTTTCAAATCCATCAGTGTCGGCCAATATGTGCAACATTCTGAATCATTCCTGTGTCCAGATTTCTCAACCACAACATTGCAACGTGAAGATCAGCAATCACCCCCAGAGCTCCATGCCCGCATCATCAGTGGAATCCTGAGAACGCTGGGACCCTGAAACTATCAACCAGGGATCTGGAAAGATAGACAGCTCTTCCTATTCCAGGGGGGATATTAAGAGGAACAGTTTCTTGAAAAATGTATTTCTAAAATGTTATTTCAAACAAAATCCCTGTAACTAACAAGATCAAGATGCCAACTTGTAATGGGGAGGACTACACAGATTTGAGCAGTCAGTTCAAGTGAATTCAATTTCTGTTAACAGACGGATGTTTCAAATACACAGTGTCTTGGTTAAGTATTTGTCTCCTTCTTACGATGAGAAGATTAACAAAACCGAAATGTAATTCTGAAAGCAGTTGGGAGAGGAGACAAACATGGAAAATCTTCTGCTCTGTCAAGCCAACGTTGGTCAGAAAGTTTCGCAAACACTATACGACTGTTGGACATTTCTCACACTCCTGTGTCTGTTTTCCCTGAGGCTCTGCTTTTGTAGCATCTCAAAAGAAAATAGGACACGATGCTGCTCCCTCCAATTCTTAACGTTTTTTTAATCTTTTCCATTATTTTGGATTTTGGCTTACTGAAAAGAAACATGTGATTCTATTGTGGAATAGCAGAGAAAGTTAGAATAATAATTTTTTTATAGCTGAAATTTGGTCCCCAAATGACCACAGGAGGGCACACTCTGTATTACCAACAAAAATCTCCCAAAATTTCCATCCAAGGAGGTTGCACATAATGCGCTCCATCCATTAAAAATGGATTTATGGTTGCTCAGTACGAGCACAAGCAAGGGGGCTCCAAAAATACCATGGAAATAATAGAATAAAAAGAGAATGGGAGTTTCTTACGAACCTCTGAAGTCTCTTTCGTACTTGAATTTAAAATTCTATCATTAAACTACTGATGCGTGAGTGATTTCCCAGTCAGTGTTTACAAGCTTTAAAAGGTAAAGAGTTTTCAAAAGGTAAATAATTCTAGAATGTTTTAAAATGTAAAAAAGTTTTAAAATATGGCAAGTGCAAAACACACACACACACACACACAGCTGTCTAAAACATTTCCCAACATGTAGCTTATTGAGGTGCCTGGGCGTGCTATCAAGTGTAATGGTTGGATGGCTCGGGGGAGTGGCTCCCACTCACCAGTTATACTCCACAGGAGACGAGCCTATCTGTTCCCATCAGGACACACGGTCACAGAAACTCTGTATAGGCTAGTTATGAGTAGGAATGAATCTACTTATAGGCAATGGACCACGGAACATTTTCTTTGATAGCAATAAGAGAATTTATAGAAATAGAACAAATGATTAAGGGGGAAAATCCTTGCAAAACTTTTTAGCTTTTCCTCATCAAAATCCCAGGGCTTATTAATAAAAGGTCTTTAAAGTATTAGCACCACTTGTCTGTCAGTTTGTCTTACTGCGGTAGCTTGTGTGTTCCTCTCATGGACTCAGGAAGCAAGGGAACTGGTATTTTAAAACACCAGCAGGGTGCCCAAAGTGATCAGGTTTCAGCTGAGCTTCCAGACTAAGAAGACTAAATGGGCTGCCAGAGGAATTAGGCGCTGTAAACCATATGGAAAGCATCGAAATAACCCGTGATACGCAGACGACACAACCTTGCTTGCCGAAAGTGAGGAGGACTTGAAGCACTTGCTGACGAAGATCAAGGACCACAGCCTACAGTATGGACGGCAACTCAACGTAAAGGAGGCCCAAATCCTCACAACTGGACCAGTAGACAGCACAATGTCAGGGAGAGAAAAGATTGGTGTCGCAAAGATTTCACCTTCTTTGTATCCAGTGCTCCATTGAGTAAATCTGCTTCATGAGACCTCATGGTATTGAAAAGCAAAGATGTGACTTTGAGGGCCAGTGTGCACCTGACTCAAAAGCCATGGGCTTTTCAACTGACACCTATGCATGTGAGTATTGAATACCGAATCAGGAAGACTGGCTAACTGATGCATTGGATGGTGGTGCTGGAGAAGAATATCGAAAGTGCCAGAAGAACAAACACATCTGTCTAGGAAGAAACACAGCCAGAATGTGCCTGAGAAGCAAGTGTGGTAGTTACATAATTTCATGTCAACCTGAAGAGATAGGACAGTTGTAGGGGTGGAGTCTAGCCTGTCAATAGGTCACAACCTGATGGTGCCTCCTTGTGAGCGTGACCTCCTCCTAAGGAGGGTCCTGGAAACCCCCCCCACCCCACCCCCGTCTTCATTTTCCTGATGGCTGACTCTGATTGCTGCCAGAGCCCTGCCACCACCGCTGGATCCAGAAGACTCTGCACCCCTCAACTTGTGATATTCCTGCATTCTGCATCATTGCTTGTGACTGAGTGAGTCTGAAGAGGGGCATATGGACTAATTCCAGACTTATGAATTTGAGTTGGACTGGGCTGAGATATTTTCTTGCCATACACTTACTTCTTTTTTTAAATCATTTTATTAGGGGCTCATACAACTCTTATCACAATCCATACATACATCAATTGTGTCAAGTACATTTGTACGTATGTTGCCCTCATCATTCTCAACACACCTGCTTTCTACTTGAGCCCTTGGTATCAGCTCATTTTCCCCTCCCTCCCCTTCTCCCCCTGAACCTTGATAATTTATAAATTATTATTTTGTCATCTCTTACACCATCCGACGTCTCCCCTCACCCCCTTCTCCACTGTCCATCCCCCAGAGAGAAGGTTATGTGTAGATCCTTGTAAACTGTTTCCCCTTTCTCCCTCACCTTCCCTCCACCCTCCCGGTATTTTGATATAAAGCATATGTGAGTGTCACTGGATTTGTTTCTGTCGTCAACCCGGCCTCACACTGCCAGGATGGCAAGAGTTTGTCTCACCTGCTTTGGACACGCTATCAAGAGAGCTCAATCGCTGGAGGAAGACTAACAGAGGGCAGCGAACGAGGAGCATCCTCAAGGAGCTGGACTGACACAGTGGCTGCAACATGGGCTCGCCCTTCAGAACAACTGAGAGGATGGTGCGGGCCTGGTTTAAGTGCTGTACACAGTGTCATTTGCACCTAACAACAATAACAAAGTATTCTACCTCGTCACGAATTTAATTCTTCTGGCTAAAATCAATGATATTTTATTGTCTCTAAATCAGCAAGGATCAGGGGTAAATTTAAAAATTCAACATCATCTGGTCTCTCTCATACTCTGCAGTAGCCGATACATCTTTTTTGGAGTTCTCCCCTAATCTATCACGTAGAGCAACCTTAAAAAAAATAAGAACAGGTGAATATTGTAAATAATTTCCCTGCATAAAATTCAACTTTTCTAATTAAGTATTAGTAATGTAAGTTTTTCAGGAGTGTTAAAACTGAGGACAAATATCCCATGTATGTAGACTTAGTGTTCTGCCACATTGCTGGTCTACCCACTATTTTTCCTACTTGGTCCTAAAGTGATGTTTCTACTATGCCATTCATGAGCTTAAACGTTTTCAGTTGTACACCTGCCGTTGAAAACAAAATTGCAAATTCCTTGTCACAGTACTTAAAATTTACACTAAAGCATTTGTAAGCATAGCTTTATTGAGATCTCTAATACACCCTTATAACACACATTGTCCAGTGGTAGTAATTTTAGAGGTGAATAACCAACAATTTCAGAACATTTTCATCTGTTCAAACTAAAACCCTCAGCCCACCGCAGGCATTCCCTATTCTTCCACCTTCCAGTTCCTGGTAACCACTAATCTATTTTCTAGGATTCAACTAAGCTGGATATGTCATAGAAATAGAATCACAAAATCTGTGCTATTTTTTATTGACCTTCTTCCCTTTATGTATGTTTTAAGTTCATCCATGTTGCAGCATTTTTGAAGACTTATTGATGGCCAAATATTATGCATTATACAAAAATAACCATATTTGTTTATTCACTCAATCAGTTGATGGGTATTTGGGCTGTTTTTACTTTGGGGTTGTTATAAATAGTGCTGTATGAATGTTCTGACCTGTGTTTTCAAATTTCTTGTATAAATACCAGGTGAAACTGTTGGAACACTTGGAAACTGCTCAACGTTTTAAGGCACTGCCCCCTGTCTTCCAAGCAATTCTAAAGTGACGGTGTCAACCAGGGAACAGATGGACTTCGGACCTCTCCTTGAATTTTACCTCAGTACAAGAATAGTTTGTTCTAGTAATGGCCTGGTACTCTTTGATACTCACCTTCCAGACACAGTCGCAGAAGACAAAATAGTTACATAAGTAAAGGTGGTGAAGAAAGGTGATGGTGCCTGGCTTTTCAAAGCTATAGCGTCTAGGGTCTTAAAGGCTTATACTGAAACAAGCGGCCTTCTAGCAGGGAAGCAACGGAGCCTACATGGAAAAAGCACCCAGCCTGTGTGATCATGAAGTGGTACCAGAAGTTCAAAACAAGCAACCAACTCAATGTGAAAGGGAGTGGATGTAGTGGAGATCCAAAACCCATCTGTAAGAAAATTGAACAGTCCCTCTCAGGGGGGCACCAGGGAAGGGATGATAAATCCAGGATGGGAATGGCACTGATGAACCACACAACTATCCTCTAGTTCCTTAATACTTACTTCCCTTACTATTATGTTTTTAAAATATTTTTCCTCATTAAGTATGTTAGATTTACATATGTTCATTTATATACTTAAGATTGTTAGGTATATGAAAATCAAGACAGATAACCCTTAAGAAACAATAACAGGAGTAATGGTTCCCTGAGGGTAGGGGAAGGGAGGGGGTAGCTGATAGCATTGAAGATTGTATAATTCCACTAGAATGAATAACAGAATTAAAAGTGAATGGCTATATTGGATTATGTAAGAGATGGCAAAAAAACAAAAACAAAAAGAAGGGTTCCTTGAGGGTAGGGTGGGGAGGGAGTGGACAATGGGGAGCTGACAGCAAGGAGTTGAACAAAGAGGAACATGCTTTGCAACTGATTGTGGCAGCAATGGAACAAACTGTTTGATGTGTTTGAACTATGGGATGTTAAGACACCTGTAAGAGTTCCCAATAAAATGAGTAAAAACTTCAGTTAAATTAAAAATGGTGGTGTCCTTTTACAAGTGCATTACAACCCACAGTTTTGCAAGTTCCAATTTTTCCACATCCTTTTAAGCATTTGTTTTGTCTTTTTATTTTAGCCATTCTCACTGCCATTGAGACAATGCTGACTCAGCAACCCTGCAGAACTACCTCTGCGGATGTCTGACACTAACTCTTGACAGGAGTAGAGACCCTGGTCTTTCTCCTAAGCTGGTTTTCGAACTGCTGACTTTGTGACTCGTAGCCCAACGTGTTACTCTTAGGCCACCAGGGTTCCTAGTGGTTAGAAAGCATGTCACTTGAATTTGATTTGCACTTCACTAACAAGTAATGCTGTTGAGCTTCATTTATGTGATTATTGCCCCCACAAGAACATTTTTGAAGAATTATCCACTTAATCCTTTTCTCTCTGGACTGTCTTTGTTGTGGAGCTGGTAAGAGCACTTTATAAATTGCAGATGCATCAAAACCTTCTGAGTTACATGCTTTAACTAATAATTCCTCCCCTTCTCGAGGCTGCCCTCCCACTTTCTTGATGATGTCCTTTGAAGTCCGGGTTTGGTTTTTGTTTTCATTTCAGTGAAATGACTTATCTAGATTTTGTCAGTTATGTTTCTGGTGTTATACTTAGAGACCTTCATAAAGTCATCTAACACGAGATAAAGATTTAGCCTAGGCTGTCTTTTCAGAGCTTTACCGTTGAGTACATTTGGAGCTGATCCGTTCGGGCTAATTTCTCATATGGTATGAAGTAGGGCTTCCACTTCATTCTTTGGCATGAGGCTACTGAGTCGTGAAATCAAGCAGTTTAACTATAGAACCCGAAGCCAGCCTATCTTACTAGCCACTCCCTAATTTGCACTTCCTAGTTTAGCCAAACTAATAAGCAACCTGCCATTCCGCAATGCTAGCCACTGTTTCATTCTCTATCCTTATAGTTTGCCTTTTCAAAAACGTCATATAAATGAAACCAACCATCATATAACCTTTTCAAACTGTCTTTTTTCTTTAGCCTAATGACTTCAGTTTTGCTCTTTGGCGCTTACTGACTAACCCACACGTGTCCCGCTCCTTCCCCTGGCCCTACTTCAGAGACAGTCTTCAAGGATCAGTACAAGTTACCAAGGCTTCTCAAAAGCCTTCTCTTGACCCTGGTCCCATACCCTATTCTAGTTTAGGAGACGGACAAATACACACTCACGGATTCTGGGTCACGCTTCTCGAATGGTACCGAACCGAGGAGGCAAATCCTACAGATCTGGAACTGACAAGCACAAACAGTGGTTCTTGCACATGATTAAGTTTCAAAGCAGTCCCAGAATTCTGTTTGGGCCAGTTAGCCTCTAAGAGGCTATTCAGACTAGAACTAGTTTGGGAAAGGATTTTTCTGAGATTAATTTATGCTGACAACTGAGTTATTTCCAACTATGAATAAAGTTCCTGAGTTTGGCAGTAAACTACAACACTATCAAAAAGTAATCATTAAGAGACAAAATGTGCTAGGAACGATGCAAATTCAGTTAGAGATAGTAAGTGTCAGTGAAAAACAAACAAACAAAATCTGAACAGTGTATTTACCAAGAACTCCAGGGCATCGAGAGTGTACTACTTAAATATGAATCTGTATCAAGGTTCTGACATGGGCGCTAAAAACTGCAAACATCAGGCTTGCCTCTGCCGGTAACAAGAAGTGGGATCTGAGTGAGCAAGTGATTTTGCTTGTATCCTCTTTCCCACCTTCCACCCCAAATTTAAAGCAACAAGAAAGGAGATTGGTTCTAAGGTTCCTAATCCTAAAAATCATTTTAACATCAAATGACCACAATCTAAATTAATGGGTTTCAAATGTGGAATTAATTGGCTGATTGTAAACAAATTACGCAACAAACTTAAAAAAAACATCACAGATGATTGTTTTGAGTCAGCGTGGAATCCATATTTAATTATCCAAATTCTTCTCATACATACGCAGACCTATGTTTAAGACCGAGCTTAAAGCACTGTGCCGTCTGAGTTTTATAAAAGGTAAGCGGCAGCCTCTGGGGCCCCAGAGGTGTCACGGTGATGACTTCATGAAGGAGATGCCACTGAAACAAGAGGAGCTGGGCTGCAACCAGAGGAAAGAGGGGCCGAGGACGATGAGACAGACAGCACGGCATCAGCAAATGCACCGGACAGAAAAACAGAGGCTTTTTTGAGTCTATTAACTCAACTCACAGCCACAAGGTCCGTTCCAATTCACAGCAAGTCTCCAGTGGGTTTCCCAGACTGTCAATCTTTACAGCAACAGATGGCCGTTCTGTAGCTGGTGGACTGGAATTGCCAACTTGGCTGCTAGCAACCCAATGCTTATCTGAGCCGGCCACTGGGCCCTCCCGCCCTTCAGAGGGGCACTATCAGCTTGGTGACGTACATCCTGGTTTGCCAGCAGCCTTGTTAATAGGGTCTGCTTCCACTCTCAAACAAGAACACTTCATTTATTTCCTTTGGATAATAAATGATATGGTCACTCTATAATTAACCCTGACGGAACATGAAAAGGAAACTGAGAAAATTCTTTAAAATAGGGGTCAAAAGGCGCCACTTGCTTTTCAAACAGGCGGCGTTTTCCCAGTGCACAGCCACACTCCTGGGTGCAGTTACGATGTAGGGCTGCTTCCACCCAGTCGCGCAAGGGCTGAGGTGAGCGGGCATGGGCACGGCTGCAGGACCCAGAGCGCGCGGGCGTGCTGCTCCCTGCTCGAGCGCTTTCGTCCAGGGCACACTGGTAAAGATGCTCTACGCCTGCTTGTCCCATGTGGCCGCTCCAGGTCACGTGGCCACTGGAATTAAATCCAGCTACGTGTATACATGTGCGATCAAGTAGTTTAACATGAGGGTTCTAAATATTTTTTCCTTTAAGTAACTAGAGAGTGAAATTGATTTTCTTTTTGGATGGTGTACAATTCTAGGAGTCAAAAGGCAGCTACAGATGTGTGGAAACACGTCTATCAGGAAATGGAACGGGTCTCTCTCCTCCAAAAATGCTCTTGGAGTCATTTCCTTCCCCCTAGCCAATCCCTGATTCATTCTCTAGCTTTACAGTTTTGCTTTTATAAAAATGGCATTTGAATTCATGTATCATATAACCTTTTAAAAACTGGCTTCCTACACTCAACAGAATGATTCATCCAGGTTGTTGCCCGTTATTGGTGTTTCTTCTTGCTATCACTCCACTGTACTGAGGTATCAGTTTGTCCACTCATTTGCCAAATAAAAGGCAGCAGTTTTCAATTTTTGGCAAATATGAACAGAGGTGCTATAAACATTTTGTGTGCAGATGACATACATACCTAGGAGTGGGATGTCTGGGTGATGTGGTAAGCGTATTATTTAACTTTCCAAAAAACCCGCCAAACTTCTCTAGCTGTCTGGAGCCAAGAAGAGTGGAAAGAGATTAAAGACACAAGATACAGTGACTGTGAAAGACTAATGAACCACCTGAGCTCCAGCTTCCGTCCTCCCAAGACTAGAAGAACTAGACGGTGCCTTGCTGACTACTGCTGACTTCTCAAAAAAGAATCACCCAAAAGGTTCCCAATAGATTGGGGAATGTGGAAGAAAACTCAAAATCCTAAGAAAGTAGGCTTCCTGGCCAGAGGCTGGTGACACCCCAAGGCTATGTTCCTCACACAGCTTGCAATCAAGTCTGGAACTGAACTCACCCTTGTAGTTCATTTTATGGTGGTCTACAGGGACACAGTCACACCAGCGAGGTACACACCCCTTAGAATCAGCACACATTTTGAGATGGGGGAGGGGTGACATTTGCTCAAGGACCAGGTTCAGAGAGGTTAAGAGAGAAGGGAGCAGAGGTGGGAAACAGGGTGGAGACGGAATGAAAGGACTGCAGTAAATGAGACGAAGCAACATCTGTATGGATTGTTGAATGGAAAACTGGTAACTTTAATCCAATTCACAAAAAGTAAAAAAAAAACAACAAATTTCCCTTTAAACTAAAAAATCATTAAAAGACCAGTCTTACTTGTTTGACAGAAACTAGTGAAACCTCTAAAACTGTGCCCCTTCGATCCCCTTCAAACCTGGAACTGAACTCACCCCACGGCTCAACTTCCAACCAAAAGTCTATAGGTGAACAATGAACACCAAGGAGGTGAGGTGCACACTCTGTGTAACAGTCAACGGCGGGAACTTCAAATGGAAGGTTTGGCCAGGGATACAATTCAGCGAAAAGGAAGGATCAGAGGCACAGGATGAATGGAAACAGTAAATGCATGGAAGAAGTGGTAAGACTGCTGTTTCATTGTAGGATTTGCAATGAATGTCACAAAACATGTATGAATGATCGAATGGAAAACAAATGTGCTTGCTGAAATTTCACACAAATCACAGCCCCCCCAAATAAACAAAGCCCCGTCAAGCTCCTTTTTCATGGTTGCTATGCTGTTTTTCATTCTTACCAGGAATTATTTGAGAATTTTAGTTGTGCCACCCCCTTGATAGTAGTTGGTAGATTTTTCTTCAAATTCTAGCCGTTCTAAGAGGACCACCGTTTCATCTTGCTTAGATAACCAAAATAATTTTTTGGTTGGGTGTCACCACCACATGAGGAACTATATGAAAGAAGGTTGGATTAAAGGATGCACTGCATTAGGCAAGACCTCTGAAGGACGTCCCTTTGAGGACTCCAAGCAGGCTAACTCAAGGCATGCTATATTCAATCACCTCATGTACACGTGGAAGCTGGACACCGAAAACGGCAGACACAAAAGTTGATGCATTTGAATCACAGTTTTGGCGAAGAATATTGGATGAACCACGGAGTGCTTAAAGAACAAGCAGATCTGCCTTGAAAGAAGTACAGCCACGATGCTCCTTAGATGTGAGACGTCCTCTCATGGACTTTGGACATGTTTTCAGGCAAGACCAATCCCAGTCACAGACATCATGCTTGATAAAGTACAGTGGTACGTGGAAAAGAGGAAGACCAGTAAGGAGATGAACTGATACTAGGGCTGCAACAATGGGCTTAACCCTAACAGGGATCGTGAGGGTGATGCGCGGCCTCGCAGTGTTTCAGTCTGTGGTTCAAGGGTCCCTACGAGTCAGAAATGATCTGACAGCACCTGACAACAGCAACAACGGGACCACTGTGAATGGGCTTCCTGGTAACAGTGGTTAATAAATATGTAATGGGATCTCAAAGGTCCCCGTAATGGTACAAAGGGTTTGTACTTGACTGGTCCCCTACAGGCTGGTGCTTCAAACTGTCTCAGTGGCACTGCAGAAGAAAGGCCTGATGACCTGCTTTCATAAGACTGTAGCTAAGAACACTCTGGAGAGTTTCTACTCTGTAACATATGAAGTGGACATGAGTCAACAAAAACAACGTCAAGCCATCCATTGGGTTGGGATCCATAAGGTCCGTAGTTCAAAGCCACCAGCCACTCCAAAAGTGAAAAACCAGGCTTTCTATTGCCATAAAGAGTTACAGCCTTGGAAACTCACAGGGCCAGCTCCACCCTGTCCTATAGGGTCTCTGTGAGCTGGAATCAGCTCAATGACAGTGAGTTTGGTTTGCTTTGATTCAAAACACTGTCAGATAGCAGACTATGGACTGGTTTGTAATGAAGTTGGCAGAGGGAGCTGCATCTGACAGTCTCTGTTGGGCAATGCTCAGCTCCAGTGCTATACCTCAACAGAGCTGCGCCGACGTCAAGCAACCATGACAACTCCAAAGGACACTGACTGCATTGTAGACCGCCCTCCAGCAGGATCCCACCCAGTGTCCTGTGCCATCAGCTGGATTTTTGAAGTTTTGAAGTACGAGTTTAATTTGAAATAAGGTTTTCTGCCATAAAGAATAAATAAATAAATAGATAGATAAATAAGGTTTTCTGCCTAAGTCAGAATCAACTTACGACAATCATGGGGCAGGAGGTCTACTGTAATTTGGTAACTACTTTTCAGTAAATGGGTAGGTGGGGTGAAGGAGCCTGTCCATTGACAGAGTGAGAATAACCAACAACTTGCTTGGATCAGCCCTTAGTTGGAGTGGGTAAATCATCTCTACTGAAAATGCATAATTGCAAGCCTGTCTTCCATTAAACATAGGGTTGAAATGCATACTTCTTGCAAAGATCACGAGCTACAAGCTGAGAAATGAATTTAAACTGTTCCTGAGTTGGTGGTACCCCAGGTACCTGTCAGAACAAGCAAATTCTCTATGAAGCAACAAGCCATCAATCCATGCCCCAGGGGATTCAGAAACATTCATACCAGCCAAGTGTGAGCTTTAAACAGAAAACTGCTAAGCACAAAAGGAAGTAAAGCACCACGAGTTTAAAAATGCTAACACCATGAACAAAAGAAAATAGCAAGTAGTTGAGACTTTGGAATTAATAGGTACGTAATATCAAATTAAAAGTAAGTATGCTTTCAAAGTTTACAGAAATCGAGGAGGCGCTGGCATCATGGCCGCCATGGTTGCTGTTTGCCGTGCTCTTGGGAGAAAAAAGTTGACGCGCTTCACCACGGCTGCAGCCAGCTTCCCAGATTCCAGGAGGCACGCGGTGATCTACAGAAGAGCTTGTTCACAATATAAACAGGTGACCAGCAACGAGGACCTGCCCATTACAATGGAAAATCCTTACAAGGAACCTCTTAAAAAATGCCTCTTGTGTGGAAAACGTGTAGATTACAAGAATGTCCAGCTTTTATCCCAGTTTATTTCTCCGTTTACTGGATGCATTTATGGAAGGCACATAACAGGCCTTTGTGGGAAGAAACAGAAAGAAATCACAAAAGCAATTAAGAGGGCACAAATAATGGGTTTTATGCCAGTCACTTACAAGGATCCTGCTGCATATCTCAAAGACCCCAAAATTTGTAACATCAAATATCGGGAGTAAATTATATAATATTATTACCAATAAACTTACTTTATAGTAAAAAAAAAGTTTACAGAAATCAAAGATGGTATTAAATACGTAAGTCAGAAACAAGAAACTATCAAAAATGACTCAGTAGACAAGAAATACAAATTACATAACTCTTGGAATGAAAAAAATCTAATGGTCAGACAATTAATCAATTGGATTTGAATAAATTGGCCAATTATGTAGTAAAGAGAATGAGGGAGACAGAAGCACTAAAGGAGGAGCGACTATGATAACATGAAGGTAAGAAGTCCTAGCATGTATCTAATTGGAGTTTCAGGAGAAAAGAGAAAGAATGGAGAATTCGTTTTAAAAATAGTGGCTGTCTAATGGATACCCGTCTTCATGAAATGATCACTGGAGATACAGGTGCTATAGTAAAATGAGACAAGGACATCATATAGTGCCTGGTTATCAGAAAGTACAGTGCTTGCTTGCTGTCTTAAACGCCTGTCTAAAACAAGCAGCCATCCAGGTGAGATGGTGCTAAATCCCCATGGGAGGAGCCCAGCAGCCTGTAATCCAAGGACTGTAAATAATAAAATCCAAGAGGAGGGAAATTTAGTGAAAACTCTGAGCTCCCAGTTTGTAGAAGGTTATGGATGAAAGTCCAGAGTCCATTTGCACAGTCCTCATGCGATTACGCCTCCACCGAATTCCCTTCGACTGAGGACCAGAGATGTGAACGGCCTTGTCCTCAGACAAACAACAAATCCAACGACAAAAATAAAATAAAACAGGGTTAGGGAAGCAGTGCAGTGATTAAGCGCTTGGCTGCTAATTAAAAAGCAAGTAGTTCAAACCTACCATCCGCTCCATGGGTCAGAGGTGTGGCAGTTTGCTTTCAAGATGATTTACATTTTGGGGGTCCCATGGGGCAGTTCCCTAAGCTGCTACGCACAAGGGTTTGGTTCAAGCTCGCCAGCAGCTCCGTGCCAGCACGACGTGGCTGCCTGCTTCCGCAGAGACTCAAGTCTTGGAAACCCAAAGAGGCCGTTCCCCTTTGTCCTGTAGGATCACTCGGAAATGGAATTGAATCGATGGCTGGGTCAGTTGTTGTTTTGGTAGAAGGTGGATGAGTCAATATTTGATGCCCTGGCAGCGGGTTTTTGTTAAAATGGTAATAGTTGACTTCTAGATTAATAACATTACTAAGGGAGTGCTTCTTACCAAAGATGGTATTAATCCTATAAAGGAATGTACATAAACCTCGGAGCACATTTTGAGTTGTCCCATGAACTGGGAGCAATAATGACATTTGGTGGCCGAAGCCAAGAATTTCAAATGTGTTGTCAAGCCTAGTGAGGGCTACACAATGACAATAGCACTGCCAGAGAAACACTACACCCAGTTATCAGCATACAGGATTTGAATAACTCAATGTGGACATTAAAACTTCAACAAAAATCACCTATAAGCCTACTGTATTATTATTATTTTTTAGTGCTTAAGGACGGACATTTATTCCTATGTAGGTTTGGATTACAGAAGTCTAACATGAGTCATGTAGGGCTAACATCAGGTGGGGGCAAGGGGGGGGGTTGTTTTCTCCCAGAGGCTCTGGAAGCTCCCTTCTCTTTCCTTTTCCAGCTCCCGGAGGCAGCTAGGTCATCGTCCCCTGTAAGCCTACTTTGAAGAACAGTCTTGAGTGTCACATATACCGGGTCAGAAACAGTAAATCTGCGGTGAGATTCAGGAACTTACAACCCCAGGCGAGCGTGATGCAATACTTCATTAATCACCCTTTCAGACACCCGGCAGCCACATGGGGGTACAGCAATAGCTGCCTGGGGTGTGGAGACTCCAAATGCAGGGGAGGCTCTGGAGGGAGAGATGCCCAAGGCTGAGGACAAACCTACCCCTAGGGAGGAGGTGATGAGAGATGTTTACGTAAGTTTAAGTTGGAACAGTGGTTCTCAACCTTCCTCATGCCCTGACCTTTCATACAGTTCCTCATGTGGCGGGGACCCACTCCCAACCACAAAATTATTTTCGTTGCTACTTCATCACTGTTAATTTTGGTACTGTTATGAATCATCATGTAAATAGCTGATCTGCAAGGTGTAGTTTCATTGTTACAAATTGAACACAATTAAAGCATAGTGATTAATCACAAAACAATATGCAATTATATATTGTGAAATGTGTGTTTTCCGATGGTCTTAGGCAACCCATGAAAGGGTCGTGAGACCCCCCCTCCCCCAAAAGGGGTCACGACCCACAGGTTGAGAAGCTCTGGGTTAGAAGGACCAGCACTTTCCTAGGATGGCTAACAATGAACGTAGACTAGTGCTTTCTCACGAGAAAATGTGTCAACAATCTTTTCAACACTGGAAATGAAGATGTAACAAAGTGGATTGGGGCACTATGAACACAATAATTCAACCGAGCTAACAAATGATTTATGGAAGAACCGGTTTCTTCAGGAGTGTCTTGAGATCCAGACCCTATGCTGTAATGTGTCCACTGAGGAATGCAGTCCAGTCATCGATTTCTAACTTCTGGGATGTATCTGCCCAGCATAATGGTAAAGGGAACTTCAAAAAGTTCACGGAAAAGATAGTTTTTCCATGAATATTTGAATCCTGCTCATATTTCTGAAAGTTGATAGATGTTTTGCAAAAGAAGAGTTCCTTATTGAGTACTGAAAATAATATATTTCTCTTCCCAGAGTTTAACAATGCGTAACAGCATATTAAAAGATCCAGAAAGCACTGCAGTAAGGAAATTCTTACTGTATTTCCTACCAACAAGCTGACCCAAAAACCCCAAAACAAAAACAAAGAAACTCATGCTGTCTAGTCAACTCTGACTTACCGCAATCCCAAGACAGAGGAGACTGCCTGTGACGTTTCCAAGTGATCTGTTAGCAAAGTTGGCTGCCTCATCTTTCTGCCACTCACTCTGGTTGGTGGGTTCGACCCGATGATGGACAGATTAGCAACTGAGCCTGAGACCACTGCGCCAACGAGACTCCTTTATTGGACCAGAATCCCTCAGGCAGTAGTCCCTTTAGGAAGAGATCGTTGTTGGTGGTGCGGTGTGCCCCCAAGTCAGTCCCAACTCCTCCGGAGTCAGTGTGCCACAGGCTGAGGGACCAGTCCTGCGCCACCTGCACAATCAGTCCTGGGGGAGCCCCCTGTTGCAGGCCCTGCAGCAGTCTCTCATCGACGGTCTTCCTCTTTCGGGATAACCCTCTCCTCTATCCAGCACGATGTCCTTCTCCAATGACTGCTACCTTCTGATAACATGCCCGAAGTATGTGAGACCAAGTCTCCCTGATCGTGCTTCTAAGAAGCAATTGAGTAGGACTTCTTCCAAGACAGATTTGTTTGTTCTTCTAGAGGACTATGATATATTATTAATATTTTTTGTCACAAGGTAATTCAGAGGCATTGATTCTTCTTTGATTTTCCTTATTCACAGTCTAGCTTCCACATGCACGGGAGACCACTGCCAAAGTTCTCACTGCTTCTTCCATGGGCCTTAGTGGGGCGCCAAGTAAGACGAAATACTCGACAACTTCAGTCTTTAGACCCTTAGGACTTATAAAATTCAAATTATCTTTGTTACTTAAATTCTACTAAGTCAATGCTGTTTATTTATTGCTATATCCTAGATACCTAGAACAGTGATTAGGACACAACTTCAAAATGTTTGTTGAGTAACTTTACAAAAACCAGTTGCATGCTGGTAAATGTTTACCAGCTAGCTTGGGGAGAGGGGGGAGTGACGGACAAAGAGCCCAGGGTTTGTATTATTTCATGGTTGTAAATACGTTTACACAAGTAACCAACTGACAAGGAGCTGAGAAGAGATGCTCATAATCTCACCAGTACCAAAGGCTCCAGGAATACCACTGAAAAACTACAGTGTAGGTTTTTAAAATATTTAACTGTAGAAAAATACACTAGCCAGTACCCCTGCTGGCCCTGTGGGATAGGAGTTGGAGGGCTTAACAGCAAGGTCAGTGGCTCAAACATACCAGCGGCTCCCAGGAAACAGACGAGGCTTTCAGCTCTCATAAAGATTTACAACGCCAGAAGTTCTGTAGAGGGCTGCTGTGAGTTGGAATCAATAAGACTGCGTGGGTTTAATTTTGGAACCAATATATCTGGGAAATGATGACAGTTTCCTAGACAATGGAATAAATGCTATGGGAGTATATTTTAATATATTAAATATTTATTAAACTCTAATTTGACTAAGTGTGAGATACAAACATGAACATCTTTTGTTAACTCTGGATTGCCAGTTACATCATCTGAAAATTGTATTAAGAGGATGCTGTTACTGATGAATAGTGAGGTACATAAAGCTATTTGCCCTTATGCTAAAATCATGGGTTCTTAACCTTGGGTCCCAAGACTCTCCTGACATTCACACACATTTTTATGTGTGTGGGAGAGGAAGTTTTGCAGCTTTAATCATGCTATCGCAAAGGTGTCCCTGACCCACATACTGAGAACCACTTCTTCAAGTAAACGTTCCGTTTGTTTAAAGGGTTAGGTTTCTCCCTCTCTCAGCAAGCTGTCAGTTTGGCATGTTATCGCTGTGCTGCTTAGGCCTACCCACACCTAAGTCTAATTTTCTATACGTTGTAAACATGGTAGAAGAGTTTGTTAGATGTGTTTTAATTAAACAGCCTTGGGCCTCAACTATGAATGTAGACAAATACAATATTAAACCAGGAAAAATGACTCATAACAAATATAATGAACAGTTCTATAGATAATTGATGATCTGGGTTAATCATAATATTATGTAAAATATACAAACTATTCCACCCAGTAAAATCTTTGCCTCTGTAGAAGTCTTTGATTTATTTCTAAATACTGTATATACTCAAGTATAAGCTGACTCGAATATCTACCAAGACACCTAATTTTACCACAAAAACTGCATTAAAAATGTGCTGAAAGATGGACATTGGGCCTCCACTCAAGTACTCCCTCAATGCAAGAACACTTTGTTCTATTAAATTGGCATTCCATGATGCTCACCTTCCCAACATGATTGCTGAAGACAAATAAACAAATGTGGTGAAGAAAGCTGACAGTACCCAGCTATCAAAAGATATAGTACCTGGCGTCTTAAAGGCTTGAAGGTAAACAAGAGGCCATCTAGCTCAGAAGCAACAAAGTCCACCTGGAAGAAGCACACCAGTGTGTGATCACAAGGTATGAATGGGATTAGGTATCAGGCATCAAAGAACAAAAAAATCCTATCATTGTGAATGAGAGGGAGTGTGGAGTGGAGACCCAAAGCCCATCTGTAAGCAACTGGACATCCCCTTACAGAAGGGTCACAGGGAGGAGACAAGCCAGTCAGGGTGCAGTGTAGCAACAATGAAACATACAACTTTCCTCTAGTGCTTTAATACTCCCCCCCCACACACACACACACTCCACTCTCATGATTCCAATTCTACCTTACAAATCGGCTAGACCGGTGAATGAACACTGGTACGGATACATGCTCTTGACACATGGAATCCAGGACAGATAAACCCCTCAGGACCAGTGGTGAGAGTGGCAATACCGGGAGGGTGCAGGAAAGGTGGGGGACAAAGGGGGAACTGATCACAAGGATCTACATATACCCCCTCCCTGGGGTATGGACAACAGAAAAGTGGGTAAAGGGAGACGTCTGACAGTGTAAGACATGAGAAAATAATAATTTATAAATTATCAAGGGTTTGTGAGGGAAGGGGCAGGGAGGGAGGGGTAGAAATGAGGAGCTGATACCAAGGGCTCAAGTAGAAAGCAAATGTTTTGAGAATGATGAGGGCAACAAATGTACAAATGTGCTTGACACAATTAATGTATGTATGGATTGTGATAAGAGTTGTACAAGCCCCCAATGATTTTTTTAAATGTGCTGAAAAACTCGGTTTATACTCAAGTATATATAGTACATTTAATATAATTTACAGCCTATGAATGAATATGCTTTTTAAAATATACAGGGGTCAGGAAATTTTGTACCTATTCGTATATTCCAGACTCCCATATTTGTCAGCAGTTATCAAGAATAGTCCATTAAAAAAATAAGCTTCCACGGACATTCCAGAGGAGGCACTTACATTTCTGTTGGTAAATGGGGAGGAACAACTCCACATAGGGAAGGGATGCTAAACGGTAATTGGGGGGCTCCTAAGGGGGGATTGAGCCCGGTCCTATGTTCCTGGGTGGACACGTAAGTTTCTACCCAATCCTCAAGTGAACCACACCATACACACAAAGCACTGTGATGACCTTGGGCGCGCACCTTACAGGGAACATGGCATCCCCTCAAGGCCGCACCAGAAGGACTCGGAGTGGAAGCCCCACTGAAAGAACTGGGCTCCACCTCAAAGCCGCCTGTAGCCCTGAGACTTAGAACTGAAATTCCCTGACAGGAAAGAAGGCAAAGGATGGCCACCCCAAGACTGTGCAAATGGTGGTTGTTGGACCTTGGAGGGGAGTCTGGTTTAGTGGGCGTCCAATGAAAGGGGACCCAGAAACATCATATATTTAGTACCTCAATGCTCCCCTTGTGTTAATATGGCAGGGGTTAATCTGATAGGCAAGGAAGTGCCCTTGTAAGGAATGTTAGAGGGTAATTTCCCCTGGAACCAACCCGTCCCCCCATGCTCAATGCAAACAGAGCTCAACCATTTAAGAAATCAATTTGTCCAAAGGAACGCCGGTGGGTGTTTTTGTCCCATTTGTTTAACTTCAAAATAAGACATGTGCAGTGTGCATAGGAATTTGTTCATAGTTTTTTTTTTAAACTATAGTCCGGCTCTGAGGGACAGTGAACTGGCCCCCTGTTTACAAAGTGTGAGGACCCTGGACTAGAGCATAATTGATTATTAGTCATGCCCTGGTGTGGGTTTGATCCCAGCTCCAGCATGAGCTGTCCCATTACCCTAGCTCAGCATTAACTGAAAGTCGGGCAAGTTTCTAAGCTTCTCGATATCAGTTTCCTCATTTGTAAAATGGAGATAATAAATTAGGTAAGCTACTCCACAGGGTTATTGTAAAGATTAAATTGGTCAGTATTTATAAAGCAAATAGGTCAGGCAAATACTAAATAAACATAAAATATTCTATTAATCATAACCTCAAAGATATGTATATCATTTATTTTAAATTTGCAGCTGATAGTAACATTTATATTTCTTATATAATGCGCTACATTTATGAAATCTAGCATGCTACGTAAATACTTTCCCAGTTAAAAAATCATTTATACCATTTTATTGTGTGTCTAAGACATGGGATTTTTGTTATTTTTTTCTTTACTACGGTCATCATTCAGTGAAGTGACATGTATAAACTAAGAAAATACTGATAAATCTATAGGAATTGATTTTAAATGGACTGTAATTTTTTATTTAGGGAAAATGGTAATTCCCATTTCTGTAAAAAAGAAAGGCATTTTAACAGGTTGATGGCATGTAATTCATGTCACACAATTCAAACCATCAAGAAGCATTGTACAAACACCACCACAATCAGCTCTTGAACCTTTTCATCTCATTGCCTCCCCACACACACCTGCTGTCATACCCCCAAGGGACCATGAATGCGACTGCTGCCTCTGCAGGTTTGCCTATCCTGGATCTCATATGCAGAAAATTATTTTTAAACAAAACAAAACATCCTGACAATAACAGTGCATACTAGATCAAAAGCTCAATCAAAAAGAAATCAGAAAATATTAAAAACATGAACAAAATAATTTTAAAGGCACTTGAAATCAAGTAGGCACGTCCTGGATCCCCTATGTAGTGCAAACAGCACCTTGGCTGACAATAAACAACAGGTGAACGGTGTAGAACTAACTTTTCAAAAGATCAGCCACTGACGCCCCTACGTGAGACCAGTACATGGGGATTCCCTGAGGAGAATCAAATCAATGGCAATTGGTCACCAGTGGACCAGAGCACAGTTAAGTGACTCATAAAATAAACATTTGTGTAAAGCAAGTAATCATTATATAAAGTAAGCGCACCAAACTCTCAGTTACCTGTTTCATAAATACAAACTGACATGAAATCATTAACCAAGAATAGAGACTGTGTGAAGTTAATCTTGCTAGTGAATCCAGAACCTGCTCCTATTGTACTAGGAGGCACAAATAAATAAAACACACACACACGACATACCTACCCAATACAACATTCAACACAGCTGAAAGATCAGGGGCAGGAGCAGCAATGTAAGCAAGCATTTTATCTCAAGTTGTGTGTGAGAAACACACGATGGTAATACCTCAATTATTAGGAGGCCATCAAACACAGAATACTTAGAAAAATGTGTTTCTGACACAGGAATGGACAAAAAGATCAACAAAACAAAACAGAGTCCACATTGAGACTATGATGAAAGCAGCAGTTAAAATCAGTAGGGACTTACAAACCAAAATGTGTGAAACTTGTCAAATAGAAAACTCATTTGCTCTAAAAACTGTCACCCAATCTCTGAGTAAAAATAATAACCAGTAGGGAAGGAGCATGTGATTACTATACTATAGCACATAGCACAACAAATATAGTTGGTTCAAAGCATGTGTAAGAAACAAAGTTGTTGAAATACTCAAAGAAAACAGAAAGCATTTTGATAATCACTAAGTGGGGGCCTCCCAAACAGCGAGAACCCCACAATCATGGAGTGACTGCTTCCAAATCAAGGACTCTACACAGCAATAAACACAGATCGAAAATGAAGACTGCTCTTCAGTAACAATTTACTAAAGGAATCATAAAAGAACAAATACCAATAACATCAATGATGAGAGAAATGCAAATTTAAATAAAATATATCCTAGTATAGCATTGTGATGGAAAAGTTCAAACAATGAATACTCTCTAGAACTGGTAAAAATAGGAGGAAAAAATAGACATTTTCAAATATCCACAATTGGGATATACATCCTAACAAATTTTAAGTCTTTCCGATGAGTTTTTCATTTAATAGTTTAATTCCATGGCAATGGGTGTTTCTGTTGTTAGGTTTGGGGAGTTTTTTCAAGTCTCTTGGTGATGCAAACGCTATGCTCTCGGCTACTCGGTGAGGAATTGGTGGGGCAAACTCAGGCAGCACCCCCTCGGGAGGAAGCCTGGCCATCTGCTTCTAACAGATCACAGCCCCTGACAACGCCATCGCGCACCGTCCACTAGGAACCCAGGCAGCGCAGGCCAGGAGCAACTGGCCCGCGCTGGTTTGCTTGGTTAATTCTTTGTAGATTCTGACTGTTCATGCCTCATTTTCCTGATTTCCTTTGGTTCCTGGTCTGTTTTCTTCCGGAACTTTTAGCCTGTTTAATGGTGTTATGTTTCCCATCTGTTTGTTTTTTAAGCTTCAATAAATAACAGCCCCTCTCTCTTCACTTAATGGGCCATACGACCCAGTTTGGTTTTTGTTTCGTGAATCTTTATTGAAACTGGGACACCGAGAGATGTACAATGTGTTATCTTTCCCAATCCTTCCCCCACCCCAAGGATGTACAATGCTAATTCCCTTCAAGATGACTTACTGCTCCCTCCACACATCATGAGTTTAGATCAGAACCAGGTGTTTCTGTCCTTTCGTGGATCCCAGATACATGAGAAAATACATACTCATCCGTCTGCCCTCAAGAGCACAGCCTTGGTCTCTGCTGCTGCCTTCCAAATCCCACCAGAAAATCAACCAACCTTACGACGATACAGATACGGTGTCCAGGGCTGTACCTCCCCCCCCCCCACACACACACACACTGTCCACATATATACAGAAAAGCTCTCAAAGGACATCTACCAGGCACCAGTGACCAAGGACAATAAAAGGTAAGGGGGAGAGGGGTCCTTTCACTTTTGGGGGTCTGTTTCTCTTTCTGCATGCATTATTTATTACAAAGAGAGAAAAGCAGAAGTTTCAAAGTTAAGCTAGTAGCTGGACCTCCATACTCCATACATAAAGAATTAAGCACAAGAAATTGTGTTATGATGTGGCTCATTTACAATTCAGGTTAAATTATTCAAAGTACAGGCAGATTTTGAATCACTGAAGGCTTGCTTTCAGAACTATCATATCAGCCCAGGACCAAATACAGGAACATACAGATTTCAGGTTTTTCCAAAAGAGCCTAAGAAACTGCCCTTATTACTTTTTGCTGGAAAGGCTCACGGTATTTCTGAGGAAATGCAACTTTACTAAACCATGTCTTTTTGACTCAATCACCTCCTTTTTTCAAAAGATTACACGCATCACAAGGCAAGCAACAGCTCATAAGACTGCCAGCATCACGTGACTTTGATTTCAGACTGTGGTCCACCTCTGGAACAGTTACACAATGTTGACACTAGGCTTTCAGTGAGCTTTGCCAAGTCCTCTTCAGCAAGAAGTCCTGGGGTAAAGCAGAAAAGAACCCAGTAATCTCCTGGCCGTATTTTAATATAAGACTGGTGACATGGTGTTTCACAGCTTCCCGATCTGCAATGGTTTTGTCCCTGATTTAGCACACGGCAAGATTATGGTCACCATCAGTGTTCGGTTCCAGCTGCTGCCAACAAGAGAACTTCACTCTCTCGCAGCCGTGAAGGATACAAGTCCAAAATCGCAACGGGAGCAGAGCCAGCTTCCTCAGAGACTTGGGGGGAAGGAGAAATGCTTGCTTGTCTCCTCCAGCTGCGGTGGCCACAGGCGATCCTCAGTTCTGGGTGGCTTCACTCCCCCTTCTCCCTCCATGTGAGTTAAAGGTCCCCCCGACTGCCCTCTAACCTAACCCACGCCGTCTGCAAGGAACCTATTTCCACCAAGTTCACACTCGGAGGTTTTAGGAAGGACATTCATTTTGAGAGGGAGGCTATGCAACACATTACAAAGCTGGTGGTGAGGGTAATGACCGTATGCCATCAATACGGACGAAGTAACGACCACATAGTGAGCACCTGTCAGTCATTGCACCGTGACCTGTACGTCTCTCACCGCTATCCGGTTCATTCTCACTCAGTTACACTATAGCAGCGGTTCTCAACCTGTGGGTCGCAACCCCTTTGGGAGTCTAATGACCCTTTCACAGGGGTCTCCTGATTCATAACAGTAGCAAAATGACAGTGATGAAGTAGCAATGAAAATAATTTTATGGTTGGGGTCACCACACGCAAGGAACTCTATGAAAGGGCCGTGGCTTCAGGAAGTGGGGAAGCACCGGCGTAATGGATTTGGCTTTGGGCTGGCAAATGGAAGGCTCCCTGGCGGTCACCCCACAGCCACGCTATGCAGCGGTGGGATTCCGCCGGTTTCCAAAGGTTCGACAGAACCGATGCCTAATTTTTTGTTGAGTTTGGCACGCCAGTTATTAAAATGGCACTAGTAGTGAGACTGCCCAGTACAGAAATCAAATTTACATCTCTTCCTCATTTTTAATGTTCATATGCGCAGTAGTGTACTCTAAGCCCCCTGTAGTAACGCTCATTCCGTCCATAGGTCTATAAAATTAGAATTATGGTTGTAATATTGATTTCTTCATTTCATAAAACTTTTGATGAAATACTACATTTGTATTCCCTTGTGCTTGTTACTTCAGTAAACAAATATACAACATAAAGAGAGAAAGCGTGCCACCAAACAACCAGAGGGTGGCACGCTGTCATTCGTCTCTGCTTTGTGGGACAGGCCCCAAGTCCCCACAAAGTATTACGACTGGATTACTCACTTCCTGAAGGCGTTCACGACAATTGTTCTAGGCTCATCAGACACTGAAAGAGGTTTTAAAGACGGGCACGATCTAGTACGTTCAGAGATGAGAAGGCCCGTTTCTAAGAGATCAAACACGAGGACCATCGTCTAGCTGGCCCCGTCTCAGACATCAGGGCTGCGGTCAAGGGGAGAGGACACAGCAGAGGATGCGTGGGTAAAAAGATGATCGTGCAAGGGAGGGTGCCAATCAGGAAGCAATACGGGACTATCTTAAATAACAGTTGTATTGTTTGCACCAGATTACTATTTTTATTAATATTTCAAAATACTTTCTTATAATCTAGCTTGCTGTACCTCCTTTATTGTTCTCCTTCAAATATTAACTGTATGAAATAATAAAGTACCTTTCAGTATAAAAACAACTTTTTTATTCTAAAACGGTCATGAGGTCAGCAAACTGGTTGAATTATTTGAACTCCACCACGGCTCTAGTACGAATAATAGGCTGTCTGCTCCCTGAAAGAGCTCTCTCCAGGCCGCAGTTCTCCTCTCACTGACCAGGTCAGCATGGGCGAAAAGCAACTTGGTGGCAATGGTTTTAGGAAGAACAAGGAGAAGAGGAGAATGGGTGAAAAAAATTTTTTAATATCTGAGTCATGTATATTCAAAAATTTATAATCTGAACAGGGGCAAAAAGAAATTGTTGGTTTAAGTATCATTTGGCAACTTTAACATGTTTACTGACTTTACAGATAAAAAAGTTATCCAAAAAAATCTAATAACTGAAAGACCAACATCACCAGTGCAATTCCATTTTGCCTTATAAACTCATATCAAATTTCAAGCGCCCATTAAATTTCAAAACTCCTTAAGTTTCATATCAAATTAAAATGAAAGTATTTCACCTTGAAAACTCTTGATTTTTATGTAGCAGAAAGCCACACTGCTCACAGTACAGTTTCTATGGGAACAGACATCACCAAGAAGAATAAACACTATTAACAAGTGGTAAACACGTTGCCAGTGTAGATAAAGGTCTTATTAGCCAGGCAGGCTGGGAGTACGCTGGAAGCAGCAGGCTTGCGGTGGCAGACAGGAGCCTCTGAGAAAAGGTACTCCCGATAGGAGCCACTTTCTTTTCTCTAACGACACAAACCAAGGACTGGGAACAAGCAGAGAGGTTTTGCTTCCACCTTCTGTGTGACTGGGAGTTTTGTTTAGGTCCAAAAGAAAAGGAAAGAAAAACTGACTGTTAGTATCTCACTAACCAAAGTGGCAGCCACTCATTTTAAGTATTTCAGAAACTAGTTAAATGAAACAGAGGACAAAGGGGATCTATTCTAGTAAACGCTGCCACGGGGAGGCGACCTGGGTGTTGGCAAAGAGCGTGCAGAGACTCAGAATCTAAGGCGACCCCCACACCCTGCTGAGAGAAATCCGAGTACTCACTTAAAAGAATGCCAAGAAGCAGCCTGGTGCAACGCGTGCACTGTGGTGTTTATTACAAGAGGTGGTTTTCAGTAGAACCTGGTGTTCACATCTGAGAACTAGCTAGGTAAATGGGAGAGGGTTGAGTAGGATTTTTTGAAAGGTACTTTTTAAATTCTTAGAGTGTTTAAGAGCATGTTTTCGGCGAGTTTTCAAACAAGAACCCAATCCAGTGGCAGCAAAAGCAGACACAATTCACCCAAGGCCACTTGTCCCCCAACAAAGCTCCAAATTCAACCACTTTCCCTCCCTCCACACAAAACCCAGACAACTACACCTACTGCCCAAGCGAGAACCCTGACTGCCTCTCCCCACCCCTCCGTCCACAGTTACAAATACTTACTGAGTTACTTCACTCCTATTTCCACTCCGAGTGACATCAGTGCCTGCTCTGGAAGAAGGCAAGAACCTCCAGCCTTGAGTGGCTTGACACTTTACAACCCAAGTAGCTCGGTTTTCCAGTTTATTGGCATAAATTGCTCAGGATATTCCCCGATGAGTTTTTAAATGTCTGTGTTGGCAGGAGTTGCCTCTGTTTTTGTTCCTAGTAATAACAAGTAAATAATATCTATGCCTTCTCTTTTTGGCTTGGTTGACCTCACCAAGAGTTTGGCTTTTTTGCTTATCCAATCAAATACTAAGCTGTAGGTTTTAGGAAGAGCAGAACATAGGAGGTGATGGAATGTGTGGTGAACTGCCTCCATGAGCAACTGCCCCAAGAGGACCCCAGGGGGCAGGGGCAGGGACTGCCGAAGGAGAAGGCGGCAGAGATGTACCGAGAGGTCCTCTCGGTTTTCAGCCCACGGCTGATCAGCAGGTGCGTGTGAGAAAATATCCCAAACCTCACAGAACCACCAGAAAGGAGGACGGAGCACAATTCCCCGAGCTTGGTACGGGCCAAGAATAATGCAAGCTCCCACCAGCCAGAGTGGAAAACATCAAGAATTCAAGAAGCATCAAGCACACAGGATATTGCCACAGTATTGGAAAAAATTAGCTCAAAACTATAAATGGCTCTGGTCCCAACTAACACGCTTAAAAACAATCCACCCCCCAAAAGATGTACTTTCAAAATAATTGAACTGCATCCTAGAACAAAGCTAAATGAATATAAAAATAGTCAACACACAAGGAAAAAATTCACAATGTCTGGAATTACTGGCATGTAGAAAAGTAGAAAAATATGACGGGCTTCAAAGCGTTTGGGGAAAATTTCCACTTTCTTTGCATTCCAATTTCTGTGACTTTTTAAATTTCCCTCATGCAACCCATGGTAGGAAGATGAATCAATAAAAACAGGTTTTTAAAAATCACTAATGATTTGCATCCATAACAAGGGCATTAAACTCGTTTTCTTGAAGACTTGTTTCATATGTTCATGAAAGTAGGGGGGAACTAAGAACTATGAAAAGCACCAAAACCCTATCAATAGGTGTTAGAGATTGCACTGTGTCCCCCCAAAGTCGTGCTGTCAATCCTAACCTCTATGCGCTGGGGAGAGGTGGTGAAAGCTCCTCACTGCCAGCTGAAAGGTCAGCGGTCAGGCCCAGCAGCCACTCCACAGGAGAAGGCTGTGACTGCCTGCTTCCCAGGAATCACAGCTGTGGCAATCCTAGGGCGGCTCTATTCCATCCATAAGGAGAAATCGACTCACTTGCAATGGTTCTACTATAATAAATGTAAGGCGCTCTGGTGGTATAAATAGCAGTTTAGCGCTTGGTGGCTAACCACAAGTCAGTTCCAGGACCCACCCGTCATTGCGCCACAATAGAAAGAACTGGCAATCTGTTCCCATAGAGATAGAGCAGTTCTCCTGTCATCTACCGTCACTGGGAGTCAGGACTGACTCAATGGCTCACGGCAACAACAATATAGCAACGGTTATGACAGACCTGTAATTCTCCGGCATTAAGATCGGGACCGTGTGATGAAGGAAAGAAGTAACAAGATACTGACTGGATGGTTACTGAGTCCTTATTCCAACAATTGACTGGAAACACCAGAGAGGTATTTGTACTACTGCAAAAGGTCCTTGGAACAACTCGTCACAAACCTGAAATGCTGGCATGCTGACAGGCAATCATCTGGGTTTTCACAATTCGGTCAGGTCTCCTGATGATATCAAAAGCGATCTCTCTTAAGGCTAATCCCTTTTAGGTGCTTCGGAACTTCTGATTACTTTTACACCTGGTTTGGGTGAGAGGATGGGGAACTTGGAATGGGAGGGAGGGAGGGAGCGAGCTGCTAATCTGTCCTTTAACAAGAAGGCTGGGTCCCTGCTCAGAACAGGCATTACCTAAATAGAAGTGGCTGCCAGAGCCCAGGTGGGCAAGCAGGTTACAGCACACACACACAGCCAGACCACGTCCTCCACATCATGTGTCCACCTGCGCCCAGTCCAGTACTGTCCACAGGTCAGATTCAGAAATCAGGGTAGCATAATAAAGCAACTGGCAACACTATCAAGATTAGAATTTTTGGGTAAAGCTTAACATCTATATTAATTTGGGTTCAGTGTTCACACATTGTAAATAAATTCTATTGAAAACCCCTGAGCCATTCCAGCCATTTCATTGTGAATAGCCAAGAATCTAGGCTATATAATTCTGGACCAAATATACAAGTGGGAGAACTAGGATTTTTTATAATGTTCAGTATAAAAACAGTTTTTCTATCTTTTCAAAAGCTTTCTAAATTCTTATATACTCTTACTCTAGCAAATAAACCAAAATGTGTAAAATAACATTTCAAAAGACACAAACCCTAAAAAGTCTATGATATTGTTTATTAACCATTTACAGAGACATGTCATAATCGTTGCTACCAATGTCTCTGTATTACTCTTCTATATTTTTTTCAGAAAAAGATGCTCATACAATTTACATCGACATTAAGCATATATGCCTTTTAGAAATAATAAAATACTCATATATATTTGTATTTGGTTGTGATAACATTGTTAAAATACTTAAAAGTTGGCGATAAATTCAAAATACAGAATTGAAAATCTTTTATAATTTAAATTGAGTGGTTTCCCTGAAAAGAGTAGGAAATAAATATTTACATCAGAGAAGGGTTTTGTTTTTGTTTGTTTTTGCGGGGGGGGGGGGTGTCCTAGTTTTTGTTAAAGCTCTCATGTTGGATCCATTTGAAAATACAGAAAGCTTCCGACATGAACGCAGATGTCTTATCTACATTTTCCCACTTAAAGTCATACTTATGGTGTGTATTCCAAATTAAGTGAGTCAACCTACATTGTGTCCCTAAGCCAACCTACACTAGCCCCATTCATCTGTCTCGGGAAAGAGAATAGCATATGTTCATTGTCTCCTTTAGTTATTAACCATTTATAGAGAGCCAACTACACTCCAGGCAGGGTGCTAGGTACCGAGACAAAGAGCTGTTAACAGCTTATGCTTTGCTAGGAGGTAAAACTCTAACATGAGAATCTCAAACATCTTACTACCTGGGATGGCCACTTGGGACTGATGAGGAAGTGAACTGAAATATCAAGCCTGTCTGGCCGACGCTGCAGCCTTGACTGCTGTCAGCTGTACCGAGTTACTCGGCTCTGCAAGCGAGCGGAGACGCACAGAGGTCTACTCGAGTTGCAAACACAACGCTGAGGGAAAGAATAACTGGTGTTGCTGCCGTGGGAAAAAATCAGGCAGTCTGCAGCTGGAGAAGAGCGACTAAATGTAATGCCTTCCGAGTCCTCGTCTACACAGCGGCTAATGATAGGAGACTTACAAACTGGACGACAAGAAGTGGTTTGTGGCCCTCTACAGCTCACAAAGTACTTATCACCTCCGTCATTTCCTTTTAGTTTCCCAAGCCTTCCAATTTTATAAGAGGAGAAATGGAGTTAGGATAAGCAAAGATTTTAAGCACTCTGCTAACCCTGCAGCGCCCACTGTGTATTCCGTGGAATTCCATTATGGAAACAAAGTAAAGTTCATGAACAACTAACTTTGGAAAATAATTAATCCAAATTAAAAACACATCTACTACCTGACTTCTCTGTCTCCAATATGCTAACATATAATATGAATCTCCAAGAAAGGAGAGCATTTCCCAACCTCATTTCATCTCACAGTCTTACTTGGGAATAGAAAAACGCAACCACTTTGAAGCTAGTTTTGAAACTCCAGGGTAGCCCAGAGCTGGCTGTGGAAAGAAAAGCAGCCACCTCACAAACTGCCCGCACTAAGAAGGCTGGCAGCCGGAACACAGGTCACTTGCCAGCTGCTCCACACACTCACTCCCACTTTCTGTCCTCAGGCCGATTCCAAATCCCAGTCACTGCATGGAAGAAACTGGGATTATCTATCGGTGCCGTGGAACCACCTCATCAAAGACAAGTGGATCCCAAAGACTAAAAGTCTGCTCCACCTGTTCTCCACGGAGACAGCTACAAAGCTCTCGAGCTCCATGCTCCGTGGGGGGCCCAAGAGCCTCTCAGGTACACACAGCTTGGGACCCGCTGCCATGCAAGGGGGACTTTCACTCGCCTGCTTCCTACAGACTGTACCCAACACTGACATAGCCCCAAAGCATGCTACTCCTCCCCTCCTCACATCGATCTCTACACCTTTAAGTAACATTTATTCAGATACCCATGACACACTCCCAAGGTGACCCCAAAAGGCAGCCAAGCACCCAAGGAGAACCTATCAGATGAACAATGCGATTATCATAATTAAGCTGATTGTGTTCCCTGCTGTCCAGACACTTCACAACAAACACATTACTAATCCTGTACGGAAATAGTCTAGTCTGGAAAACAGAAGCACATGCACCAACCTTGCCTTCCAAAGTTAAAATATGGATGCCCTGAGAGGCAGGATCTTTTCTGAAGATGGGCGCTCCACAGCGTCAACCGGAGGAAACATCCTGCTTACCCTTGAAGCGACTGCCATTTTACTGTCAAGTCTTAGTGGCATGAATTTTAAGAGGATTACATCAAAACCCTCTGTGAAAGAGTTTTTACAAACCATCCTGAGGGGAGTGAATGGATAGCAGCGATTCAAAAACTCCCTTCACTCACAATAATGATAGACAATAGTCTTTTAAAAATATTTGCTTAAAAATTGTTCAGCAACATTGTTTTCTGAGAGATTGCTCTACCTCCATCCCCACTGCCACCTGCCTGTAGATTTCCTACCCTGCCCAATTGTGCCTCAGTTCCCTTCTGAGTATGTACCACTTGAATCCTTTGGAACTTTTATAACGTTTTCAAAGAGTGTTATGTAAATGAAATGCAACTTGTTTATCCAAACTTAAACCCCCAAAGAAGTTCATGATTGCTACTGGTTGCATCCAGTCCATTCTGATAGCTGGTGACCCCATGGATGCAGCGTCAACTGCTCCAGAAGACTTGCAAGGCTATTGCTAGGTGTGATCGTTAAGGTTTATTATTAAGGTTCAACGTGGCCGATGAACACATGTGGGATCAATTGAAGGGTGGAGAGATAAACGGCTTGGGAAGCCTTACCTTTCAAGTTCTCGGGTCTCTTCCTCTCTGATGGTCGGATCAGGATCAGCTGCCTTAGCCAGTGCCCTGCTCCAGCTGGCAAGGCTCACTTCCTGCGAGACATCCCTGAGCAGCCACATGGGCCTACCCTGGAGTCCAGGGTGCTAGAGCAGCCACATGACAGCGCTGAGATGCTTACATCTCACTGATTGAGCTTTCCTCCTGCAGTTGGCATTATTGCGTGTGTTTTGTGAGATGGAGGAGGAATTTGTGGATTGGTGTCGGAGATATGGGCTAATGTTGGACTTATGGGCTTGCTTTCTTAATGTACACCTACCCTTTAAATAAAACTCTCATGAGTTTCTGTGGATTTATTTCCCTAGCTTACCCAGACGAACACAGTAGGGTAGGCATACTTCCAAAGCATGTATCAGTGGGTTTGAGATGCCCATCTTTCAGCCAGTGGCTCAGCACTCACCGGTTTATGCAACACAAGGGATTGCTTCGAGAATGAAAATACTGTCACCAACAGTACTCTGGAGCACTAGGCAGTTCCAGGGGACTTAAACGGCAATGTTATGAGCTAGGTGCAATGGCCCTTATCTAGGGCAGGGTTCCTACAAGACTTTACTAGTTCATCTTCATTCCTAGGAAATGACAGCCGGTACTTGACAAGTCCAACCCCCTCCTAGGAAGTGAAGACCAAAATCCACACCCACTGCCCTGGCGGCCATTCGCACTCAGAGCCACCCTGACCAATGCCATCCGGCCAACTGCAGCTACAGCAACCCGAGAGGAGGTTTCCCGGCTTTAGATAGGCAGGCAGCCTCATCTTTCTCCTGAGGAGCAGCTGGTGGTTTTGAACCTCTAACCTTGCAATTAGCAGACCAACACTTGGCCACCAGAGCTCCTTCAGCAATCCTATAGAGCAGGACGTAGAACAGGGCGTAACTGCCACAGAGGGTCTCCAAGGCCGTGCATCTTGACAGAAGCAGAAATGCTGCTGCGTCTGTCGCATGAAGCAGCTGATGGGTTCAATCCACTGAACTTTCAGACGGGAGCCCAGCGCCCAACTCCTGTGCCACAGCACTCCCTCCTAGAAAGTAAAGTGCTACTTTTATGTTACGGTTGTATGCGGCACAAGCAGACTACCATAAGGCCCCTGTGGGTCTTGGGCCAACTGAGAGAACTTTGCTTGGGCAACAGGGGAAGTTCACCGTGTGCCACACTGTAGACGTGGAGATCTCGCCTGTCTGTGCAGACTGGTCAACTAATAGATACCAGAGCTTCGCGTCAACTGAAATGCGACTGAGTTGAAATGGGTCTATGGGATTCAGTGTCCTAAAAACTGCGCAAGAGAAAAGGAGATAACAAGTAAGGTGGAGCAAGGCAAATGCAAGCAGGCAGAAAACAAGCAACGGTGCGCACGACGGAACGGGGCCCAGCACGCTAAAGCCAATTCGGATTGGTCCCAGGGTTTTTATGTCTCTCCAATCCTTTTTAAGTTAAATAATGTCACGTGATGACAGTCACCTTTGGAGTTCAGTTATAGAATTACTATAAAAAGCAGAATCAGAAATCAATGACATGTGGAACAAAAAGCCCCTTTTTACCATGTCTCTGACTTTTACATGCAAATTTAAATCATACTGTTGTCCTCTGTGGATATACTGAAAACCACTGATTTGGACACTTAATGGCTGAACTGAATGGTATATGATTATAGCTCAGTATGGCTATTAAAAAAAAAAGGCCAAACAACATTTAAATCGGATGCTGAGAAGGGAGTGGGGGTGGTTTGCTCTTTTTTAAAAAAACAAAGCTGCCGAATAAACTTTTCTAAACTGGCCAATGAGCCAAATGCAAAACAGCCGCTGATGAAACGGAATGGATAAGCTATCTCTGGCATGTTAATAAAGAAAACACTTCAAATGACTTGGTTGTAGACTTGAAGAGCAGCCAGTTAAACGCCTCTGCTGACTTCAGCCCTGACCCACTCCTTCCCCCTCCGTGCAAGAGACATACGTGAAGAGGCTGAGAACCACATGCTCCCACCAGAAGGAAAAATAGAATCTTCTGGCAGCTGACATGCGATAGTGGGGGAGCAGGGCGGGGAGGGGGGGGAGAACCAGACTGTCCATGTTTTATTCCAGAATTTTCAAAGGCACAAACTACTTTCTTCACAAACACAATCTCCTCAGATTTCAGAAGAAAACAAACCTCCTCCTTCAGTGACTATCCCAGGCCATGTTTATCTTTTTAAGGAGATTAACTTTTCCCTAAATGCTTTTATCTCCCCACCCCCCCCCCCCACACACACAATCTAAGACTGTAAATCTCCAGGAGAGCAGAGACAGCTTCATTCTACTTCCCGGGGGTGGTTGGTGGATTTGAACTGCTGACTTGGCGATTGGCAGCCTAACCTACGGCGCCATCATGTCTCCAGGGGAGTATTTTTCTGCTATCACCATGCCACTTCCAGCCCTCTTTCCTTAGCCAAAAAAAAAAAAAATTTAAAACTTTTGTGTGTGTTTTTTTGGTGGTCTATCTGAAACTATTTTTTTAAGTTTAGCTTTTAGTGTCTTAGAGAATTAAATAATAATTTTGAATTACTTTTACAAATATCTTAAGTTTAAACAGGGGCATTCCAATCTTAGCCAGAGCAGGAAAAAGGCATTTCTCTTTCCAAGCAGCTGATCATAATGCACAAATGATATTTCTATCCAGTGTTGCTAAAAATAAAAATAAAGCTAGATCCATTTACTGCCACATAAAATACGTTGTTTCCAGATTTTTCTTTTAAAGCCACCAAAACAAGTTGCTACAGTTTTATAATACTTTGTCGAAAACATTATCAAACAGTGATTTGAATTTCCCACCTTTCATATATGATCATTTCTCCTAAAAACAATGTAGGCCACATTATTGAAATATTCTCTGATGTTAATTCAATTTTGTTTCATCATAACATGATGAAATGGGCAAAATAAATCTGAACACCAGCAATACCAGCCTACTATAAAAAGAATGACCTTGCCCAGTAATTATCTGAAGCCTTCAATTTTGGCTTCTGGAAGAAAAAAAGGAGAAGAGTTTGTAAACCTCATGTAACCACAGTTTACCAAGAAGGGGCGGGGGGGAGAACACACACAAAAACTCAACATTTCAAATCAAAACATCTTCCATGATTAGAAGAGCCCATCATCCAGGAGTGTGATCCAAACCCAAGCACTGACTAGAAACGCAAGGCCCCAAAAGGTCAATGCCAACATTAGAACTAGAAAGTTAAGAAAGAAAGAAAGAAAAAAAAAGACACGGACTGGCCTGTATTGTTCAAACTGGATATCTGAAGTTAAACAAGCAGCCATCTAGCAGGGCAACAACCAAGTCCACACGAAGAAGCACACAACTGCCAGCTCAATGGTTCAAATCGCCAGCTGCTTCGCAAGAAAAATAAGTGGCAGCTTGTTTCTGTAAAGATTACACCTCGGAAACCCTACAGGGACGTTCTAGTCTCTCCTTTAAGGGTTACGAGTCAGAACGGACTCAACAGCAATGGGTTTGGTTCTATCCCCATGTAGCCTCCCATCTGGACACTTGCTGCCGTTTGGGGGCTTACCTGTTGCTGAGATGCTGGAAGCTAGGCCATCAATGTTTCAAGGAACAGCCGGCTCCTCCCATGATGGAGAGGCTCAGGAGAGCTTCCAGACGAAGACAAACTAAAACGGCCTAGAGCTCTGCTTCCAAAGATTAACTAATGGAAACCCTATGGATCCACCATCCCAACCATACAGTGTTGGCAGAAACCCGCCAGGTGACCAGTGGCCACAGTAGTGGGCTCGAGAGCACACCAACAATTGTGAAGCTGGCATGGAGCTGGGCTCAGTTTTGTTCTGTTCCACATGGGGCCACCAAGAAATCGAGCCAACTCCGTGACAATAACGCAACACATCCCACATCTAGCATGCCGCCTCCTTGAGAAGGGGGAGCACATCCTGTCCATTCTCGGTCCATCCTTCCTTCTGCAAAGCTCAGCATACTACTCCAGGAGTCCTGGTGCTGTAGTGGTCTAGTATTAGTGTGACAACCCTAAGGTCAGCAGTTCAAAACCACCAGCCACACCTTGGGATAAAGATGAGGCTTCCTACTCCTATAAAGAGTTACAGTCTCTGAAATGAACAGGGGGCAGTTCTAGCCTGTCCTGCAGGGGTGCCACCAGTTGGAATCAACTCGATGGAGATGAGCGAGAATGGGAAGAATACATCAAGAGATGAAGGAAAGGGGAGTTATAATCTAGAAAGTAGTAGGATTAAACTGCTAGACAAGAGATTACAGAAGATGTCACCTTCTTCTCTTACCTTTGGATTACATTTGCAATTAGGATTTTTTGTCAACCACTCTGAAGAGGACTCCGTGGACAGCATAACATCCTAAGGAGACTCAAGGTCTTTGTCCCGTCCTTATCTCCCTCTCATCCTCTGTGCTATCAGAACTCAAATACCACCCTTTACAACCCAAAACTCCTTTCTAATCTTTCCTGCTTTTCTCGTCTCTCTCCAGTTCGTTTTCTTTGTCTGGGACCTGTTCTTTACAAATTAGCTTTCCATCCTTCTTCGTTCTTTTGAAAATGTTGCTAAAACAGTTTAGGCTATTGCTTCTGTATAGGAGCCCGTGGCTGGCACATACCCTACAGGACAGAAGAGATCTACCCCACATGGTTTCCAAGGATCTAAGTCTTTCCACAAGCAGGCGGCCACATCTTCCTCCGTGAGTACAACTGGCCAACAGCTGTGCTTTTGGTTAGAAGCCAAACGTTTAACCGAAGTACCGCCACCAGAGCTCTTTTCACTTTAATATAGATGATCAGCAGATCTGTATGCCCAACCCTAATTGTTCACATAAATTATTATCCAGTGTGAGTTAGGTTTTTTGTGCCAACTTGGCTCCTGAAGGAACATGTGGGCAGACTTTAGTCTGTCTATCAGGTCACAGCTTGATTGGAGGGCAACTGAGATATGAGGGGGTAGCATTTTTCAGGCTGCACAAGCATCCAGAAACTCCAAGTTAGTCCATACAATGGCATCACCTGGGAAGGTTCTCTCTGGTCACAGTGAATTTTTTTGTACAAGCAGTTTTGCTTGAACCTCATTTTCTGTGATGGCTGATGTAAGAGAACAGCATGCGACTGTGACATTTTGTTTCCTGCTCAGGAAAAATGCAGCAGAAACTGTTGTGATGCTGAACACAGCTTACAAGGACAGTGCTATGGGAAAAAACTCAAGTGTACAGGGATTTTTTTTGTTTCAAAAAAGGTGAAATGCTGATTGATGACAAACTTCGTTCTGGGTGTCCACCAACTTCCCAAATAGATGAAAATGTCAGCTTAGTGCATTTGGAGTTTGTTCCACCAGGTTGGACTGTTGTTAATCAACCTTTCTATTTAGAGGTTCTGCAAAGATTGTGTAACAGTATGCAACAAAACGGCCTCATAACTGGCAGATGGGGGACTTTTTGACACAACAATGCACCTTCACATGCAGCCATCTCAGTGCACCAGTTTTTGGCAAAAAATAGCATGCTTCCCTTGCCCTATGCACCTGACCTTGCTCTGTGCAACTTCTTTTTGTTTCCATGAATGCAGAGGGACATGACAGGACAGTGAATTGAAGATGTAGAAAAGGTGAAGAAAAAAATGTGGGAGGCGCTGTCAGCCATTCAAACAGATGAATTTGAAAAATGTTTCCAAGAATGAAATAACAGATTTGACAAATGTATTAAGTGTAATGGAGAGTCCATTGAAGGTGATAAGGTTGCTTTGTAAAAAAAAATTAAATACGTAGCATTGGGGGGAGGGGCGATTCTGGGCTTTTTTTGGGGGGTACCCCTTATAAATGGCTCTTCTAGGCCAGTATCTTCCTCTTTCTCCCCAGAGGGCAGGGTCATAATCTCTCTCTCTGCTTTCACCTTTCTATTGACAAGCCCCATGGAGCCAAGTGGAGACTGCAAGAGCCCTGGAAATGCTTCCACCGCCACTGGATCCATAAGACTTTGCATCCACCGGCCTGTGAGCTTCCTGCATTCTGCATCATTGCATGTGTGTGTGAGGCTGAAGAGGGGTTTATGGACTAGTATCAGACTTACGGGTGAATATCGGACGTATGGACTTGATCTGGACTGGTCTGGAATATTTTCTTGAGATTCAATCACGATATATACCTGTGTATAAGCTGAGTTTTCAGCACATTTTTATGCAGTTTTTGTGGTAAAATTAGGTGCCTTGGCTGATATTTGGGTCAGCATATATGCGAGTATATATGGTACTCTGAAATAAAGCTCGTTCTTAAACATATACGTGTCACTGGATTTCTTTCTCTGGTCCACTGGGCCTAACATATGCAGCATCTACAGCTTCTTATAGGTTCTGTCTAGAACAGTGGTTCTCAACCTTCCTGATGCTGTGACCATTTAATACAGTTCCTCATTTGTGGTGACCCCCCCAACCATAAAATTATTTTCATTGCTACTTCATCACTGTAATTTTGATATTGTTATCAATCGGGCAACCCCTGTGAAAGGGCCATTCAACCCCCAAAGGGGTCACGACCCACAGGCTGAGAACTGCTGGTCCAGAGTTAGACTTACACAGCATCTTTCTACTGCTTTCCCATCGTCACCAATGGCACCTTATTTTTTTAGCCCTGTTAGGCTTACACGTCATAATGTTCTCATTTATTCTCTGCCTTCCATCGATTGGCCATATCCTATCAGTCTACAAGGCCTATCAATGTCTCACTTCCACTGTCTGCGGGGACCCCCCCACCCCCATCATCATGCTAAACCAGGGCCGTATTTCTCAGCACAGCACTGCCAGAGTTCTCTTTCATCTCCTGATAGCCAAACTACTCTGTGACTCGCTGAGGCCCTTCTCGCTCAGAGATTCCGACGCACAGCAGCCCCACGGGGGAGAGGAGGGTGGCTCTGGAGCTGTGACCTTACTGGACGCAGACTGCCCCGTTTTCCTCCCAGAGAGGCTCTGGATCCCCAACACCAGCCTTTCCGCTAGCAGCTCGACGCTTAACCCACGGTGACACCAGGGATCCTGCCTGAATGATTTCACATTGCTTCAAATACGCATTACATTTGAGAAAGCCCCATCACAATTCACAGCAAAAAGTTCGTGTTCTATGTCCTAGTAAGGTTAATAGCGTGTATGATCTCAAAAGCTTGCAAGCCACCCTTTACAATCCAGCATCAGTCGCTATTCATTGGAAGTAAAAGAGAAAGAAGGAAATTAAAAGTCCCAGAGAGTTAGTCTACAAAGATAATAGCTTCCAGGAGCTAGCAGACCCCCATGGGGCCTGGTTTCCAGCACCCGCACTCCCACCCCAGCCCTAAGAGAGGGACCCTGAGAGGAAAAGAGAGCAGAAGTCATCCTCTTGGAAGAGTTCAGACTTCCTGGACCAGTCCCAACGAGAGAGTTCTCTGAGATATTCTTATCCCGAGGTCACCTTTTAGCAAAACAACAGATTGGCGCATAAAAGATGTGGCCTCAAGTACAGTAATCCATTAAAACGCCTGTTTGTCTGAGCCCAACGGGCCGATAATCACTCCAAGGCAAAGATGGAAATGTAAGGGAGCAGAAAAACAAGAGCACTAGGAATGGAACCAACCAGAATGCAAATAAAGACAATGAGATTATATTGTGGAAAATATATCTGATGAACTAAACAATTCGTGGAGAAATTTTCCAGTGGCAACCTAATGTGCTGTGTAAATTTTCATCAAAAGCACAACACATATTTTTAAAATACTCACTCAACAACCACTTACTGAACGTCAGCTATATACCCGATCTTTTTGGAATTTAAAAAGACAGATGCCTAAGGTGTGGTCTCTACAGCCAGAGAGAATACAACCTAATACAAAGGGTAAAATGCATGCAAATAACTAAATAAAAAATATGGTAATCAGAGTTCTCATCATGTGCCATTTCGCGCAGTCTCTGCTCCTTCAAGCAACTCTGGGAGTTGCTATTTCTCCTGCATGCACTCACCTCGCTCTCACAGAGGGAAACAGAGGTAAAATAAGATTGTTACTCTCCCAAAGCTGCACAACTGTAAGGAAAGGGCAGACATGCACCCAGAACCATTCTGAAGACTACACTCCTTCCGGCTTACACTGTGCTTGCTGGTGAGTATGGGCAGAGGGCCGCAATGAGATACAAAAGCGCAGACAATGATGCACTGGGGCTGCAAGATAAACAGGAAGAATTTAGGGAGAGGAAAGAAAGGGGAAACCATTCAAGGCAGGATAGAACTGCCCCTGTGAGTTTCTGAGACTACCTCTTTATAGGAGTAGAAAGCCCTCCATCTCCAGGTTCTTGGACAGAGGAAGAAAACCAAAAAAGTCCTTTAGGAATTCAAAAGCATAAAAAATCAAAAAGAACTCAAAACCCAGAACCTGCTGCTCATTGGATTTAGGGGTTCCAATCTGCCTGGTCATTAGGTGTGGAGATTCCCATGACGAGAAAGTAACATAAAAATTAAGCCTGGACTAGTACGACTCAGAAGGATACTGCAGAAGAAATGGAAAATTGTTTTGGAAGGGCACCCCCAAACTTGAGCCACAAAAGAGTCTTACGGGGGGGGGGGAGGAGCCTAGGGGAATTCAAAATTATAACCCACCATGAGTGAGAGTCAGTAGCTACAACAAACACAGAGCAAGAGCAAGAGTAAAACCCCAAAGAATTGCAATGTAGGGTGACTGTAAAGAGACCACTACACGCCCGGTACAAGGAAAGTCATGAAGGTAAAACGGAAAGAAACAGAAATGGTGCAGACTTAGTAAATAGAAAAGGAGTTCTAGGAACAAAATTATTATTAAAACTTAAAAGCAAAGGAACCTAACTTGCCAAACTGATAGCAATCTGAGCATCAAAATAAACAACAGTGGTAAATTATGAATAAAAGAATGAGCGAGGCTGAAAGAAAAACAGGAAAATTTACAGAGGAGGAGAAAGAGTAAAGGACCCACGAGGCTAAAAGCAAACAAAACAAAGAAAGCGCTTGCTCAGGAAGAACAACGAGTAAGTGTAGGGAAAATTAACGGCACTAGAGAATGTCCATTTGCACCAGCTCGGTTATCAGTTGGGTAAAACTCAGCAGTGCAGGCTCACCTAGTGGGTATAAGCTTGATGAGGCGCAAGTATTACACAAGCTCAGAGTACCTCCCTACAAATTAATGAAGTACAAAAGGAAAAACAATAACTTTATAGTTAAGAAACCTAGCAGACCCACCCAACTAAATGACCAAAGTTAAAATTAATAACGGGATACACCGGCGTCATGACCTCTTTCAGAATCTTCTACAAATGCAATGGCATACTTTCTTTGTGTGTATGTGTATGTATGTGTGTGTATGCGTATGTATGTGTGTGTGTGCACGTGTGTGCGTGCGTACATTCCCTCTTGGAGGAAGTGCTCCAGATCAACTCCAACCATCTTTCTCTTAACCTGAGTTCCTATAGTATTTAAAGTTCATCACTCTGCCCCATAATTGTTAAAATATTGCCTTAAAAACACATTCTGTAGATGTTCCATTCATGCATGTCTTGTTTCCTCGACCAGATCAAGATCAGAAAGAAATTCAGCTGAACAACCTAGGACAGTGTTGCGTACTTTTAAGCTTTGCGATGTAGTTTTAAAAGCTAGAACAAAATAAACAAAGTATGTAAAATAAACACACACTTATCTCATACATAAAACAAACCAGGCTTTTAATGACTTTGTTTCAGTTTTTAGATAACTGCACTTCCCTGTCTTCTCCTATTTGCCAATTTTCAAAGGAGTCCATATGCTCCGAGCTAAAAATGAACAAGGTCAAGTCCAAGGAAGTCAGACACCACCAGGGCAGGAAAAGCTGTAATCAAAACGGAAAATGTGACTCACATTAATAATCGTTACAGCACCACCTTGAAAAAGTCTCGAGAGGAGCTATCTTTTACTGCACATTAGTAGAAAACGCAGGAAAGTGGGGTGTTGCAAAGGAAAAAGAGGCAAAATACCGATGAGAAAAAAAATGTTTAATCCACATAAAGAGATGCCGTATTTATATGTATGGAATTCAATAAGACCTCCAATTTCCACAAAGGGAACTGCAGATCCCATACAATCCCATACATGTGCCAAAATGTCATACACAAAAGACTCATGGAAAAATCCCATTCTCTCTTCACTCCACTTGTCCACAAATTTCTGACGCCCCTATGGTTGCAATGAGCTGTTGAGTGGGGCTCCTCTAGTCGGGGTCTCTGGAGCACCAATGCGTCTGGGTGAGAGAAGGCGGGGCAAGATACTGTAGACTGGTTACACAACTCTCAGCTGTGAGGGACTGTTAACAAGGTTAGCTGGAAAAACTAGCAACTCTACACAAGGGACTGATGGGTTCTGCCATCCTGCTGGGTATAAAACAAGTGTCATCTCAAAAGCAGGAATCTCACTGCCATCAAGAAAGAAAAGCCGCAAGCAAGCGTGTCCTTTGGACCCAAGATTCCTGCACAGTAAATTTCCTTGCTCTAGGGATAGAAAACAGTGCCATCAGCAGAACCACATGCCCAAACAGGAGACAGCGTGGAGCTTCCCAGCCCTCGGAACAAGTGTAGCTAAGTGCTACGTGCCCTTGGGCAGAAGACTCACTCTCTTGCCAGTCACTTACCCGGGGAGGCTACATTTGACGAGCTGAGCTCAGCGTCCTGGAGCTGAAGCTTTTGGCAGTGGAGTGCCTGGTGGGCATGTACCAGCAGCGCTAAAACAGCTTTGTCACATTCCTTAACAGAGTGGAGATGGATGGGTGTCACAGCCTGTGGGCAAGGCTGGGGAGACGGTCCAGACCAAAGAACCATGCCCTGACCACTCCTGCTCCTGACCTGCAACGTGCAACGTCCCTAATCAAATCCCAATGGTGAGTGTGGCCTGTGAGCTGTGTGTGGCCCTGCAGTCAACCCTCACACATAGCTGAGAAGTCAAGGGCGGTGGGAGGGGCAGGATCAGGATTGGTAAACAGGCTGGAGGCAGGTTTGACCTCAGACTCATAGGAATCAGCTCTGGTTAGCTGGGACTAATGGTGCTGACTCTCCCTCTCTCCCCCACAGTTGTGAAGCCAGAAGTTCACTGCTGCCTCCACGCTTGTTTTAGGGCACGTGAAAACCGACTAATGTCTAGGTAACTTTACTGTGACCATTTCCTCGTTCTCATTGCACCCTATAGTTATATAAAGATGTCACCATCGGTGTAAGTGAGGGGCTGGCAACAAAGGACCTATTTGTACTATGTTTAGCAACTTCCCATGAGTTTATAATTCTTTCAAAAATAAAATAAATTTATACAGAAAAGCAAGTGATTTGGAAAAGGCAGTTTAGAAAACGTCCAACAAAGTTGGGAGGGCTCAGACACCCGACTTCCAGCCTTAAAAAGATACACTAGGACAGTGAGATATTAAGGATAAAGGGCTCATCGAAGTAGGGACATTGTCGTGGGTTCCCAAACTTGACTCATCATTGGGATCACCCGATGGTGTGGTGAAAACACAGATCTCCAGGCTCCCTGAGTAAACTAATGAATCAGAACCCAGAGGGAAAGGAGGGAGCCCAGGGATCGGTATGGTCACCAGATGCCCAGGTGATTCCGATAATCAGCCCAGTTGGGGGATACTGAGTCCAGAATATACTCACCAATACTGCTACCTGACTGCCATCAGCATTGATTGCTGCTTCATTTACACAAAGTCCAGGGGAGAGGAGGGGCTGGAGCGCGAGACAAGAGAACGCTGAGGTGTGGAGAAGTCTCTACCACAGGTTCCCACACTTCCGTGGCCTATCATGCCCTTTTCAGAAAAGACGTTACCCAGTGCCCCGCTGGCAATTAACAATGTTTGTCCTCTAACCCATACTCCAGAATAGAGTGAGATCTCGGCGCTTCGGCAGCCCCTTGAGCGTTCCCAGGTCCCCCCAGGGAGCAGCATCACCCGCTTTGGGAAATGATGCTCTGCACCTAAGTAAGGGTATGGGTTCCGCAGGAGCATATGCTTGTCAAAACTCACCCAAACACAAGAAATAGACTTTCAGTGTTTAGAACTTGATTTTCAAGTAGAACACCTAACTTTTGTGCATCAACTACTTATGCATAAGAAAACACATCTAAATATTAAGAGAGTTCACCTTTTAGAAGATTATTAATCATTGTTTTCTTCCAGTCTTTTAAAACGTGTCTCATATTCAGAACAGGAAGCATTTTTTCTTCGGTTCCTGATGTCTTGTATCACTTACTCCCTGTGTCTGCGTGCAGCCTTTGCCAGCCCCCCAGGAGGAGTTGAAAGGACAGGCCCTCACCAGTTCCTACGTCACTGCTCAAGAAGTACTCCTCACAGAAAACACAAACTCATTATCAGCATTTCTGTAGAGTAGCTGCTATAATAATGAAAAAATCCCAGAGATTTTCATTTTCAATAAAACATCTAAAATTCCCATCTCTCTCCCTTCTTAATTTTACTTTGTAGGTTCATATCGTTACCCCATTATTTATCGGAATTACATTTATCAAGTACCTACCCTGCACTACCCACGCTGGTTTAAATTTTTGAAGTCCTCTTTTTATTCCCGTCCCCCATATTTCTCCAGAAATCCTGCCAAAGTTTCCTCCGAGATGTCCCTTCATGGCCACTCGCTTTACGGCGACCCTTCGCTGATGGCATTTGCCTAAGTGCTACAACAGCAGTGGGCAGGTAACTGCTGCTATAAATTATGGCAGTGATTCCACAATCTACTAGGACTTACTCACAGGGGGCGGGGGAAGCCCATTTTACTATGAACTCCCTTGGCAGACAAACCTAGATTCTATTCAGTCTGAGCTCTGAACGCATGTCACGCTAATCGCCTATGTGATGAAATGAGACGCATGCTCAAAGCCCAGGTGCTGCTGTGTGCGGAACACCGCAGATGTCTCAAGGGACACCGGGGGGTGACTATGAGTGGCGAGATGAACTGAACCACTGGCTTCGTAAAACACCACTCTTACTCGTGAAAGTGACAGGCAAAATACAGCTATTCGGGCTGTGGTGTTTGGGAAACATTTTCTGAAATGTTAGCTACACGAACCCATCACTTCAAGGAAAACAGCCGACAGTGTACAAGTGATGATTTAGGAGAAGTTCTGAATCTGTATCCTCTAAGGCTTTTCTGATGAGATCAGTCTTGCTACCAATGACTTAATTTTTAATATTACATAATAAACTGTATCAACGTGAGGAAGATCAGGATAAATCGGTGAACCCAGGTATTGCAAATAAACAACATGTGGTGTTCCAACATCATCAATGGTGTAAAAGGATGTAGTCCAAGTCTGAGAGACCCAAAGACACTGATTTGCGTTACAGATTAAAATTAACAATAGGAAAGGCTCACTGCTATGATCTTGGATTGCACAAGGAAACTAGTTAGAATGGTGTTTTATGAAGAAGCTCTTGTGGTTAGCTACTGCTGAACTAGTTTCAACAAATACCAACCTTCAACACCACAGAATGAAAGGCTGACCAGTTCGGTGCCATCCTCACCAGTGTGTTTGTAACAGGCACTGTGTCAGTTCATCTCATAGAAGGTCTTCGTATTTTCTCACTGGCCCTCGACTTCACTAAGCACAATGTTCTTCTCCAGGTACTGATCTCTCCTGATACATTTGCTCCATTCAGAATGCATTCTAAAGGAGCATTCTAACTTTACCCCTTCCAGATCTGTTTGTTCTGAGAGTATCGTGTATTCAATATTCTTTGCCAACACCATAATTCAGATACATCAGTTCCTCTCTAGTCTGCCTTACTCATTTACTCATTGTCTCCGTCTCACACACAAACGGGGCCGTGACAAAAACCAAGGCTCGAGTCAGGTATACCTTACTCAACAACGTGACATCCTTGCGCTTGGACACATGGAAAATAAAAAGGTCTTGGGCAGCAGCTTTGACCTGAGCAAGACATTATTGGATTTACTGACTGCTGTGTTCCTGAGCATTGATTGTGGATCCAAGCAAAATTAAATACTCGACAATGTCAATTTTTCCTCCATCACGATGTTGTCTATTGGTTGTCTAGATGTGAAGATAAGTTTTTTCGCAAGGCTGTGTTCACTGATCTTCAAAGTAAGTACTTCAAATCCTCTGGTTTTCCATGAGATTGTGTCGTCGAAAACTGAAGCCTCTTAATGGCCCTTCTCCCATCCTGATGCAATCTTTTTAGCCACAAAGTCCAGCTTCTCCGTTATTTCGTCAGCACACAGATTAAATAAGTAAAGTGAAATCCTGGGCAATCTCAAGTTTTTGCTCTATTAGAGAATATGTAAAAATAAGACTAACTCGGAAAGTAACACTTTACAGAACTTCCTGAAAGCCAGGTAAAGTAGTTTCGCTGTGAGGTGGTGGGACGTTGAGTGCACTTTAAGGAATTTGTACCAAGAATAACAGTGTTACAAGGGCTTCAGGATTACTTCAGCAAGAAATTGATACTAAACCAGAGGTAATGGGAGACAGGAATATGTGCTGGGGCACGGCTTCTTAAAGTTTGCGAGTTTCAGAACCCTTTACACCCTCACATTACTGAGAACCCTAAAGTTCTTTATGTGAATTATTTCTAATTTAGAAACTAAAAAAGAAAACAAATTTAAACTATCAATCCTGAAACACAATGGCATGTTTAGCACAAATAATGTTTTTGTGAAAAATACCTACCGTATATACTCGTGTATAAGCTGAGTTTTTCGGCACCAAAAATGTGCTGGAAAACTGGGGCTCAGCTTATACACGGGTCAGTGATACCCGTGTGAAAGACATTTTAATAGCCTTTCCAGGAAATGTAACATCTCACGGGGATAATTGCTGTTCCTCTGCTGTTCATTCAAAGCCCCGCTGACACTGCAGGGCTTTGAATGCTTGTTTACTCACATCTGACCAATCAGAGCCGTCCATGACATGGACTGCTCCATTCACAGAAGCACCCATAGTGATTCACTTACACCAGGAGGTGAACTGGTAAGGATGTGTCTGTGGCTGCGCTCCGTCTCTCCCCTCTGGTCTCTGTGCTAATTCACATCCTGAATTCCCCACCCTAGGCTTATACTCGAGTCAATCAGTTTTCTGGTTTCCCAGGTAATAATTTACTCGGGTCGGCTTATATTCGAGTACATAGGGTATTTCCCAAGCTTGAAAATTCTAGATAGTGCAATGGCACTGAATATTTTTTATTACTCTGTAATACCTGGTTAATTAAAGATGGTTAGGTTCTCAATTCTGTTTCTGCATTCAATCTATTGCAGCATTTTGTTTTGGTTGGTATGTATTGGGGGTGGGGGGGTGTAACGTCTGATCTCTCCCCAGTATGTCCGTGTGAAAGACATTTTAATAGCCTTTCCAGGAAATGTGGATATCTTTCTCTGGAACTCTCCACAATTAGACCAGTGGACACTTCTTAAATCGGTCTTCCCTATAGGCTACTTAGCAATGTAGCTCAGGATAGAGCTTCGAATATTCTTTTTAATGATGATAAAGATGTTGTTCCCCTTCAATTTTTCATGACCAGCAGAGTTGTTCCGTGACGTGGAGTCAGTCTCGACTCACAGCGACGACCCCATGCACAACACTGCCCGCTCCGTGCCATCCTTACGATTGTTCTAGGCATGAGCCCATCGCTGCAGCCACTGTGTCCATCCATCTCATCACGGCCTTCCTCTTTTCAACCCCCGCTCCTTTACCAGGCATGGTGGCCTTGGCCCTCTGCAGGAACTGGTATCTCCTGACATGTCCACAATACATGAGACAAGGTCTCATCATCCTTGCTTCGGTCAATGTCCAACTTTCACATGCATATGAGGCAACTGAAAACACCATGGTTTGGTCAGGCACAGCTTAGTCCTCAAAGTAGCATCCTTGCTTTTCAACAATTTAAAGAGATCGCGTGCAGCAGATGTACCCAATACAATGTGTCGTTTGAGCTCTTCACTGCTGTTTCCATAAGCATTAACTGTGGACGCAAAAGAGATGAAACCCTTGACTTCCAACTGTTTCTCTGCTTATTGGTCCAGTTGTGATGACTTTGGTTTTCTTTACACTGAGTTGTAATCCATACGAGCAAAGTAGACCATGTGACTGTTAAAAAGTCAGAATGCCCAGTGCCATCCATTCCAGTTCCTCAGAGAGTGAAGAAAATCGAACACACATAAAAACATTAGTTCACATCTACTGAACTATCAGCCTCCAACAACCCTGAACTCAGAAGCAGACGGTGTCTGATTATCACTACCAATTGCTCTGAAAGGGATCACGTTAGAAAGTCCTAAATAATGTGGGAGAAAAATGTGCAACAAAATTTACAATCATAAAAAAGACCCCTTATTGGTCAGGCAGACTGGAGGAACCTTGAAATTATGACAGTTTTCTTTCAGGTCTGAAAATTGATGAACAGGCCCTTGTTGTACAATTTCCAGCCAAGCAACAGGTCTAAGTGGAGAACCGTAACACCAGGGAGGCCCGTAGTCCTTGCAGTCAAAAGGGCAGCATTTACTCAGTGACCAAGTTCTGAAGCGTGAGGAAAGGAGGAAGGGAACCGAAAACATAGGAAGTGGGATAAGTTATGTTATATTGGAAATATTGCAATGAGTGACATGAATATCTATGAATTGTTGAATAGAAAACGGGTTTGTGCTATCAACTTTCATCCAATTCACAATCAAAGGTTTAAAAAACAGAGATATCGTCTTTGAAAATTCTTTAATTTATAATAAAATCTAAAACGCTGGCCACAGAGTTTAAAGACCAACGCAGTCAGTACACGGTCACATGGAGAATCTTAACCTATGATCACAGGTCAAGGCAGTTGGTGCTGTGAAACGTGGCATCTTGCAACACGATAAAAGACTGCAAAAGCAAAAAAAGCAAGATTTCACCTCTCAAAACAAAGGCCAGCTTCTCATATTCACTAGTTAGCCTGCAGAGGGTCTTCAGTCGAAACTGGCAGAGGACCTGCTTATGCCTGTCACAGTGATGTGCATTGCTGACTAGGCAGAAGACACTTACACAAAGCATACTGATTAACTTTAGGTCTAATAACCAACAGCATTTCATTTACTCTGGACCCATCACTGCCAGAGCTCCAGGTCCAGCTCAATGCCATGATTTCTCCCAGCCAGAACAATGCTCTCTCCGGGTTCCACTCAAGCACTCGCCTAGGCTCCAGGGACAAAACCGTGGGCAAAGCCAACTCCCCGGCTTCCGGCATTTATACACTAGTGAGGAGACAAGAGTAAACGAAACTAGTAGGGCCATGCGGATTAACTGGCACAGGAAGAGCCAGAGGGAGATTTCCTATGAAGTTTAAAAAGCCCAGGCCACTGACTGCACAGGTTCCTATTAGTGCTGAGAGTGGCTGGGAGAGACCAAATACCTGGGGAGGAGGGGGGAACCAGGAGACTGTCAGGAAATATTTTATGTGGCATTTCTGATGAAAAGCTTACAGAGCTCAGAAAGAAGGGACCTGACTCTAAGGTTAGAAAGGTTAGGTTTTGTGGTGCACCTCTTCTTTCTCCAAATGAACGATCATCTTCGTAATTCATTTTTAATTCTAATTCTTTCTCTTAAGGAAACACCCCCTACCTCTAATCCCCCACCAATTGCATTTCAGTCCTACAAAATTTGGGCCCACTCCTGCTGTGCTCTCCCTCTTACAGGGAGTGAGGAATGGATGGCCCGATTAAATAACATTTGGACCGAGCCCCTCGGGGAATGAGGAGGCAACGTACACTCATGGGGAGGGAGGAAGGGCAGGCCGACAAACTGCAGGACAGTAACTGCCATCGAGTGAAGCCGACTCCCGGCTGCCTACACAGGCAAGTGCACACCCATGAGTCAGAAGCCTGGAGGAGCAGGGGAGGTTAGAAACAAAGGACAGTAAAAGAATAAATACATAATACTAGATACTAACAATTAGCAACTGCAGGGTGATTATTAGTATGTGTCATTCATCTGGGCATGTCTGTTTTACAACCGAGGAAACCGAGGCCCAGGAAGATGACTCAAGTCATTGGGGACAGGTCAAACAGTGAAACGAGGTAGTCTTTCTCCAGAATACGACTCTTAATCGCGAGCCTGTGATACGGAGAGGGAGGCTGTCCAGATAACGATGTGTCTAGAGAGGGGTTGACATAGTGGCCGCAACAACGGGCTCAAACATAAGCACAATTGTGACGATGGGGCAGGATCAGGCATCATTTCCTCCTGTTGTACATCAGGTCACTATGAGTCTGAACCAACTCAACAGCACCTAACAACAACAGAGAATTCTGGAGCCCTCCTGGCACAATGGTTCCAACCCACCAGCTGCTCCAAGAGCGAAAGAGAGGCAGTGGGTTTCCATAAAGTTGTACAGCTTTGGAGTTCTGAGTCCAAATCCACTAATACCGTGGACGTGGTTTAGGCTTTGAGAACCTCTCAGCCAGTAAGAGGTTTAATGTGCTGAAAATGAGGAAGTCAACAGGATTTTTATCTCAAACGATGATAGCTCGCTATCGCTCCATTTCCTGCCCCTGTAACTACCTTAAGACCACGTATCAAGCCTTGTCAGTTTTTGCTAGTCCACTCAGTCCCAAAGATTTCCTTTCATGTTTTAGCTGCACTGTATCTGGTGGTTGCTCCAAGTAGGCTCATAAGAGGACTTACTACAAACTATTCATTCTCAAAGCGAAATACGGGTTCAGATGTGCTTTCGCGAACACTGGCAGTCCCCAGGTCACCTGTCTGACTCTCAGTCAGCTCACATGTGCCCTTTAATGTTTTCCATACTTGCTTTATCTGACAGAAGTGAACCGACACAGCTTACAACAGTAGTCCCATCTTTCCCCTTACCTGCAGCTCATGTAGCTTTAAGTTCATTAAAAGGCTTCAAAAGTCTTTTCTTGCACCAAAACCCGTGGCCATCAAATTGACTGTGACTCACGGCAACTCAAAGGGACAGAGTAGAGCCGCGCTATACGGGTTGTGAGATACTACAGCTGATGGGAGCAGACAGCTTCCCTTTCTCCTGCTTCCGGTACTAAAGCGCTGCTAATTCTTTACTTTTTTTAAAAGTAAGTATCTGACCCAACGTCCCTACAAATTTGACACATATAAAACAGAACTCATACTTGACCAAGAGGCTTCCTCTAAAGACCGCCACAGACAAAATCGTGGAAGTAGGTACCTCCCTGCCTGCACTCAGATGCAGGCCAAAGCCAGAACACCTGCTTTGGTCTGTTCTTTGAATTTTCTACAGCTCATCCATTGCAATGTGTTGCCAGGGCACCAGAATGGAGGCACGTGGGTGGGAATCTGTCCGAGGGACGAAAGGGAAGCCAGGAGCCAGGAAAGAACATGCCCTTGGTCACAGAGTCCTTGCTGAGAGCGAACAGTCTTGGCCTAAAGATTGAACTCAGAATAAAGTGGAAATAACCCCCACCTTAAACAAAGAAGGAAGGAAGGAAAGTGAAGCCTCGGTGGACACTTCCTTAGACACTAGTTCGTCCAGTTGGACCCCTTCATAAAATTTGCATTTCCATCCCAGTCAGACTTCCCCAGAATCTGCATTTTACCCAAAGCCCATGTGATTCCTATAGAACTCCAGGTGATTCCTATGTACACAGAATCATAGGAGGATCTTGTTACAAAGTAGGTTCTGCTTCTGTATAGCTGGGGGGTGGGGCGATGCAAATTCTCAGCATAGTTGTGGGACGGATTTGAAGCCTTGTGGTTGCTATTGTATGTAAACGTGGAGTCAGTTTGCTGTCACAGCGGCCCTATGGTCAACTGCCCGGGCCTGTGCCATCCTGACCACCGCTGGCATGCGGGAGGCCACGTGGCAGCCACTGTGTCAGTCTACCTCCTCCAGGCGCTTCTCTCCTTCCTCTGACTCTCCGGGCCTGCTGTCTCCTGATTACACGTCCAGAGTACGTGAGACCAAATCTCACCATTCACTTCTGGGCAACGTTCTGGCTGTACTTCCTCCCAGACAGATTTGTTTGTCCTTCAGGCAGTCTGTACAGGACTTTGAACATCCTTCGCAACGTCATAACTCAAATGCGTCGTCCTCGTGCACGTGAGATGACGGAAACACCAAGGCGTAGGCTAGGTGGACCTCCGTGCTCCAAGGGATCCCTTGGCTCTTTAACACTTTAAACGACGGCCTGCGCAGATTTCCTGGAGGCAGTAAGGCACTGGATTTCTTAACTGCTGCTTCCCTGGGCATGGATTTGGATCTAAGTAAAAAGAAGTCCTTGACAACCTCAAACTCTTCCCATTTATCAGCATGTTGCTTATGGGCCCAGTTGTGGACCAAGTAAGCGCTTTAAGCTCTCCTTTGGTTTGCCCTAGCTCCAGCTCTAGCACTGGCTGCTTTTCTTCAGCGATCAATGGGGGATAAGCCAGAATACGAAACGTTCAGGCCCTTCCAGTTTCTGGAAAAGGACTGTCAAGATGGAGCCACGGTGTGGTTGCAACAACGGGCTCAAGCATTGCAACAATTGTGAGGATGGTGCAGGACCCAGGAGTGGTTCCTGCCCATAGACATCAGGTGGCTGAGTTAAAACGGGCTCAACAGCACCTAACAACAAGCATAAATTAAACTTGAAATCTGCCAGAGAAATGACAGAGCAATGTATGTGAAAGCTACTACACTAAGAGCCGACAGTGGGTCTCATCGCTCACTGCCGTCATGTTGAATCCAGCACTTAGAGACCCTATGGAGCTGGGCAGAACTGCCCCCCCACCCCAGGTTCCAAGACTTTAAATCCTTACCTCGTTCTCCTGCAGAGTGGTCAGTGGGTTTGAACCACTGATCTTGTGGTTTGCAGCTCAATATATGGACCATTATACCATTAGACTCCTGAGATCTAATATAGAACTATCGTACTTCATTTCTCAAAACCCAACTCCTTCAAATGAGAAGTCTACAAGATCAATAGTTTTCTTTTGTTTGTATTATAGACCTCTTTGAGAATGTAATGAATGCTCTAAGCCTCTCTCCTCAAATCACACCTACATAGAGCCCTCAGCCTATTACTTTCAGGGGGGTTTATGGGCCCACGAAGGTCCACGCCAGAGAGCTCTAGGTGTCCAACCTCAGGTCACCTCTGCTGCAGATACTTCATCTGACAAATAAAGCTCACAGAGTTACAGATCTTAAGAATAAGGTATGGCTTGTTTTGTTTTATTGTGTGTGAGTTAACTTTATCTTATAAGCTTAGGAAAAAATAAGATGATTCTAGGGACTTAAATAAAAATAAAAAGTTAACTAATTTGCTGAGTGAAACTCAAGTCATTTGACACCAAAAGCAGAGGGCATATGTTAATAATACTTTCATGATAAAACAGTTCAGAGAAGTTAAGTGATTTTACAAGGTCACAGAGCTAACAAATCCCAGCTTTTCCACATCCTAGTTCAGTGCTTTTAAACTAAACCATGGCACCTGAAATGTAATACACATGACACTGGGTAGAACAGAGTTTTCAAAACAAAAATCCCTTAAAACGATTTCACTCACTGCCATCAGGTCAATTTCAACTCACTGCAGCCCCTACAGGGCAGAATGCAGAACAGAACTGCCCCTGTGGGTTTCCAAGACGCTGAAACTTTACAGGAGCAGAAAACCTCCTCTTTCTCCCGTGAAGCTGTTTGTGGTTTAAACTGCTGACCTCAGGGTTAGCGGCCCAACGGCTACAGCACCAGGGCCTTCTAAGAATGACTGTAGAAAACTAGTCTCTAACTTCTTAATCCAACCATTGCATTTTTAGCACCTACATATTGACAAAGTTAAGGAGCAAATTATTGGTATCTATGGACTTTTGAAGGGCCCTGCTGGGAAAGCAGTGAACAAGTAAGATGGAGTAGTAACAAAAAGAATTCTATGGTTGGGGGTCACCACAAGAGAGGAACTGTAGTGTAGGAGAGCGTCTCGACATTAGGAAGGTGGAGAAGCACTGCGCCAGGTGAATAATGAGGCTGTCTGTTGTTGTGAAGATGTGCAGTCTCAGAGACGCCCCCTGGCGTCACGATCTACTTGATGGCAGTATTCTTGTTGTGGCTTTTAGAAACAAATCTTGTAATGCACTTGTCTCTAACCAATCAACATTAATTCATACAAATAAGAAAAACATCTAAAACAGTAAAACAAGTTAGAAAAACATATTCTCTTGGACACATGAGCATTATAGATAAGCATACAATATGGCTTAAGTGTTGGGGTTGTTAGCGGGCAGGGAGAATGCTGCCCCAAATCACTTGGGGCATTTCTGCTCTGGGCCCCGGCTATCAGAAGAGCTTGGGCAGGCAGGATCAAGCGTCCATGATCTGAGGTGCACTTGGCTGACTCTGCAGAAACAGTGCAGCTTGGCCGTACGACAGCAATTAGGGACTCCCATCTACTAACGACCTCCAGAACTTGGAATGTGGCTTACTCACAAGCCGAACTAACCACGCGCCTCAGTTTCTTCACTGAACATTCCACAATACATTATCTATCCTACTCCTATCTCTGGGGTTGCTAATTCTGAAGTTACCAGCCGGCTCCACGGAAGAAAAGATGGGGCTTTCTGCCCCCATGAAGAGCAACAGCCCTGGAAACAGCCGGGGGCAGGTCTCCCCTGCCCTGTACGATTGCCTTCAGTCAGAAATGACTCAGAGGCAGTAAGTTTGGGGAATCCATCACTAGGGAGGAAAACTTAATTGAGAGACCTCAGTCTCTAAAACTAACCTGATTCTAGTTTTGGCCTTTCCACCTACCAATTTTTTTTTTCTTCCTTTTAAATCATTTTATTGGGACTCATACAACTCTTATCACAATCCATACACTGCTTCAATTTCTTTCAAACACAAAACGAAGCTAATGTCAGCATCTATTTCATGGTATGAAACCTAATTAAGACAAGGTAAAAGATTAGAACAGGGCCTGGCGAGTAATAAGTGCTCCCTAAATGTTAGCTATGATCATTATTTTAAACAAATGACTAATTAATGATACCTGTATTGCACTTGGATGTCCTAGAAATCGATAAACCCTAGATCTTAATTTTTATACTTTTTAATCATGTGACTTAGCTACTAGCTGTTTGCATTTTTATTTTTGTGTAGTAAATATGTGACCAATTATTCCTATAAAGAACTCGGTGTACACACTGCTGTTTAAGACGTATACATTAATGCAGTTTTAATGAACATTTCATCTGAATATAAGTAGGCTCCATGAACTATTCCTAAACTACTAGGATTTATCCACTTCTACTCCATATCTCACTACTCACTGCCATCTAATCAATGCCAACTCAGAGTGACTCTACAGGACAGGGTAGCACTGCGCTGTGAGTTTCTGAGAATGTAGCTGTTAACAGAGTGGAAAGCCAGTCTCTGTCTTGCTGAGCAGCTGGTGGTTTCAATCTGCTGACCTTGCAGAGCACAGCCCAATATGTAGCCACTACACCACCAGAACTCCATTTCTCCTTACCTAGAAGATTGCAATGCCTTCCAATGGACTCTTCCCCCTTGCAGTCCCCACCCCGCAGCTCCTTACTGTCCTGAGAAGGCCTTACAAGACGTTATAGCCCTAGATGATCTAAGACGATTCTCCTTCCCTGGCTAGTAGGGCAGTATAGGTTTTCCTTCAAATCCTTCAAGGCTCCCCATTCCTGCTCCTTTTACCTGGTAACTCTCTCACCCCTCCAGCGGCCCTAAGCATCCGCCTAATCATCCTTCCGATCCCCACCTGTGACTCAAGCAGCTCAAGTCCTCCTGTTCCACTGCCATCACGCTAATCTCTAATCTGCTCTTCTTTACGGTGCAAAATAAAACTGCCATACAGTAATGATTGAAAGAGTTGTTTAATGCTGTTGTTAATGCCCCAAAGGTCAAAAAACAAAACAAACAAAAACTACAAGACTTAGGACCAACACTATTTTTTCACTACCCAAGTGATAAACTGCACAAATCCAAATCAAGCATGTCGCATCCTTTCTGAGACACAGTGACACTATTCTTCAGAATAGAACCGGCCCCACAGGGTCTCCAAGGTAACCTTTGAAGAAGCAGATTGTCCTATTGTGCCCCCATGGGGTAACAGGTGGGTTCAAACAGCTGGCCTTCAGGTTCACAGCAGAGCGCCTTCACCACTGTGCAACCAGAGCTTGAGTGTGAATTGCCACCTTGTAGAGAGCTGCTCTGCTCCATTAGCATGTTAGAAGACAATCGAGGAGCCCTGGTGGTGAGGCCAGGTGAATGTGGCCAGTTCAAACCCAGGAGCTGCTGTGAGGGAAAAAGATGAGGCTGTTTGTTCCCTAAAAGATCTATAGCCTCAGAATCCCCGTGTCCAGGGTATGAATCAGAACCGATGCGATGGCCCTGCATTTGGGAGTTGGGATATTGGCGGTGGGAATTCCAAGCAATGAGTCACGCAGGTGAAAGCAAATCATCAGGACAACAAATGATGGCCAAGTAATCCCAAACCAATCTGAACTCCCTGCCCCCAATTCCAACTCAAAGCAACTCTCCTCCGGGCACAGAGGAGAAATGCCCTCGTGGTTTCCCCGAGACTGTAACTCTTTATGGAGGAAGAGAGCCTCTTCTTTCTCCAGCTGGTGGTTTCAAACTGCCTACCCCTTGTGGTTAACAGCCCAACTCCGCTCCTTGAACGGCAGGGTCCCGGCCACGTATTAAAGTCATCAAAGGCATTACACTGAGAGCAAAAGTCAAAACCTACAGCTTCAACATTACTGCCGACCAAACTTTCTAAGACCAATTGCCACTTCTTTGTGCATCCTCAGGTGTTAGGTGAAACCGGCGGGGTTCAGCTTCAGTTACCAGTAAGACGATCCGCGACTAAATCAGGGCTGCTGCCCCGTCTGGCAGTGTCCTCCTCTCCTCTTGGCAGCCTCTGTGGGGCCAAGAGTTGAGCTGGCCAGGGAAGAGTGATTTATCCTCCCGCATTTAGAAGTGGCCCCATTATAACAGCAATGCTGTACGACTAATGGATTTTGAATTCTAACCTTGTCAAACCCGTACCTTTCCTACGGGTTCCCAAAGCGCTCTCTTATGTGTCACTGTGGGGGTGTGGGGAGGGGGGGTAAGGGGGGAGTTTCATATGGCCTCAGAGCCCAATTGGGGAAAACAAAGTTGATCTTCCCTCCAAAAACGCGCACACGCACACATACATATACTAAGTAGCGCTGTTTGACACATGAAAGTCACTGGTTGGAAAATTACGCGAAACGCACCTCGAGCTGCGCAGAACCAGAAAGGTGGAGGGGTTCTGCCAGGAGGCCTGCAATCATCACCTACGGGCCTGCTGGGCAGCGGCTGCCCACCTCCGGCGGGCGACCCCCGGGGCCGGCTGACGCCCGCAGGGTTGACATACGCCAACCCCGCCTTCTGGTTCGTGCACTGCCACCGCCAAGGCAACACGCACCTAGCCCCCCTGCACCGACGAGCCGTGGCCTGTGGCCGCAGCTCCCTCTTCCCGGGAAGAGCGCCCTAGAGAGGAGGGAGCTAGGATCGCGTCCAGGGAAGGGCTCGGAGGTCCCCGGGTCAAACATTTGCTCTTTGTTCCATACCAGGCGGCGGAGCCCCGGGCGCCGCTCCTCCTCCCGGGCGCCCGCGCCTCCGCCGACAGCAGCGCCGCCTCGGAAGCCCCGGCGCCCCGGGCCTCCGGCGCGGGTCCGACCCCGCGGCCTCGGCGGCGCGCGGCCCCTCGCCTTTACCTTGTAGACGTCGCCGTAGGTGCCGCTGCCGATGCGCTGAATCAGCTCGAAGTCCTCCTGCGGGTTCCGCCGGGACAGATCGAAGCCGGGGTTCATGGCGGGCCCCGGGTGCCCCCCGCCTCCCTCCCGGCCGGGGAGGGGGGGCGTGCAGGGGGCCGCACGGCGAGGGGGGCGGCTGCTGATCCCTTCCTCGCCCAGCGGTCACAATCGCCGGGCTCCGCGCTGCGGCCGCCACCGCCGCCGCCGCCGACCGGCCTAACCGTCCCCGCCCCCCGCAGCCCGCAGCCGCTCGGAACCCGGTCACACCCACGGGGAGAGGAGAACGCTCGCAGCCCCCCGCTCGGGGAGAGACGCCAACATGGCTTCCGCCCTGGCCGCCCCGCCCCGCGCCCTCCCCCTTATTCCGACTCGCCCCGCCCCCTTTTCCCGGCTCGGGTCCCACTGCGCAGCCGCGATCCCGGAGCCAGCGCGGCCCGGCCCCGTGCGCGCGCCGCGAGCGCCCAAGTCGGATCCCGGATCGCCGAGTCCCGGGGCGCGGGCCTGGAAAGGGGCGTCCCTGGCCGCGGGGGGCCGCCGGAAGGACAGACCGAAAGTAGTTCGTCTAGAAGGCCGAGTCCCTAAGGACCCAGCTGGACGCCGTGTCTGAGCCCAGCTCCAGGCAGGTAGTAGGGTTCGGATTTGCTAGGCAGTCAGGGTCAAGTTAGTGATACCTGGGGTGCAGCGAGTGCCACGACATTTCTGGGATGACCTGGAGAGAAGCTGCTTAGTCCTGGCCCCGACTCCCCTTCCCATCCCCCCCTGCACCCCCTCCACTCCTGAGTGGTGTGCTGCCCGTGCCCACACTTGAACCCCTGGAGTTGGCCAGCAGGCCCGGAGTGCAATCAGGGAGGCGTAGCGAGTGGGCTGGGCTCGAGGGAAACACGCCGGGCGGCTGCCGGCTGCCTGCTACCCCGCGTGGAAGGCGTGGGAAGCCGGTAGAGCGCAGGACTCAAGCAGGGATAGACTTCCGTCGCCTGGGAAGTCTGGATTCTCAAGCCCCGGGCTGGAACTGCAGGCTGCCAAACAGCTCTGCAAAAGAGAGGCGATGGGAACCGAGGACTGGACGGGACCCAGTCCATGGAAGCACGTGATGATCCGGAAGCGTTTCCCGGTGACCTCAAAGCAAGACCCAGTTTTCCACCATTTCATCCCAGCGCCTGTAATTGTGTTTCATCTGTTGTGGCTGGAGTTCTTCCAAAGGGGTCCTGGTGCACAGCTACTAACCCAAAGCTTGGTCGTTTGAACCCACCACCGACGACAAGACCTGGTGACTGCTCCCTGAAGGATTACAGCCTAGAAAATAAGGTGGAGCAATTCCACTCCTTGAGGCAGGGTCGCTGTGTATCGAAATTTGAATCAACAACCTCTAGGGAGGGCTGGTGACTTAGTGAGATACACCCTGGGCTGCTAATCACCATCCTATCGGCAGGAGAAAAAACCTTCAGAGGCAATTCTACTCTATCCTAGAGGGCCCTTGCAAGTAGGGATGGATTAGATGGTGGTGATTTTGGTTTATTGGAGCCGCAACAAAGTATCTGCAGCAGTTTTCTTCGCCTAGCTGGTGGCCGCTTTGATGACACGACATTGGATTGGGTTTTGCTTCAGAAATGCTTTCCTAATTCCCATAGGCACCACACCATCTGCCTGCCGGTCCCCAAGCCAGTAGGTCTCATCAGACCTACTAAGGGTAAAATAAGTACATATAATAAATAAATAAATAAAATAAGTACATATAATCAAATAAAAGTCAAACTCCTTTCAGTTAACTGCCCGATACAATTTTACCTTTCTCAATCCTTTTGCTTAACATAGACTTTCATATATATTGTATTCTTCATATAACACTTTGTAAGTAATTTCTACACCCTTAAGTACAGAGGACACTCATAAGTACATAGCCCCCAGGGGTGTGCAGGGATTGTGGGAAACACAGCACGGGCCCCAAGGGTTGCAAAACAATACTAAACACTAAAAGATGTTTTTAAAAGACCATTCTTAACTATCAGAAGTCATTTTTGAATTATCTTTATTTTTTCATTCTTTTAAAGCATGGAAGACTATTACTTAAATTACTACCTTATATATTCACCAATTCCTCTCCCTTACCCTCCTCCCTCCACTTCCTCAGGGTCACTCTGGGTGGTTTTGAGTTTGGGAAGTGGCTGTGTCTTACAGGTCTGGTACCTTGAGAATTCAATTCTGTTTTCCTGTTGACGGTACTTGGCTGAGCCCAGTGTGCAGCTTGTCCACATTGGAAGAATGTTTGGCCTAAAAGGACATTCATTATAATTACCCAGGATTCAGATAAACTGACCTAACCAACTCTCCTAAATCAGAACCAGCTCAGCTCTCCTTCTCTGCCCTTTCAGTGCCTGGAAGCCAAGTACTCAGAAGTTACATGAGAAAGTTCTAATGGTTTCACTGTTTTGTTTGCTGGGATTATCATCTGTGCAGATAACTTCACATTTGCATCACTAATAGACATCCTTCAAAGAGAAAAAGTATTTCAGTAACGCTGGGACCGTTGTGTTTTTTTTTTGTTTTTTTTTTGTGGTCCATAGCCTGGGTCAAGCTAGTCCTTTGAAAAAGAAATGGGTTTTCATGTAAGGCTTGATGTGTACAATATAAATAAAAGAGTTTTTGCAATTAGCCGCTTACAAACCACAAAATATTTTTGTCTCTTTAATATATGTAGACAGCCACATCTGATGTCTTCCCTCCCTCCCCCCACCCCTCAGTTCTAAGACTTCTCAGCTTGGCTAGAAGTAACACTAATATTCACACTTTCTTTGAGTCAGAGAAAGAGCTTGCCTCCTCTGTGATTAGAAGGATCCTTAGGAAGTAATCGCATCTTTCCTATTCGGGAGCTGCTTCCACAGCACCGCTCTCGGATTTACCAGCCTTCACATCTCACTGCTCCAAGAAGCAACCTACTGCATTGTGAGCCCGTGCTGGTAAATGATCGGGATAATAATGGGAAAGGATCCTGATATCTAACATGGGAAAGCACTTCACTAGACGCCGAGGATGGCGCCAAATGCTCTCCAGGTCTTATCCCATTTACTTGTCCCAATAACTTGACGGCATTGATACTATGCTTTCCGTTTCATAAGTAAAACAAGGCACAGACAGGGTAAGTTGCTCAAGGACACACAGAGTGAGCCAGAGTTTCAAAGGAGGCAATCAAGTCACTCTTGATGAGACCAGGCTTTCCGGCAGAGGAGACCCCACGGTCAAGGCTGGCTTTCCCAGGGTGAGGTTTATTCATTACACCCTGGATATGCTGACCCTTTCAATTTCCCCCAAACTTGGAAACTCAAATGCATGCTTTGTGATCGTGGGGGACTGCATTCTCATTTTAAAAAAAAGCCAGAATTATGAGGCCAACCTGTGTTCTCAGGAAACAGAAAGAATATAAAACCATTGAGGACAATGAAGAATGTGTATCTAATTTGTTGGTGGGGGCGTGTTGGTGGTGGGTGACGATACCATGAGTAATCAAATGGACTGGCTTCGCTCCCCAGCCCACACCCCACCTAGGATCTAACTCACTCCTTAACCAAATGCCTGACCTTCTCGTTTCAAAAAGCACCAAGCTGAAACTGATCTGCATGATAAGCAATCTGCAAGCCCCTACTTTTCTTAAAGGCCCTTCTGTCCACTTGAGCTACGGAATGCTTGGTTTTTATTTTCCTAGTGGTGGTGACTTAGTGGTTTACTTGGTGAGCCGCTGTTCTGTGGGAGAAAGATGAGGCTCTCCGCCCCAGCAGGAGTTGCAGTCTGGGACGCCCACAGGGGCAGTTTGACTCTGTCCTGTAGGGTTGCGGTGAATCATCGCAAAGGACTCAATGGCAGTGACTTTGGTTAGTTGTTTGTTTTTCGGGATAGTGCTGCCCTGCTATTGGTCCCACAGAGTCAGTCAGTCGTAGCAACTCTCTGCACCAGTCACCCTGCCCAGCCCTACACCACTCCCTCTTGCTGCTTTGAGCACATTCCTGCAGCCAGTGAGTGTGTCAACCCATCTTGGTGAGTCTCTGTCTCTTAAGCTCTGCCACTCTAGCAAACATGATTTCCTTCTCCAGGGACTGGTTCCTCCTGAAAGCCTATCAGTACATGAGACAACATCTTCCTATCATTTCTAAAAAAAAAAATTCTGGCTATATGTCTTCCAAGACAAATTTGTTCATTCTTCTAGTAGTCTGTAGTATATTTAATATTCTTCACCAACACCATAATTCAAATCAACTCTTCTCATGTCTTCTTAATTAATTGCCCAGCTTTATCAGGTGTGCAAGGTGACTGAAAGTACCATGGCTTGGGTCAGGTTCACCTTAGTCCTTAAAGTGGCATTCTTGCTGTTATTGCTGCTGCTGCTGCTGCTGATCCAGCACATTAGGAGGTCTTTGGGATGAGATATGTCCAAATCAATATGCCGTTTGATATCCTGACTCTTGCTTCCGTGGATGTTGACTGTGGAGCTAAGTAAAATGAAATCCTTGACAACTTAAGTCTTTCTCCGGTAATCTTGATGTTACTTTATTTGTCCAGTTTTGAGTGTTGTTTTACTTATTTAGACATATAATGTTTATTGAAGTCTTTGATCTCCATTAGTACTTCAAGTCTTCTTCACTGGAAACAACAAAGTTGTATCATCTACATAATGAATCTTCCCCCAGTCCAGGTTCCATATTCTTCATGTAGCTTGGTTTCTCATATTATTTGATTAACATAAAAATTGGGCAAATGTGTTGCGATGATAAAGTCTTGAAGCATTCCTTTCCTGATTTCAAACCAACCTCTCATTATCCCTTTGTTCTGTTTTGTTTTTTAATCATTTTATTGGGGGCTCTTACAGCTCTTATAATAATACATACATAAATTATATCAAGCACATTTGTACATATGTTGCCATCATCATTTTTTAAACATTTTCTTTCTGTTTGAGCCCTTTGTATGTGCTCTCTTTTTCTCCTCCCTCCACCACCTTTCCACTTTCATGAACTCTTAATAAATTATAAATTATTTTCATATCTACACTGCTGACTTCCTTTACCCATGTTTCTGTTGTTCTTCTCCTTTTGGGGGAGTGCGTTGATCATTGCAATTGGTTACCCCTTTTCTCCCCCTTCCCCTTCTACCTTTCCCCTACTCTTGGTATCTCTACTCCCATTACTGTTCCCGAGGGGTTTATATGTCCTTGATTCTGTGTGTTGAGAGCTCTTGTCTGTACCAGTGTACATGCTCTGGTCTATCTGGATTTGTAAGGTAGTACTGGGGTCATGGAAACCTCAAGGAACCAGAGGAATATTGTGTGTTCCGTCAGTGCTACACTGCACCCTGGCTGACTCGTCCCTTCCTTATGACCCTTCTGTGAGGGGATGTCCAATTGTCTACAGATGGGCTTTGGGTCTGATCTCCCTCATTCTTAACAATGTGATTATTTGTTGGGGCCTTCTGATACCTGTTACCTGAACCTGTGGACACCTCGAGATCACACATGCTGGTGTTCTTCTTCCATGTGGGCTTGTTGCTTCTCTGCTAAATGGCCAGCTTGTTTAACTCCCCCTTTGTTCTGTCTTGAAGGACTGCCTCATTTAGGTTCCACACGAGCACAATTTGAGTTCTGAAATTGCCATTCTTCAAAATATTACTCAGAGTTTACCATAGTCTACAAAATTAAATGTGTTTGCATTGTCAATAGGACATAAAACCAAACTCACAGTCAGCAAGTCAATGCTGGCTCACAGCGACCCCCTGTGGGTTTCTGAGACTGTGTTTCCGGAGTATAAAGCTCAGTCTTTCTCCTGAGGAACTACTGGTGGTTTTGAACTGTCAACCAGCAATCTCAAGACAATGTGAAAGTTGGACATTGAATAAGGAAGACAGAAGAAAACCCCATGCATTTGAATTATGACACTGGCAAAGAATGTTCAAAGTACCATGGACTGCCAAAAGAACAAACAAATCCGTCTTGGGAGAAGTACAGGCAGAATGCTCCTTAGAGGCAAAGATGGTGAGACTTCGTCTCACGTACTCTGTACATGTTGTAAGGAGAGGCCAGTCCTTGGAAAAGGACATCATACTTGGTAGAGAGAGGGCCAGTGCGAAGGAGGAAGACTCTTGACAAGATGGATCGATACAGTGGCTGCCCCAGTGGACTCAAACACGGGAACAATTTTGAGGATGGCTCAGGACTGGGCAGTGTTTTGTTCTGTTGTGCACAGGGTCGCTATGAGTCTAAACAGACTCCATAGCACCTAACAAGAACTTAGTATTATGATACGGTTTGGTAATTGGATCACCTTTCTTTGGAATGAGCACAAATACGGATCTCTTTCAGTTGTTTGGCCAGGTAGGCACCTTCCAGTTTTCCTGGTCTAGACTCGTGAGTGTTTCCAGTTTTGAATTTGTTTGTTGAAACATCTCAGAGGTATTCTGTGAATTTCTGGAGCGTAGCTTCTCCCCAGCGCTTCCAGTGCATCATGGCATTCTCCCTTCCATACTACTGGTACTAGACCATGAGCTGCCTCCTGCCATCAGTGAACTCCACCTGTTCTTTTTAGTACCATGACTTTTTGTGTTCCTCTATGTTCTTTTGATGTTTCCTGCATCATTCCATATTTTGCCCATCTAGTCCCTCAATATTACAACGCGGGGCTTGAATCTTTTCACGAGTTCTTTCCATTTGAGAAATGCCAAACATGTCTTCTCTTTGGTTTTCGAACTCAAGGATTTTGCCCATTTCATTATAATACGTTGTCTTCTAGAGCCACTAGGTGAACTCTCCTGGAGAGCTCTTTTTACTTCGTTATTTCTTCTGTTCACTTTAGCTACTCTCCATTCATCTGCAATTTTCTTCCTGTGCATAGACCAAGAGACAGCCATCCAGGGAGGACCTCTGGTGGTTTGAAAGCAGGAAAGCTACGCGTCAGCGTGGTCTTCCTCCATTCACTTCTGCAACTCGAGGTTCAAGAGCAGGTTTTAGAGTCTCTTCTGACACCCATTTTGGTCTTTTCTTCCCTTCTCGGCTTTGTAATGACCTTTGCCTTCTGCTGTATGATGCCCTTGTTGCCATCCCACAACTCATTTGATCCTTGGGCATTAGAATTCAATGATCTTGAAATCTAGTTAGGATGCATTCAAAGTCATATTGTGAATCCTATGGTCTGGTATTGCGTTTTTCTCAGCTTCAACTGGAATTTGCTTATGAGCAGTTTATAATCCATTCTGCATCTGTTCTGTAAGCTTAGCCTTGTTCTAACTGATAATATTGAGCTTCCACAAATGTAGTCCACTTGACTCCTGTGTGTTCCCTTGACAAGGGCCACATATATTGTTGCCATTTCTATTGTTTTTAAAAAGGAATATTTCCAATGAATAAGTCATTGGTCTTACAAAATTCTCTCATGGGATCGCCTGGATTCCATCATGAAGGCCATATTTTCCATCTGCTCTTTCGTTTTGAACTTTCACACTCCAATCCCCAGTAACTTCCCATGCACCAAGGGTGTATGTTTGATCCATCATAGACTGCAAACGTTGGTAAAAATCTTTGATTTCTTCATCTTGGCATTAGTGGTTAGTCTGGAATTTTGAATGATAGTCATATTAACTGGTCTTCTTGTGGCATATGTCTGTTGTAATCATTGACAGCATTGTCCTTCGGGATAGATCTTGAAGTGTTCTCTTTGACGATGAACACAATGCCGTTTATCTTCCCTTTGTTCCTGACATGGTAGACCAGATGACTGTCTGACGCAAATGGCCAGTTCCAGTACATTTCAGTTTCCTAATGCCTAGAGTCTCTCTCTCTATGTGTTCTGTTTCATTTTCGATGACTTAAAAAACAAAACAGAGCACTAATATTGTTATCAGGTAATAGTATCTAGACAAGAAGCTCATATGTTCTCGGGAAGCCAGGATTTCAAGTGGGAGGATAGATAACTGCTGTCTCTTCAAACTCGTTTTCTCGGGTTCATGGTACGGACAGGATGGCTCCATGCTGGGTAAGAGATAAGCAGAAGGGTGGACGAGTTCATCTCATTGAGAAAAGTCCTGATCATATTTCTCTGTCATCGCATGATAGGTTAGAACACAGTGTTTCCCTGGCTTCCTTTTATAGCCTAGACTTCCCCTTCAATATTCTCAGTTAAGGGGTCCTGCCTTGAAGTACAAACTGCCCAGGTCTCCAGATACAAAGTGAGGCTTTTGTTGGCTACCGGCCTAGATGGAGTTGGTTGAGAACAAATATGGTCACATATATTGTATTCCCAGAGCAGAGTATGCCCCCAAGTATTATCCTGCTGGCTTTTTCATCAGAAATTTTATTCCATATTACTATTCATTCTCTAATGGAATTCCTCCCCCCCCTTCCCCCTCCCCCCCCCCACACCCAACACACAGAAAAACAAACTTCCTGAAAAGTCATCTCTAGAGGGCAGGGCAACATGGGGGTGGGAATCTAGTAACTGAGTTTAAACCTTGATTGGAGTTTTTTTTTGACTAAAAAACAAACTACAAATAAGGATGAGTTAAATGGAGATTTCTAATTCAATCACGAACATGAAGTTTTCCACTATTTTCTACCCTCTGCTCATGGCTCAGGGTGGATGGGGAGGTAACTCATTTCTTAAATCTCCCAGATCTCTGGTGCAGGGGTGCATCTGTGCACATGGCAAAGTCCACCTGAATCAAGGCATACTTCTAATCAGCCTAGAACTGGACCACGAGGATAATTTAAAGACACTGCTTAAAATATGCTCAAATTGGAACTTCTTTGGAAGAGTGTATGGACATTCCCAGCTCAGCATCTGATACTCTTCGAATAGCTTCAACATGTGGGGATGAAATAATTGTCCTCATTACAAAAGAAAAGAAACTCATGAAAATGCCCCACTGCTTCGTATTTTATTTACAAATTGATCAGCTGCTCTATGGACTTCGTGAATAGCCCTTTTCAAAAGTAAGCTTGGAGCTTTGCATAGGCAGACAGTCTATCTCAATGGCAACACTGTATATTGGATCTCAATCTCTGGAAATATTTGTTACCTTTTAATGCCTAAAAGGCAAAGCACTCATATTGCTGATGCCAATGTTTAGTGTAAAGGTTTTATATGTCTTTCAAGGAGAACATTTTCTGGTCCATCCCAAATAAAGCTGAAACATCATACATGCAAATCTGAGTGTAGTCTATTTTCTACTATGTGGTACAAGTCTCTTAATGGGTGTCTCTGGCCCCCATTCTCTTTTCCTTCTGTTAAATTCCACAGTTGGCCAATAAACATGTTTCTAAAAGGCTAGCAACAGACGTATGAAAGTCCAGGTGGAGGAACTCGTATTTCTTTCTAAATATGAAAGAAATGTGAGTTTATATGTAGTCATGTTAAGTTTGAGGAGCTAAGAGTGCACTTTACAAGGACAGTGAAAATTTTAAATAGAATACAAGAGGGAACTAGACATATAAATTTGTATCATACAAAGTCTACAGTTGGAGTCAGCGGCTGTAAAGCAGTGCTTCCAAAAGTGAGTGATCCTGCTGCCTGGGGGCACGAGAGTGATCCAAGGGGGGGGGCGGGGTATAAAAGCAGATACTTACACTTTATCCTGTATTGTAGGCTATAGAACCAATGGTTTTAAGTACCAAGGAGCTGCTGATTAATACATACTTTTTTTTTTTCTGAAAAGGGGGCAGTAGGCCCAGTAGCTTTGGAAATTTTGGTGTAGAGCAATGGCGAGTAGCTTTTTCTTTGCCTTTTCTCTTTTAAACCAACGGGCATTTAAAGGGAATTGACTATGTTTATGCACATCCTTCTAAAAAATTCAAAGTGGAAATCATGTTACTGAATTCCAAGATGAAACATTTTCATCTGTGGGATAGTTTAGCGGAAGGGTGAGCATACAGCCTTTCTAATTCTCAGATGGCACTCAATAGAGTGTGATGGGGATTACAGGGAATGAATTGTGAGGACATAAGTGGGAAAGTGAGAATAAAAATGGGAAGGAATTCGGTAGCGTGTTTAACCTTTTAAATGTTGGGGGAAAGAGAGGAAATGAACACAAGCCAACTAAACAAGAGCTAGGGAGGGAACTTGAGGATCTCTGAAGTCAGAATAGAAAGGAATTCTGGGAGCGTGCACAGCACCAGGAGCGTGGCAAAACACCATGACTAGGTTTCTCTGGGATGCTCTTAGATCTTTGTATACCTTCTTTAGTCCATGACGCTGTCTCTCTATATAAACCTGTGCTGAGGCTGCAGCACTTGGGGCCCCAGGATTTATTTGGGTTACAAGAACAATGCCGATGAGCATTTTGGCTGTCCTTTGGAAGCATTGAAGTATGACCAAGTCACATCTGAGAAGTGACAACACAGAGGCCGCTTTCTCATCTTCTATAAGTTCATTTGAACGGCTCTTTAGAGTTATAAATGTTGTCACATGTATATTTCATTTTATCTGTGTAATGACTCTTTGACTTATTAACACCCTAATTTTCAGAGAGAGAGAAAGTTGAAGTCTTGAGAAGTGAAAGCCAGAAATAGATTGGGGTTTATAATTAGTTCCAGCCAATTTAGCACTTACCAAGGCTTGATGACCAAATTCGGGGTACTGTACTAGCTTTAGGAGGCATAACGATTAAAATACACTCTAATCTTCAACCACAACATATTTCCTTATTTTACTCTTCTGCAGTTCTCATCCCTAAAAGTGGAATGGGTTATAGAGAGAGGTCCATCACTGAGCATCGTCTACACAAGCAGCCAGTTTACACGAAGAACCCTTTCCAGGGGCATTGGCAGTTCCATGCTCACCAGAGATGCAAAGATAGGGGAAACATGGGGACTCCCAGTGTGGCATTGGGAGGAGTGTACATTTTCCATGGGAAAATAATTTGGCAATATCTATTATGGTTAGTAGGATCCCTGGTGGTGTTGTGGTTACTTGTTGGGCTGCCATCCGCATGGTTGGCAGTTCAAAACCACCAGCCACTCTGTGGGATTGGGCTTTCTATTCCTAATAAAGTTACAGTCTCAGAAACCCCAAATGTTCTCTTTGAGTCAGCCTTGACACCATAGCAGTGAGCTTGGTTTGGTTATTATGGTTAGAGGCACTCTGGTAGCATCATAGGTTGTTCGTTGGACTGATAACCTCTAGGTCAGCAATTCAATCACACCAGCCACTCTGATAGAGAGAGATGAGACTATTTGCTCCCAGTGTGATTTACAGACTCAGAAATCCAAAGTTCCACCCTGTTCTTTAAGGTTGCTTTGAGTCGGAATCAACTAGATAGCAATGAATGAGTGATCAGGGCTAGGCATTGCACAGCCAAATGCAAGGGCAGCAGTGAAAACCAGCAGGTGCTCTACAGGAAAAAGGCGAGACTACCTGTTATTGTAAAAATTTATATGAGTTGGAATCAACACAATAGTAGTGAGTTTTATGAATTGAATCCAACTCAATAACAGTAGGTTTGTATTTTGAGTATTAAAGCTAACGATGTCTTTATCTTACCATCTGACAATTCTGCTTTTTAATATCTATTCAAGATAAAAACTGACCATCAAGTCTAACCTGACTCATAGTGCATCCATGTGTATCAGAGTTGAATTGTACTCCATAGAATTTTAAATGGCCAGGTTTTCTGAAATAGATCACCAGACATTTCTTTTGAGACATCTCTGGGTGAATTTTAACTTCCAACCTTTCAGCTATCAGCTCAGCATACGTTATGCATGTACCACTGAGTAACTACTATATCCAACATACCAAATCCACCCACTGCCATAGACTGATTCGGACCCACAGCTACCTTTAAAACAGAGGGAGCTGCCCAAAAGATTTTCAAGGTTATGTCTTCTTTTTTCCTTTTTTAAAAAAAAAAAGTCACTTTATGGGGTCTCGTACAACTCTTATCACAGCCCCTACATCCATCCCTTGTGTCAAGCATATTTGTACATTTGTTGCCATCATCATTCTCAAAACATTGCTTTCTACTTGAGCCCTTGGTATCAGCTCATTTTCCCCTTCCTCCCTGCCCCCACTCCCTCACGAACCCTTGATAATTTATAAATTATTATTATTTTGTCATGTCTTATATTGTCTGACGTCTCCCTTCACCCACTTTTCTGTTGTCTGTCTCCCAGGGAGGGGGTTATATGTAGATCCTTGTGATCGGCTCCCCCTTTCTACCCCACCTTCCCTCCACCCTTCTGGTATTGTTACTCCCAACACTGGTCCTGAGGGTTTCATCTGTCTTGAATTCCCTGTGTTTCTAGTTCCTATCTGTATCAGTATACATCCTCTGGTCTAGCTGGATTTGTAAAGTAGAATTGAGATCATGATAGTGGGTGGAGAGGGGCAGCCTTAAAGAATTAGAGATAAGTTGTATGTTTCATTGCTGCTACACCACACCCTGACTGGCTTATCTCCTCCCCATGACCCTTCTGTAAATGGATGTCCAGTTGCCTACATATGGGCTTTGGGTCCCCACTCCACATTTCTCCTCATTCACATTATATGATTTTTTTTTTGTTCTTTGATGCCTGATACCTGATCCCATCAATACCTCATGATCACACAGGCTGGTGTACTTCTTCCATGTAGGCTTTGTTGCTTCTGAGCTAGAAGGCCGCTTGTTTATCTTCAAGTTTTTAAGACCCCAGATGCTATCTTTCGATAGCCAGGCACCATCAGCTTTCCTCACCACATTTGCTTATGCACCCTCTTTGTCTTCAGCGATCATGTCAGGAAGGTGAGCATTGTGGAATGCCAATTTAATAGAACAAAGTGTTCTTGCCTTGAGGAACTACTTGAGTGGAGGCCCAATGTCCATCTGCTGCCTTAATACTAAACTTATAAATATATGCACATAGATCTATATCCCCATCATTATATATAAATATATTTACATATGTGCATGCCTGTATTTAGACCTCTATAAATGCCCTTTGCCTCCTAGTTCTTTCCTCTATTTCCTTTTACTTTCCTCTTGTCCTGCTATCATGCTCAGCCTTCATTTGGGTTTCAGTAATTCCTCTCGGTTACATTGCCTTTGATCAAGCCCTGTCAGGCCTCCTACACCCTCCTCACTACTGATTTTGGATCATTTGTTGTTCCCTTGTCCCTGAGTTTGTTAAGGTTGTAAGTCTTCATGGAAGCGAACTGTCCCATCTTTTCTCCTACAGGGTTGTTGGTGGGCCTGAACTGCTGATCTTTTTTGTTAGCAGTGAAGTGCTTAACTATAGTACCACCAGTGCTCTTTTGCTCAAAATACTATCCCTTAAAGGCACAAGGGGACATGAAATAATTTTCATTAAAGCATTGTCTGCAACAGAAATGAGGAACCCTGCTGACACAGTGACTAAGCATTTGGTTGCTAACCAAAAGGTCAGTGGTTTGAACCTACCGCCCATCTCACAAATGAAGGATTCAGCCATCTGCTTATGTAAATATTTTAGTGTTGGGGATGCTATGGGGCAGTTCTACTTTGTCTTAAAGTCACTGTGAGTCAGAATTGACTTGACATCAATGGTTCTCAAACCAAAACTCACTGTCATTGAGTCTATTCTGATTCACAGCAGCCCTCTAGGACTAAATCGATTGTCCCTGCGGATTTCTGAGACTGTAACTCTTTACTGAGCAGAAAGCCTTATCTTGCTGGCATTTCCAAACTGCTGGCCTTGCAGTTAGCAGGCAAAGCACTGTGTCAAAACAATCTAAATGTCCATCAACTTAAGACTGCATAAACGAATTGTTGCTATGATCCTATAATGAAATACTGTGTGACATAAGATAAAGCATGCCTCTGAGGAAATGGTAAGAGGCCCATGTCTAACCGTCTCCAACTACACAAGGAGAAGGAAAATCAAATTTCAAATTCCAGCTCTGCCTAACGGTGATTCCTATAGGGAGAGGTCAAACATGCTTCCGTCCTCCAACTTCTTTACCCTATTCTGGTACCAACTGTCCTTCCAAGAACACTCTCCCCCTCTACTAGGTTCAAGACTTCATTGCAGTGGCCACACTTACAATGTATTGCAATACTCATGATTTATTAGGGAAGTTAATGGGTTACCACAAATCAGGATCAGAAAACTTAAGGATACAATCTTCTTCCTTGCAGCTCCTCTTCTCAGCCATGTGGGCAGACACTTCTGGTTTTCCATCTCTCTCTGGTCTTCAACTCTTCTACCACAAAGTCCCTTGCCCTCTGCCCTACTCTAGTAAATGTTACAAAGTTCCTTTAGTGTTGATTGATGCTCAAAGGACACCCCACTCTATAAACTAACCTTCTGCAAGAAGGTACTCAGCATTACTCTGTCTGTGGGTGGGGAAGCCGGATGTAATGTCTCATGGTCTTGGTGTCTGGTGCCTCTGCTGCATCCACCACTTTGCACAATGAGAAATTGGAAAGAGAAATTAGGAAAACCATTTTATTTACAAAAGCATCTAAGAGAACAAAATACCTAGAAATAAATTTAACCTGGGACGTGAAGGATTTACACAATTAAAATGATAAAACATTGCTGAAAAGAAGACTTAAATTATGGAAAGATGCATCATGCTCATGTATTGGAAGATTTAATATTATTAAGATGTCAATACTATCCAAAGCAAGCTGCAAGTTCAGCATAATCCCAATAAAAATTACAACAGCCTTCTTTACAGAAATAGAATATCAATCTTAATTTTTATATGAAATGTCAAGAGGCCTCAAAGCAAAGAATCAATGTTGAAAGAGAAGAAAAAAGTAGAAGATTCCCACGTCCTGATTTTAAAACAGATTATACACCTACAATAATCAAAACAGCTCGGCACTGGTGTAACAGCAGACACATAATAACCCATGGAAAAGAATTGCGAGTTCCGAAGTAACTAACACATGATGGTCAATTGTCCATTTGATGGGAGAAGAAGGAGCTCTCGAACAGACGATCCTGGGAAAATTGGATTTCCACCTGCACAAAAGTGAAACAGGGATCATACCTCATACTGCGCACACACAAAACATTTAAAAGCAGTAAGGAGCTAACTTGGAAAACTAACATGATGAAATCCACAGAAGAGAATGTAGAGACAGTGATGTCAGGTGAAGTTTTTAACAAAGAGCTATCAATATAATAACAAAAGTACTAATAGCAGAAGTGAAAAAAATAATGTTGCTTAGGGGGCATTGAGTTTAGGTCAAGTGATGGAATAATTTGGAAAAGGATATCAATAATGGCTATACAACGCAAAGAGTATAACCAACAGCACTGAATTATACAAGCAGAAGGTGTGGAATCAGAGAATATTTTTGTATCTATTTTTGCCACAATTGGAAAAAAATTACACGAATAACAATGAGTACAAGGAAGAATCAGATATTCTAGCATTGAACATGGTGACTACTATACAGCTCTTCTTGATATGATTGAATTATTGAATTGTATGACAGGTGGACAAAGTGCTAGTAAAACTGTTAAAAAATCATTCAGGCCTTGTAACAGACATTTACATGAAGACTACTGAAATGACAAATGTTTTGCCCCAGCACACCACAATTAAAGAGAAAGGTGTTTACAGTCCCTGGAGTTCTAGACCCTCATGTATGTTTTCTGTGTGCAGAATTTTCATTCCCATGTTGAAATTCCATCCATTCTTGGACAGCTATTGAGAATTTCAACGATGACTTCGTCAACCCACCCGGGGCTCTGTTTTCTAAGCCACTATAATTCTACAAAGTTCTCTTTCACAGTATGCTTATATGACCACGTGTAACATGGCATGCTATACAACTTCTTTCATGTTGCCATGTAAATCAACATTGCTTCTTAAATACTTCCACGGCGCCCAGCAGGGAAAACCAAATACAGATAAAAAGTAATCATTTATAATGATAATACTGTATAATTATTTCTGCAAAACATTTACCTAGAAAGTTGAAATACTAGTTTGAGCTACAATTGCTTTTATTTTTCCAGAGAAGGAAAACTAAGGAGCTGTGAAATGACCAAAAATTCAGGCAGCAGAAGGGAAAAAAGAAATAAAAATAATGAGTTTGCATATTACACATTTTGGATAATCAGCTCTTAAATGATTAAGTGTGGAAGATCTTTTATTGGGAAGAGAGGATTTAATTTAAAAATTATGATTATGAAATGGGTTTAGAGATTATTTCCTATTTTCAGATAGTTTTTGACTGAATTTACAAGTTATATTTTTAAAATTTGTTTTATTATATGTTATATGACAAGACTTGCCTTGTTATTTGCTTTCTTCACAGGGAAATTAAACTTAAAAAAAATTGTCTCCCCCTGTGGAATAAAGAAAGGGGTTTTATATAGAGACAAAAATTACTGTGAATTTGATTAGCCGTTAATATATCTTATAAAAAATAAATGGCAACCACCTCAAATTAAGGCTTAACTAAGAACTCAGACAAGAGAATCCCACGGGATTTAAAATCAGGAAAGGTGTGTGTCAGGGTTGTAGCCTCTCACCATATTTATTCAATCTGTATGCCAAGCAAATCGTTAGAGAAGCCAGCTTATATGAAGAAAACTGTGACATCAGGATTGGAAAGTTTATGACCAGCCTTCCATATGCAGATGACTCAACCTTGTTTGCTGAAAGAGAGGACTTGAAGCACTTGCTGATGAAGGATTGCAGCCTCCAGTGTGGATTATAGCCCAATGTAAAGATGACCCAGAGCCTCAGAAGTGGACCAATATGTAACATCATGATACATGGAGAAAAGATGGAAGGAAACAAGGATTTCATCTTGCTAGCACACAGTCAGTGCTTGTGGGAGCAGCAGTCAAGAGATAGAAAGATGCTTTAAATTGGATACATTTGCTTCACAAGATCTCGTTAAAGTATTGAAAAGCAGGGAGGCTACTTTGGAGACTTTGGTGTGCTTGACATAGCCATGACATTTTCTTTTAAAAAATCATTTTATTAGGGGCTCTTACAGTTCTAACAATTCATACATCAATTGTATTAAGCACATTTGTACATATGTTGCCATCAACATTTCCAAACATTTTCTTTCTACTTGAGCCCTTGGTGTCAGCTGCTCTTTTTGCCCTCCCTCCTCTGCCCTCCCACCCGCGTGACCCCTTGAAAAATTATAAATTATTATTATTTTCATATTTTACTCCTTTCACTGTCTCCTTTCACCCATGATACTGTTGTTCGTCCCCCATCAATCATTGCAATTGGTTCCCCCTTTCTCTCCACCTCCCCCCTACCTTCATGGTCTTGCTACTCTCATTGTTTCTGAGGGGTTTATCCCTGCTGGCTTCGGTGTGTCCTTAGAGCTCTTATCTGTACCAGGATATAAGCTCTGGTCCAGCTGAATTTGTAAGGTTGAACTGGGTCATGACAGTGGGGGGAGGAAGCATTAAAGGCCATGCTATTTTCAATGACCTCATATTTATGTGAAAGTTGGACTTTCAATAAAGACCAAAGAAGAGTGGATGCCTTGGCATTATGGTGTTGATGAAGAATATTGAAAGTACCATGAGCTGCCAGAGAACAAAGAGATCTGCCTTGGGAGAAATGCGGTCAGAATGCTCCTTAACCTCCCTAGCGGTCTAATTATGTCAGGAATTTTGTACTTAAAACGGTACATTGTTTTGCATAAAATTTGTTGTTTTATATTGTAGGCCTGTAATTCTTAAGAAATTACTCATTTTAATCTTTCTAGTAGACATTCCAGGTATGATAAACTTTAATACACAATTCTGCGAGAAATTCTAAGTCACTTGTGCTATCATTTATCTGGTCTAAAACTCCTTTTGTGCTAAAGTGACACTTTTTTTGATGCCATGGACAAAAGATTTCCAGGCAAAATTTTTTCCAAATGACAGTAAAAGGGCAGGCAGGGCACTGAAGACTGATCTAGGGACAAATCTGAGGTGATTTGCTTTGATACAATGTAATCTTTACAGGTTACACTGTATCACTGTTTGTATGTATGTAAGCCTCTTTTGGACTTGCAGTTTTGAATTTCCCCTCCAATTCCACCCCTGGGTGGCATGGCGACACTGCACACAGATTATACACCTACAATAATCAAAACAGCTCGGCACTGGTATAACAGTAGACACATAACCAATGGAAAAGAATTGCGTGTTCAGAAGTAAACTAACACATGATGGTCAATTGTCCATTTGATGGGAGAAGAAGGAGCTCTCGAACAGATGATCCTGGGAAAATTGGATTTCCACCTGCACAAAAGTGAAACAGGGATCATACCTCACGATTACCGCCAGGGAGGTTAGAAGCAAGGATGGCGAGACTTTGTCTCATGTGCTTTGGATCTGGTATCAGGAGACACAGTCCCTGGCAAAGGATGTCGTGATTGGGAAAGTGAGGGGCATCAAAAAAAGAGGAAGACGTTTGACAAGATGGATTGACACCGTGATTGCAATAATGGGCTCAAACATCATACTTGTGAGGATGTCACAGGCCTGGTCAGTGTTTCGTTCTGTTGTACATAAGGTCACTATGAGGCAGAACCGCCCGGACCATACCCAACAACAATTCCAAATGAAAGACGCATCCATGTTAGTCCAGGATTAAGGCTAAAAAAACCCACAGGAAGTGATAGGAGATCTGGCCCAAATTGTCTCTCCTGGGAATGAACAGTTGGGTACTTAGCTCCAATCCGATCTATTCTCAGGATGATTACAGCCTAGAAAACCTGATGGGACAGTTCCACTCTGTGCCATGGGGTTGTTATGAGTTGGAACCAACTTGACAGGACCCAACAATGGAAACATCAAGTCAAGGCTGAGTCACAGTGAACACCCCTGTGGGCTTCCGAGACTATAAGTGTTTGCGGGTGTAGAAAGCCCGGTTTTTCTCCCTCGGAGCTGCTGGTGGATGGCAGCCCAACCAGGAATCAGTACACAACCAGGGCGCCTTCTAACCATAATAGACATTGCCAAGCTGTTTGCCAATATGGCTGTAGAAACTTATACTCCTGGTTACAACATTGGGAGTTCCCATGTCTCCCTAACCATTACAAGAGTGAGATAAATTTAGAAACCAGTGTAACTACTTTCAGCCCAAACTGCGACTGCTGTGGGGTAGGTCAAAAGTCCTTGAGGATTTTCCTAGTGTACCTTTTGGACAGTGTCCTCTTGGGAAGCAAAATCAGGACACACTTATGAGGATATATGAAGATAGATATATACAGCACAAAAATATATAACAGCAAATTAGTCCACACAACAGTACAGAGGGCTCAGTTCAACTCACTTCTGTGGAACAGTTAATATACTGGAAGTCCTTCAATTCATGAGGGCTACTGGGTCCAAGGTCAAGGAAGCAGACAGATGAGTCTTCTGTAGGGCAGTGGAGGCAGTCCAGCTACCGGCAGCAAACAGCACGGTGGGTCACAACAGACAGCAAGATGACAGGATCTGACAGTCCCAAGCTCAAGCAATGTATACACCAGCAGCGTGGTGAAGCAGGTTTCGAAGGAAACTCAAGCTCTAGCAGCACAACCACAGGTTGGCAGTCCCACAGGTAGTGAAGCTCAACCTTGTAGGAGAACTAGCTAAAGCAGTAGCATGCTCCAGCAAGCTCCGATCACACACACACACACAGAGAGAGAGAGAGAGAGAGAGAGAGAGAGCTTGCTGAGCCATTTATCTCTTTGTCCTCCAATCAAACTGTGACCTTATTAATCCCACATGTTTGTATTGGCTAGGTTGGCACAATAAACCTACCTATCACACCTTTGTACTGATTTACTAAACCAGGCCACCATGTTGTGGTTCTTCAGCCTATGCACTTTGATACTCAAAATCTGGTGCTTTAGAAAAGGATGTCAGGACTCTGTCTTACATATTTTGGACATGTTATCAGGAGAGACCAGTCCCTGGAGGAGGACGTGTGTTTGGTAAAGCAGAGGGGCAGTGACAAAGAAGGCCCTCAAGGGGACAGATCGACATAGTGACTGCTTCAATGGACTCAAGCATAGGAATACTTGTGAGGATGCACAGGACCAGGCGCTGTTTCAATCTATTGTGCATAAGATTGCTCTGGGTAGGGACCCACTCAATGGCACCTAACAAATTAACCATCACAGACAGGTGTAATTATTTCACTTTTAACTCCACAGTGCACCTCAGGGAGGGCATATTTCTGAAAATTAGTGTCTTCTTCCCACCTCCGCATTGTTTGCATCCTAGCAAGGAAAATCCAGGGCACAGAAATATATTGCAATTTGGTGAAAGAGCATATATTCCCTTTTATTCATTCATTTGTAGCTGCTAATGTCAAAGTGCTGGCAGGGTAGCAGGTCAGGCATGGATCTCCTAACCACAAGGTAAATGATTTGAATCCATCAGTCAATCTTTGGGAGAAAGAGGAAGTTCTTTGCTCCTGTCAAGATTTAGAGTTTGGGATGGAAACTCAAAGGGGCAGTTCTACTCTGTCCAATAGCGTCGCCAAGAGTCAGAATTCACTTGATGGCACTGGGTGGTAGGTTGACATTGAAACACAATTAAATCAAAGTGAACAATGGATTTCTATGTAATTATGGGACTTAGGGCAAAGAATGTACAGATGTGCTTTATACAAATGATATATGTATATGTATGGATTGTGATAAGAGTTGTATGTGTCCCTAATAAAATGTTTTTAAAAATTCCAAAAAAGTTATGGGCCTTATCATTTTGTTAACCCTCTCTATGGATTTATTCTTTCTCCAAAGAGACACAAGAAAGATGGTGGTATGCAGAGAATGCCTATTATTTATTGTAATTCATGTAAATTTAATAATATGTGTTATTAATATACTGTTTTCTTTAAGTTTCTAAGACTTGGAATTGATTTTCCCTGGGAACAGTCTGATTAACTATAATTAGATCCCAAGGCCAGTTTACAAAATATGCGTAGTATAATACTACTACTGGGTGTGGGAGGATAAGTGGGTTGAGAAACTGGCTTGTTTTCTTATCTGTGGACTCCAGGAAGAACAAGACGTGTTTTCCTTTCTCTTATCTAAAATGTAACGAAGGCTTCCTTTTCCCTAGAAGATGCCTAAGATAGGGTGAGTTTTTATTTCTTATTTTTTTAATTAATCATTTTTTGGGGGGCTCTTAGAAATCTTATAATAATCCATCATTCAGATGTATTAAGCACACTTGTACATATGTTACCATCAACATTTCCCAAACCTTTTCTTTCTACTTGAGCCCTTGGTATCAGTTCCTCTTTTTTTCCCTCCCTCCGCCACCCTCCCCCCCTGATCAATGATATATTATTGGTATTATTTCATATCTTACACCATCTGTTTTATCTCCCTTCACCCACATTTCTGTTATTCGTTCCGCTTGGGGGTGGGAGGGTTATATAGCCAACCTTGTAATGGGCTCCTCCCCCTCCCCCCTCCCCTCATGATATTGCTACTCCCACTACTGTTCCTGAGGGGTTTATCTGTCCTGAATTCCATGTGTTGAGAGCTCTTATCTGTACCAAAGTGTGTACTCTGGTCTAGCCAGATTTATAAGGTAGAACTGGGGCCATGGTAGTTGTGGGGGAGGAAGCATTCAGGAACTTGAGGAATGATGTGTGTTTCATGGATGCTATACTGCACCCTGGTTGAATCGTCCCTTCTTTGTAACCCTTCTGTGAGAAGATATCCAATTGGCTACAGATGGGCTTTGGGTCGCCACTCCAACCCCATTATTCACATCAATATGATTGTTTGTTTTCTGTCTTCTGATACCTCATACCTGATCTTGTCGACACCTCATGATCATACAGGCTGGTGTGCTTCTTCCATGTGGACTTATTTGCTTCCCTCCTAGATGGCTGCTTGTTTAACTTTAAGCCTTTAAAACCCTAGACACTATATCTTTTGATAACCGAGGATAAGAGACTAGAGGAGCACTGATGGTGTCGTTGATTGTGAGTTGGGTTGCTAACCACAAGGTCAGCAGTTCGAACCCACCCAGCTGTGCTGCTGGGAACTATGAGGCTTTCTGCTCCAGTGGAGATTTGCAGCTTCTGAATCAACTCGATGGCAGTGAGTTTGAGTGTTTTGAGGCCCTTGGAGGCAGAACACTCAATTACCTGGAAGGAGAAAGTCTCTACAGGCAAAGAATGGCCCGAGGAAAGAAATCTTTGGACCTTTTGAAACCAGGACGAAGAGGGAACCGGACAGGAAGAAATTTCCATAAGTGGTGAGAACCTTTGCCCAGTTCAAAATAACAAGGAGGGCTGGAGACAAAAAAAGGAAGTTCAATGACCGTGGATTCTTTGACAACAGTACCACCAACTCTGCCTCACACAAGCAGTGCCATGCACTCGCGGCGGAGTGGTGGCAACTACCAGGCATTAAGCCACGTCAGTTCAGTAATGAGCGTTTTAGTGGAGATCATTAATAATGGCAACAAGTGGCTTATCCCTCAGTGTTCTAGCTTGTCGATTTACTGACAGTTGAGGTGGGTGATGGCTGAGAAAAGCAGAATTAATTTGGTTTAGAAATAGAAAAACACACACATTCCCCAACCTGATTATTAAGTCCCTGAGAATCTGGCATGTGTATGTTTGGGGAGTCAAGAAAGGGTTATTTTTTCCTGGAATATTAGCACAGGGGCTAAGGTGCTAGAGAGATAAGAGACCTAAGGAGGAATTTCTGACACTGTAAGAATCCCATCCCTTTCCCCCAGGAAGTTACAGCTGCCAGTCCTAGGAGCCCAATAGCAGCAGCTAAGAGATTGAGGAGCTCAGCGGAGCTTTCAGCCGTCTCCAGAGGATATCGATTACTGTAGGGGGGCTTCCAACTCTGCCCCATAGGAAGAACGACCTCATAGGGTTTCCAAGGCTGTACTCTTGACAGGTGTGGGCTGTCATGTCTTTTGCCGGTTCAAACCACCCATATTTTGGTTCCCAGCTGAGTGCTGTAACCACGACACCATCCTACCCCTTCTTAGGGTCATCAAAACATAAAAACCTTGCAGCCATCAAATTGATTCTGACTTAGAGCAGCCCTATAGGACAGATGAGAGCTGCTTGCCAGGGTTTCTGAGATGGTCAATCCTCAATGGAGCAGACAGGCTCATCTTTCTCCGATGGAGTAGCAGGTAGGTTCCAACCGCCAGCTTACAGTTAGCAGCCAAATGCATAATCCATTATGTCATCAGCCCTCTGTCTCAGAGGGATAGGGAGACAAAAATTGAGGTTGAGGGATCACCGAGAAGGGATATTTCGTGTCCCCCCTGGGGTACAGAAGGAGGAGGAAGGGTGCTCCAAGGTGTGAGTGCAACAAGTCGGCATGGAGGAGGGACCAGTGGAGAGCTCTGAGGGGCCGACCCCAATCCTAACTATGTGGACAGCTGCCTCTCCCCCCAGAAGAATTCACTTCAGAGGACAGCACTGAAGCTACAGCTCAGGGAGAGGGACATGTCTGATCAGAGCACACGGGAGCAAATGAAGGGGGAGGAAGAAAGGGTGGAGCACATCCTGGTCCACCCAGCCTTGAGGACAATATCCCCACTCAGATAAGCCAATGTACAGAATGGACCCTATGGCCAGCCCCACTATGAGATATGACAGCCCTCACTGACCCATAGCCCTGCAGGGGACAACACTAGAAACACAGTGTGGAAATTGCACCTGATCTGACCCCACCACACCAAGGCAAAACACTAAGGGCATGCAACAGAACAGCAAAGGGAGCAGAGCAAGGAAGTCGCAACAGAGTGACAAAAATAGACTTTGGGGCCAGGGCATGGTACCCCAACAGACTTGACCTGAAAACACTCCTAAAGTTCAACAAACAGACCTTGAACTATTTGCAGGCTTTCCATTTTTGTTGGTGGTGGTGTTTTGTTTTCTTTTGTCACTTTGTTTTGTTCTGTCTTGTTTTTGTGTGCATATTATTATCTCTGCAGGTCTATCTAGATAAGATAGGCTGGATAAACAATCTGTAAGAGAAAACAATGGGACCAATGGTTCTGGGGGGACATGGGCTGGGGAAAAGAAGTGGTGTTAACCAACCCAGAGACAAGGGAACAACAAGAGATCCAAAATCAGTGACAAGGAGGGTGTAAGAGGCTTGGTAGGGATAGATCAAGGGCAATAGAACCGAGAGGAATTACTGAAAACCAAATGAAGGCTTAGCATGATAGTGGGACAAGAGGAAAGTAGAAGGAAATAGAGGAAAGAACTAGGAGGCAAAGGGCATTTATAGAGGTCTAAATACAGGCATGTACATATGTAAATATATTTATATATGATGATGGGGAAATAGATCTATGTGCATATACTTATAGGTTTAATATTAAGGCAGCAGATGGACATTGGGCCTCCACTCAAGTACTTCCTCAATGCAAGGATACTTTGTTCTATTAAACTGGAATTCCAAGATGCTTACCTTCTTGACATGATTGCTGAAGACCAAGTGGGTGCATAAGCAAATGTGGTGAAGGAAGTTGATGTTGCCCGGCTATCAAGCAGCCATCTAGCTGAGAAGCAACAAAGCCCACATGGAAGAAGCAGACCAGCCTGTATGATCACAAGGTGTTGGTGAGATCAGGTATCAGGCAGCAAAGAACAAAAATATATCATTGTGAATGAGGGGAGTGCAGATTGGGAAACCAAAGCCCACCTGTAGGCAACTGGACATCCCTTTACAGAAGGGTCATGAGGAGGAGACGAGCAAGTCAGGATGCAGTGTAGCAATGATGAAACCTACAACGTCCCTCTAGTTCTTTAATGCTTCCTCCCCCTCATTATCATGATCCCAATTCTACCTTACAAATCTGGCTAGACCAGAGGATGTGCACTGGTACAGATAGGAACTGGAAACACAGGGAACCCAGGACAGATGAGCCCCTCAGGACCAGTGGTGAGAGTGGCAATACTAGGAGGGTGGAGGGAAGGTGGGGTAGAAAGGGGTAACCTATCACAAGGACCTACATATAACCCCCTCCCTGGGGGATGGACAACAGAAAAGCGGGTGATGGGAGACATTGGACAGTGTAAGGTATAACAAAATAATGATAATTTATAAATTATCAAGGGTTTGTGATGGAGGGGGGCAAAGAGGGAGGGGCAAAAATGAGGAGCTGATATTAAGGGCTCAAGTAGAAAGCAAATGTTTTGAGAATGATGAGGGCAACAAATGTGCAAATGTGCTTGACACACAATGGATGGATGGATGGATTGTGATAAGAGTTGTACGAGTCCCCCAATGAAATGATTTTATAAAAACCTCATATTCTTTCTGATGGCAACATGTGCACAAGTTTGCTTGATATAATTGATTTATGGATTGTTATAATATCTGTAAGAGCCCTCAATAAAATGATTTAAATTTTAAAAATAAAAAAAAAAGGAAGAGGAGGAGGCAGAGGGGGTGGGAGGGGACTTGGTAACTCCAGGCTCTCAATTGGTGTTAGATGTGATTGAGTTGGTTCTGACTCATAGCAACCCAGAGCACAACAGAAGGACATAGTGCCACTCCTACCATATGCTTCAGCCCATTGTTACAGCCACTGTGTTAGTCTAGTTGTTGACGGGTCTTCATCTTTTCCCTGCCCCCTACTTGACCAAGCATGAGGCCCTTTTTCCAGGGACTGGTTTCTCTTGATGACATTTCCAAAGCAGATTTGACAAACACTTTATCCTCGAGTCTAAGGAGTGTGCTGGCTGTACTTTTTCCAAGATAGATCTGTTTGTTCTTTTGGCAGCCTCAACTGGTACTCTTGAAAAATCATATCCTCAAACTAAAGAACAACTCAAAATTAATTTTATATAGACTGGAACAAAACTTTAGAACAAATCAAACCCTGACTGAATAAAGGTGCTATGTCCCTAATCTGGTTGGTAAAAGCAAACATTAATAATCTAGTTGGTAAACCCTTTATGGGGTTGCCTTGAGGAAGCCACTCGAAAGCAGTGGGTTTGGTGTTTGGCTTTGGACGGAAGCTAAGTCATCCAGAAACTCTCAACATTCCATACTATAATCTGGCAGCATCAGACCTCGTCTGGAGACGAACATCAAAACCGGTACAAAGCTGACTCCTCTGAGGTCGAGAGAAAGACATACTTCCAACTGTTAAACCATTTCTGACACATCCCCATGCCTACCCACCAGCCCCATCTGCACTCCCTACTTCTCTGTTGGGTTTGATCATTTTGACAGTTGCCACCCAGAGCTCACAGACCACAGTCATGATCATTAGAGAAATAACAGGCTACACCTTGGGACCAAGATCAACTTGGAGGTAATAGGACACTATTCAGGGGACAAGGTAACATCTTTCCATCAGGACCGCTTCCAATGGAAGACAGCGCTCAGCTTCTGGTTGGCCATCTATCAGGCCTTCTCTCATCCAGGCCCTTTCAGACTGCTGGGTGGTACCCCACTTACCAGTTAGCCCCCTGCCCGAAGGCACTCACCTCTCTCCTGCTCTGGGGGTGTGGCACAGCCTACTGCAGCTGTCTTGCATTGGTCTTCTGGTTCCTACCATTTCTATCTATTGTTGCTGCCATTTCTCACCCTCGGGAGCTGTCTTCAGTGTGACCGCTTCCCCTCTCTCTCCTGTGCCTAGGAGGTTCTTAGTGCTGGAACTCCAAGTTCAAAGGAATTGCTCCTTTCCAGACTCTTCTTGGTGGTAGTCGGGCTCTCACTCTCTCTCCGTGGGATGGGCTCTTATGCAAGCCTACTCCTGGTAAATTTCAAGGCCAATCCATTAATTTAATTTTCATAGCATATAAGTACACCCCCCTACCACCAAAATGTCCCTGCATCCTAGAGAGCGGTTTTATGCATTCTATCTGCATGGTAAAAGATGCACTGGTGGTGCAGCGGATTAGGCATTGGGCTGCTAACTGCAAGGTCAGGGTTTGAACTTCCCATTGCTGTGAGGGGAGAAAGACAAAGCCATTTGCTTCTTTAAAGATTTACAGTCTCAGAAACCCTAGGAAGCAGTTTGATTCTGTCCCAAAGGGTCTATCTAAGTCAGAACTGACTTGATGGCAGTGGGTTGTTTAGTTTTAGGGTTTTTTTGTTTTTGTTTTTGCAGGGGGTGGAGGGATTATTTGCATAGTAAGTCAACCAATTCCTAGTAAGACTGCAACCCAGTCAGCCATCTTTGGGAGCATTACAAACCCAGGATAAGAAAGCCTATGGAAGAGAAATCCATTTCACCACACATGTACAAGTTATAGCATTAGATAAAGATGATAAGGCATACCAAGAAACAGGACTAAAAGAAACAGCAAACAATAGCTCAGGCCCACAGGGAATCTAGATAATGTTAAGTCAGACAAATTTTTAAAATAAGCATGATTTGGGGGCATTGATCACTACTGAAAAACTATCTATATGGGGTCAAATTGACAGCAGTAACGAAATAAATCAGATAGGAAGCTTCAGGGTAGTGAGTTTCATGATAAGGGGAGAGGGAAAACTTGGAAAAGGAGGGTCAGGTGGTTGTACAATTAGAAAAATGTCATCGATGTCACTGAATGTAGGATTGTTGAACCGGTGTATGTTTTTCTGAGTATGTTTTCAACAGCAATAAAAGCAAAGGTTTTATATTTTTTAATGAGCATGATTGAGATTTTCAAGAAAGTAAGTAATAAACTAGAAGCTTTCATCAGGGAAGCTGAATTCATAAAAATACATAGTTAACCTGAAATATATAACAAATGAAATTAAAAAGGTATGATTTGGGCATAATAATAGGCTAAATGCAGGAGAAGATAGGACTGGTGCACTGATAAAGAGATCAACTACTAATATTCCTACGCAACATTATACTAGAGATTCTAGGCATTAAATGAGGAATTACGACTATTATTACATAACATGCATCTTATTGATAATAGACAAATGGTTAAAATGACAAAGATTCATATTTCGTATTTGGCACAAACTTGTTAAAGAGGACACAGAGAGAATGTCAAGTAAAAAGAAAACATAAATTGTATCTTATGAAAAGAACTGTTCTTCATAAGATAGCATATTAATGTGTAATCCCCCTACCCGCAGGGGGACAAACAACAGAAACCTGGGTGCAATAAGACAGCGCATAGTGCAAGATATGAAAATAACAATAATTTATAAATCAAGGCTTCACGAGGGTAGGAGGGTGGGGGAGGGGGGGAAAGAAGAGCCCAAGGACAAAGAAGGCGCTTTAAAAGTGACGACGGCAACACATGCACAAATGTGACTGATACAGTTGATGTATGGATTGCTGTAAGAGCTGTAGGAGCCCCAAGTAAAATTTTTTAAAAATTTAAGATAGTATGTAAAGAAAAAACAGACGCAAACCACTCACTAGAAGCAAATATCTAAGACATAAAATTGAATAGCATAGATTTATAGCAAGAATACATAAAGAATTATTGTGATACCATAAGAACCTCAAATGAAATGAAAACTGAAATGGGCAAAACATTTGAATACATTCTTTATAAATTGATAAGCAATCAATAAGATGCTCAATATCATTAGCTAGTCTAGAAATGCAAATTAGAATTAGAATGAGATATAAAGACACATTCACCAAAATGGCTAGCATTAACAAGACTGATTATTCTAAGTGCTGGTGAGGATACAGAGCAAAGGTAAGTTTCACATATTGTTGGTAGAAATATAACTGGTATATAATTTATAAAGTGTTTGATGGTTTGAAAAAAAATTAAGTTAAACATACAGTTACTATAAAACCAGTAAGCCCACCTTTAAATGAAAGCATGTATATCAACAAATGTTCACCGTAGCTTTATTGGACTAGGCTCAAACTGGAAGCATCAAAGTGCCTATCAATAGATAAATGGATAAACAGCTGTGGTATTGCCATACAGAGTGGAGTAGTATTTAGCAACGAAAAGGAGTGAACCACAGATACATCAAGTGACAAGGAAAGCATCTCAAAAGCATTGACAAAAGTCTTGTTTCATGTTTTGTGAAAGAAACCAGAAACACATGTTTCCACTAATCAAAAAATCTAGAAAAGACAAGCACAGTAAGTCATGAGTGGGTCCCCCCCCCAAAAAAAAAAAACAAGCAAACAAACAAATAAATAAAAACAGAGGTGAGCATCAAGCAACTCACTCTGAGTTAGTGCACCCAGTGGTATCGCCTGGGAAGGTTCTCTCTGGTCAGAGTGAATTTTTCATAAAAGCTGTTTCGCTTGAACCTCGTTTTTCCTGATGGCTGATGTAAGAGAACAGCGTGAAGCTGTGAAATTTTGTTTCCTGCGTGGGAAAAATGCAGCAGAAACTTGTGATGTTGAACATAGTTTACAAGGACAGCTCTAAGGGAAAACTCCAGTGTATGAGTAGTTTTCTGGTTTCAAAAATAGTGAAATGTCGATTGATGACAAACCTCATCTGGATGCCCATCAACTTCCCGAATGGACGACAATGTCGACTTTGAGTGCATTTGGAGTTGGTTCCACCAGGTCAGACTGTTAGCCAAGTTTTCTATTTAGAGGTTCTGAAAAGATTGCATAACAGTGTGTGACAAAAAAGGCCTGCTTTGTGGCAGACGGGGGACTGCTTTTGACACCATGAGAATGCACTTGCTCATGCAGCTTCTCAGGGTGTCAGTTTTGGGCAAAAACAGCGTGCCTCTCTTGCCCCACCCACCTGCCTCACCTGATCTCACTCTGTGCTATTTCTTTTTGTTTCCCTGAATGAGGGGGCCCTGAAAGGACAGCAATCTGATGAGATGTAGAAGAGGTAAAGAAAAAAATGAAGTAGGTGCTGTCAACCATCCAGGCGAGTTTGAAAAATGTTTTCAAGAATGAAGTCGCAGATTTGACAAAGGTATTAAGTGTAATAACAAGTACTTTGAAGGTGATAAGGTTGTTTTGTAAAAAACTTTAAATACATAGCTTTAAAAAAATCTGGTTTTTTTTGGTGGGGAGGGTACCCCCTCGCATAAAGCAGAGTTGTGAGAGGGAAAGTGACAGTACAATGGAAATATTATGACTGGGATTTTGGTCATAGTATAGTATACATTTATTAAATTAGAGAATTGTATTTTAAACTTGGTGAATTTTGTTGAATGACATTATATATCAATACCATTAATAAAAAACAGGGCCCAAAACATGCAGTTATTTTATAAAATATCCAAATGGCCAGTAGAAATTACTGTCGATAGTACAAATTAAATCACAAGAAGATACACACAGATCGGAAAGCCTACAGCGAAAAAGATGGAAAATGCCAGATCTTGGTGAGGCTATGAAGCAACCAGGATTTCCCACACTACTGGCGAGAAGGTAAATTGGTAAGCCCCGTTAGAAACTATTTAGCCGTATCTAAGAAAGCTCAGCAGTCCCAGAATCTAACACCCAGCCTTTCTAGACTTATTTCTGAAAACTGGGTGGAGAAATAACCCAAGTGACCACCAATAATAGGAAGAATGAATAAATTGTGGTAGATCTACACAGTGCAACCCTACACAGCACTGAGAATGAATAAACCACTGCTATAGACAGTGACCTGGATAAAGCTTATAAACATAATGTTGAATGCTAGAAGAGACTGAGCTGGGGTACTAGAAGTCAGGATTGTGGTGACCTGACAGCAGTAAATAATTGGTTGGGAGGATCGAAGGGTGAGATATTAATGTTTATTGTGCCAACCTGGCCAATAAACACATGTGGGGTTAATTGAAGGGCAGAGAGATAAATGGCTCTGTGAACCTCGTCTTTCTAGTTCTCCAGTCTCTTGTTTTCTGATGGTCAGACCAGGGTGCAACTGCCTTAGCCAGTTCCCTGCTTCAGCTGGCAAGGCTCACTTCCTGCAAGACATCCCTGAGGAGAAGCCACGTGGATCTACCCTGATGCAGCCCTGGGTGCTGGAGCAGCCGTGTGGAGACCCCTGCCAGCGCTGAAATGCTTACACACTCACTGATTCAGCTTTCTTCCTGCAGTGGGCATCATTGCATGTGTTTTGTGAGATGGAGGAGGACTTTGTGGATTGGTGTCGGACATATGGGTTAATGTTGGACTTGTGGGCTTGGGCAGCACTGGGTTGGGATGTTTTCTTGAAGTGCACTTACCCTTGATAGAAAACACTCTCTTGTACATATGAGTTCCGTGGGTTTGTTTCTCCAGAGTACCCAGGCTAATACAAAGGACTTCTGGACTTCCAGTAAGTTCTCTCAGTGGTGCAAACAGTTTTCGTTTGCTTGAAATTGGTGGTTCAAACCCACCCAGGGAGGCTGCAAAAGAAAGGCCTGGAGATTTGCTCCCATAAAGATTGTGGGTCAGGCAATCCTGTGGAGCACATCTACTCTGGGACCCATGTGGTTGGTCGGAGTGGGAATTAACTCAACAGCAGAGGGGTTGGTTATGCGGTGTTAGAGTGCCAGCCATGTTCTGTTCCGGGATCTTACACGTGTGTGTTCACTTCGTGAACATCTATTCAGATTTCCTCTTAGGATTTGTGCCATGTTCTTTATGTACGCTATGCTTAATAAAAGAGTTCATTTAAAAGCTGTTATTGTATGAATGCCTGCATAACAGTTATAACACAGAGTATAATTTCAAATCAAGGAAATCCCTTCATCTGAATCTGCCCCACCCAAGGATGTCTTATAAAGGGGAACCGACATAGACAAAACGGAATATTACCTGGAGGACAGGGAGCACCGTTCGCTTCGCTAAGCAACACATGAAAGGCGCCAAAGGGCCAAGGAAAACACCATAGCATATCCATTTTTCAATTTTGTCAATTTAGCTTAAGGAAATAAATAGCCCACTCAAACCACGAAGCTGGCTACAAATATGTTGTTTTCATCATTATGACTACTAGCAAAAAACCAAAGTGAACTCAAGTCTCTAACCACTGGATTAAGATTTTTAAAATGATGATTTATTACCAAAGATAATAACCTATATTCAAAATGATGAATAGGAGGCCTCATAAAAATTTTAAAATTCAAGTATAATTAAAATTAAAAATTAAAATTAAAAAATGCAAGTATAATGCTACATAGATGTAAAATAGTATATATATCAGGGACCAACGGGTAATATAAAAAGCAAACAAATGAAAAGACGATTGTTCTGGAGTGGTAGATTTATGGATTTTTGTTCCAGATGATTAGCAACTCTCCTGTACACCCCTTCCTCCCCACTAAATCTTCTTTATCATTATTTGGGTGGTCAGATTTCTTCTGTTCCAAACCACAGAGACTAATCGACGTTACAAGGAGATCTGTGGAGTCATATAGGAGCAAAGGAGTTGCGGAATGACCAAGAGCAGTGAGTAGGAACCAGGAAGGTTCTAGCCATCTTAGAAGCAAAAGTCTTCGAACCACTCTTCTGGGATTCTGCAGCCTTATGATTAGCTTTAATCATCCAGATTTAAATAATTAGAAGCGAACATCATTCTAGCCTGAGCCGTACACCCACTGTGTCCTCTGTCTGACAACCACATCAGAACCACCTTGAGTTGGTGCGAGGCACGTCCTTAAGGAGGGGGTGGTGCTGTTATTCAAAAACAGGATGCTAGCCGGACCAAAACAACAGATTTCCATGAGATCTTACATCATCTTTTTCAACCCACTAGAATATGACTGCCTTTTCTCTTCTAGTAAATGAAAATATGCCAATTGTAGAGAATCTGTAAAGTTTAGAAAAGTGTAATGAAAAACAGACCATCCTTTGCCCCATCCCCATGTTGTTGTTATTAGGTACCAGCAAATTGGTTCAGACTCATTGTGACTTTACGCACAACAGAACAAAACACTGCCTGGTCCTGAGCCAGCCTCCCAATTGTCCCTCTGCTGGAGCCTATTGTTTTAGCCACTGCGTCAATCCATCTCCTTGAGAGACTTCCTCTTTACTTTACCAAATATGATGATCTTCTCCAGCACTGCTCTCTCCTGACAACATGTCCAAAGTACGTGCGACAAAGTCTTGCCATCCTTCTCATCCACCTGCTGGCTGGGACTGCAGTCATCTGAAAGTCCGACAGGGCTGGAAAACCTGCTTCCAAGCTCACAGGTGTGTGTTTGGTTCGAGGCTCCCGTCTCTTGCTATGTGTGTCTCTATAACGTGCCTTCACGACAGACGTAGCAGCTGGCTTCCCCCAAGAACAAACGATCTGAAAGAGACAGAAAGGCCAAGGGAGATGTTGTCAAGTTTTTTAACAGTCTAATCTTGGAAATTACAACGCCGTATGCTATTGGTCACACCCACCAACTCCTTCCATACCCCATTGACTACATAGAGCAGTTCTGGTACAGACAGTGTAGGGGGAGGGGACTACAGCAGGGAACGGGACCCACTGGCTACTGTAATCCTAGCTTTCGCCCTGTCTGAAGTTGACTCATTTCGCTGATTTTTAAATTAAAACATGCTTATTGTAGGTTACACTGAGAATTAAAGAGTGCCGGTGTGATAAAACACGCCTAGTGCTTCTCATCTGCTGGAGTACCAGGTGGAGAGGGGCAGGAAATCTGACAGGGAGGGGCGCTAGCCAGATAGGAAGGAACTAATCTCACTGACTTCTCAACCCTGCCAAGGGGTGGTCGAAATAACCCCCGAGGGCAATGAGAAGTCGGGGAGGAATTTTAAACGTAGAAAGATGATCAGATTTGCGCTTTTGAAATATCCCTTTGGCTAAAACCTCATTGCCTTCGAGTTCAGGCTGACTCTAGCCACCCTCAATGACAGGGTAGAACTGTTAGGTTTCTGGAGTTAGGAATCCGATGAAAGAATTCACACTGAAGCCCGTTTTGTAATCCAGCTGGGTTTCTGTGAAGGACAAGACAAGGTTCAGGTTGTACAATCTCAAAGAGCTTCACAACTGGGCATGGACAACCACATGGAAAAGAGCACCCATGTTTGCGAAATCAGGGTGGGTGGGAATCCTGGGAGGTCAGAAGCTCAAGAACCCTAGAGGTTGCACGCCCTGTGTAGGTCCAGAGTGGGTGCATGGGCACCTGCATGTGGTGGGAGACCCTCTCCCCCTTCCCCTGCCTCTGACCAGGAGCAGGGTAAGAGAGTGTCCCAGAGCGTGCTCCCTGCCTTTATTCTAGCCCACCCCCTGGGTGGGGAAGGTGTGGTTGATGGTATTGGTTGACCTCATTGACTGAGTTAGGCCCACCTGGGTGATGTCATGTGCCTGGGCCTAGTTTAGTCTGCCCAGGTATACCTCCCACCTGGGTCGGGGCTTGAATATGAGCATGCTCAGTTTGGGGTCTTCTTCACTGATGTCTAATGGTTGCCTGGTTTTTCTCCAATCTCCTCTATGGGGGCCTTTGCAGGCATGGGAGGGACACCCCCTGTCCCTAAGCTCAAGAGTTTCTGAGACTGTTACTCTTTATGAGAGTAGGAAGCTCAGTCTTTTTCCCAAGGAGCAGCTGGTGGTTTCGAACTGCTGACCTTTTGGATTGCAGCCCAGCATGTAATCACTATGCCAGCAGGGCTCTTTCCTTTGACTAAAGCATGAAAAAAAATGGAGTGAGGTAATCATGGCGTTCGGGCAGCCAGGTAGGAGACTGCAGCTGTGATCTGGGAAAGAGATGAAGACAGAGTGACCTGGTGAGGTGACTGGGAGGCTCTGAGGACAATAAGCAGTACTACAGGGTTTGGCAGGTGGAGTGCAAAGCATGTCCTTTATTGCTGACCAAAGCTATGTGTGAGAGCCAAAGGAGATGTTAACGAGACCCCTAGGCCAGACCCCTAGATCCTTCTGGGGTGCACACTGGGGTGTGCTACCCACAACCGTTTTTCTTATTACTGGTCAGCAATCTCAGCAATCAACCCCATTCAGGCATTTCTCTCACACTGCCATCCAGCCGATTCTGACTCATAGCAGCCCTAGACAACAGGGTAGAAGTGCCCCTTCGGTTTTCAGAAACTGTAACTCTTTTTTTTTTGGAAACTGTAACTCTTTATGGAAGCAGAAAGCCTCATTTTTATCTCAAGGTGTGCCTGGTGGTTTCAAACGGCTGACCTTGAAGTGAGCAGCACAATGCATAACCCAGTCACAACCCATTCCTGGAGGGCTTGCATTGTAGTTCGGAATGTAAAGGCTTCACTCCCACAAACTCCAAATTGAGACACCGCTGACAGGTCATCATCCCAGCTTTGGCCTACCCCATGTCAACTGAGACAGAATCTAAGACCAACTCATCCTTTGGCTCAATCTTGTCCCTTTCCCTTCCCTTCCCCTCCCCCTTCCCTTCCTGCCCTGCCCTGCTCTAACCTGCCCTTCTAATCTCTTTCATCCCATCTTTGCCTTCCACACCCTATTCCTTCTCTCCCTTTCTTTCCCTCCCCTTCTCTTCCACAGGTGTTGATTTCAAAATTTACACCCAATTTTCATCTCAAAGCCTGCATCCTGGGGAACCCAACCTATGACAGCTTGGGAAGATTACGCCTGGAGGCCACCATTTGTCTGCCACTAGGTTTTCCTGTGGTGGCTCACGTGTGGTTGTGAGGCTGGAAGCTGTGCCATCAGTGTCTCAGAACCAACGCAGTGGCACCTAACAGTGAAAACAACCCCTGGAGGTTCAGCATGCGTGCCCCCTTTATGAAAACAGCCCCTTTACGAAAACTAGGAAGCTGAAGAGTGTCTCTGCTTTATAACCACAGACCACTGCCTCTTCCTTGAGCCGCCGCATCACCGATGGTGGGCAGCTTCCAGCAGTTTCCATATTAAGCCAGCCTAGGAAGGAGGAAGGTGCCCTAGTGGTGCAGTGGTTCTGTGTTGGGTTCTGTAGTGGTGCCGTGGTTCTGTGCTGGGTGGCTCACTGTGAGGTGAGGAGTTTGAAACCGCCAGCCTCTCCGTGGGAGAAAGATGGTGTTTTCTACTCTTGTAAGAAGTTACCATCTCGGAAACCCACAGGGGGCAGGTCTCTCCTCTCCGATAGGGTCGTTAGGGGTTGGAATCAATTTGATGGCAATGAGTTGGGGGCTTTTTGGAGGAAGAAGGGAAATTTCTGGAAAATCAACCAGTATTTTCAATCACTTCATATGCATGCAGAAGCCGGTCGCTGAGTAAGAAAGACTGAAAAAGAATCGATGCCTTTGAATTACGATGTTGGTGAAGAACCTGGCATGTGTTGTGGACGGCTGCGAGAAGGACCTTACAGTGATGCCTTGAAAGTGCAGCCAGAACGCTCCTTACAAGTAAGGATGGCAAGACTTTATCTTACGTATTTTGAACATGCTCCCAATAAAGTGGAGGGTCAGTGAAAAGGAGGAGCATCTCAACTCGATGGGTTCATCTAGTCAACAATGAGCGCACACGTAGGAATGGCGCTCAGGATGGTCCAGGACTGGGCGGTGTATCCTTCTCTTGTATGTAAGAGTCAGAACCAGCTCAATAGCATCTGATAATAAAAACAATACGTGGAGGGTCGGAACGTGTCACCCCCTTTATGAAAACAGCCACCGAGAAGATGAAGAGTCTCTGAATTTATAATCACAAACCACTCCCTGTGCCTTGAGAGAAACTACCGCTCTCACTGCCAGCAAGTAGAGTCTGGCCCACGGCCACCCTATGGGTTTGCAGGGTTGAAGCTATTTATATGGGAGCAGAACACACCGCGGTGGGTTGAATTGCTGACCTTTTGACTAGCAGCCCAACATCACCCACTCTGCCACTGCGCCACCAGGGGCTACAGAGTAGTCAGCCGCATAGGGAGATGTCAATGGTCACGCCAACTATATTTCTTCAACAAAGTTTTGAACCTTGAGTGATATTTTTGAAAAATGGACTCATTAGCAAAGGTACTAGTGAGGAAAGATAGTGAGAAGGAAATCCAATAGTGAGGAAGATACTCCCTGTCATCCAATCCACATTGATTCATAGAGACCCTTGTGGATTTCCCAGACTGTGTTTACTGGAGTAGAAAGCTCAGTCTTTCGCCCTTGGAACTGCTGGTGGTTTCGAACTGCTGACCATCCCATCGCCTAACCACTACACAACCATGGCTCCCTGAGGACAGGGTCAATCAAAATGACTTCTAGCTTTCTAACTTGGGTAACTGAGTGAATGGTGGTACGGTTTATTCAGTTAAAAGAAAATTTGCAGTGGAGTGGGGAGGGAGCACCAGAACTGATTGTGATCGCACAACTCTGTTTAAAGATAATATAACCATGGAGGGGGGGGGTGTCCGAGGGGAGAGGCTCTAAGAGAGATGTGGTGTGCTTCTCCTTGATGTGACTGGACAATTGAACTGCTCAATTGTATGATATGTGAATTATGTGCCAATAAAACTGTTGGGGGAAAAAACCAAAACAAAACAAAACAAAAAAAAAACTGTTGGGGGGAAAAAAAGAGAAAATTCGCAGAAAGCTATCAATTCAAATTGAGGGGCCTTTAGAATACCAAAGGACTTAGGTGGCAATGTCAGGTAGGCACTGGGCACTGTGAGGTTGGCAGTTCAAGCTCACCAGTCTCTTCATGGTAGAAAAATGAGGCTGTCTGCTTCCATGAAGATTTACAAGCTTGGAGCCCTGTGGAGTAGCTGCGAGTTGGAGTCAACTTGAGGGCAGTCAGTTGGATTTGGGTTTGGAGGCCAAAGAGGACTCGTTCATTAGGCAATTAATGACAGATCTGCAGTTCTGGGGCGTGCCCGTGAGCAGGGATATAAAAGTGTGTGCTCCTCGCAGACTCCCGGTAATGACAATAATCCCACAACTGCCCGAGACAGTATTCTGGAAAGAGAAGTAAACTATATGAAAACAACAGCAACAATCCAATAACCTCTCATTACTATTCTCAGAGCTTTGAGAAGATACTAATACCATTCTGTGATGAAATGAAATTCATTGGTATGGCTCTTCTATCCATCGTTTTTTTTTACCTCCTGCTCAGTGACTGTGTGGAAGCATGCAAATAAGGTATAGAGGACGTTAAATGAGGGGACGTTAAATGGTCAGTTTTGCCATTCTACTGAATATGACATAGGCCATTTCAGAAGCACGATCAGAGAATCCCATGACCATCGAGAAAGAAGAGCCACCTGTGGGATGCATGTGAGCCGCCTGAATGAAGTGGCAGCAGAGGCATCGGAAGCCACAGCGCTGAGACCATGAGATAAAGTGAAGGAACTATACCAAGAACATGGCACTGAGAGGTGGGCATCCTGAACCATGGAATGAGAAAGTTGAGTGCCTCCAGGCAGGAGGCTGGCTTGCAGGGTAGCGTGCCCTTTGGGTATCTGGCAGTGCTAAAGGAGCTTTGTACCACTTGACTGAGCAGGGCAGAGGCAAAGGCCAGTGTGGCTGAGAGTCGGAGGTCCAGAGAATGAGGTGGCTGCAAGCACGCCTGAGAAGAGGGGCTGCTGCAGACAAAAGCAATCGATCCTGAGTGTTTTCAGATCCCTGACTTATGGTTACCTATTGATTTCCCTACCAAACCCCTGTCATCATGAGTCTTGTCTGTGAGTTCTGTGTGGCCAGTGCACTAAATGCTCAAACCCAGGAGAAGAGTGTTGTGGGAAAGAGGGCTGGTGGCAGAATGAGATAAAGAAAGATTGGGGGGTGGAGACATGCCTGACTTCTGACTCAAAAGAAGCATTCTTGGATAGATGTGGATTCTCCTTCTCCCTTGAGTAACCAGAGGAGGTCAAACATGGCCTCCCTCCACACCATTTCCGTGCAGACATAGCTCAGGGATGCTGTGGATAGGATCAGAAGCAGGAGAAAGTCTTGGGAAGGAAAAGTGTGATTCTCCACATTAAAAAAAAATCACCGGAAGGATTAGATGTCAGAGTTGATGAAATATACCAGAAAGTGGAATATGAAAGTAGAGAAAGAGGATAATCCCCCAAACTCCAACAGTCAATACAAAGGATCCGGGAAGAAACACAGGTTGCCACCAAGAGCAGTCTACGGGGCAGTCCTCATCTGTAACGTGTATTGTCTTGAGTTCTTTTTCTTTCTTTCTTTTTAACATTAAAAAAAATTTTTTTTTATTTCTCCTTGGATGAAGTTTCAGGTCAGCTTTTATCTGAAAGTTCATGTGAGGAGCAACCAGGGACTTTGTGTTGGGTGGAAGGAAAGGAAGGTTCAGAGGAAGAGAGGAGGTGAAGAAGGGGCAAGGGAGGGTCCTAGCTCTGTGGAAGGATTCTCTTTAACTAGGAAGGACGCCGTGCCTTTGAGCAAGAAGGGAAAACACGTGTGCCGTTGCACATAGGGTCGGTCACAGGAGGGATGACTGGAAATGGGGGAGGGGTAGTTACATAATTTCATGTCAACTTGAAGGTAGATAAACGTGTAGGAGTGGAGTCTAGCCTGTTAATCAGCCTGATGGTGCCTCCTGTGGGCGTGGCCATCTCATCAGGAGGGCCCTGGGAACCACCTCCTCTTTCTCCGCCTTCACTGTCCTCCTGGCAGACCACGGTGGCTGCTGCCAGAGCCCACGGATGCTCCCACCAACATTGGAGCCACCAGACTTTGCACCCACCAGGCTGTGATCCTCCTGCATTCTGCATCATGGCATGTGGCTGCGTGAGTCTGACGAGGGCCTTATGGACTAATATCAGACTTACGGACCTGAGTTGGACTGGGCTGGGGTGTTTTCCTGATATATAAAGCTTCTTGATATATAGTTCTTTCTTATACATATCTGAGGGTCACTGGATTTGTTTCCGTAATCAATCCTCTGGTTTAACACAGGGGCGTTCTAGTCTGGTGATCTCTACTTTCTCTGTGAAGTATGGACACAGTCAACTGCTGAGGTTTAGTGGATGAGTGTGGGGGTTGGAGTGGCCCTTGAGTAGGGAACATTGAAGAAGAGAGGACTTTTCTCTCTCTCCCAAAATAGCCTGAATGGAGGTTGCAGAAAAGAAGAGAAAGAAACGCTGCTTAGGGAAAGAAGAAATGATTGTCAGGCTGCTCAGAGGGCCCAGGTGGGAGGTAGGCCACCACCACTGGAAGGGTGATCAGAGCTAAACTGAGCTACATAAAAAGAAAGGCGACAAGCCAGTCCCGTCATGAAAAGGCACTTAGGTTCTTGTGAGACAAGAGCTGTACCCGAGAAAAGTCAAGAAGCATTTTTCCTGTGAGTCATAGGCCTCACTTCCAGCAGCTCGCAGGCCCTGCTCCCTTTGAAGTCTACAAAGGGACCTGTGATTATAAAGGAGGAAGGTGGAGAGTGTAATAAACCAGAGACGCAGGAGGAGGAGTCAAGCCTAAACAAGAGAAGGAACAGAGCTCCTCTGAGAGGCCTTCCTGTCCTTCAGCCTTCTTGGCAAGCTCCCTGAAGGAATCAGAGCCCTGGCTTTGTCCTCAGTAGCCACACAAAGCCTGGTCCGTAAGAGATGCCAAGCAAACACTGGGGGAGGTGTCCCTGGGTGGCACTAGTGGACTGAAAGTCTGCTGATGCAAAACCACTGGGGACCTTGGAAGAAAGGCCTGGTTATCATAGCTTTGAAACCCCTCCGGAGCTCTGCACTCCAGGGTGGCCAGGAATCTAATGCCTCTCCATAGCAACTGGCACCGGCACACATTTAGGGAATGACAGAAGTCCTTAGTGGGGTCACCAAGGTTTATAGTGGATGGAACACTCTAGAGTCTCCTTGCCCTCCTGCCCATCCCCCCCTAGCCTTCTACAATGAGATTTCAGGCTTCTGCGTCCTTTTCAAGACACCAGTGTTCCTTCTGCAGCTCGGAAGACCCACAGCCTACTTCCCAAGGAGAAGGGCGCCTCTCTGTTTTGGGGACAGGGAAGGGGAGTTTGCTTTGCAAGAAGCTTGCCTAGGAAATGGTGCCATCTGGGCTGTTTTTCATCTTCTCTCAAACTCATTTCCTAAATGGGAAGACAGCAATGTAAGGAATCTGAGGAATATGAAACTTCTCTGGAATGATCTTTATCGAGCGGCATCAAAACCAGCTGAAATCCTGAAGAGGGAGCAAGCTGGGCCAAGAAGGAAAACCAAACCAAACAAATAACCGAAACCATCGTAGGCCAATTCTATTAAAAGGTTTCTAGAGCAGAGGGTTTTTAACCCCCTTTCCCAGAACAGCTTGCCGCCCACCCCCCTTGCTCCCCCACCTCCAGGGGTAGAGGAGGGCTGACCATTGTTGCAGGATTGCTTTGACTGACTCTGTGGTGGGATGGAGACAGGAGGGGACTTGCTGTGTTGGAAGTAGGGTGTGCGGTTAGTTGTCCCCTACCAGCTTTGCAATGTGCACAGCTGACCCCCCTTCCTCCCCCCCCCCCCCCCCCCGCTAACTTCCTCTTCCACTGGGAGGCCTCTGACCCGTAGGTGCTGTTTCTCTGCATGGAATTCTCCATAGGACTTCCCCTGGCCAGAGGTCATCTCTCTGTTAGGTCTCTGGGATGGTTTCCCTCCGTTCTTGCTTTTTGACTGCGCAATTTCTCCCTTCCTATTCCCATTGGGGGGAGAGGGGAGGCGTGGTTGAGGGCTATTGGCCCATCTTAGTGGATGAGTTCAGGCGCATGTGTGATGTAATGTTGCTGGTGCCAAGTGTGTGTTCCCAGGTTGACCTTCACCTGTGCCTAGGTGAACTTGATCTGCTCATGCCTGACTGTGGATTATCCCCATAGGTGTCTAATGCGTGCCTGATTTCTTTCCAACCCCTTTATTGGGACATGACCAGATAATTTTTATTTCGCTTAGGCATTCGGTGGAGACAACCCCCTTAATCCCTACTCTTTCTTTTGTTTTTAATCGTTTTATTAGAGGCTCATACAATTCCTACTCTTTGTACCTTTCATCTTCAGGCCTTCATTGGAGGGGTGAAGGGCCGTTTAGTCTACTTGACAATTATCCAAGGAGAGTGTAAGAAAACATTGGTACATAAGCTGTCAGATGGGCAGGGAACGCTTGGGAGCACTCAAAATTTTCCATTAATAATATCCCTGCTTGTCCTTTTGCTGTGAGCAGTACCCAGTCGATGAGCATTGCTGCTGAAATCGCCACCTCCCCACTGCCAAGACTGGCTTGGCTGGTTTCCAGAGCCACCAGGAGGGAGGACGGGGAGGAGGCAGCCAGAGAGTGGTGTTTTGCTTGTCCCCCATTCTCACCCCATCGGGAGCTAACTGGCCTGCAAATGAGCTGGATATGAGGAAGAGAAGCCAAATGCTTTGCCTGTGGTCAGTACCCTTCTAGGTGGATGTGGCGCCGGGACCAGGGGCACAGAGTTGCTGAGCACAGGCCAGGCCCAGGCCACACTTGACTGAGTCACTGCTTTACCTGGAATGCAGCTCCGCTGGAATGCAAAGCAGGGGCCTGCATACCCGACACAGGGCAGAGCAGGGACGCTGGAAGGAAAGGTCTTTCCCTAAGCGTAGTAAAGACTTATACACATAAAAGCTACAAGGGATCTTAAAAGAGGAGAACACACACACACACACACACATATCATACAGGTAAATGCAAGTTTCTTCCTCCTACCCCTCCTTTTACCCCATTTAAGGTTCTTCTCCACGGCAAACACTGACTTCAATGGGGAGCTTATCTCTTCAGGTGTTTGTTCTCTGTGCAGGTAATATTTAAAAACAGACAAAGCACAAAGAAATGAAAACATGGGGTTTGTTTGGGCAGTTATAGAGGGAGGGAGACCATTTTGTTTCTAACACAAATGGCTCAATGTAGGCTGGTTACAATGACATATTTAGAGAAGACTTTAAACATCAACCATTGGCTGATCCTAAAGTAGGCTTAAAAGGATTTTTTACAAAATGTTTAAACAATGATAAAAGATACTTCAATTATCCAGGAATTCCAAGGTTTACCTCCTTGGGGGGAAGGGAAATTACCTAAAATTACCTTCTTTGCATTAGATAAATGGGGAGCTCCATTATGGTTAAAAAGTGTCTTTGTCACCAAGGAGGTTTGCAAATATTTAAATACTGTGTCAAATGGGTTTCTCCATTTCCGTATTATCAACACCTGTTAAGCCAGAAAAACAAAAACAAAAAGCAAAATAAGTTTACAATACTGAAAAACTGTTTAGCACTTTGGGGTGGAAACACAAGTTAACTAAATTCCAGACAAGATTAGCACTTTGGGGGTCTGGTTTTTTAGGTTTATGAATAATAGTATCTCTTGAAGTATAAGCCAAATGTGTATTTACAAACTGATTTTGCACCAAGTAGGCAGATAGATTGCTAGATAGAATTTTGATCGACTTGCTTGGCCCGATGTGGTGTTCTGCAGTGTGGGTTTTGCTTCAATTTACTTTGCCAGTTTTCACAATGTCTCTTGGAGATGTTTCTGTTTCAGTGTATTCTTTTTTTTTTACAGTGTTCTAATTCTTTCCAATCCCTGGATACTCTTACATAACTCAGATGTCAGTGGAGACAATCTCCAGGGAAATAAAAGGGTTTTTATTCAGGAGAGTTACGGGGCCATGAATTCTGTAGTGTGGCTTTTCTAGGCATAGTTGTTTTGATTCCCACACAAGGCTGGGTTGGACGATGCACATACAGTGCTGGTGGAGCATCAAGGAGATTGGACAGGCTGCTGCTACTGCAAAGGTTATATGGAACATGTGATTGTTATAGCTATGTGTCCATTTGACCAGGCCCTGTTCTTTTCTTCAACTTGCTTTTTAAAATTTTAGTGTCTCTTGGAGACTTTTCTGTATGTTCTAATTCTTCCCAACTCTTGCATATGCTTTCACAACTCAGATGTATTCAGGGTGGCATTCTGTTAGGCCATTATGTGATATATAATCTGTAAATCATATCTTGATGTAGTCATTCTCCGTTTTGTAATCTGATATAATTATTCTCCATGGTGATGTGCCTCTATGCCTGGCATTATGGTCTCTCATTTGGGACTGAGTTATCTCTTCTGTTAATGAGGCAGGATTAGGGTGGGATGGATCTTCAGTTACTACCTTATTAAAGGGTATGACTTATGTCACTACCTTTATCCCATTCATCACCTTTCATATCCTTGTATGGTTTTGCACAAAGTAGGAGAATTGTATGGTTGGCATCTAATATGTGAAGGCCCTGGAAAAGTCCTGTCTCTTTTTCTAGTGCTTGTGTCTGATTCTTCATCTCATTTAAAACTTGTGGAGCTTGAGCCAGCAGCCTATCATCACATTATTGTGAGCCAGCAGCCTGTTGTCTGACCTGCTAATTTGATTTTGCCTCTATTTTGACATCTGGTCCATTGATTTGGGACTTGCCAGCCTGTACAACCAGGTAGACAGTTTCCTTGATGTTTGTGAGTTCTGTGAGGTGTGATGGACTACAGAGCTGAATTGGAGAACTGAGGGGTGGAAGAGTAGTTGATTCTAGAGATGATGGAATGAGGCAGTAGTTAAGAAAAGTTGGACATTTGGGACTTCTTTAACCTTTACCTCATAGGACCTAGCTTTGTGCTGATTCTTCCAAAATAAATTAATAATGCAAATAGGTATAGTTGGGCAATGCTGGGTAAAAATATCAAAGTGCTCCATAGTTCAAGTTGAGAAAGGGGTCATTTTACAGAGAACAAAGGGAATGAAATGGGGGTTAATGTTTGATTGATTATAGGTGAGATTAGTTTCAGCTTGAAGTTCTTTGAAATGTGGAGGTCAACCATTTGGCTAGGTAGGAGTGAGTACAAAGTAAAAAAGGTGCCAGGCAGTGTGGTGACACAGGATTATAGGACTGCAGTCAGCTATCCTTTTGTTTTTCTGGGCACCAAGGGCTTTCATTTTCTACCCAAGTGATTGTCCATCTGACTGGTTCGTTCGCCATGAACACATTCTTCCAAAGAATCATTGTTCCCATCTTGGTGCACCCTTTCTGAATTAGTTACAGGCTTACTTTGTTTTCTGAGAATGTTCTTAATCTGGCATGAGCACCTCCATTTGAAACTTTCCCCTCTTGTGATCAAGGCTCTGCTAAGAGGTGCTGATTAGGAACAGTAGAGCAGCTCTTTTTTCTGTTAAGACTTTGCTTTCTGGAGGAGCTTCGGTTAAAATATGATTTTCTTCAATTTGCTGAGCTAAAAAGCCTCATCTTGAGGATGAATAGTTTGTACGAGGAGCTTCTTAATACATCCTGTGAATTGACATTGATTCAATGGTAATGAGTCTTTAAAAACATTATTTTGCTTGGTCTTAATAGACAAGGCCACATTTCCCAGTCAAGATAAAATGTGGACATCATAATGAAACATACAAAGGGAGACCAAAGGTAAGTTATTAAACAGTATGACAATTGACAGCCTGTGAGACCAATAGGGTTTTATGTAACCGGCCAAATGGTTTTGAAGTATAGCATTTCATGTATAAAATCTGTTGAACTAAAGCAAGTCAGAAGTTTGTAATTATAATAACAGAAACAATGCAGAGTATAAAGTTCCCAAAATAAACTAACCATTTTTTCTCTACCACACTCCAAGAAGAAAAGCAATTACTTGTAATTTCAGTTAAGGAAGGAAAAGGATCCTGTAAGTGAGATATTACATATGGCATACAATTGATCTAGAGTGTTACATTAGCACTGTTGTTAGGACTTCAGATACAGCCCTTTTTACACTGAGAATGTCAAGGGCCATTTTATCTTAGAATATTACTTTTTCATTATTGCTATATCATTATTGATCTCTAAAAGCTCACAGGCACTGTCAGTTAGGAAGATTGTATGTATTTGGTTAACATGTTCTATTACATCTTCAAGTGTCATCTGAGATGTAAATACTGCCGCAAAAACATTCAAGTCAAAGAAATACTGATTGAGGCCATCAGTCTCTTAACCTGAGTACATTGGCTGGTGAAGAGGATTCAGCTAGACATCTTTGAGCCCAGCTGATGCATAGTGCACCTTTCCGTCAACGTTGTGTGAGCCAGTACAAAGGTTTGCTCTGCCTAGCAAAAAGCACCATTAGGGTTACTCACTTGGTGCTGGAGTGTTATAACCAGTGAGTGGAACACAATACAAGAAGCAGCCAAAGAAGAGAGAAAGCACACGCAATGCCATTGTGATGAAAATAGTTACTGTGCACATTCGAGTATAAGCCAACTCGAATATCAGCCGAGGCACCGCATTTTATCACACAAACTGCATTACAATGTGCTGAAAACTCAGCTTATACACGAGTCTATACGGTAACCAACATCCAACTACTTCAGGAGGTAGTATATGACCAAGAACTGATGGTGTGGAACAAAGTCCAAGCAGCACTGAAGGCATTTGCCAAAACCAAGGCTCTAGTAATTTACAGAATCCCAATTCAAATGGTTCAACCAATGGATACAGCCCTGGAGGTACCCATTAATATTCCAAGAACTGGGAGAGAGTTATATTCTTGCTCTCATCAGAAGTAGAGATAGGCATAAAAGCACAAGTCACATTGGGACTATCTTTACATTTCAAACTCCCATTCTATTTAGAGTACAAATAAAGTGAAAAATACAGGGTGGGTAAAAAGACTGACTTCTGAAAGATAAAGTTAAAGGACGGGTGTATGGATGGTTATAAGAGTTGTAAGAGCCCCCAGTAAAATGATTTTGTTTAAAAAGTTGACTAGGAGATATAAAAGTAGAAAAATGATATATGAATAGGTAATTCATAAAAGAACTCAAAATAACCAATACATAAATGAAATTATGCATAACTTCATTTTAGTTCTGGGAAATACAGATATTTTAAATGAGATATTTGATGATAATCTAAGCTACAGCATGCTTTGTCTGGATCATTCTAGTAGCCTCTAACTCAATTCCATGCTTCTTTCCTTGCCTCCTTGCAGTCTGTTCTCAACATAGCAAACATATATGTAAGTATATGTGGCAGGGGCCAAAACCAATCCAGGGAAACATGGCAGCCAACTGAATAGGAGAAGAAAAGAACGAAAGGGGAGAAAACCAACCAGACATGGGTAGGAGGGGAGCAGGGTAATAACCTACCCCAAGGGGGGAATTGTTTATATCTCCATAGGAGAGGGAGAGAGACTAGGCTTCAACCTGGTATGCCAAGACATGAATACAACATGCTGGCATGTAGCAGGGAACCAATAGAGAGGTCTGGGGGCCAGCCCCAATCCCAACTAGGCAGATCCCCCAGTGCCCCCTCCCAGAAGAATGCACTTCAGAGGACAACACTGAAGCTACAGCTTGGGGAGAGGGGCCATCTGATTGGAGCACCTGGGAGAAATGAAGAGGGAAGGAGAGTGAGTAGAATGCATTCTGACCCACCAAGCCCCGAGATGACATTCCTGCTCAGAGCGGCCAATGCACAGAGAGGACCACAGGGCCGGCCCTGCCACAAGACACGATGTCCCTCACTGACCCATAACACTATGGGGGACAACACTGGAGACACAGTGCGGGAAGTGTGCCCGCTCTGACCTCATCACACTGGGGCGAAACACTAAGGGCGTGCAACAGAGCAGCAAGGGGAGCAAAGCAAAGAAGTCCCCGGGGAATACAAAAAATAGACTTTGGGAACAGTGTGGCACGCCATCAGATTCAACTGGAAAACACCCCTAAGGTCAAAAAACAGACCTGGAACTGTTTATAGGCTTTTTCTTTTTTGTCATTGGCTTTCTTTTTGTTGTTGTTATTTTTTGCTTGTTTCCTTTGTGCATTTTGTGTTGGTTTTGTTGTCGTTAGTTGTTTTGTTTGGCTTTGCCTTGCTTTTGTGCTTATTCATGTCTCTGCATGTCTATGTAGATAAGATAGGTGGGAGAAATAATTTGGGGAAGATAAACAATGGGACAGACAGTTCCACGGAGACATGGGAGAAGGGAAGGTTGGAGAAAGGAAGGGGTGTGTGTCAACCAACCCAGGGACAAGAACAACAAGTGAACTAAAATCGATGGAGAGAAGGGGTAAGATGCCTAGTGGGGTTTAATCAAGGGCAATGTAGCAGCGAGGAATTACTGAAACTCGAATAAAGGCCGAACATGACAGTGGGACAAGGGGAAAGTAAAAGGAAATAGAGGAAAGAACTAGGAGGCAAAGGGCATGTATAGAGGTCTAAATACAGGCATGTACAAATGGAAACATGTTTATATATAATGATGGGAAATAGATCTGTGTACTTATATTTATATGTTAAGTATTAAGGTAGCAGATGGATATTGGGCTTCTACTCAAGTATTCCCTCAATGCAAGAACACTTTGTTCTAATAATCCAGCATTCTGTGATGCTCACCTGGTATTCTGTTATGATTGCTGAAGACAAAATGGGTGCATATGCAAATGGGGTGAAGAAAGCTGATGGTACCCAACTATCAAAAGATACAGCATCTGGGGTCTTAAAAGCTTAAAGATAAACAAGCAGACATCCATCTGAGAAGCAACAAAGTCAGCATGGAAGAAGCACACCAGCCTGTGTGATCATGAGGTGTCCATTGGATCAGTTATCAGACATCTAAGACCCAGAACAAAATCATACCAATGTGAATGGGAGGTGAGGGGTGGTGGGGTGGAGTGGAGACCCAAAGCCCATCTGGAAACAATTGGACATTCCTTTACAGAAGGGTCACAAGGAAAAGACAAGCCAGCCATGGAGCAGTATAGAACCAATGAAACATACAACTTTCCTCTACTTTGTTAATGCCCCCGCCCACTATCATGACCTCATTTCTACCTTACAAATCTGACAAGACCAAAACATGTACACTGCTACAGGTAAGATCCCGAAACACAGGGAATCCAGGACGCATACACCCTTCAAGACCAATAATGTGAACAGAGATACCAGGAGGGTAAGGGGAAGGTGGGGGGGGAGGGGTAATCAATCACAAGGATCTACATATCACCCCCTCCCAGGAGGATGAAAAACAGAAAAGTGGGCGAAAGGGGACAGTGGATGATTTACGATATGAAAATAATAATTTATAATTTATCAAGTGTTCATGAGAAAGGAAAAACATGAGCTGATAAAGAAAATGCTTTGAAATGACGATGGCTTTGCCTTGCTATGCCTTGTTTTTCGGTGCACGTTATTATCTCTGCAGATCTATCTAAATAAGATAGGTAGGATGAACAGTCTGGAAGAGAAAACAACGGGACCGATGGTTCCAGGGGGACATGGGAGAGGGGGAGGTGGGGGTAAGTAGGTGATGTTGACCAACCCAGGCACAAGGGAGCAACAAGCGATCCAAAATTAGTGGCAAGGAGAGTGTCAGAGGCCTAGTAGGGAGTCAGCAAGGGCAATGTAACCGAGAGAAATTACTGAAACCCAAATGAGGGCTGAGCATGATAGTGGGACAAGAGGAAAGTAAAAGGAAATAGCGGAAAGAACTAGGAGACAAAGGGTATTTATGGAAGTCTAAATACAGACATATACATATGTAAATCTATTTATATAGGATGGTGGGGAAATAGATCTATGTGCATATATTTATATGTTTTGTATTAAGGCAGCAGATAGACATTGGACCTCCACTCAAATACTTCCTCAATGCAAGAACACTTTGTTCTATTAAATTGGCATTCCATGATGCACACCTTCCCGACACGATTGCTGAAGACAAATGTGTGCATTAGCAAATGTGGTGAAGAAAGCTGATGGCACTAGGCTATCAAAAAATATAGCAACTGGGGTCTTAAAGGCTTGCAGGTAAACAAGCAGCCATCTAGCTCAGAAGCATCAAAGCCCACATGAAAGAAGCACACCAGCCTGTGTGAACATGAGGTGTAGAAGGGACCAGGTATCAGACATCAAAGAACAAAAAACCATATCAGTGGGTGCCCACCTTTCCGATTTGATCACTGAAGACAAATGGATGCATAAGAAAATGTGGTGAAGAAAGCTGATGGTGCCCAGCTATCAAAAGATATAGCATCTGGGGTCTTAAAGTCTTGAAGATAAACAAGTGGCTATCTAGTTCGGAAGCAACAAAGCCCACATGGAAGAAGCACACCAGCCTGTGTGACCACGAGGTGTCAAAGGGATCAGGTATCAGGCATCCAAGAACAAAAAATCATATTAAAATCAAATCATATCATTGTAAGTGTAGAGTGGAGACCCAAAACCCATCTATAGGCAACTGGACACCCTCTTACTGAAGGGTCACAGGGAGGAGACAAAACAGTTAGGGTGCAGGGTAGCAACAATGAAACATACAACTTTCCTCTAGTTCTTAAATGCTTCCTCCCCCCACTATCATGATCCCAATTGTACCTTACAAATCTGGCTAGACCAGAGGATGTACATTGGTACAGAAAGGAAATGGAAACACAGGGAATCCAGGGTGGATAATCCCTTCAGGACCAGTGGTGAGAGTGGCGATACCTGGAGGGTGGAGGGAAGGTGGGGTAGAAAGGGGGAACCGATTACAAGGATCTACATATAACCTCCTTCCTGGGGGATGGACAACAGAAAAGTGCGTGAAGGGGGACGTCGGACAGTGTAAGATATGACAAAATAATAATAATTTATAAATTATCAAGGGTTCATGGGGGAGGGGGTATCGAGGAGGGAGGGGGGAAATGAGCTGATATTAAGGGCTCAAGTAAAAAGCAAATGTTTTGAGAATGATGATGGCAACAAATGTGCAAATATGCTTGACACAATGTATGCATGTATGGATTGTGATAAGAATTGTATGAGCCCCCAATAAAATGATTTAAAACAAACAAACAATAAATAGACAGATTAAACACACACACACAAGAAAATGATGATGGCAGCATATGTACAAATGTGCTTGACACAATTGATGAATGTATGGCTTGTGATAAGAGCTGTAAGAGGCCCCAATAAAAGAATAAAAAACAAACAAGAACAACAACAAAAGATGTAAGTATAATTCTTTCTCTGGTCCTGATCCTTAAGTGGAGTACATGCCACTTCAAATGGAAGCCAAAGTTCACTTGGGGTGTCGCTGTAGTATTGTAAATTGTCAGGTTTCTAGCTTCGCGGGGGCATCTTTCTCTTAGGGGGGGGACAGGGTGGGTGTGGGGTGGGGTTCTGAGAAGCCTGTGTCTGCTGCGCTGTGCTGGCTTTTGAGGCCCCGAAGAGCTGAGCTCACACAGGAAGTTTCTGGAAGTGTCAGCGTCTGCTCGCCAGGTGCCAAGGCTGACTTCTGATTGAGACCAGAGGAAGTGACATCATAGCTGGGAAGAGGGCGACTCGGGTTGTTGGATCTAAGTGGGATCGTGAAGATGAACACGCGAGCCCCCTCATTTCCCTGGTCCTCTGCTTGTGAACTTCCTGTTGGCTCTTCAAGGCTCAGAGGACATACCAGCTGCTCTCTGACAAATTTTCCCTTCGCTCTTTGCTGGAAATATTCTCTTTAGAAATTCTACCATGTGTAGTTTCTAAGTCTTTAATGACTTTGCATTGAACCCCCTTTTGTGTAAAATATCTGAAGATTCTTTTGCTTATCTTTGCATCTGTGCCGCCACCCAGACCTCTGCTTTGTCCTCACTCTCGACTCACGAAATAACAGTTGGACTGAATCTGCACTTTTACAGGCCAAGTGCATCCCCCAGGTTTTATTAAATGTAGACCTTAAATAATGAATATTTCGAGGAACTTGAATATTTCAAAGCTCCATCCATGGAAAGTCTGAATAATGCATGCAAATATTTGAAGAAAAGAACAAAAGCCTATCTAATAATTCAGTACACTGCTCTTTATTTGGGCCCAGAAAAAGGAATCTTGAGCTTAATTTTGGTGGTAGGCTCAGCTTCAGAAGCTTTGAAATGCAGATTAGATTAATTACATCACAATTATACTTTGAAGTTTCAAAGAGGCAGTATCAGAAAGGCAAATTCCAAATTTAAGCCTTTTCAAAAGAAATGTCAGTTGGAAAGAAATGGAATCCACCACAAAATATGTGGCATTTCTTCTGGTTTCCACTCTTTACCAGGGCTAGGCTCATGTGATATGCTAGAAATGTGCTTCATCACATTGAGCCTGACTTCTCAAGTTAAGAAAATGCATATGAAATATTTCCAAGACAAGAGTAGGAGGCATATAACTTTTTATTTTTTTAACACCCAAACCTCCCAGGCTGCTGCATCTGTCTAATTTCCCCATTTGAAGATTTGGCTTCGTTAAGATAATCTACAAATCCCTATTCACTTAGAACGGGCCTAGAATAGCCTGGAACCCTGTGGGACTAAACGGAATTTGAGAATGCAGATCTTCATTTTTTATTCAATAAGGAACACCGCGCCAGTATTTGTATTTATCTTAAAGGGTATATACTCTCAGGAAGGATTACTCAGAGGCAAATCGACAGAAACTAGTGCCTACATGGCAATTCGTTTTAACTGCTTAATGATTTCTCACGGCTGGTGATGGAAATCATGATCGTGAATAGAAACTGCTCACCGACGTCATCCATCAAGTGACCCCCAGGGGATTTGCTGGACGCTGGATGTACTCTGGGATTACTCACCAAGAACAGGATCCAGACTCTCATCTCAGCTTTCTATGTGATGAATGTTGAACAAATCACTTAAACCGCTGAGATTAAATGGGGGCGGAGGGGGCTAGTGCAAAGGAGTTCTGGGATAGCTTCTAGGCAAAAACTGTGGTTGTAGCTGCCACCCAGTCAACCCTTAATCCCTGGTGACCGTAATCACAACAGGACGGAGCTGCCCAATTCTGGCCTTGTCCTGTGCTATCCCTATAGTTGACTGCAGATCAGACTGCCGTAAACCACAGCTACTTTTAGCTACTTTAGCTACTTTTCGGAATCAGATTGCCAGTCCTTTCTTCTGAGTTTTTTCTGAGACTGGAAGCTCTGCTGAAACCTGCTCAGCCTCACAGCAATATGCAAGCCCCATGAGGGACAGGTGGTGCCTGGGCATGAGGTACATTGGCCAGAAGTTCAAGTACAGTCTCCCGTCGCCTGCATGAAAGGTGAGAGTTCTACCATTGAACGACCAATGCTTTGCATGATCTTGCAATTTAAATATAATCAACCCGAGTTTTTGTGGTTCTCCCAGAAAAAAATTTTAAAAATATAAAAGAAAAAAACCAAATGAGGCCATCATCAGTTTGTACTTGTAAGCTCTGGCTCTTGGCTTTGAAATACCGTGAGAAGGGGAGAAGGGGAAGAAGAGGTGTCATTGAATTTTACATGAACTTGGCCTGCCCTCGATGGTGTTAGGTGCCATTGTTTCTGAGCGAGGCTGGCCCTATGTTCAATAGGAAGAAACACTACTAGGTTATGCGCCATCCTCACAATCATTCCTGTTGAAATCATTGGTGCAGTCACATTGACAAACCATCTCGTCGAGGGTCTAATTTTTGCTTAGCCCTCTATCAACCATGTTGTCCTTCTCCAGGGACTGGCTCCTCCTGATAAAAATATGTGAGACACAATCTTGTCATCCCTCTTCTAAGGAACGTTCTGCCTGTACTTCTTCAAAGACAGATTTGTTTGTTCTTTGGGTAGATCTTGACATATTCAATATTCTTTGCCAACCTCATTCATTAAAAGACATCATCTCTTCTTCAGTCTTTCTTATTGTCCAGTTTTCACATACATATGATGTGATTGAAATTACCATGGCTTGGGTCAAGGGACCCTAGTCCTCAAAGTGACATCTGCTTTTATTTTAACATGCTAAAGTGTTAAAAGCTGTTGATACTACCAGGATTAGAAGAGATGAGATATGGCTAATGGAATTTTCTTAATTTGGAAAAAACAATCCCCCAAACCATACACACACAAAACAGAAATGAGTTTCTAATTTTATTTCAAATAACTGAAGGATTGGAAATGATTAAACTGTCACACATTTCTACAGTAATAAGCTCTGTGCAAAGGATCAGTTACAACATGGTGATTTACCATAATTAATCTTTAAAATGAGTCTAATTTTTCAAAGTTCATTTTAAGGGTTGTAGATTTTTAAATCAATTTTCTTGTTATTTCTTCACTTGTCTTAGAAGTTTATGTGGAGAACCTTTATGCGGCAACCTTTGTAATGTGCTAATATCAAAAGAAAATTTTATTTTAGCCCCAAATTATACTAACTTTGGAAAGAAATAAAGATATTTGGACATGCTATGTGCAAATCATATGAAATGTCATGAAACCATTCTCTATAATGATTTCATAAAAGATTAAAATTCTTAAGATTGATTTTTAAAAAGTTGTAAGTAGGAGAAATAAGAAAAATGTTTTTGTAATAGAATCTTAAAGTTATGCCTGTATCTCTCTCTCTCTCTACTCATCTACACTTACCTGCTTGGTTGGATAGTTTTAAACACATGTATTATGCAGATACATGCCCGTGCCTGCCTATTTTAGCATCCTTTCTCTCTTATGTAAACAAATAAAATAACTAACATTTGATAAACGCTGAGACAATGTCACATTGTTCCCTGGCGCTGCTGCTACTTCCTGTTGGTCTAGTGGCAATGATTCACTGTAGTATAATGCATAGGATTTCTTGTGTCCCATGATAAATTTAGATGAATACATAAGGGATCTGAATCACTGTCTGCACTTTAAAAATGCAAATCTGCAACAGAAACCTGTTGATCAGAGGTTTTGGTAACACCAAATAGTAAATGTTTTGATTTCAGTAGTACTAATACGCTAACAGAATTTATCTTTTACAGTGAAGAAATGTGCTTGATTAGACTTTTCAGCCATTATTTTATAACTTATAAATAAAAATGTTAAACCAGCTCATCATCTGTTCCTGAAATTAAACATGTCCCTTAATATATGCCCAGATATGTTTTCTTAAAACAGTGATCCTATACGATAGGGCCGATCAAACTATCCCTGTGAGTTTCTGAGATGGTAACTCTTTGGGGGAGTAGAAAGCCCCATCCTTTTTCCATGGAGCTTGTTGGTGGTTTGAACTGCTGACCTGATGAATCACAGCCCAATGCTAAGTGACCAGGGTTCCAGGTTATTTGATATAGATATTTAGAAGGGTTTTAAATTCCAACAAGAGCAATCTTATCCTTAATAGTCACCTACTTCCATTGAGTCTATGCTGAGTCATAATGACAGAGTCGAACTGCCCCTGAGGATTTCTGAGATTGTGAATCTTCAAGAGAACAGATCAGCCTCTTCTGTCTCCTATAGAGCAGCTGGTAGTTCTGAACTCCTTGAAGTCAGCTTAGCCTGTTGCACCAACAGGTTCCCCATCCTATCCATAGCCCATTGTAATGTTTGTTTTCATCAAACTTATTTACCATTTAATGGGGAAGGCTCTGAATCCGAAAACAATCCAGTCAACTACCCATGCTTTAAGGAACACGGCCCTTTTTGTAGTTATGCGAAAGATGCAAAGATAGATCACATCAACCCTTATTTATTCTTCTTTGTCCTTAATGAGCATCTCTCTTCTGGCCTATTTCTCTCTTTTACCAGAGGTAGGAGGTAAGTGACTATTTTGAAGGTGCTTAGTTGGATTGCTTTCATTTCTTCTCATACTTGAGATAAGGCTTAAAGAAAATACCCTATAGTGTGGAAGCAAAAGTAGCGATGTTTGCTTCAGAACATAGTGGCTGTGGTGGGCTGCTACCCACTCCACAAGGACAGCAGTTTGAAACCACCAGCACTCCAAGGGAGAAAGACCAGCTTTCGACTCGCAGACTGAGTTTCAGGCTCAGAAACTCCTAGGGCAGTCCTGTCTTGTCCCACAGGGCTCCTTAGTGCATTGGCTTAGCCCCTATGGCAGCGAGTTTGGGCTTTGAGTTTGGGGGGAACACATTCCCCCCCCTAAATTATCAGATTTGGGGGTTAGCTTCAAAGTGATGGCGTTGGTCATCTTTTCTAGTGGCCTCCGAGTAGTGTCCGACTCATGGCGATCCTGGGCAGCACAATGAAACACTGCCCAGCCAGACACCACCTCCGGTGTATTCTCAAAGCGTCACACTGACTGGCATACTTGTGGTGTCATCTATCCCACTGAGGGTGTCCACTGCTTTGTTGTTGTTGTTTGTTGTCTTGAGAACACTCTGCAAACATGTTGTACCTTCTGGTGACTGATTTTTCCTAATGGTATGTCCAAAGTAAGGGAGCCAACGTAGGCCGGGACTGTTCTAGAATGCAAGAAGTCATTTCAGTCACAAGATTGAAATGAAGAACACAGTTCAGGCAGCTGGTCCCGGCCTTTGGGCCTGAAGGGGAGGCTACCCGGAGGAGGCGGCAGCCTTAGCAGCAGTGGTGTGGCCCAGGCCCCCGATCACGGGTTCCTTCCAGCCAGGTCTGTCCATTCAACTCTGGGGGCCCACATTGGCCACCTTCAGCCACCAGGAATGTGTACAGCAACTGCTGCAGAGTTGTCTCCTGCCTGCTGCCCAGCAGGGCCTTGAGCCGATCTGGCTGCTCCTTGCCATCTGCCTCACCTGCCGCCTCCTCTGGAAGCTTGGGTTGCCACCCTACCTGAAGCTCACCAGCACCGTAGCAGGAGAATTCTTCAAGCCTCTACCCCTTCTGTGATACCTTGTGTTGTTCCTCCACCAACATTCCTCCCGTCGGGGTGTCTTCCTCTCAGTCACCAGCCTCATCTACTGACTTATGCGTGAGATGCACATGGGGGACCCCGTGACATGGCACAATATGCGAGGGGCTCAGATGATCGTGGCCATGAAGGTGGTGTCTCTGTGCTCCGACCTGGACCGGGGCGAGGTGGGTGCGGTGCCCTCACCAGTGGAGTTCACGGGCTACCTCTACTTCACGGGGACCATCGTCTTTGGGCCCTGGGGATCCTTCCGCAGCTACCTACAGGCCGTCCAAGGCCAACCGCTGAGCTGCCGGTGGCTGCAGAAGGTGGCCCAGGGCCTGGTGCTGGCCCTGCTGTGCCCTGTGCTGTCCACCACCGCGGGCCCCTACCTCTTCCCATTCTTCATACCCCTCGACCGGGACCGTCTCCTTTGCAAGTGGTTGTGCGCGCCTACGAGAGGGCTGTCTCCTTCCACGTTGGCAACTCTTCTGAGGGCTTTCTACCCGAAGTCACGGCCACGCTGGCGGGGCTGGCTTCACCGAGCAGAGGGATCACCTGAAATGGGACCTACCAATGTCTAAGCCACTGAATGTGCAGCTGCCCCGGTCCACGGTGGAAGTTGTCATAAGCTGGCACCTGCCCATGTCCTATTGGCTCAATAACTACGGTTTCAAGAATGCTCTCTGCTTGGGGACCTTCTCTGCTGTCCTGGTCACCTCCGCAGCCAGCGCCCTCCTGCACGGCTTCAGTTTCCACCTGGCGGCGGTGCTGCTGTCTCTCACCTTTATCACTATTGTGGAACAAGTCCTCTGGAAGTGCCTGGCTCGGATCCTCCGGGCCTGTGTCATATTCAAACGATGCCCACCAGACTGTTCACATCAGCTTCGCTTGGGCCTGGGGGTACTCTTTGGGGGCCTGGTCATCTTCTACCTGGCCTACCTGTTCGATGTCGATGTGGATGGCACCACAGAGGAGCAGGGTTATGGCATGGCATACGCTGTCCGCAAGTGGTCAGAGCTCAGCTGGGCCAGTCACTGGGTCATTTTTGGATGCTGGATCTTCTCCCGTCTCATAAGTTAAGGCACATCGTGGGCCCTCAAGACTCCTCCTTAGGGTGCCAGTTATGATGTGGCATGAGGGAAGACCCTCTGTTTACCCCTTTCCTCTCTCTATCCTTGACTCCCAACCCCCCTCCAATACAACACACACACACACACACACACACACACACACACACACACACACACTCCATTTCCACACCTCAAGATCTTCACCCCATTACAAGGCAGGGGGAGGGAAGTCCCTGCTGGGGTGTAGGGGTGGGGGATTCTTAGGGATACCGAGAGGGGGGAAATCCTGGGCCAGCACACCTCCCCCCTTTTTAATATACAGTTTGTTATTATCCAATCCAAGTAGGAAAGATACAAAACAGAGCCACATTTCAGGTGGAAAGGAGCCCTGGCCGTGCTGTCAGCTAGTAAGCGTTTGGCTGCTAACAGGCAGGTCAGCAGTGCAGACCTAGGGGCCACTTCTTGGGAGGCACGTGGGCTGTCCGCTCCTGCAAAGCCTGAGAATGCCTTGGGATCCGTATGTAGGGTCGCTTTGTATTGGGATCGAATTGATAGCAACGGTTTAGTCATGTTATTAGGTGGCAGTGCTCTGTCTGAAAGGGTCAACATTTTACCTACAAGTGTCCTGTCACCCATAGACCATAATCTATCAAGTGACTTGGGCTGCCGGAATGGCTTGAAGGGCCTGGTACGGAACACAAAGCAGCCTGCAGGATCCTTTTAACTTTATTAATAACCCGAACTCTATGGTATGGGTGATCGAGAGATTCCCGACGCAGATTCTAGAATATTCTAGAATAGTCACGTTAAAAATAAGCAAAACAAAACCGATAGTGTTTATAAATGAATATGCACACTCATTTCAATGACTGAAAACGACTATTAAAATACCATCGATTACCTTAAGGGCGAAAGGAGTAAACAGAAACACAAATAGAAAAGAATAAGTATTTCTGAGGTAACAGGACCCGAATGAGGGTAGCAGAGTTAGATGAGCAAATATTTAGGTTGAATAAAGGTGGCCTCAGTGCAATCTGCTAAATTAGTGAAGATTAATGGAGATTAGTGGAATTCAAGAGTGAAGGAATGTCTCTAATTACGATGTGAGCAAACACATGGAATGTTGAAAGAGTTATGGCTTTTGGAACAGAGAGTTAGGAATCAGGCAGTAAGTCTGAACAGTAACAATTGCCTGGATAGCAGTATTCAAGCATACTGTATATAAATTACTTTTGCTGGAGGTCGAAATTTTCTGTTGGATTTTATTTTCTATGAACCACATTAAGAACCTTTGCCAGTAAATTGGATTACATCTGTGGAGTCAAATTTCATCATCTGAATAATATTCCTGAGGCAGGTAATAATTTTCTGTTTTGAGCTGGAAACATTTGCATTAGAAATCAATCTATTTCTAAAAGTTGTATTCAATTCTACATGATCATTATCTTATTCCCTTGAATTCTTTAAAAAAAAAAAGGGCAAGTGATGCTTACACAGCACACTAAAAAAATACATAATGTACAATTCTGTTGTTCTGATAAACTTTCCTCAAGCTATAGAATGGGAGGAGGACAGGGCTTTCTACCCCTGTACAGAGTTACCCTCTGAGGCCCTGTCCCACTCCGAGAGTGAGTGTGAGAAGGAATATCCGTGATCGACCACTGATATGAGGCTCTGAGAGGAGCCTAGATGTTCAGTTCTCTCCCAAGGGTTAATAAGCTCTGAGCTTTATGAGTGGATTTTTTTTCATTGCTGTTCTAGAGATTCTTTTGCTGTTGCCTGGCTCATTTATTTCTTGATAAAATTCAATTTTCCTTTCTCCTCTTCTTCACTCTTTTACTTAATATAACCACAAAAGATGTCGCTTCTTCTTAAACCACTGCTTGCAGCAAATGTATTCATTATGAGATCGTGGAAGATTGTAAGGCCGCTTCTATCCCTTAGGCTCCTCTTAATTCCTTGCTTTTTTACGCCCCCTCCCCCCTTTGATAGAATAACCTCCACACTTGACACTGGACTTTTTGGCTCTCCTTCTCACAGTGGAACATTACACTGTCTTGTCGTCTTTGAACCAACATCAGATGACACTGCAGACTATCAATAAGCAAATGTGTTTTACCTTTCAGACCTTTGGCTTAGCTAATGAGGGAGCTTGAAAGGAAATGAGTCTATTTGGCTCCTTTAACACTGGTGGCCTTAGCTGGCATCTTTTGGGGGTGGTTAATCTGCATAATTCTGAATCCCTTCTTTTTTTCCTACTCCTATCTCACTCCTTGACCCAGCAACAAAGGATTTTTGCTGCTTGGAAGTTGTGCACTAGTTGATACCAATCTCTCCACTCACCCCTGAAGGCCAAGATTCCCCCCACCCCCCAACCAGGCCACTGAAAAAAACAATAAAGACTCACTGCCAGTGAGTTGATTCTGACCCATGGAAACCCTCTTCAGGGTTTCTGAGACTGTAAATCTTTAGGGGAACAGACAGCCCCCTCTTTCTCCTGAGGAGTGCTGGTGGGTGTGAACCACCAACCCTGTGGTTAGCACCCAATCCACTGTTCATCGGGGTGCCTCCAGGGCCTCTGCAGTTCTGTGTCACCCCATCTATGTGAAAATGTCGGTGAGGAGCTGTAAGGGGAGGTGATTTGACACTGGACTGTGATGGAGCTGGACTCATTTTCCAGATATGCACATGGTCCACCGCTTCACTCATCACCTTCATTTCTTCAATTTCCACCCGAAGAGAAAGAAGCAGGCGGTGGTGGCGTTAGATGCCATCGAGGCGCTTCCAACTCACAGCGACCTCAGGACAACAGAGCGAAACACTGCCTGGTCCCGAACCATCCTCACAATTGTTTCAGTGCCTGAGCCCATTGCTGCAGTCATGTTGCTACTCTATCTCCTCCCTCTTTTTCACTGCCCCTCTTCTTTAGTAAGCATGGTGTCCTTCGCCAGGGAATGGTCTCTCTTGACATGTCCAAAGTACACAGGACGAAGTCTCACCATCTTTGCCTCTAAGGAGCACTCTGGCCGCGCTGCTTCCAAGACAGATCGGTTTGTCCTTTCAGCAGTCCACCATACTTTGAGTATTGTTCTCCAGCACCATACTTTGGAGGGAATATTCTTAGGTGGGACAACATGGGAAGCCGGTGGCACTGCCAGGGCTAGACCACGGCTCCCTCTGCCTGGGAATTGAGCAGAAATGATTGTCTGCCCAGTCATCTTTCCAGTGACCATCACAACATTTCCATGTGTTTTGATAACTAATGTTTTCCATTTTCATTTACAGATGAAGAAATGGAAGCCCTAGTAAATGCAAAGACACTTAACTGTAGGATTTACCTAGAACATGAGAGGCAGAACAAGGATTCTCAAACCTAGTATGCTTTTCCTATCAATTTCCAAATCTGCCTTCCTGGGTAAATTCCTAGGGTGTGGTAGGGACCCAAGAAGAGCATTGTAACACATTCTGATCGTTTAGTGACACTCACTTTCTTCATAGAACTTCTTTTAATCACCTAAATGTTCTCACATAGATTTAAGTCTTGGCGAGATCAGCATCTCCCCCACCCATTAAGCGTTTATTGATCGCGTACTTTAAGCGATGCTATGCTATCAAGTTCGGTTTAAGGAAATGTAAAGAAATAAAAGGCATAGTCCCCCACAGAGCATCTTATTCTCTGCTTAGGGTACCAAGTGCACACACCAAACAATATCTTAAAGACACACATCTGCATCACTCTATCCGTAGGGTTTTCCATTTCAGTGGTTTTTGCCTTTTCCACAGTCAAACCCTCTCATCGCAATCTCCCAAACAGGTTACACTTTGCTCACAAAGCGGGGCCAAGTCAGGGTCCATTTCTCTCAGGGTTCCGTCTCATGCTTCGCCGGTCCATTTAGCAGCTTCTTTGTGTTTCTCTCGCGCGTCACATTCCTTCTGGAGACTTCAATTAGATTTTCACTGGTCGACGTGGTAAGCCCTCTGGAGCCAGATTTGACTATTACACGGCCTGCAGGACTCGCGTGGCTTTTCCCAGTGGCTGAGCGTGCACGGAGGGATTCAAACACACTGCTTCGTGGGCTTCTACAGTGTGCGGCTCTTCAGTCAGCCTCATTCCCCTCCACACCCCCCCTTCCACCAGGATCCAAACCCCATTTGACGCCACCGTTTAGCTCTGTGTTCTGTTTCAATAGGTTAACAATGTATCACTCCGCCTGGACCTAATATTAAGTTTTTGATGTTTCCTCCTTAGAATGTGGAACTCAGCTTGAATAAAATATTCCAGATACCATTAATCAGCCTGTGATGACCAGGGCACTATAGTGGTATTAACCACACTGTCCTTCAGGATTAGCTGTAGGGGCCCCAGGCAGCTGTGGTTTAGACGGCTTTTTGACGAGTAGAAGCTACAAGGAGTAGCTGAGGCAGCTCAGGAGACAGCTCCACTCTGTGATGTCACCGTATACCTTTTGTGTTGGGTGTTTTCATACAAATTTCCTCTAGTTCCTAAACGCTTCCTCCCTTCCCCCCACTATCATGTTCCCAATTCTAGCTTACAAATCTGACTAGACCAGAGGATGTACACTGGTACAGATAGGAACTGGAAACACAGGGAATCCAGGACAGATGATCCCTTCAGGACCAGTGATGAGAGTGGCAATACCTGGAGGGTGGAGGGAAGCTGGTGTAGAAAGGGGGAACCAATTACAAGGATCTATATATAACCTCCTCCCTGGGGGATGGACAACAGAAGGGGGACGTTGGACTATGTAAGACATGACAAAATAATAATACTTTATAAATTATCAAGGGTTCATGGGGCAGGGAGGGTAGGGAGGAAAGGGAAAATGAGGAGCTGATATTAAAGGCTCAAGTAGAAAGCAAATGTTTTGAGAATGGTGATGGCAACAAATGTACAAATGTGCTTGACACAATGGATATATGTATGGATTGTGATAAGAGTTGTACGAGCCCCCAATAAAATGATATAAAAAAAAGTTTAACCTGGTAGAAATATTGACACATGCACACCATGCTTACAAAAAATGCTCCTGCTCTCTCCCCAGAAGAATTTATTTCAAAAGATGGTATTGAATCTGCAGCTCTGGGAGAGGGACATATCTGATCAGAGCACACGGGTGCATGATGGAGGGGGAGGAGGAGAGAGTGGAGCACCAGGTCTTGAGGACGATGATCCCAATTAGAGCAGCCAGTCCACAGAGAGGACCACACGCTCAGCCCCACTATGAGACATGACGCCCCTCACTGCCCCATAGCCCTACAGGGGACAACACCAGAGACACAGTGTGGGAATTGCACCCGATCTGATCCCACCACACCGAGGCAAAACACTAAGGGGGCGCAACAGAACAGCAAGGGAATGTAGTGGCAAGGTCCCCAGGGAATGCTGAAGGTGGACTTTGGGGTCAGGGCATGGTGCCCCAACAGACTGGACTGGAAAACACTCCTAAAGGCCAATGCGCAATCCTTGAACTAACTACAAGCTTTTCTTTCTTGTTGTGCTTTGTTTTGTTCTTTGTCAGTAGTTTGTTGTATATTGTTACTTGGTTTGCTCTGTCTTGTTTTGTGCATGTTATTATCTTCGCAGGTCTCTCTAAATAAGATAGGCTGGATGAACAATCTGGAGGAGAAAACAACGGGACCAACAGTTCTGGGGTGGGGAGGGGGGACATGGAAGAAGGGGAAGGGGGGGGAAGGAAGTGGTGTTTACAAACCCAGGGACAAGGGAACAACAAGTGATCCAAATCGGTGGTGAGGAGGGTGTGGGAGGCCAGAAAAGGCAATGATCAGGGTAATGTAACGAAGAGGAATTGCTGAAACCCAGGTGGAGACGGAGCATGATAGTGGGACAGGAGGAAAGTCAAGAGAAATAGAGGAAAGAGCTAGGAGGCAAAGGACATTTATAGAGGTCTAGATAAAGACATGTACATACGGAAATATATTTATACATGAGGATGGGGAAATAGATCTATGTGCATATATTTATGGGTTTAGTATTAAGGTAGCAGAAGGACACTGGGTCTCCACTCAAGTACTCCCTTAATGCAAGAATACTTTCTTCTATTAAATTGGCATTCTATGATGCTCACCTTCCGGACACAACTGCTAAAGACAAAGCGGGTGAATAAGCAAATGTGGTGAAGAAAGCTGATGGTACACAGATATCAAAAGATATAGCATTTAGGGCCTTAAAAGTTTGAAGGTAAATAAGCAGCCATCTAGCTCAGAAGCAATAAAGCCCCCAATGGAAGAAGCACACCAACCTGTGTGATCACAAGGTGCCAAAAGGATCAGTTATCAGGAATCAAAGAAAGAAAAATCCTGTCATTCTTTGCTCACCTCCATGATACGATCGCTGAACACAAATGGGTGCATAAGCAAATGCGGCAAAGAAAGCAGATAGTGTCCGGCTATCAAAAGTTATAGCGTCTGGGGTCTTAAAGGCTTGAAGGTAAACAAGTGGTTATCTAGCTCAGAAGCAACAAACTCCACATGGAAGAAGCACACCAGCCTGTGAGATCATGAGGTGTCAAAGGGATCAGGTATCAGGCATCATCAGAACAAAAATTTTACCATAGTGAATGAGTGGGGGAGTGCAGAGTGGAGACCCAAAGCCCATTTGTAGGCCACTGGAGATCCCCTGGCAGAGGAGTCTTGGGGAGGAGACGAGCCAGTCAGGGATTGATATAGCAACAATGAAAAATACAACTTTCCTCTAGTTCCTAAATGCTTGCTCCCCCACTCCCACACTATCATGATCTAAATTCTCCCTTGCAAGTCTGGCTAGACCAGAGGATTTACACTGGTACAGATAGGAACTGGAAACACAGGGAATCCAGGGAGGATGATCCCTTCAGGACCAATGGTGTGAGGGGTGATGCTGGGAGCGTAGATAGAGGGTGATATGGAAAGGTGGAACTGATTACAAGAATCTACATGTGACCTCCTCCCTGGGGGACGGACAGCAGAAGGGTGGGTGAAGGCAGACATCGGACAGGGCAAGATATGACAAAATAATAATTTGTAAATTATCAAGGGTTCATGAGGGAGGGGGGAGCGGGCAAGGAGGGTAAAAAATGAGGACCCGATGTCAGGGGTTTAAGTGGAGAGCAAATATTTTAAGAATGATGAGGGCAATGAATGTACAAATGTGCTTTGCACAATTGATGTATGTTTGGATTATGATAAGAGTTGTATGAGCCCCTAATAAAACGATTATAAAAATGCTCCTGCTGTTTAACTGCAGAGATAGTTTCATATATAAAAAATAATACATTCCTGCTGAGACACTGCTGGAACTATTTTAAAAAAAAGAAAAGAAAAAGAAACAACTCCAAGACAAACAAGTCTTTTCCATTGTGTGGTTTGAAGGCGAGAGATTGGAACTGGAAGGGCAGAGCCAGGGAGGCGAACTAAGGGGGCCATAGGGTACAGCAAGTTCCTAGGTTACAAATATCCCATTTAGGGACAACTTGACAACACATGTTGTCCTTTAGTGTTATATACCTTCTCTTTGAAATGATTGGATGAACCTCAACTGTATCAAATTCTTTATCGCAATTAACTTCACTTTCTGCATATGGAGCTTTTAAGTAATTGGAAACACTTCAAATCCTTTGTGCACTAAGATAAGGCTAACTAAATACAGTATGCACTGATTCTGACTTACCTACAGATTAGAGTTCAAGACACCCTTAGGAATGGCTCTTGCTCGTGACATTGTGCTGTCTGGGTGAGAAGGCTGGTGACAGGTCAGTGTCAAGATCAAAGTGGAAAGGCTGAGGCAAGCCGGAGTATTATAAATGAGCCATTCAGGACTCACACATTCCTCCAAAAAATATTGACAATGTTCTACGTTCTAGGCACTGTGCTACATGCCAATGGCATAGGGGTGAACAAGATAGACCCAGTCCCTGTCTGCAGGGGATTTATTTCTTGGGGTGCATGACAGAAACAAAGCAAACCAGAAATCAGGCCAACGGATCTGTTGTAGTTTGTAATGAGGAAAAAAAAAGGAGCAGACATGAGAAAACCCATGAAGGGAGTCCGGTTTAGGTAGGGGTTCCGATAGGCCTCAAGGTGGGACCTAAAATCAGAGAAGTCAGCCAAGGGAAGAGTGAGGGAATGGCTATGCCAAGCAAGAACAGGTTGTGCAAGTCCTGGGCCCAGAAGGAGCTTGGTCGGGAAGACAGAGTCTGGCAGTAGCTTGGGAATCCACAGTTCACAGCAATCCATTGGAAACACATGCAAATTCACGTAAGGATGGAAACTGATATAAAACCAAAGCAGTAGACTTGGACCCAAGCTCGCCTGCAGTTCTATCAGTTGAATTCAAGATCTATCAGCAGGATGGTGGTGGTTCACTGGTACCACTCTCCTCTTTGTGATGCTGGACCTGGGCTTGATTCCAGGCCAAAGTACCCATCTTATCTGTAGAGAGCTGCTTGTTGTTGAAGAGGTTTTACCCGAACTTCCATACTTGGGTGGAGTAGCTATAGACTTGGTGAGCTACTTCTAAAGAACAGCCATTGAAAAACCTATAGATTGCCATGGTTTGAAATCAGCTGATCCTGGGGATGAGCCAGGGGCTCCTCACGAATCAGATGCCACCTGGATGGAAGCTTATAACGACATGATGTCTCAGAGCAGCAAGCTGGTGATCTGGCTGGCCCTGCTTCTGCAGGCATGAAATGCAAATGTATTTAATAACATAGTTTAGTTTTGCTATTAAGAATACACACAGCAAAAAACATACACCAAGTCAAGTTTCTAGACGTACAATTCAGGGACACTGATTGTGAAACCATTCTTCTGTTTTCCTGAGTTCTTCCTCCTCCGATAATATAAACTCCTTGCCCCTAAGCTTCCCAGGTAATCTTTTGAGTTGCTGCTATCAATTTGATTTCACATTGATAGATCTTAAGAGAACATCATGCTCAAGGCAGGCATTCTTTACTAGTTATACTAAACTACTGTTTGGTTGTAAGAAGACTTAAGGGGATATTTTTGGTTTAAGGTTTAAAGAACATCTCAGGGTGACAGTTTCAGGCACTCATTCAACCTCCATTGCTCTAGAAACACTAGTTTTTATGAGTTTTAAAAATTTTGTTCTTCACTTTCCCCCTTTTCATCCGGATTTTTCTGTTGAATCTTTGATCAGATGTTCAGTAATGGTAGCCAGACTTCATGCAGTTTTTTGGGCTTTTTTTGGTGTCATGCAAGGAAAGGGACTCATTTTAAAGTAAGGGCCCCGTGCGTTCTGTTCGTGCTTGTTTGAATAGGAAGGACCAACCATTCTTATGTCGTAAATGTCTCGATGGCATCCTCACACTTCTCACAGAGATCACCAAAGAAGCCTGCCAGCTATTGCAATAAAGGGCAAGGCCAAGGCCAAGACAAAAGGGTAACACCAGTGCCATGCTTTAAGATTAAATGGAGTCACCAGCGGGGGAGAGTTGAGGGGACCAATTCTTCAAATCTTTCCCCTGGGAGCCCCATCACAAGGGTAAGAAAGTTGGCCTAGTTGTTTTGTTTTGGTGAACCTGTGTTGGCTACTAGATGGACATATTTTTAAAAGCTTTCCAATAAACTTTTAGATGCTTTTTGCAAATTTTCTAATGAGGAAAATGTAGTTTGCCAATGTGTGGTTCCCAGAATCAATCTCTCTCTCTCTCTCTCTCTCTCTCTCTCTCTCTCTCTCTCAATCTCTCTCTCTCTCAATCTCTGTCTCTCTCTCTCTCTCCCCCTTTAGATGATCAGCATGCTTGCCTTAGCCCGGGCCCTTACCTGTTTTTACCCAGAGTACTTTTAGTATTTTCTAACTAGTCGTCCTAGTTCCGGTCCTCCACCCAAAGAACTGCCGGAGAGATCTAGTTAAAACTTACACCAGATCCTATCTTAAGGTCGTTTTATCATTATGATTAACAAAATCTGAACTCTCTGTGTTGGCATTCAATATCCTTTATGATTTGACCTTTGCCCGATAGCCATTCTCATCTTCTACCACCCCCCACCCACCGCCCAACTAAGTTTGAACCATGTCAAGCAACTTGCCTTTTTGGTGAATTAACTAATTTTTTAAACATTACTTTTCTATCTTTGCACATTGGGTTCTGAGACAAACATAAACAATGTATAACACTAGATGATATAGTTGCTTAAGACAATACTACCGTCTTTATAGTATTTCCTTCTTCGAGGTTCTGGGGAAACTATGAAAAAACAAACACACCTGAGACTAGGGTCGCGGGACTAGAGTGAACTGGATTGCACGGCTTGTGCGTGCTTCGATCAAGCCAGCTCAGCCTTTGGATGAACAGTTGATGACATGGGAGTGAAGGGTTATGTCATTTTGTTCCCTTAGCAGAACTCTGAAGCCCACAAAAATTCTCACAAAGCCCAAGAGCCACCCCCAAGTCATCCCGTTTGCTTCCTCCGATCAGCTCCAGAGTCTCCCTCCATTGATGCCCTTCCTCAAGTTTTCCTAGCCACATCAACCCTTAAGCCTGTTGCTCAGGGAACCATCTCGGCAACGCAATTCCTGATGTGCTCCTTGGCTTGGCCAAGGGAACAAAGCAGCTACTTTCACTTTCAACTGTTTTGTAGCTCTGTAACCAATGCTAAGCAAGGCCCGGAGACTCTGGTAATAGTGCACACATCTCTCCACTAATTCCTAGTGATTCCTTAAGGATCTATTTTATGCTTCGCCTCTCTGGGAATACTTCTGTAGTGAGATTTATGTGTTCTTACAGACTAAATAGCAATTTGTACAAACAACTATTACAATAGTTGACTTTTAACTCTCTCTCATGAAAACATAAGCTTTATAGGACTATATATCTTAGCATTTAACAGTGTTAGCATATGCAATCGTTTCAGAAAGGTTTATGAAATGGCTATATTTGTATTTTCTCTTATCTGGTTTAGAGTCTAGTATTCCATCTCCATGGTTCTAGAGCAGCGGTTCTCAACCTGTGGGTCACGACCCTTTCACAGTGGTCGTCTGATTCTTAACAGTGGAAGTAGCAATGAAAATAATTTTATGGTTGGGGGTTACCACAACATGAGGAACTATACGAAAGGGTCATGCCATTAGGAGTGTTGAGAGTCACTGTTCTAGACAATACATCTACTTTTACTTTTTTTTTTTTTTTTGCAGGGAGGGAGCGTGGAAGATGATTCACTTTAATTTAGGCATAGAGACACACTTTTACTTCATTTTCCAGACTTTCAAATGTATTTATTAATCGGATTTTGAAAATGATCCATGGCTTAATCTTAGCAGCCATATCTTGCTGTGATTCAGGCCACCAGAGTATCGATTTTTAGGCTTAGAAGTTTAGAGTGATCAGATTCATGATTTTATTTCACAAATGAAGACACACGGAGAGTCTAAGAGAGGTTGAATGGAAACACACTGTTTGTTGGTGGTAGAGTTCAGTTTAGGATCAAGGTCAACTCTCTTCAGATATCTTCATCCACTTGAGTGTCAGAGGCCAAATATGGGTATGGCCCTGAATGCTTTATTTACCAACATGAAGGTCACATTCCTGTGTCAGTCTGGGTAGACTAGAGAAACAAATCCATGGACACACACATGTGTATAAGAAGGAGATTTACATTCAAGAGCAATTAAACATTGAGAAAACATCCCATCCCAGTCCAGATCAAGTCCGTATGTCCAATACAAATGTATAAAGTCCTCTTCAGGCTCACACTTGCAATGATGCCGAATGTAGAAGATCACAGGCCAGTGGGTAGAAAGTCTTTGGATCCAGTGGCATTGGAAACATCTTAGTGCTGGCAGGGGGTCTCTGCATCAGGGTGGGTCCATCTGTCTTGTTAACTGCTATGTCTGCCAGGCTGTGAGCAGAGAGTCTCTCCTACCTCCAAGGAGGAAGTACCAGATTTTCCAGAATTCTCAGGAGAAGGCCATGCCCACACAGAAGCCTCACTGGCTATGATTTGATTGACAGACTAGACTTCACCCTATATACTCTTAATCCTCAAATTGACAAATGATTATATATCTACCACAGCCTCTGAAGGTAAAGATTCATTATTAGCTAATAAGTTAACATTAAAAATTTAATCTGCAGCCTTGTGAATCTGTGACCCACCTTCTTATTTCTAGGAAACCCTGGCTAGAAAAAAGCCCAATAACCCCGTAATGCATAAATAAGTATTGAACTTAGTCTTTTGCTACCTGCTCTCCCTGAGGCTCTTTCATTTGATCACAAATTGCTTCAGCATCTGAGTAGTTAATAACTATTTACCATAAAAAGGCCAAGACATTCCAGTTTGTTTTCTTTAAGTAAATGCAGGAAGAGGAGCAGGAACGTTATACTGTAAATATAAACTTCCCCAGAAGCAAATACGTTTATTAACCAATGGAAGCAAAAATATTTTGTGTAGTCTGCTAATTTTTTATGTTTCATCTTGTTTGCCTTACAAGAGTTGGTTAGAAATCAAGTGGAGTGGGGCTTCTGGAATGACGGCAAACTAGGCAAACACATGACATCGAGATTCAGAGAAAAGGATAGAGAAGTCGGCGAAATCCTGACTAGGAGAAGAACCTGAATGAAAGCCAGGCAAGGAGACAGAGGGTGAACTGTCAGCTAGTCTGACATGGTGCTGCTCTCTTGACCTTTGGCAAGCACCATTTGCCAAGACAGAGGCTTGGCACCCCAGAAACTGGGGGACAACAGTGTGGGAAACCTCCTTTTCTCTTTCACCCTTACGGTCACCAGAAGTGTGGTCAGGTTCTACTCTCATCCACCCCATGGCTGATGACATTGCTTCCTCAGCCCTCCAGCTCTTCCACAACTCAGTCCCTGCTCTGCCTGAGATAAGAGTCAAGCTCTCCTGGATCGATGGACTGGGCACCAACTGTATCATCCTTGAACTCCCCTCATCAGACCAATAGAAATCACAGTGATAAGACCCTGGTCACACAGAGGGGTGGGAGCTCCTTCTATAACCAGCCTCCCTGTGCACAGAGCCCTTCTGTGCCCCAAGGAGGTCCTTCTAGGAATAAGTACCCTGACTTTTGCACAAGTTACAACTAGATCAGGTGCGTTGGCCACAGAAAACTTACAGGCCTGTGGGAATTCCATGTAGGATTGCTATCCCACCCCCCACAAGAAGACAAAACATCAGTTCTTTGAAAGGATGAACAAAATCAACAGCCCATGGGTAAATCCAACAAAGGAAAAGAGGGGAAATATTCCAATAACACGAATAAGAAATTCAATGGGTGACCTCCCAACAGACCAAAAGGAAAAAAGAAAAAGGATAAAAACCAGACTATCATGAAGAACTCTACTACAAAAACACTGAAAACCTGGAAGATATGGACAAATTTCTAGAAAACACACTACCTACCTAAACTAATATAGACCAAAGTAGAAAACTTGAACATCAAAATCACGATCAAAGATGAAATTGACCATGTCATTAAAAAACTCAAACAATAACAAAGATAAACCTGGGCTCATGTAGCCTTACTGGTGAGTTCCAGCAAACTAACATTTAGAGAAGAGCTGACAACCAGTTCTACTCCTAACCCTTCCAGAGTACAGAAAAGGATGAAAAAATCCCAAAGTCATTTTGTGAAGTGAATGTAACCCTGACACCAGTGCCAGGCAGAGGCATCACGAAAAAATGGAAATTACAGACTGATATCCCTCATAGATGCAAAATTCTCAATGACATCCTGGCCAACAGAATCCAACTATACATACAAAAGTTATACATCATGGTCAAGTGGAATCCATGTGAGGGATGCAAGGATGGTAGAAAAACATTAGAAAAACAAGGTAATCCATCACACAGATCCAACAGATCCCAAGAACCACATGCTCATATGAATTGATACAGACAAGGCATTTGGCAAGATCCAACACCAATTCATGATAAAAACTCAACAAAATGATTGTAGAAGGATGACAAAATAATAATTTATAAATTATCAAGGGTACAAGAGGGAGGAGGGAATGGGGAGGGAAGGGGGAGGGAGGAGAAAAAATGAGGAGCTGATGCCACAGGGGCTTAAGTGGAGAGCAAATGTTTTGAGAATAATCAGGGCAAGGAATGTACAAATGTGCTTTACACAATTGATGTATGTATGGTTTGTGATAAGAGTAGTATGATCCCCCAATAAAACGATTAATAAAAAGATTGTAGAAGGTAAATTCCTCCATATAATCAAGGGCATATGCACAAAACCAATGGCCGTCATTACTCTCTCTGTGGAGAAAGCGAAAACGTTTTCCTTGAGAACAGGAACCAGCCGAGGATGCCCTTTCCCCACTACTATTCAAGATTGTGCTGCCAATCTCAGCCAGAACTTAAAGGTAAGGATGGGAAATTAAAGGCATTCAAATGGACAAAAAAATTAAACTCTGTTTTCAGGTGATTTGATCATATATATAGAAAACCCCAAAGATTTGGCAAGAAAATTGTTGGGACTAATAGAAACATTAAGCAACGTACAAGAGCAACATACAACAATCAGTTGGATTCCTTTATGGTAACATAGAGAGCTCTGAGCATGAAATCAGGAAAATAATATCATTTACAGTAGTTACCCAAAACATGAAATACTGAGTAATACATCTCACCAGAGAAACAAGAGCCCCGTGTAAAGAAAATTACAAAACACAGTTAGTAAAACAATCTTACAACTCAAATAATAATACTGTATGTGGATTCTGATTCATAAAACTGAGTCAAGGTAGGAGCTGGAAGAAATGGAATGTTGGACAGAAGAAATAAAATGCTGTGGAATCGTATGGCTAGTAAGAGAATCAGGTATAGAATCCTACACTTGTTATTTTTTTTAAAAGCAATATCTTTTGGCACAAAAAATGTAGATTGAACACACAAGTAAATTGAATACCCACCCAAAGCCACATCTGTTTATTTATGTTTAAGATGTGATGCTTTCAGTGGACCACTTCTTCCTTTCACCCTCTATTCCACCTGCCTGTACTGCATGTGAAGCACATTATATACATTTCCCAATGGCTTGTTCACATGTCTCTCAACAGGTAGAATGCTTTGGAGGGCAGAGTTCATGTCTCACTTTTATTTCTAGAGCGTGATACACCAAAGTCACTGCCTTTGCATCAGATCTGATTCATAGGGACCCTGTCGGAAAAAGCAGAACTTCCCCTCTGGGTTTCCAAGGCTGCAAATTTTTATGGGAGCAGAAAGCCTCATCTTTCTCCTTCAGAGAAGCTGGTAAGTTTGAACTGTTGACTGCGTGGTTAGCAGTCCAACGTGTAGCCCTGGTGTGGTGCAAGTAGGTACTTAATATTCTATGAATGGTTAAAGTCGTGGAAGACCTTTGAGATTTAGCAATGAGTTTCTGAGGACAGGATGATTTAGTGGACGCAAACAGTAAGAAAACAGTATGGGTTTTGTCATTTTGTCCTCAAGCTGACTTACTAAAAGAATGTTTCATATGAAAGCTGATATAAATGGGTCATAAAACAGAAATAATTTAGAATGTACAGATACTTATTCTGTATAGTTAATATATATCAGTAAGCCATTGCTCTTTAAAGCTTTAATTTCACAATGTGCCACAAAAATGACCTGTAAAATGCTTTCTATCCTCACTGAGATATTAAGTTCCTTGGCAACTCTTAGGGTTTTCAGATAGCTCCCCCGCTGCCCCCCAATAATCTGGAATACTGAGATTGTGTCTTGTTGGGTCGCTGATTAAATGACTTGACGCTAAGATGCGTAACTCCATGTTTGGCACTCGGTAAATACTGCATAAACATTCGCTTGTATTCAATCTTTAGAGCGGTTGCTGTTTTTAGGTGCCCATGAGTCATCTCTGATGCAGACACATCTGAGGATACAAGAGAATGAACCACTGGCTGGTCCTGTCCCATCCTCTCAATTGCCGAATTTGAGCCCATGGTCGCAGCCATTGTGTCACTTCGTCTCGTCGCGGGTCTTCTTCATTTTTGCAGGTCTTCACTTTACCAAGCACGATGTCCCTTTCCGGGGCTGGTCACTCCTGTATGGGGGAGGGGAAGGCTTGCCGGCAGACCACGATATTTTCCAGCAACACCATGATTCAAAAACATCAATTCTTCAGTCTTCCTCCTTCACGGTCCAGATTTCACATGCATGCGGGGCAACGGAAACCACAATAACAACAAACATGGCTTGGGCCAGGCACAGCTAGCCCTCAAAGTGACATCAATTCTCTTTATAACTTTAAATAGATTATGCGTGACGATATGTCTGATGCAGTACATCATTTGCTTTCTTGCTCCTGCTTCCTTAGGCATGGATTGTGAATCTAAGTAAGATGAAATCCTTGACAATATCAATGTTCATCATTTACATGATGTTGTCTCTTGGATCACTATGTGAGGATTTGGGTTTTCTTTCAGTGAGTTGAAATCCATACTGAAGGCTGTCGTCTTTGATCTTTATAACTAGTTATTCAGCTATCCAGCATCAGCTTAATATAGAGAGAGTCTTAACAATACGCAGGGTTTTCATATAATAAGAGGAGCCCTGGTGTTTGGTAGGTAAAGCCCACCGGCTGCTCTGCTGGAGACAGTTGGAGCTATTTGCTTCTGTCAATGTTTACAGCCTGAAAAGCTCAATGGTGAAATTGGACTCTGTCCTATCGTTACACAATATGTCAGAATCAATTTGATAGTAGTGGGCCATTTAATTGAACATACTATTCTGTGGAATTAGTGAAACTCATTTGGAACGTGCCCTCTTTCCTTGATATATGTTTTCAGAATGAATTAAGCCCATTGAGGCTTATGTTCATAGATTTGGGAAGACATGAATTCATTCGAGGATTTTCATAGCTACCTCAACAGGCCAATTGAAGATAAATTGAAGAAATTAGGACGTCATGTTCCAATCAAAATGGAGCCTTCCCACAAATTAAAACCAAGTTCAAAAACAGGTGAATGCAATATTAAACAATGAGGTCTGTGTATTATTATTAGTATATCTATAATGAAAGTCCAATGGGCACTGAGAGTAAAAATTTAAGCTCATACTAGCTATAGCAGGCTTCATTGGCTCATACTTTAGTAAACCACAGGGGCTTTGAGGCAAATGAAAGTGGACGGTGCCCTGATCAGAGCACACAGGAGCAAATGAAGAGGGAAGAAAAGTGAGTGGAACACATCATGGCCCACCAAGGCCCGAGGTTGACATTCCTGCTCAGAGCAACCAATATACAGAGAGGACCATAGGGCCAGCCCCACCAACAGACACAATGTCCCCCACTGACCCATAGTGCTTTGAGGGACAACACTGGAGACACAGTGCGGGAATTGTGCCTGACCTGACCCCACCACTCTGGAATGAAGTATTAAGAGCGTGCAACAGAATAGCAAGGGGAGCAAAGCAATGAAGTCCCCAGGGAGTACCAAAAATAGGCTTTGGGGCCAGGGCATGGCACCCCAGCAGACTCCACCAGAAAACAATCCTAAAGGTCAACAAACAGATCTAGAACTATTTATAGGCTTTTCCTTTTTGTTGTTGTTGTTGCTGTTGTTTTTATTTCTTTGGTGGTTTTGTTATGCTCTGTCTTGTATTTGTGCTTATTATTGTCTCTGCATATCTATCTAGATAAGGTAGGCGGGATAAACAATCCAGAGGAGAAAACAATAGGAACAACAATTCCAGGGCTATACGGAAGAGGGGGCCATGGAGGAAAGGAAGTGGATGTTAAAAAACCCTGGGACAAGGGAACAACAAGTGATCTAAAATCAATGGTGAGGAGAGTGTAGGATGCATGGTAGGGCTTGATCAAGGGCAATGTAAATGAGAGGAATTACTGAAAACTCAATGAAGGCTGAACATGATAGTGGGTCAAGAAAAAAGTAAAAGGAAATAGAGGTAAGAACTAGGAGACAAAGGGCATTTATAGAGGTCTAAACACAGTCATATACATATATAAATATATTTAAATATAATGATAGGGGAATAGATCTATGTACATATATTCATAGATTTAATATTAAGGTAGGAGACAGACATTAGGCCTCTGCTCAAGTACTCCCTCAATACAAGAACACTTTGTTCTAATAACTTGGCATTCTGTGATGCTCACCTTCCCAACACGAATGCTGAAGACAAAATGGGTGCATAAGCAAATGTCGTGAAGAAAGTTGATGGTGTATGACTATCAAAAGACATGGTATCTGCGGTCTTAAAGGCTTGAAGATAAACAGGCGACCATGTAGCTGAGAAGCAACAAAGTTCGCATGGAAGAAGCACACAAGTCTGTGTGATCATGAGGTATCAATGGGATCAGGTATCAGGCATCAAAGACCCAGAACAAAAAAATCATTTTATTGTGAATGAGGTGGGGTGTGGAGTGGAGACCCAAAGCCCATCTGTAGAAAAGTGGACATCCCCTTACAAAAGGGTCACAAGGAAGAGATGTGCCAATCAGGGGGCAGTATAACACTGTTGAAACACACACCTTTCCTTTAGTTCTTTAATGGTTCCTCCCCACCACGATCATGATCCCAGTTCTACCTTACAAATCTGGCTAGACCAAAGCACATACATGGGTACGGATAAGAGCTGGAAACAGGGAATCCAGGTTTGATAAACCCTTCAGGACTGATATTGAGAGTAGCGATACCAGGAGTGTAAGGAGAAGGTGGGGGAGAGAGGGGGAACTGATCACAATGATGTACATATAACCCCCTCCCAGGGGGATAGGCAACAGAAAAGTGGTGAAGGGAGACATTGGTCAGTGTAAGACATGAAAATATAATAACAATTTATAAATTATCAAGGGTTCAAGAGGGAGAGAGGGTGGGACAGGGAGGGGAAAAATGAGAAGCTGATACCAAGGGTTCAAATAGAAAGAAAATGTTTTGAAAATGATGATGGCAACAAATGTACAAATGTGCTTGACACAATGTATATATGTATGGATTGTGATAAGTGTTGTATGAGCCCCCAATAAAATTATTTAAAAAAGAAAGAAAGAAAAAAAAGAAAGTCGACATGCCGTCTATATTAATCACAATCAACAAACCATAATGACCAGTGAAGGCATTCTGAAAATATTCTGATTATTTTTCTACATTGTAAAACTATAACATTTAATCCCCTTATACTTTTATACCTAATTTGAAAATTCAAGAATTTTCTATTTGGTTCTTAACTTTTTTTTAGCATTTTATTAGAAGCTCTTAGAGATATTATTACAATCCATAATTCCATTAGATCTATCACAGCTGTACAATTGCTGCCATCATCATTTTCAATACATTTTCTTTCTTCTTAACTCCTTGATATCAGTTCCCTTGATCACTTCCCACCCCCTACCCCCCTTGAGGCATTAATATCTTATTATTATTATTATTGTCTTTTGTGTGTGTGTGCCATAACTTACACCTTCCAATGTATCCATTCACCTAAAATTCTGATGTTTGTTCCCCTCCAGTGGGGTTATACAGTCATTGTTGCTATTAATTCCATACACACACACACACACACACACACACCCTCCCATTCCCATAACCTCAGGGAGTCATTACTCTCATTACTGTTTCTGAGGGGTTTATCTGTCTTTCATGCATCATAAGATCTTAATTGTACCAATGTACATATGCAGATTTAGCAAGGTTAGGGAGGTAAAACTAAGGCCTCATAGTAGGAGGAGGATATTCAAAAGAACTTGGGGATAGTTATGTGTTTCATCAGTGCTCTACTGCACTCTGGCTATATCATCCCGTCTGTGAGGGACTGTCCAATGATCTTACAGTGGGTTCTGGGTCTCCAGCTTCCCTATGCTCCTTGAAGCATCAACTTTCTTGCTTGCTTTGAACTTCTGATACCGATTCCGATCTACACCTCGTGGTCACACAGGCTGGTGTGCTTCTACCATGTGGGCTTTGTTGCTTTTCAGCTAGACAGCCACTTGTTTACCTTCAAGCCTTTAAGATCCCAGACGCTATATCTATTGATAGCCGTGCACCATCAGCTTTCTTTGCCACATTTGCTTATGCACCCCTTTGTCTTCAGGGATCATATCAGGGAGGTGAGCATACAATGATATGATATTTTGTTCCTTGATGCCTGATAACTGATCCCTTTGGCACCTCATGAGCAGGCAGGCTGGTGTGCTTCTTCCATGTAGACTTTGTTGCTTCTGAGCTAGATGGCCACCTGTTTAACTTCAAGTTGGTGCTTAATTTTAAGAACAGAATCCTGGGTTGTTTTCCTTTTTCAAAGCTGGAAACTCAATGATAACACTACTCCAAACATATGTAAATGGAGCACCAGCAAATATGCACCAAGCATCACTTCATGTAATTAGAGGAATCTACTCTAAGTATGGATCTATCTGTACGATGCTGTATGCAATAAGATAATATATAAACCTACAAGGAATGCCAGTTAATATTTTTTACATGTATGCCATAACCACTAAAGCCAGTGATGAAGAAATAGAAGAATTCTACCAGTTTCTTCAGTTTGAAAGTGATCAAACATTCACTCTGCACGCATTGATAATTAATGGCGATTGGATTCAAAAGTTGGAAACAAAGAGGAAGGATCAGTAGTTGGAAAAATGACCTTGGTAACAGAAAAGGAGAAAGAGATATGATTGAACTTTGTGAAATCAATTACTTTCTCATTATACATATCTCTTTTCAATAACATGAAGAGAAACTCCATGTATAGTTTTTTGGCAGGAATACACAGGAACCAAATTTATGACATGTTCCATAATTTTAGAACAATTTGGAAATATATGAAAGCATAGGAGAGGTATTCAACCTGTGAGTCAGGCCACAGCCTGATGGTGCCTCCTGTGGGTATGGTCCTCTCATGAATTCTGTTTGTATAAAAAGTGTTTTTCTAAATTCAGTTTTTCCTAATTCAAAACACAGTTCTTGTTCTTGGGAAAGACTGGGAGTAAAATGGTTCTGTCTCCATAAATAAAACAATTTAGAGAGTTGCAGCAACAAACCGAACCCACAGAGAGAGGTAAAAAACAACTTTCGGAACTTTGCTCAATTTATTCAAGTAATTTTGTTCTAGTTATTAGAAAATAATTTCTTTAAAAAATCATTTTATTAGGGGTTCATACAACTCATCACAATCCATACATACATCAATTGTGTAAAGCACATTTGTACATTCATTGCCCTCATCATTCTCAAAACATTTGCTCTCCACTTAAGGCCCTGGCACCAGGTCCTCAATTTTTCCCCTCCCTCCCCACTTCAGCCTCCTTCTCCCTCCCCACTGCCCCCCTCCCTCATGAACCCTTGATAATTTAAAAATTATTATTTTGTCACATCTTGCACTGTCTGATGTTTCCCTTCACCCATGTTTCTGTTGTCAGTTCCCCAGGGAGGAAGTTATATGTAGATCCTTATAATCGGTTCCCCCTTTCCACCCTACCCACCCTCCCTCCCTCCAACCTCCCACTATCACCACTCTCACCACTGGTCCTGAAGGAATCACCTGTCCTGGAGTCCCTGTGTTTCCAATTCCTATCTGTACCAGTGTACATTCTCTGGTCTAGCCAGATTTGTAAGGTAGAATTGGGATCATGATAGTGGAGGGGAGGGAGGAAGCATTTAGCAACTAGAGGAAAGTTGTATGTTTCATCGTTGCCACATTGCACCCTGACTGGCTCATCTCCCCATGACGCTTCTGTAGTGGGATGTACAGTTGCCTACAGATGGGCTTTGGGTCTCCACCCTGCGCTCCCCCTCATTCACAATGATATGAGAAAATCAATTCTCTATTGTAAAATTTCCTACACTCTAACGAACAATTTCAGTGCATATAACTTAGATTAAAGCAAGTTTTTGCACTCTTAGAAGTGTCTGGATATAAGCCTTAAATAAGCTTCTTCATTTAGGCCGTAGATATGTAGTCATCTATCAAATTGTTATAATTACATTTATCAAACATCTGCTCTATGAAGAAACCTTCACACACATTTTCATCCTTACAGCAAGTTTGTTGAGGGAGTGCAGTGAGTCGAAATTTAGGTCTGAGGAAATTCCTGCTCAGTTTGGTTCAGTCATTTCAAGCAGCAGTTAGGTGTTGAATTGGTCAAATATACAACAGAATGAAACACCGCCCGAGCCTGAGCCATGGTCACGTTGTCTTTATGTTTGAATCTATTGTTGGCAGTTGTCAACCCATCACATTGAGGACCTTTCTCATTTTTACTGACCTCCTACTTTTACCAAGCAGGAAGTCCATTCCTAAGGGCTGGTCTCCCTGATGGTACGTCTAAAGTAATGAGACAAAAATCTCACCATCCTTCTGCTAAGGAGCATTCTTCCTCCCAGGCGGGTTGGCTTGTTCTTCTAGCAGCGTGTGGCACTTTCCATGTTCTTTGCTGGCACCATAAGTCAAAGGCATCCGCTCTTCTCTGGTTTTCCTTCTTCAAGGCCCAACTTTCCCATTCATGTCAAGTTACTGAAAATTCCATGGCTTGGGTAATGCACCTTAGTCTTCAAAGTGACATCCTTACTCTTCAATGCTTGTAAGAGATCTTGTAAAAAATTTTTTTTGACAAAAAAAAAAAAGAGAGCTCTTATGCAGCAGATGTACCCAATGCAATGTGTCCTTTAATTTCCAGACTCTTGATTCCATGAATGTTGATTGTAATCCAAGTAAAATGAAATCCTTGACAACTTCAATCTTTTTTTGGTTTATCACAATGTTGCCAATTGGTCCATTGGTGAGGATTTTTGTTTGCATGGAGTTATAATTCAGATCGGAGGCTTTAATTGTCATCAATATATGCTTTATGTCCAAGCATCAAGGCTCATCTCAAACCCCAGCTCATCTGGTGGCACTGCTTGAGAGCAACTGCTTATTGCTGTACAACATACAACTGATGCAGAGTGGAATGATTTATGATCACTTTTGATAGTCTTAGTTCTTTAAAAGACATAAATATAATGCTAATAAAAATCCATTCCATAAGAAGGCCATTGCGCCCTCCTTTATAATTCATTTTCCTGCCATCTCCTTTTCTCTTGCCTCACTTGTGATATTTGTAGAATATTATTATTAATTTGCCAATTTTTCCTCTGCCGGCACCTACTTCTCATCTCACATGGCATTACCTTAAAGGAATTTCCTTTCACATCACTCAACCAAAGTTAGCACTTTAATTCACACAGGTCATGATTGTGGCATAGTTTTTGCTAAGAGTTTCCGCTTCGAAAACAAATTATGTTTGGGGTGAAAGTTCACACAGAAAGTTAGGTTCTTATTTAGCAACGCCTAAGCAATTTGTTCAGTGACCATGCTTCCTTTCCACATAGATTGTCGATCTTTTCACTCTGGCGATTGTGGTTCAGATTTATCACCTTTGAAATCAGTGGCCAATAAAAGAACTCTTCCCAGGGGTTTGGTGAAATTAAGTGCCAAATGACACAGAGAATGAGAAAGAGATACATACCGCTGGTCCTACTGGCTATTCTATTCAGCTATTCAACTGAAATTTCCAACGACTTGGAAGAATCTAGTCGATATAGCCCCAGAAGATCTGTGTTATGAGCTTATCTGTTGCTGAACCAGCTCAGAGAACAGAGAGAGTCGAGGTTCAAGACTTCACTTTGAAGGCCCAGGTGCACAGCAATACAAAAATAACCAGTTGCTATTGAGTTGATTCTGACGATGGCATTCCCCTGTGTATCAGAGTAGCTTTGTGCGCCATAGATTTTCATTTGGTGACTTTTCGCAGGCATCTCTGAGCTGATCATCCTTTTGGGTATCACTAAGCCCCATTCACTCTTAATACTACAATAGTTAATGTATATAGACTGATTTCTAAGCGCTAGGCTCTGTGTTGTGTCAGCACGATTTAATTTCATCCTCCTTAATACGTAGAGTTGCATTGTGGCTGACTGCATGGACGCTGGAGCCAGACTCATGGTGCTCTATGTCCTTGGACAAGCAATGGAAATTCTCTGTGTTTCAGTTTCCATGTGTGTCAAATGTGGATAATAATATGTGGTAGTTACATAATTTTGTGTCAACTTGAACTATGGGGTGGAGTCTAGCTCTCAATCGGGTTACAGCATGATGACCTCATTTGGAGGTGCCACTGGGATAAATGGCCCTCTGGAAGTAAGCCTCTCTCTCTCTCTCTCTGCCTAGTTTTCCTACTGGCGAGCCATTTGGGGACCTGCTGGAGATCTGTGGGAGCCCTGGGGATGTGTTCACTGCCATTGGATCCAGAAGACTTTGCACCCACCGGCCTGTGATCTTCCTGCACTTTACATCATCGCATGTGGCTGCGTGAATCTGAAGAGGGAGTCGTGGACTTGAGTTGGACTGGCTGGGATGTTTTCTTTGTAGAAATGCTTGCTATGGGGTGATTTGTGCGCCACAAAAAGATCTTAACTCCTAGCCCCTAGTGCCTGGATTGTATCTGGAAATAGTCTTTGCAGATATACTTCATTATAGGTCACACTGGAGCATGGTAGGCCCTAAACCAATAGCACTGGTGTCCTAATCAAAAGAAGAGCGACCCAGGGAAGAGGCCCTGGGAAGGCAGAGGCTGGAGTTACACGCCCATCAGGCAAGAGGCTTCCAGAAGCTGAGAGATAAGAACAACAAGGTCTCCCAGAGCCTTGGCAAGAACACAACCCTGCCGACACTTTGGCTTCAGACTCCCAGACTCCAGAACTGTGAGACAATACAGTTCTGTTGATTTCAGCCACATACTTTGTGGTAATCTTTTACAGCAGGAAATTAATACATGCCCTGACAACAGGGGAGAAACAGCGAGAGCTTACTCTAACATAGTGTATCTCAAACGTGTTTTTAAGATGAGGACGTCTGCTAGCGAAGCGAAGGCTGCTGGGGTTAGCAGGCAGTTTTCACTTTCATTAAGTAGAGATGCACAGCAGAAAGGTGGGTGAAAGGAGACAGTGGATGGTGTAAGGCATGCAAAAAATGTATAAATTATCAAGGGGACATGGGGGAGGGCAGGAGGGGAAAATTGGGAGCTGATGCCAGGGGCTCAAGTGGAAAGAAAATGTTTTGAAAAAGATGATGACAACATATGTACTGATGTGTTTGATACAATGGATGGATGTATGGATTGCAATAAGAGCTGTAAGAGCCCCCAATAAAATAAAACTTAAAACTTAAAAAAAAAAGTTGTCGCTTTAGACGCCAGCCTTCCCCAGACGATGATCTCACTGGGGGAAGCAATATGTGACTTTACTGCAGGAAAGTTTTTTGTGCAAAAATGTGACTCCTGCCAGGAATGTCATATGTTTCAGTTAACTTTTTCCCCAGGAGTCAGGGGGATTTCCCAAGCTCCAGACGGATACAGGGGTCTGGTGGTGCAGTGGTTAAGTGCTTGGCTGCCAGCCCCCAAGTCAGTGGTTTGAAGGTACCAGTTCTTCTGCAGAAGAAAGCTAGGGTCGTCTGCTTCTGTAAAGATGACAAGCTTTGAACCCTCTGGGGACAGTTTGATCCTGTCCTATAAGGTCATCATGAGTCAGAATCAGCTCATGACAGTGAGCTTGGTTTGGGGGAGTCCACGTAACGGAATGCTATTCAGAAGGCGCTAGCTCAGGGCTGCAGAGAGAGGCTGAATTTTACATGCTCCATCTGGTTCTGGTTGACATGAACCCTCTGTTCTATTTTCCTCAAGGTGAAAGTCCAATTCACTTTGAGAATGGTGATGCCTTATTACATCGGAAGGAAATGATTGTGATTTCTGCTGTTGCTATGACTCTTTATGCCTTAATACATTTATTTAAGTAAGGTGAGGGCCCTTACTTGAGCCCTTCCAGGGCTCTCCAAGAATAAAATCACGCAGCTGAGAACCCATCCAATATTCTGCCCCTGTCCAATCCTTCCCAATCCTTTGCTGCACTGTGCACTCTCTACCACCATGCTGTCGAGCAGTCATTGCACGCACACGGTGCAGCCGTAATTAACGTTCCCCGTGTTGACTCTCAGGAACTACAATACCACGAAGCACCCTTCAGAACTATCAAGGAGAAATTAAATTATGCTCAATATAGGTTTAGAGCAATTTTACCAGGGATTTAGAGCACCTCTAACAGGGTTGGGCTAGAGCTGGCTCCTACTGGATTTTGTGAACAAATGTTAAATAGAAAGGCATTTTGTAAGCCAGATGTTAAACCGTTCACATTGGCCATGGGGGGAGTATTTACATCACAGAAATTGACATCTGCTGCAAATCAGAGCTTCTTTTCCAGAACGCTGGCTTACCACCAAGCCACTGTCAATGCCTTTGAAATGGTAGAATCCAGGCACTCCCCATTAGCTAGAAAAGCAATCTCACTTGTGTTGAACAGTGGATGGTGACTCTGGCTCGGGTGAAAAGCCAGTTCATAACGGTGGCTGGTGTAACACATTGCCACGCATTTGGTGGCCTCAAACAACCAGAATTTCTTCCCTCCCAGAGGTGGAAGTCCGAACTCAGTACCACTGGGTGAGAACCAAGGTGTTTGTAGAGCAGTGGTTCTCAACCTTCCTCATGCCGCGACCCTTTAATAGAGTTCCTCATATTGTGGTGACCCCCCCAATCATAACATTATTCTCGTTGCTACTTCACAACTGTCATTTAGCTACTGTTATGAATCAGCAAACCCCTGTGAAAAGGTCATTCGACCCCCAACAGGGTTTGGCTGCCAGGACTCCCTGATGTATGGTAAATGACATCAATCTCCACGGCCAGTGTCATCAAATGTCCCTTTGTTCTCTCACCACATTGCTTTCCCTCTTATAGGGACACTTGTGATTGCGTTGAAGGGCCACTGTGGGATAGTGATTTACTTGATGTGGTTCTTCCAACTATATTACCTGTCCCCTGTCCCCCACCCCACTACAGTTTTTGTAATTCCCACCAACTAACTGTGTGGGACCACACAGATTGGACACGCTTTCTCTTCACTTGATGGCTCTGGGTAAGAGGAGGGTGGGAAAGCTGCGGGCAGGATTTTATGCTTCAGTTGTGAGAGATTATTAGGGTTAATTGTGGTTGTACGACCTGGGCAATCTAATGTGGGGGTTAGCTGAGTGGGTCACCCCCACTAGCTTTAAGCTGAACGATCTCAAAAGCAGCAGGAGGAAACTCACTGGCATCATCAAGAATGAAAAGGCAGATGGCAAAGTGTGGGGAAGAAACCAGATGGTGCCTGGCTATCTTGAATAACAGTGTCTGGGGTCTTCAAGGCTTGCCCCAAAGCAAGCAGCCATCTAAAGGAGGAGCCAACTTGTCCACATGGAAGAAGCACACCCGCCTGTATGATCCAAAGGGAGCTAATAATAAGATCCAAACCTGGGGAAGGGAACAGTACCATCGTCTAAATTCTTTACCCAGTTTGCACAAAGCTTTGGATGATAGTGGAGGCTCACAATCTACTTGCAGGGATCTTATGTGAGAGGATCCTCCAGTAGATCTCCAATGTACATAGGCCGGGATCATCTACAGGCCAAATATCAGCCCAAAGACATTGTTCAATGGATTTTAGCACCTGTACTGAGACTATAAGGTGACATCTTATAATTTGATCTCCCTATGGGCTCAATGTAAAATTCTTCTAATTTTAAAATAGTTTCGACTTTCTTAAAAAAGGAATAAAGGAAAGAGAGGAAGGAAGGAGAAAAGAAAAAGCCGGAGTGGAGAACCGTGTGCTGAACCTCCTGAATGCGGTAGACAGAAATTTTGGCACCAGAGAAGTAGCAGCATCCCTGGCAGCAGTGCCAAGGGAGGCTTGTTTGCCGTGTGAGGCCTCTCCAGGCACTCGATTGTAGAAACCAGGTTTGCTGACTCATGGAGCTAGAGCTGAGTACTTTCTGGCTGCGGCTGACGGCAGAGTGGTAAGCCCTTTGAGTATTCTTACGCAGTGCTGAAAGAGCTCAGTGACATGGTCTGAGTGGGCGGAAGTCGAAGGGCTGCATGACTGAGAGACGACAAACCAGAGAGTCATGCCTGAGTGTGAGCATGGCTGAGAAGAGATTGTTCGGACGGGAAGAACCGTATCCTGAGCATTTCTAGTTCTGAATTGTAGCCTGTTAAGTTCCCAAATGTCGTTAGGTGCCACAGAGACAGTGCTGACTCATAGTGACCCTGTATATAACAGAACAAAACGCCACCCAGTCCCCTGCTGTCCTCACAATAGTTTCTATGATAGATTATATTGTGGCAGCCACAGAGCCAATCCAATGTGCTGAGGGCTTTCCTCTTTATTGCTGCCCCACCAAGCATGATGGCCTTTTCCAGGGAATGATCTCTCCTGATACCATGTCCAAAATACATGTGACCAAGCCTGGACACCCTTGCTTTAAAGAGCATTCAGGCTGCAGTTCTTCCAAGACGATCTATTGGATCCTTTGGCAGTCCATGGTACGCTTGGTATTCTTCGCCAGCACCGTCAGATCAAAAGCATCCATTCCATTTTTGCTTTCCATCTGCAGCGTTTAACTTTCACATGCATAGGAGGCATTTGGAAATACCATGTCTTGGGTTAGGGGCGCCTCAGTCCTTCAAGTACCATCCTTGCTTTCCCACACTTTGAAGAGGTCTGTGCCTCGGAGTTATCCAGCGCAATGTGTCATTTGATCTCCTGACTGCTGCTAATAATCATGAATATGGGCTGTGAATTCTGTGAGCCTGTTGCAATGGATTACCAAAAGACAGTACTGGGGGAGCGATGGTTGGTGGCAGAATTAACGAAGAAGTTTGGATGGAGGAGGTATGGCTGAGGTTGGATGGTGAAGGCATGTCAGGCCTCTGTCCCATAGGACATGCCTGGCCTAGGGATGATGCAGACGGTGATGGTCTTTTCTCCCTGTGAAACGAGCTGTTGCCCTCATGCCCGGTTCACTCCCATCCAGATAATTCAGGCCAGTTTTCTTATCTCGTTAAGTGAAGTTGTTAACTTACTCACATCTGCAAAGACTCCTTGTGCAAATCAGAGAACACTGACTGGTTCCGATGACGGAGTGGTCGCTTTTCAGCCGTTGCAATATCCATCTGAGCAGACCTTTATAATACAGATGTACTACACGTGTGTAATGTTTATCACAAGTTACAAAACCCTTTTTGAGCCATCTTCATGATGGTGATAGAGGCGGCTCTTATCTTTGAGTACCTCCTATGAGCCAGCCCAACGACTTAGCACATTCTCTTTGTCTTATTCTTATTCTGTTTTTTGAATAAGGAAAGATGCGGGGCAGTGTCATAAATGCTTTCTTTGGGGCATCGGAATCCAAATGGCTAGGTCTGGATACAGGCTCCCCTCCCTTCTACCATTTAGCTCAACATCATTCTCTGGGTTATTAAAAAACCGACTCTCCCATTTTGGCTTTTCCTGGGGATCCCACCCTGTGGTATAGTGGTGACAAGTTGGGCTGCTAACTTCAATTCAGCAGTTCAAAACCACCAGCCACTCTGCAGGAGAAAGATGGGGCTTTCTACTCCTGGAGAGAGTCAGAGTCTCAGCAACTCCCAAGGGCAGTCCTGCCCTGTCCGATTGGGTTGCTCTGAGTTGGCATCGACTCCATGGCAGTGAGGTCCCATTATGTAGCCTAGTTTTCCTACTCTACTTCCATAGTTTTCAAGTCTGCCTTTTGCTGACTGTTATAGTGCTTATATTTAACATCAATATTTGGCTTAATCAGGAATACTATAGAGAGTACATCTAGTTGCTGAAATTGGTCTCTTTAGTAGGCAAAGTCTGCAACTAAGGAATGGGAAGCTTGAGGCCAAGGTCAATTCCTGGGCAAAGCTGTAATTGGCAATGACCTCTCTCAGGAGGTAGTTTGGGGAGAGCCATGAACCATGCTTGCTGGTGATAACCCTGTCATTCTCCATCCTGCTGTCTTTGAATAGCCCACTTTCCAGCTGTTCTCTTCCGGTCTGTCTGCTTCATTTCTACAGTTTTCAGCAGAGGAAGGGGCGGGGATAGAAATTTACATTCAGTGACGGCCTACTATGTATCCAGCTCTATGCTGGGAGCTTTAATTATTGGGCCAAGGATGCTATAAAATTCAAGACATTTTCTTGTGTTATTCTTTGTAGCTGTCATGAATAATCGGGTGGAATTGTTTTAGAGATGTTATATAATAAGTCTAATGGGTTCCAGTAGCATGTCTATTTTTCTGTTAAAATATAGTCTGCAGTTGTGAATAAAGGCCAATTGGATCTGGTTTATATGCTAGCTAATGTTTTATGCAGGAATTTAGGTCAGATATGCTTAGTTGGATATACTATATGGCCTTTGGTGAATTTTGAATATAAGCAGAAAATGAATTCACAGAAACTGGGTACAGTCAACACTAGCAGGCCAAGAGGAGAATCAGTTCTCAGTGTTGCACAAATATTTAGTGGTTGACTATTAACCTAACCTAACCCAACCCAACCAACTGCCATTGAGTTGATTCCATCTCTTAGTGACCCTATAGGATAGAGGAGAATTGCCGCATTGGGTTTCTGGCACTTTAAATCTTTATGGGCTCAGACAGCCTAATCCTTCTTTTGTGGAGTAACTGCTGGTTCGAACCCCTGGCCTTATGGTTAGCAGCTCAAGATGTAGTCCACTATGCACCAATGAGTCCTATGGTGCGATTCTACAGTTCTATGCTGAGATAGTTAAAGTTTATTGTGCCAACCTGGCCAATAAACACATATGAGGTTAATTGAAAGACGGAGGGACAAATGGCTTGGTGAGCCTTGCCTTTCTAGTTCTCGGGTCTCTGACTTTCTGATGGTCGGACCAGGGTGCAATTGCCTTAGCCAGTCCCTGCTTCAGCTGGCAAGACTCACTTCCTGCAAGATGTCTCCAAGGAGAAGCGACATGGACTTACCCTAATGTACCCCTGGGTGCTGGAGCAGCCGTGTGGAGACCCCTGCCAGCGCTGAGATGCTTACGTGCTAACTGATTCAACTTTCTTCCTGCAGTCGGCATCATAGTGTGTTTTGTGAGATGGAGGAGGACTTTGTGGATTGATGTCGGACATATGGGTTAATGTTGGACTTGTGGGCTTTGGCAGCACTGGGTTGGGATGTTTTCTTGATGGGCACTTAACCTTTATATAAAACTCTCTCTTATACACGAGTTTCTGTGGATTTGTTTCTCTAAAGTACCCAGAATAACACATTAGCTGACATACATGAGGTGGTCACGAGTTGGAATTAGAACAACGGCAGTGGATCTTGTTTTGTTTTGGTATTGTTATTAGTAGGAAATACACTCACAGTGAATTTCGGATCACATACTGTCTTGCTGTAGTCATTTATATAATGCAAGGGACGCCTTCCATTCTTCATTCTCCACTTCTCCAATGCAGTAGCAAGATAGATAGGACATTTTCTCTCCCGTGTGAAGGATTCTCTGGCCTTGCCAAGTTCTTGCCCTTGCCCTCCTGGGCAGCCCTTCTGCACAGAGACCATCACCTCGCTGAGAGTAAGTGCCAGGCAAAAGAGTCTCACCTGCGTCCTTACGCTTACCTTGGTGCCTCACAATCTTTAGTTCCTTGACAGCAAGAGGAAAACTTACTAATTTTTTCATCTCTACTACCTTATCCTAGCTCATGAGAAGGGCACAGGATATTCCTTTTGAATTGAATTGGAGTAACGTTTCAACTTTCTGAAATGGCAATGAGAAAGATTGAATATATATATTCTAATCCAATCTTTGGTTTAGGCAAGGAAGTCAATACCATGGCTCTGCTGTTGAACACTCTGCCAACCCTTACTTACTTTTGGTGGCTCTAGGGAGAAAGAAAGACAATGTTCAGCTTCACTGACTTTAGTCCCCAGGCAAGGACCTCATGCTGGGGGAAGGAGAGGGTCAGTGAAAGGGGGACACCCTCAGTGAGATGGATGGACACCATGGCTGAGGCAATGAGCTGAAAATAGCAAAGACCGTGAGGCTGTCACAGGACTGGGCACTGTTTAATCCTATTGTACATATGGTGCTTTGAGTCTGATCTGATTCAGCAGCACCTACCAACAACTGGGGGACTAATAACTGCCCTATTTTTAGTTTATATTCATCCTTCTGAGACCCAGACCACGAGAGATTTGGTGCTAATTTCATGGGGGAGTGGATTAGCCTACTACCCACACCACAAGCTAACATTTGAGAACATTGAGCCAAATGCCTTATATGCCTAACCCTATGAAATAGAGGTTATTGTGATGTTTATTTTACAGCCAAAGAAACTGAGGCAGAGAGTAACCTGACCAGGCCATGGTAGGACTCATCAAACCATATTCCCCGCCTCTGAGTCGATGCCCTGTGAGTTTCAGAGACTAACTTTTTAGGGGAGTCGAAAGTTCCATCTTTCTCCCAAAGAGCAGCTGGTGTTTTCAAAATGCTGACTTTACATGTAACCTTGCAGCCCAACAAATATCCGCTTCACTACCAGGTCTCCTTACGTGAGGGATAGTATTAAAAAAATTCCTTTGAAAACATATACAGCAGAACATACGATTGAATAATTTCTGCATATATAATGACACGACTTGCATTCGCCGAGGTGTGCAACCTTAGCATTCTCTTCTTAAAATTATTATTGTTATACCATCCCTACTGACATAAGCTCATTACTTTCTAAACTTTTAGGTTGCTGTTGTTCAGTTTTATCCCGTAGGGACAGTTCTTTAAAAGTACAACGTTCAAGACAGGTATTTTTTTTTAGTAATTACACTCAACTGTTTATTTGGCTGAAAGACTTTAACTGTAGGGCTAGGATTGAAGGCTGGTATACCACCGACAGTCAAGGCCACAGCCATTGAGTCAATTTGATTTATATCAGCTCTCTAACGGGGTTCTGCAGTTGTACATCTTTGCGGGAGCCCACAGCCTACAGCCTCTTTTCTCTCCTACAGAGCAGTTGGTAGGACTGAACCATCAGCCTTGTGGCTAGCAGTTCAATGCTTACCCAACAGCACCACCAGGACTCCAAATCTTGGTATTCAAACTATTACAACCTGACTCTTGAACACCACGTTTTAAAGCTGCACATAGAAATGATTCTGACAAAGAAAATAGTAAGGCAGATTTTCTGTAATGGTGTAATTACGCACTAAGAGAATGCTCTGGAAGGTGCTAGACTAAGTTCTGAGAAGAAATCCAAAGTGGAAACAGACTAAAGTGAGATGTATGTGGAGCCTAGGGATATACACTCACTACCCCCTACTGTTCCTTGGGGCCTCGTGTGTCAAATTGGGACCTGGCCCTGCAGTGGAGCCTTCGATCGGGTGAGCCTACTATCTGGCAAGGGTCCAACACCAGTGTGGATCCAATTCAGAAAAGGAAACCACACAGCCATTTGAGCAGGGCAAGTTTAACATAGAGAATTACTGACAGTTTGGCTTTTGTTTACAAATCTGTAAGGATTTGTAAGGCGGAGACGAGGACCACGTGAAGGAAGGAGCTTTGAGCTTCAGGACAAGAGTGAAGACTTGTTTTCCCCGAGGGCTGGGCCTGGGTGAGCACCACTTGCCCTGCTTCTTCGGCACCATTAGACTCTGCAGCCTTTCCTTTCAGATGACCCCAGGCATTTGGGCTATTTAGAAAATCTAAATAGCATCTCTGTCCAACGAACATTCCAAGAGAAATGCTTTAATTTATCTTTTCCCAGAACGGCCTTTAGTTCTGCAAGGGAGTACAAACAGGCTTGGTGATGGTCGGGAGGCTTGGAGATAGATGGGACCGCCGAGGTTTTGGCAAAGGTACATATCAATCTCAGAGCAAACGTTAGACATAAGGTGATATCACACCAGTCGCACAGTGGAAGAAGAATGCAGGTCAAGCCTTCACAGCTGTTTGTTATCTCTCATCTAAATGGCAATAACAGGATTACTTCACCAAATCCCCTTGCTTTCTAGAACTTTCAAAGTATTTAATGTTTGCATAATGATTAATCTCCAGCTCCAGAGGAACTTCCCAAGGGAGAGAAACCACGGGCATTTGAGACTGTAAGAACAGAGAAGAGGGGGAGCTTGTCAAATCTTCTGTTTCGGAAACTTGACTCTCTCAGGAGAATTTCTAAAGAACAGCGGCCATCCTGTTGAATATTAAACTGAGAGCAAGATGCCTGGGTGAACAGAGTCTCAAGCATTTAGACAACCCTGCCAAGTAGGCCAAAGGTAGAGCTCCTGTTGAAGAATTATACCATATCCTCAGATTTATGGAGAGCTCAAAACTGAACTGACCACCACTGAGCCAATTCTGACTTATGATGAGTCTATAGTGCCTAGCAGAATGGCCTGTTGGGGTTTCTGAGACTAAACCTTTACAGGAGTAGACAGCCTTGTTGTTCTCCAGAGGAGCAGCTGGGTGAGTTCGAACCACTGACCTTGAAATTAGCAGCTCCATGCATAACCCACTACACCACCAGGGTTCCTTATGGCGAGGCAGAACTTGACAACCTCAAGGTTTTATTCTACTCATCGAAAGGACTAAAAGATGGGAAGAAAGGCCCAGCAACCTGTTTCTGAAAAATCAGCCCTGGAAAATCCTTGGAGCACAGTTTTATTCCGATTCACCTTAGTTTGTCACGAGCCAGAATTGACTTGATAGCAACTGGGCTTTGGCATGTGTGGAAAGTTTTGGGCTGTGGCAAAAGAGCAGCACGCGAGAGTGACCCCAGTATTTACAGGACCCCAGTACTTGATCTGTAAAATTAAGGGGTTTCCAATGACTTTCAAGTTGGCTGGCCTATAGAATCACCGGGGGAGCTTTAAAGTAATCCCCAAATTTGGACTCCACCTCAGCTAATTAAATCTGAATCTTTGACAGCTGGGTACTGGGCATTGGTACTTTAAAGTCACTTTCCAAGTGACACAACGTGCAGCCAAGGTTGAGAACCACTTCCAGCTCCAGGACACCATGCTGTGGCTATCTCTGTGATGAACATCTTTGTGGATAAATCTGTGTAAAATAAAAACTTGATCCTAGTAGGAAAAACATTGAGAGCCAACTGCATGTAAATATTTACATGCATTCCACAGCCCACACCCTCAAACAATAAAACCCCACAAACTCCCCAAAACATAACCAGAGAATTTTATTTCTTTTTTTCCAGTTTATATTGTGGAAACATGGTTAGTTAATCAGTTTGGGTTCTATCAGTCCTGTTATGCTTGTCCTTGGAATATCTTTCATGTATTTGAGTTGAAAGTTTACTGCAGGAAAAAAAATTCAAAATCAAGAATAAAAGAAGTGTGTTAGTCTGGGTACATTAGAGAAACAAATCCATGGAAATATATGTATAAGGGAGTTTTATATAAAGGATTACTGCACATCAAGAAAACATCCCAACCCAGTGCTGCCCAAGTCCACAAGTCCAACATTAATCCATTAATCCATATGTCTACACAAATCCACAAAGTCTTCCTCCATCTCACAAAACACACATTGTGATGCCGACTGCAGGAGGAAAGCTGAATCAGTGAGTGTGTAAGCATCTCAGCGCTGGCAGGGGTCTCCACATGGCTGCTCTAGCATCCAGGGCTGCATCGGGGTAGGTCCATGCAACTTCTCCTCAGGGATGTCTTGCAAGAAGTGAGCCTTGCCAGCTGAAGCAGGGAACTGGCTAAAGCAGCTGCACCCTAGTTCGACCATCACAAAGCAAGAGACCCGAGAACTAGAAAGGCAAGGCTCACCGAGCCATTTATCAATCTGCCTTTCAATTAACCCCACATGTGTTTATCGGCCAGGTTGGCACAATAAACTATCTCAGAAGTATTATTTTTATAGAATAAATTTATTGGAATGTGTTCTGGCTTCATAAATGGAGGAATAAGAGGTTTTAGTGTAATTCATATATTGATGCAAAGGTTGTTACAGCAAGCTGGCAATAGAACAAAACAAAAACAACAAAACAAAACAAAAGCAGCAACAACAGCAACAAAACAAAACAAACAAAAATTTCAGTGCCATAGAATGGATTGTGCCTCAAAGCTATCCTATCGGACAGAGTAGAACTGCCCTTGTGGGCTTCCGGGGCTGTAGCTCTTTATAGGAACAGAAAGCCTTATCTTTCTCCCTTGGAATGGCACGGGGGGTTGAAACGCTGACCATGTAGCCAGCAGCCCAACTGATAACCCACTGCGCCACCAGGATTCTTTGTATTAATCAAGAAAGCAAGCCAAACTCATTGCCATCAACGTCGTACCAACTCGTAGCGACCTTATAGGACGGTAGGCCTCCCTTGTGATTTTCTCAGACTGTAACTATTGATGGGAGTAGAAAGCCCCACCTTTCTTCCAAGGAGTGGCTGGTGGTTTCAAACCGTGGATCTTGAGGTTCTCAGCCCAACACAGAGCTCCTGTGCCAGTAGGGCTCCTATATGAATGTATTAGATGAAGTCTCAATGGGAGTACACAAAATGAAAACAACTGCATTTGGTGTTGGGGTTATGGGAATTTATTTTTCTTTTAAATTTCTAACTTATTGTTTTTATAATAAAAGTCACTAAATATGAAATAACCCCATTCCTATGCCATGTGCCTGTTTTTGGGGTTTGGGGTATATTTCAGAAGGCTGTGAGAGCCTGAGCTCTGAACATGCTAAAAACATCTGTCTTGCTTGATCACATATTGCTTTCTCAAGTAACATCTGTCTCCTTTGAAAGGGGATTTTTAGGAAAGAGGGTAAGTTGTGTGTGGGTATATTTTCATTTATGAGGCCCTAATATAAAGTGGTCATTCAATGTGTATTAAATTAGAATGACTAAATGTATCTCATGCCCCAGTTTTGAAATCTAGTACTAAATGCATAGGTCATGTATCATATTAATCAATCATGTTCATCATAAATATTCATCTAATGTCTATCTTCGTTAGGAGCTTATTAACATGTCAAAGATATTTGTAGCCAAATGAAAGTGATAAATTCTAGCTATATTTACCCTTATTTGAAAGGCTAATTTATTTTTAATGTATACTTATACAAGAACCCTTAATATAAATATATAAGAAAGTTTTCTTTTTAAAAAAAAGTCACCTGTTTTCAAGCTTATAATCTTACACCCACAGTTGATTAATGTTTCCTTTGTTGAGTGGACATCGGTCAGTGGATGCACAATATAAATAGTCCAATTCCAAAGGGGTAATGGCAAGTATATTCCTAAAAGGTTAAACCTGAACCTTTTCTAATGGAGTTAGAAAAGGTTAAACTTGAACCTCTTCTAATGGAGTTAGTTTTTCAAGTGGAAAGAGCTGGCAATGACTCATTCCCACTTTTACCTGAACTCCTTAGTGATCAACAGTCTTTCCTACACATTGTTGGATGGGGTTGATATACAGGTTTTGGGATACACTAGAGCAAAGAACTTTTCCTGTAAGGGGTCAAATAGTAAGTACGTAAACGTCCTATTCATTTTGGATGTCGTAGCAATAAAGCAGGGGTGGAAAATGTCTGGCCCGAGGGCTGTCTAAGGCCCCTGAGATCATCAATACCTGTTCACATCACACATCACACCACCGAGAAGCAGTTCCAGACGCCACAGTAGGGCTGAGTTCATTAAACGTTTGACCAGTATGGCCAGGATGATATTACAAATATTCAAATGTCCTTTGGCAGAAAAAGTTTCCCTACCCCTTCCCTAAAGTAATTATAGGTAGATAATACATAAATGAATGGATATGGCTGTATTTCAATAAAACTTTATTTACAAAGACACGTGTCAGACTGGTCTTGGTTAGTACTCCCCTGGAATAGAGTAAACCTAACAGGCCGTCAGATGGCAACACAAGAGTGGAAACCAGGACGGGGAATTTGACTAAGCTCAAAGAAGCTAGATTTAATATGTAAGAAGGCACACTCCAATTAAGAAAAGCCCCGATGATACACTGTTATAATGAAAGTGGCAAAGAGGCAACGAAGCCCATATGGAAGAAACACAACAGCCTGTGTGACCACAAGCTGTTGAAGGGATCAGGTATCAAGCATCAAGGAACAAAAAAAATCATATCATTGTAAATGTGGGTGAGTGCATAGTGGAGACCCAAAGTCCACTGGTAGCCAACCTGACATCCCCTTACTGAAGGGTTGTGGGGAGGAGATGAGCCAGTCAGGGTGCTGGGTGGCAACGATGAAACATATAACTTTCCTCTAGTTCTTAAATACTTCCTCCCCCACACTATCATGATCCCAATTCTACTTTACAAATCTGGCCAGACCAGAGGATGTACACTGGTACAGACAGCAACTGGAAACACAGGGAATCCAGGACAGATGACTCCCCCAGGACCAGTGGTGAGAGTGGCGATACCTGGAGGGTGGAGGGAATGTGGGGTAGAAAGGGGGAACTGATCACAAGAATCTACATATTCTCAGCTAGATGGTCGCTTGTTTATCTTCAAGCCTTTAAAACCCCAGATGTTATATCTTTTGATAGCCGGGCACCATCAGTTTTCTTCACCACATTTGCTTATGCACCCGTTTGTCTTCGGCAATCGTATCATGGAGGTGTGCAGCCAATGATATGATTTTTTGTTCTTTGATGCCTGATAACTGATCCCTTCAGGACCACGTGATCACATGGGCTGGTGTGTTCTTCCATGTGGGCTTTGTTGCTTCTGAGCTAGATGGCTGCTTGTCTATCTTCAAGCCTTTAATACCCCAGACACGATCTCTTTTGATAGCTGGCCATAGGGTGCTTTTTTCATGTAACAAAAATCGATTAGCATTTGCAGAAGGCATTTAAAAATAGTTTAAATAAATGGTCAGCTATTTTCTAAGACTTCACTTTATGGGTCGCCTAGAATAGTATTTCAAACTGTAGACTTCAGCCCATAATGGGTCATAAAACCTTAGGGTGTTAAGAACTATCTATTAAAATTAAATAAAGCAATCGGAGCATATTGGAGTGCATTATGTACAAAAGTCATTTCCTGGACCTTTAATTTTAGCTGAAATGCATATATATGCATATAAATGTGTGGGGAACACTTGGATTTATGATGGATTATAACTTTAAGAAACTGAAAAGTCAGCAGTCCAAATCTACCCTGAGATTCCTTTAAAAAAGATCTGGTGATCTTCTTGTGAGAAATCAGCCACTGAAAATCTTACGGAGCACAGTTCTACTCTAACATCTATAGGCTCTCCTGAATTGGAATCGACTCAATGGCAACTAGTTTTTAGTATATTTAGAACATCTTTTCATCTATCAAAATGATAAAAACTTAAAATTTGACATCTAATGCCAGCCAGGGTGAGGGAATCCAAATAGTTTAACCTTTGAGTATTGAGTAAATGTGTTATTTAACCCTAGTTGTAGGAATCAAATTATAAATGTATTATTTATTCCTTAACCTGTTATTTCATGTTAAAGACCCCCAAAATGTAGGTGGATCAGAAATAAGTGATGTTTTATTTGCATGATAAAAAAGAGTGGCAAAGAGATGACTAATGTGTCCTATAATAAGCAAAGATAATCACTTTGATGACGAAGGTGCACATGAGCCAAGCCATGACGTTTGCAATGGCTTCATGTGCTTATGAAAACCAAACAAAGAAAATGAAAGATGGAAGAGGAATGGCTACATTTGAATTGTGATGTTAGAGAAAAATATTGAACATACCATGGTCTGCCAGAAGAATGTATAAATATGTCTTAAAAGAAATACAACCAGAAGGCTCCTTACTTTGTCCACATCATCAGGTAAGCCCAGTCCCTGGAAAAGGCTATCCTATTTAGTGGAGGGTCAATGAAAACATAGGAATCCTCAGTGAGATGGATTGACACAACCATGCTTCAACAATGGACTCAAACATACCAATGTGTTGGAAGATGGAGTTGGAATGAATAGACAGCATTTCATTCTGCTAAGGTGGCCATGAATCAGAACTGATCAATGGCAGCTAACAATGCTTACCAAGGACTTTCCATATAACTTGAGTTAAATTATCTCATATAATCTTCATAATGACCTTGATTTAGGTATCGCTAATTTCCCGTCTTATAGAGAAGGAATTGAGCCACTATAATGTTAACTAACTTTCTCAATGACATAGAGCTGGCTACTCAGTGGCATAGATGAGGTATGAACCCAGATCATCTCACTCTAGAGTCTATGCTGCTAGCAACATCTCCCAGGCAGTCAAAGATAAGTCCAAAGTCACTGTAGCTGAGGGATCGGGAAGAATGAAAGGCTATCTAGGAAGGTGCTCTAGTCTCTGTTCAAGTTCTATGTGTGGACCATGCTGTGGATGGGCTGGGGTCTAGACTGTTGGGAGACAATTTCGCACAGGTCTCTCATGTTTCTGCATGTCTTAGGACAGAGGAACTGACCCAATCCACTGCTCAGGACTATCTTTTCAAAGATGCTTGCATGTTGTAAAGTCTTGGAACATAGCAGTATTATTTTCCTCTGAAGCAGAGGACAGATTTGTTTGCTGTTCAGTATAATAAAGACAGTATCTCTCTTTGGGACAAAGCTGGGCAAGTTTGCTTGTACAGTAGAACCCTGGACCTCAACGCTAATCCATTCTAGAAGGAGCATCGAGACGCGTGTGATGCAGTCGAATTCCGAATCAATTTTTCCCATATGAAATATATAATTCAAAATGGATTAATCCGTTCTCGACCACCAAGTTTTTATCCTAATCTTGCCTTTTTATACAAAACAGTACACAGAAATTTCAAAGTAAATAAGTTCAGAGTTAAATCATAAAATTTAAATAAGAAACACAACATTAAAGTTTTTTTTAAAAAAAACTCTAGTATGGCCCATACCTTGTACCTGTTGAGGACCTGGATCTGTGGACACGGATGTGGAGAGGAGGGATGGAGCGGCATTGTTGGGAAGAGAAATCCCCTTGTCATCAACCCCACTGGTCGCTGCTGTTCCGTCTGTTCCCCTCTTTGCCTTCTTTCAGGAGGACCTGGCTGGCTTTCTCTTTAAAAAAAAAAAAATTGTGGTCAGCTGTTGGCTTTTCTTAACTGTTTTCTAAAAGGGTTTACTAAATTATCACCAACAATATCAATAACATGGTTAACCAGGTCCTTATCATGATTCTTTTCAAAAAAGACTTTCTTAGGTTCATGCTTTTAAAAAAAATCATTTTATTAGGGGCTCATCCAACTCTTATCACAATCCATATATATATATCAATTGTGTAAAGCACATTTATACATTCACTTCCCTCATCATTCTCAAAATATTTGCTCTCCACTTAAGTCCCTGGCATCTGCTCCTTATATTTTCACTCCCTCCCCATTCCCTCTCTCTCATGAACCTTTGATAATTTATAAATTATTATTTTGTCATATCTTCCACTGTCCGATGTCTCCCTTCACCCACTCTTCTGTGGAGGACCCATGTTTTTTATCTAAAAACAGTACAAAAAGCCACTAATAAGAAAATTAGAGCAAAACGTTTGGAACACGGTTGCAAAAGGTTTAAACAACACGTACCAACAATGCCAATTAATGCTGAGCGACCAAAACATGGACTGCTTTTGTTTACAGAATCATGCGCATTGGGCTGATTCTGATGTTTTGTTCGAGCTCCTTTGCAAAATTTTCTTGACATTTGTGTTGAAATCCAACTATGTTGAGTACTGATGCCGTTGAGTACTGGGGTTCTACTGTAACCCATTACCACAACTTGGGGTTCTTTAGCTGGCGCACAAATCCATTGTCTGTACAGCATTCATCTGGCCTACTCCGTGACATCCCCTTAGGACTTGGGGAGCAAGGAAAACTGAGGTGGACATGCATCGCACTCTGGGGTGGGCCAGCTATGGCGTCCTGGGGTGTGCATGGTTGGATACAGTTTTCCACAGGACTTTCACATTTCTGGAAGACTTGCAAGAGTACACTGAATTTGTTTGCAAGCAATCACATACACGTACAACACGCCACACAGTGCACTTTGGAAGGAAGCACAGGGCAAGGGGTTGTATGGTTTTAAAGGATGATGGCGACCACAAGAGCAACTACGATAACAAAAGGCTCACTATAGAACATACACTGCTTACATTAAAATGTGCCAACAAAGTTCTTTGCCTCTGACCCTGGCGTCTGCTCCCTGCATCCACGAATCAGTGTCAAGCTAACCTGTTATTATGTAAGCAGCCACGGAGCAGTGGCTTATAGGGACCCCCTAGGATGGAGTGGGACTGCCCCGCAAGACGGCGACTCTTTCTGGGAGTAGAAAGTTCTGTCTTTCACCTGCGGAGCAGCGGGTGGTTTCCAACTGCAGCCTTTGAAGATCGCAGCCCGGCTGTAACCACCAGGGCCCCTAAAGTGTGGCTAGTGTGTGACTTAAGCAGCCTTGGTGGAGCTGTGGGGTGAGGGTTGGCCTGCTATCTTCAAAGTCAGTTTAAACCCACCAGAAGCTCCATAGAGGAAAGATGCGGCTCTCTGCTCCTATGAAGATTTACAGCCTGGAAACCCTACCTGGATAGCCTTTTCCAGGGATTGGGCTTCCCTGATGATATGGACAAAGTAAGGAGCCTTCTGGTTGTATTTCTTTTAAGACATATTTATTCATTCTTCTAACATCACAATTCAAATGTAGCCATTCCTCTTCCATCTTTCATTTTCTTTGTTTGGTTTTCATAAGCACATGAAGCCATTGCAAATGTCATGGCTTGGCTCATGTGCACCTTCGTCATCAAAGTGATTATCTTTGCTTATTACAGGACACATTAGTCATCTCTTTGCCACTCTTTTTTATCATGCAAATAAAACATCACTTATTTCTGATCCACCTACATTTTGGGGGTCCTTAACATGAAATAACAGGTTAAGGAATAAATAATACATTTATAATTTGATTCCTACAACGAGGGTTAAATAACAGCCCTTTCATAGTTATTATTTTAAAAATGTTTTCTCAACACCTAATTCATGGACCATGCATTTCCAGGGTTTAACTATATCAAGAAGGATCCCGGTCCTTCATGTACGTGGGAGACACTGGCATCACCATGGCTGCTGTGAGGATGGAAGCTGCCCCCTTGTCTGTGGCACTGGGTCCCTATCTGCTGGGAGTGAATGCGGGCCAGAGGGTCAGGGTCGAGGCGACAGAGACAAGCCTCGGCGAGCATGTGTAGCCCTGGATTGCGTACGTGGCAGAATGCAATGGTCCTTGCAGTGGCTCCAAAGCTGGCCGCATGCTGCTCAAGACATACAGCTGAGTCACTGGGAGGCTTCGCAGTGACCCGTAGCTGCGATGGAGGTCCTGCATTCCAGAGGTCTACTGTGGTGGCTCCTGACCTTGTTGCCCAGCAGAATCACATGATAACTTCCAAAGAAAAACAACGAAGCAACAGAGTCCCGGGCCACTACTTCATAAACCATGAATCAGAGCAGCCGAGGGAGCGGTCCAACAATTAGTATTTTATAAAGTGTTTTTTTTCCCCTTTCGGATTATTCAGGCGCAGTCAGTACCTGCTCTTTTGTAATGATTAAGCCTGAATCCTACCAGGGACATGATCTCTACATCTCGGTACCTAAGTTTCTTCAGTTTTTGATGGAAGGAGTTAACTCTAGAATCGTGTGGTCTGGTATGGCGGCACCCATCCCAAGTGACTTTCAAAAGATAAAATTAATTGAAATGAAATAAAATGTAAAAATTAGATCCTCGGTCACATTAACAGATTAGAAAATCACTGCAAGATCCACTGCCATCTGGCCAATTCAGACTCATCGTGACCGTAGGTAGGGTTTCCAGGCTGTAAATCTTCACAGTTGCAGAGAGCCGCATCTTTCCTCTATGGAGCTTCTGGTGGGTTTAAACTGACTTTGAAGTTAGCAGGCCAACCCTCACCCCACAGCTCCACCAAGGCTGCTTAAGTCACACACTAGCCACACTTAGGGGCCCTGGTGGTTACAGCCGGGCTACGATCTTCAAAGGCTGCAGTTGGAAACCACCCGCTGCTCCACGGGTGAAAGACTTTCTACTCCCAGAAAGAGTCGCCGTCTTGCGGGGCAGTCCCACTCCATCCTAGGGGGTCCCTGTAAGATCTGTGGTGGTGAGTTTGGAGCCACATCTTAGGCACTCAACAGCCAGACGTGCTAGTACTTCAGCATAAATACAGAACACCTCCGTCGCTGTAGAGAGTTCTTTAGGATGGCCAGGGGTAGACGACCCACTAAGCAAGGTAAGCATGGGTTTACTTGTGCTTACTTAATCTGCAGAGAACGATTGCACATGGGCTTTATCACATCTTCACGGCAACCTGTTAAGGAAGCACAAGTAAGACTGTGCTGGGGAATCCTGCTTTGTCTAATGCTGCTACAGAACATCTTATCACTCCACGGACAGGCAGGAAGCGATCAAAGACAACTCAAATTGTAATAAAACACATAGGAACCAAAACTAATGAGCTCCCACTACCCAGCTAGAGGAAAATCCGATCACCAAGAGGAATAGCAACTGCAGTGGATTGAAAGACTTCAAAAATGGCTTCAACATCATGCTAATGTGCTGTCACATTAAAAGGATGGTAGGGAACTAACCCAGTATTTGAACATTAAAAATAAAGGGTTATTATGTACTTAATTAGTACTGTTCAACAAGCAAAAGCTGAACAAATGCTCGAGCCGGGACTGAGCTGCATATCAGAAGGTTCATCACAAGGTCCCATAGGACTGAGAGTCTGTTTCCCTTTGTAGGGACCAACACAGGAGGGCGACCTGCCCTGGGTTTTCTCCCCCTCTTCCATCCCCCTTTTTTCCCCTGGGATCATGAAACATATCATTGCATGTAAACCTCTATCTTGAGCTCTGCTTTGGGGAGACACCCAGCCTAGGATGGCATCCCAGTTCAAATTCTTGAAAGAGCAGCTGATGAACTCTGACTAGAAGATATATTTGCTGCTTGATTCAGATGCTACTTCTTGTCCTATCTTCTGGGGAGGGGAAGCAGAGCATACCAGGATACATAGGGGCTGTCCCATCTAGAGGTGTAGGCTAGATTTCTTTTTAATTTTTATGTACTTACTTATTTTTAATAAATCATTTTATTGGGCTCTTACATCTCTTATAACAATCCAGACATCAATTGTATCAACCACATGGTACATAGGTTGGCACTGTTCGACCTTCGCTCAACTCTTAATACTTTCTTGTGGTGACGTTGCACTTGATCAAACCCCATCAGGCATTCTACACCCTCCTTGCCATTGATTTTAGGTCCCTTTTTGTGCCCTTGTCCCTAGGTTTATTGGATCTCCCCTCCCTTTCTCCCCCCTCCTCCTCTTCCATGTCTCCCCATTGTTTTGTCCTCGGGATTGGTTATCCTGCCTATCTTATATGGATAGATATGAGAAAAGGGAAAAGGAAAAAAAGAGAAAAAGAAACAAAACCAAAAAACCAATCCTATATATACAGTTCCAGGTTGGTCTGCTGACCGTTCTGAATGTCTTCCAATATGATCTCATGAAGTGCCACGCCCTTCCCACCCATTCCTATTTTCGGGATTCCTTGGGGACTTCATTGTTTTGCTCCCCTTGCTGTTCTGCTGTGCTCCCTCCATGGTTTGCTCTCTCTCTCTCTCTCTCTCTGTGTGTGTGTGTGTGTGCGTGTGTGTGTGTGTATGTATGTGTATGTGTGTGTGTATGTGTGTGTGCGTGTGTGTGTGTGTGTATGTGTGTGTGTGTGTGTGTGTATGTGTGTGTGTGGGTGTGTGTGGGTGGCGGGGAGGAAAGAAGGGACAGGGGTGGGTCAAAGCTTCCTTGCTTTCTGGTATGATGAAGTGTTCTAGAGCGGCACAGTCTAACACTTGGTGAACACATCGCACCTACAGGTTTGCTGCTTACAAAGGGATCTGCTGAACAGCAGTATCAGTATCACCAAGAGCCTGTGAAGAATAGGGAATTTCAGGCCTATCGAATCTAAGTGTACATTTTAACAAGATTGTCCAGATGATTTGCATGCACATTAAAGAATACTCTCGAGGGAATAATAATGACCTGCTTCGGGGACATTTTAAAAAGAGATAAGATACTGATACCAAAGGTCAATGGGAAAACATCTGGAGGGATGGGCAGAGCATATATTGTTATATATATTGTTGTATAGGGTATTGTATACATATTGTTATATAGGGTGTTGTAGTATATTGTTACATGGGGGACTGGAAGAGGAAATCTGGGATTAAATCCATGCAAAAACCCTTCCTGCTCATAATAGGAGAAGCGCTCTGTGTCCTTGGAGCATTATACCCTCACTGTAAACCTCAACAAATGTTTTAGTAGGAAGACAAAAGCCAAGTCAAGAACCTCCTGTCATGGAGCTGATTCTGACTCATATTGACCCTGCAGGACAAAGTGGGGACCTGGAAACACACTGACATAGCTTTCCCCCAGGGAGCTGCTGGTGGGGCTGAAATGTCCTTGACCTTTTGGTCAGCAGCTAGCACTTCAACGACTGCCCTGCCCCCCCGCCCCCCACCCCCAGGGCTTCTCATAGAAGCTAAAACCACCCCTGAAACCAACAGAATGCAATGCCGGATGTCACTGTCGGCACAAAACAGAGTCTTATCGAAGGGCTGTTAAATATTTAATCTAAAGTTTATATTGGGGGAGGTTGGATGGAGACAGATCTGATCTTGGCACGCCACCACTTCCCTCTACGTCAATCGTTCTCAACCTTCCACACGCCTCGACCCTTTCATACAGTTCCTCATGTTGTGGTGAGCCCCCAACCACACTTCATCACTGTCATTTTGCTACTGTTGTGAATTGGGCGACCCCTGTGAAAGGATCGTTCAACCCCAAAGGGGTCGCGACCCACAGGATGAGAACCGCTGCTCCATATACGCTCAGCTTCCCTATTTCTCCCACCTTCAAATTCTTAAAGTGAACTTTAGGCTCTAATTTCCCTTCCCCAGGTATAGGAATGACATTTGGGTAAATGTTTAACAATTGGCCCTCTGATTGTGGGAGAGGACAAGAATCAAGATTTTTTTTCAGCCTTTGTATTTTGATTCGTAGCCTTTTGCAATTTCCATGGTGTAAATACTCCCACTGCAGCTGATTTCAAGTCCCCACCATGATGTTATCGAACAGAGAGTTAGGATCTTGGAAAATGGTAGGAGTCAGTTTCAGCACACCACCGGAAATAAGTGGAAGTGAGAAAGGGAGGCAGGAAGAGCGCAGAAGGAAAACAAAGGTGGAAGGACACTACAGCAGGGTTTATAGCCTTCTCAGCGGGGAGGGAAGGGAAATGAAGTTACTAGCAGACCTGGAGTGCTTCCCTTAACTGAGTTCCTATAATCCAGAAACATAACCACCTACTACTTCAAGTCAAAAGAGGACTCTTATTTTGTCTCTCTGGCTATAGTCTACCCACTTGATCCTGTCATCTAACCTTAGTTTTTAAGCTGGAATTTAGCTTCCACTTTACTGACAAATTCCCACTTTTGTTGTTGTTGTTGCTTTAGAGAACTAGAAGCTGAGGTGGACAAAAGGGTTTAAAACAACATGTGTGACTAGTGTTGCCTATTAACTGAAGCTGCTTCCGGGAAACAGTCATCTAGGCTCTGGAATGCTCACATCCACCCTTCGTGGATACACCACACCCTGTTCTCCCCTGGCCGAGTGGCCTTCCTCCTGACCACCACCCAGCTTCCTAAGGTGGAACACACCCTGCTTTTCTGGCCGCAGTCCAAACCTTCACCTGGTTTCCTTGGGCATCATCCAAGAACTGCATACCTGCCTTTCCTGAGAGATCTCCAGCTGGCACCTAACTCCCCTCCCTTGGGGGTATGAACAGATAATCATCCCTAACGTGCCCCTGGAAGGCAGCTTATAGATGTCCCCCTGACAATAAGCACTGCTTTTGAGGGTCCACATTGTTCTGTAGGTCCTACGCCAGAATCCCCTCCCAAGATGCAGAACATTAGTGCAGTTCTGGACTAGAGGACCTACCCTCTCCTTACCTGGACCCACAAAGACCACACCTGAATTTCTCACGTCTGTTCTGGTTGCTCACTTTTTTATTTTTTAAGCATGCAGTTCCAGGAACCCAGCTTACTACAGACAGCCATAGCAATGCTTCTTAGACTACATGGAAAAGTATTTTTATTTTGTATCCCCTTTGGAGTCTAATCTGTGGTATTTTCAGAAAAGAAATGCTTCTACTGGCAGGTTAAGTGTACATTTTTGTAATCCTAATATCTGTTTGAAATAAAATAGCTTGTTTTGTCCTCTCCCCAGGTGAATGTACCTGCAGCTTAGAATTTATAAATTGATTTTGATTTCTTCTGAAACAGAGACAGAAACACTTGATAACATATTCCCTTGTTCCCTTCAGGCACCTGCCCCTTGATCCGTGTCCAAGTTCTGCATGAGCACAAGGAAGGGTTCTGGAATTCTCATTCTTCTCAAGGTTATCCACAGTCGAATGCCTTGGCAGAGTCAATAAAGCATAAGTAAACATCTTGCTGGTATTCTCTGCTTTCAGCCAAGATTCATCGGGACCAGTAATGATATCCCTCTTTTTACACCCTCTTCTAAATCTAGCTTGAATTTCTGACAGCTCTCTGTTGCTATACTGTTGCCACTGTCTTTTTAAAATTATTATTATCTTTAGCAAAACTTACTTGCATGTGATACTAGAACTATTTTTGGATAATTTCCACTCTCTGTTGGGTCACCTTTCTTTGGAGTGGCGCAAATACGGATCTCTTCCAGTTGTTTAGCCAGGTAGTTGTCTTTCAGATTTCTTGGCATAGATGAATGAGTGCTTCCAGTACCACATAAGTGTGTTGAAACATTTCACTTGGTATTCCATCAATTCCCGAGGTTCCCCACCCTCTTCTTCTTTTTTTTTTTTTTTGCTAACGCATTTAGCGCAGTTTGGACTGCTTCAATCAAAACCACTGGTTCTTGATATTATGTTACCTCTTGAAATGGTTGAATGTCCACTAGTTCTTTTTTGGTACAGTGACTGTATAGTCCTTCCTGCCTTTTTGGATCCTTCCTACATTGTTCAATATTTGCCCATAGGATTCTTTAGTATTGAAACTCCAGGCTTGAATTATTTATTTATTTGGGCTTGAGAGACATTGTGTCTCATCTGAGATTGAACGTCTGATGTCTGTGCTGTTTATAAAATGTTCAGATCTGGTGTTTCCTTAAGAGGTCCTTTTTTCAAGATTTTTTCTTCCTTCAAATACAATGAAAGGCAGAACCTAGGACACAACCTGGTTTCTACAGCTAGGTTTGAAGCCTAATCAGATTCTCGACCAACTCTTAGAGTTGGCTAAGTAGGAACTATTTAAGACTTTGTGAGCCACATAACCTTAGCCATAACTGCTGAACTCTGGTGTCGTAAGTGGGAAAGCAGCCATAGTCAATATGCAAACAAATGGCCGTGGCTATTTGCTGGTCCATCTTTGTGTACACAAGAGGTAGTGGGCCCATACGTGAAGATTTGCTGACCCCTGCTCCATTCTTTCTTCTGAACGAATGGATCATCAAACATTTCACTAAAATAGCAGGACTGTGAATATACCTGGGAGAATTCATAGTATAATAGGCATTCAAATATGTTCACTCTTGCTGTCTTTTATTAAAGACCTTTTTACTTAAATTGGAATCGACTCAATGGCAGTGGGTTGGTTTGGGCAATGGACTAAACTAGAGGTGGAAAGATCTTAAAATGCATAAGAGCAGATCTTCGTGAGCCTAGTACAAATGGGCTTCACAATGTTTGTGGGGGAAATGATGGAATGTTTCTGGATGTTTTTGAAGCCCCTTGTATATTGCAGGCATTCAAGAAATGGTTTATTAGTTACAAGGGTAATGAAGCTCCATCTTTGCCAATGGGAGGCTCTAGCAGGAGTCCCGAAGGGTAGATCACAGAATGTGATTATGCACAGAATGTCCTGCCGTTGTATCTAGTGTCCACTCCATGGACAGACTGCCCCTCTTCTGTCACAGGCTTCAACTGTGTATTTCAGAATGGCTAAAACTCCGAGTTCCTTTGTCTTCTGCAGGGGCAAGGGGTAGCACAGGCAATGAATGTAAGTTTTAAAGTCAGTCTGAATGTATGAGATGTGAACATTAACATGTATCTTGAAATCAGGGAAATAGCCATTCCCTCATCTTCCATACTTCCCAACACACCTTCAAAGACACTCTATTGTTTTACTCAGTGCCGTTGTGTGTTGGTGAGTTTGCCTTATAAGGCCATTTTAGGGTTTCCAGAGCTCTTACTGTAGGAAGGTTTCCCTGCTGTTCTGCCTAGTCGCCTTCTGTTTAATTTTAGCTCGTTATGTCTATACAGACAGGGATGGCTTTATAGGACAGAAGGCCCGATCGTCGTGGCAAGAATGAATTATTCGAAAAAGAACATCGAAAGGGCTAGAAGGTGAAGGCGGGCGAAGGGCAGGAAGTTGGGGTGGATGGGTTCTTGAGAACAGCCTCAGACCGATCTGTTTTCTCTCCATTTCTCCCACTAGAGGGTGTCCATCATCCCAGAATAATCTTTATTGTGGGGAAGTGAGGGTTTGATGGAGCTGACCTGGGTTTCCTGAATCTCTGGCCTGTGATTAGAAAGACTGGGCAGAGGGGGTTGGTTCTAACCAGGGCTTCAAAATAATTCAGTGCGGTGCAACTCCTACTGAGAGTTTGTATTTCCACTCTCGAGACTGAACTGAGATCTACATTTTAACAAGATCTCCAGGGATTTTTATGTAAATGAAGATGATTATCTAGTATATCCGGAGTGGAAATACAATAATCAACAGGGGGTTGAACCAGGAGGAACTGATTCTAAGTCCTGGGTCTAGCATGGGTACAAACATCAGTGCCTCTTAAGCATTTGAAGATTCTCAAACCATTGGAAGTCTTGTGTGCACGGAGTTCTCCAGGGCGTATTGGGCTTAATATCAGTGGTAGAAGTAGCTGTGGTCCAGAAAAGTCCTACTGAGTTCAGGAGAGGTGTCAACATGATGCTTTATCCCAGAGGGGCAAGAGATTGTGGGGGGAAACCGGTGCAAATGAGCAATCATTTGGAGGATGATGGTTAAGTGCTGATGAGTCTGTAATAACTCAAAGTGAGCCTCTATACAACAGAGCGAAAAGCTGCCTGGTCAGCTCCGGCCTCCCAAGTGTTATGTTGGAGTCCGTTGTTGCAGCCTGTGTGTCCATCCATCGCATTCAGGGTCTTCCTCTTTTTCACTGCCCCCGTACTTCACTAAGCACGATGTCCTTTTCTAGAACTGGTTGCTCCATAAACACATGAGATGAAGTCTCCCCGTACTCGCTGTTAAGGGGCATTCTGGCGATAGCTCTGCCAAGAGAGAATGGGCGAGTTCTTCTGGCAGTGCATGGTACTTCCAGCAGTCTTCACCAGCACCATAAATCAAACACGCCGACTTTTCTCTAGTCTTCCTTACTCACCGCCCAACTTTCATATGCGTGTGAGGTGATGGATTATAGCACGGTGGGGACATGATGAGGGCCACCTCACACCTCCTCCAGGCTTCATTAGGGAGGAGGAGACTCCAACTCGACACCAAGCTAAGACTGATGGCCACAAGACAGAGTTTAGACATACTCCACCGCCCACCCAACTCTTCCCCTATTCTGACACCGATCCTTTCTTCCTTGACACTCCATCCGGTAATCCATTACAAGGGCTACATGAAACTCATGATTATAGGGGCCTGTTAAGGAAGGGAACAGGTTACCCCAGTCTGGTGCAGAAAACATACAGGATCCAGCCTTTTGTTCACAGCAGCACCTCTTCTCCGTCAGCAGCTGCGTCTTCTTCTGGTCCTTAGCTTCTCAGCCAGGTGGTCTCTTAGCCTCTGCCTCGCTGCCGATTCGATGCTGCTCTGTTGCTGGGCCTTGTGATCTCAATGCACTGAGGCCTCTGGGGCCTCTGCTTCCTTCAGGCAGGCACCTCACAATGCCCTGCTGGTGCTTCTTTCTCCATGGCCATCGGGATTCTTCTCTTCCTGATTCTGAGATGACTCATTTATCCTCGAGAAACAACAAAACGGACCCATCCCCTCTATCAAGGCTGCACACATCCAGTTTGCATGTTCCCCCACAGTCAGTGACAAACAAAGACCATGGAGTGAAGAGCCATACCAAGCAACTTCACTTCACCATCCATGGCTTGGATCAGGCACACCTTCATCTTTCAGGTGACATCCTCGCTCTTCAACACTTTCAAGAGGCCGTGTGTAGGAGATGGAGTAAAGATCAAAGGTGAAGTGGGCTGCAGAAGTGGGGTGAGTGCCAGAGATCGGATGAAGGTCAGGGAGAGGTGACAGCACTTCTGGGATCTCAAGGTGTCCAGGTCTTCTGAGTGACCACAGCGAAACATTGAGTTATGATTGGCTTTATAAAAAGAACATGGGACTGGGATTCTGATAAACATGAATTAAATTTTTAGCTCAAGTGTTCAATAGCTACATGACCTTGGGAATTGGGGGAAATTTTATAACCTTAGAAATTTTTGGTTGTCTCATATTTAAAATAGGAATAATGACATTAAGGTTAATCGAGAATTTAAAAATCAGTGTATATAAAGCATAAAATAAATTTAGTTCTCTCTCACTTTCCTTTCTTCTATTTGGAAAGGGCTGTGGGCCAAGAAAGGAGTGATATCTCTATTAGTCCATCCAATGGTTCTGAGGCCCCAGGTCTCCAGCCCTGGGTCAAGAGTGTCTGTACAGCCTCTGTAGAGCCACAGTGAGGCTCGCAGGGTAGGCCAGGGAATTTGGGTCGCTCAGATCTTTTAGACTAGAACTTATACTTTTCAGGTTTGGGGACCATTATTTAAAGCCCCGGGGACAGTTAAGTGTTTAGAGGTGGCCTCGTAGTCTTGACGCCTTTAGTCTGAAAGAATTAAATCATCTTGCCTAAAGTTACACAGTTGGGATTATTATACCAAAATTTGGTCTGGCATCTAATGTGACAAAGACAATTCCTCACAGCACTGTTTTATCTATCTATCTATCTATCTATCTATCTATCTATCTATCTATCTATCTATCTATCTATCTACAATTGGTGGCAATTCACCAGATCCAAATTACTAGTTTATGGGAGATTACGTTGGCAGAGACTGTTATTCAGTTGAAACAATTACACTGCTTGTAGCTCTTAAGGTTCGTTACCCTGAACCCTCATCATTCTTCCAGGGACTCATGAAAGCAGCCAGATCACACAAGGATGGTTGAGGGGAAGTTTGGCTTCTTGAGGCTCCGGGAATGGGCTTGTACCCATTAAACAGCTGATTTCCAGTGGTCACATTCTGTGTACTGAACATAGCACTCCACACTCGGTAAACTGTGCTCAGACTGAAATTAGGGCAAAAATGACTCCTTCCAGACTCTGGATAGACAAAGGGCCTTCATAAGGTCCCTCCTGAAAAGGAGATGGGTGTGAGCTGGTTTTTGTAGGCTCTCTGCATTTTAAACCCAATGATATGCAAAGAGGGTCACCATCTAAATGGGTGGACCCGTTTGGTCTCTTAGCACTGCTGCAACAGAAATAGCACAGGTGGGGGGCGTGGAAAGGTAGGACTTTATTTTCTCACAGTTCAGGAAGTCGGAAGTCCACATCCAGGGCCTCTCACGGGAACAATCAGTCTCCTTTGTCTTTCCTTGGCAAGCGTCACATGATGGGCCCTTGATTTTCTCTACTTGTGCTTGCTTGTCTGAGGCCAGGCGCTTCTTTTTTAGCTCAGAAGTGATTAGGTTGAGAGCCTACAAGCCGTGCCCCCCCCCCCCACTGTCCCTGGGTCTCATTAACATAGCACATGTCTTACTTCCAAACAAGGTGCCGTTCCCATTCCCAGGGGGTGGAATTCCATCACACATCTTTAGAGGACACAGTTCAGTCATAACACAGGGCCAAGCATGTAATTCTGGAGCACAAGGGTCCACACGGCCTGGCGGTGGGGTGGGGGGGGGGGGAGGGCAGAACCTCAGCAAGTGCTCAGGGCACGCCTGTGGCCGAAGAAAAATCAGGTGCAAGGTAAGTAGCTGCCATGAGCATCAATGCTGCCAGAGAGGCAGTAGTGGCTACCCAGGCTCCCTTTCCCTTCTTTCAGCAAAGTGGGCAAGAAACAAAGGCCACTGTCGTGTAGCAGACGTGACTGTCCTGGGTACTGTACTGGCCCGCCGGGCTGGCCGGCCTTGGGAAGTGGGGAAGGTACCCAGGGGAGCTGCTTTCAGCCTCCTCTTGAGGGGCCCTGGTGGGGCTGGGTGAAAGCACTTGGCTGTTCCCTGGGAGGCTGGCATCTTGAAGGGAGGGAAAGGAGGGGGCAGCCTGCTTGCGTGGAGATTTACAGCCTTGGCAACCCCATGAGGCAGCTTGGCCCTGTCCTACAGGGTTGCCACGAGACGGGATGGACGCGACAGCATTGGGTTTGGTTTCCAGCAGGGCCGGATTCCCGAGTAGGCGGGCTGTTGTACCGAGCTTCTCTGGGTCAAGCGTCCTTTCCGCCCTTCCCAACCTGTTCTTTTTCTTTCTGTGTTCTAGGAGCGAGAGGATCCATCCGACTCAACTGGAGATGGCTCCCTTCCCTAATTTATTGTTCTGATGTGAAGACTTCCCCCTCCTTAAGCCACCGCCACCGCCTATGACAGAGATCCCGCGGGCTCCCAGGCACAGAGCCCTACCCACCCCTGGGTGGGAGGCACAGATAAATCCCAAGCTCCGTCTTGTTCTTCAGTGGAGTGTTTGAGCCTGGGAAGGAAATAAATTCCAAAGGCAGGAAATGACCCAGAGACCATAACAATATGGGAAAAGCCAAGCAGTGCTTCCGTCACTTTGTTTCAAACTATTCTCATCTGCGTCCCAGGAAGCCTAACCCGTTCCCAGATGGAGAGCTGTTCTCAGATGCCTCTTAGCATCTGCCATTCCCGGCTGGTGACATTTGCAAGGCGGTTCAGGAGGCAACCGTGCCCCAGCCTCTTCAAACTTCCGAAGAGGTGCAGCCACGGGCAAGTCCTCGGGTCCCTGGCTGACAGCGCCAACCATCTGATGGGCTTCATCCACAGCCGGCCTGCTGCTGGAGTGCGGCCCAGAACACGAGCACACCCCGTCTGTTCTTGAAGATCTGCAGAGTCTGAAATCAAAATGCCCCCCGTCGCCAGGAAAGCCTGGCTTCCTTGCTTCCTTATAATCACTTCTCACCAGGCTATTCCCAAAGTCAGGAAGGAAGAGAACATATCGGAGGGAGATCTGGGGGCGGGCCGGCCTCTGCCATTGCTTCAGAAAATGCCCTTCTATTTTAGCATGCTGGTCAAGTTGAGAAAACCAGTGTTTTACTTTTTTCGCGGTTTTCTTTATCTGCCAGCACTTCTTTCATGAGAGGCTGCCTTTGCCACTCAAAAATGGAGCTCGGAAAAGCAGGAGGCCCTGTGATGAAGAATTTTTCACTGCCACAAAGTCGGTGAGACTTGCCTTTTATCCCCCAAGATCAGGGCAAGAAAAAGCTCCCACACCTTCGTTCTAGAAGGAACCATTGCTCAGCTGCTTTGTTCTGGCCTGAGGGGGTTTGTACGTTCCCTAGGCTTTTAATTTTACTGAGCACCAGCCATCAGCCTTTCCACAGAAGGCTGTGTGCCAGCTGGATTCTGAACACAAGTGTGGTGGCTTCTGGGATACCTGCTTCAACCAGGTACCCTGCTAATCCCCTCCAGGTAATTGGAAAGGAACTGCAGTTGAGTGAAGAATATTCTTAACTCTTGCAGTCCCTTCAAGCTGCTAACCAGATCAAAGCATGCAGAATCCAATATGTTGGCTGACATTAGATGTATGGCAAAGCCTGGATTAGAAAAAGGTGGTATTGTAGAAAGGAGGCTGGTGGTAGAGGGCGTCACTCCATTGTACTCAGCATCAGGTGCCTGTCTTATGCAAGAGGCTTTTAAAAGCGTGTTCTGATAAGCTTGGATTTATCCCTGGAAAGGGACTGTGGTCTCCATTATGAGACAGTAACGTAATATTCTAGGCAGTGTGTATCAAATCCAGGTAACCACTAGTAAAGAGTAGATTAATGAGGTTTTCATGAAAAGGAAAAAGAGAGACACAGATAGATAGAAAATGTCTTTTAAGAAAAATTGTTGCCAGGAATAGATCATTGTGCAAGGAGCCAAGAGATTTATGAGTTTCTTTCTGTCCCTGTCTCTTTCCTTTCTTCGCCCATGTAAATGGAACCAGAGCCAAAAAGCAAGACACAGGAAACTGAGGGAAGTCATCTTCCCAACAGTTAACACCAGCCCAATGCGGTCAATAGTGCACAACGATGATGCAAACAGCAATGACGGACAGCAGGCATCGATCCAGAGTTTTTCAAAGCAAAGCTTTGATTTCACATCATGCTTACGTCCCAAAGCACTGCTGTCAGGGCCACTTATGTGACCCAAGGAATTTGGACCACAATTACAAAAATTTAACATGAGTGAAATAAATGTAATTGGCCTGACATGATTGAGAATGGTTAAAAATTAGTGAGAAGGGAGGGTACCACATTATACCTATTTTTATACTGCGTTTTATCTTTATCTACTAACATAAATAACAGGTTTACACAGAAAACTATAAAAACATTGCCAAAAGGAACCAAACCTGAGCCCACTGGCATCAAGTAAATACTGACTCATGGCGACACTCTATAGGGTTTCTGAGTCTGTAATTCTTTATGGGAATAGACAGATCGACTGCTGGATTTGCACTGTGGGTTTGAACGGTTGACCTTGTGGTTCGTAGCCCAACATTTAATCCACTATACAACCAAGGCTCCTTAAGATGACTTAAAGCAATCTATAAATTCAGTGGAATCGCCATAAAAATCCCAGCAGGCTCTTCTGAAGTGGAAATGACAATCATCAAGTTTATGTCGAAGATCAAGGTAGACTGAATAGCTAAAGCAAAAGAATATACTGTAAACAAGAAGAATACACTGTAAAGCTACAGTAATTAAATGAGTTGGATAAGCATTGGACTTTTAAAAACAATTAAATCATTTTATTGGGGGCTTGTACAACTCTTATCACAATCCACATATACATCCACTGTGTCAAGCACTTTTGTACATTTGTTGCCCTGATCATTCTCAAAACATTTGCTTTCTACTTGAGCCCTTGGTATCAGCTCCTCATTTTCCCCTCCCTCTCCTCTCCCCTCTCCCCCATGAACCCTGGATAATTAATAAATTATTATTTTGTCATATCTTACACCATCCAACGTTTCCGTTCACCCACTTCTCCGCTGTCCATCCCCCAGGGAGGAGGTTCTTTCTCCCTCACCTTCCCTCTACTCTCCCGGTATCGCCACTCTCACTACTGATCCTGAGGGGTTCGTCCTGGATTCCCTGTTTCCAGTTCCAATCCATACCAGTCCATACATCCATACCAATCCATACATCCTCCGGTCCAGCCAGATTTGTAAGGTAGAATTGGAATCATGAGAGTGGGGGGAGGGTGGGAGGAGGAAGCATTCAAGAACTAGAGGAAAATTGTATGTTTCATCATTGCTACACTGCACCCCGACTGCCTTGTCTCCTCCCTGCAACCCTTCTGCAAGGAGATGTCCAATTGCCCACAGATGGACCCTGGGTCACCACTCTGCACTCCCCCTCATTCATAAAAGCATTGGACTTCTAATTGCAAGGCCAGTGGTTTAAAACCACCAGCCGCTCCATAGGAGAAAGATGAGGCTAGCTGCTCCCATTAAAATGTATAGCCTTGGAGACTTTGTATAAAGCCACTGTGAGTGGGAATCAACTTGTTGGCAGTGGGAAGAATGGACATAACAATAGACACAAATCAATGGGATAGAATTAAAAACCCAGAAATAAATCTATATGTTGATTTTTAACAATTGATTTTTAACAAGGGTGCTAAATCTATCCAACAGTGAAGGAAAGGGCTTTTTAATAATGGTGCTGGGAAAATTGAATATCCATTTGTAGAAAAATGAATGAACCAAGATCCAACCCTTATACCATACACAAAAATTAGTTCTGTGTTAGTCTGGGTATGTTAAAGAAACAAATCCACAGAAACTCCTGTATAAGAGAGAGTTTTATATAAAGGTTAAGTATGCACCAAGAAAACATCCCTACCCAGTGCTGCCCAAACCCACAAGTCCAACATTTACCCATATGTCTGACACCAATCCACAAAGTCCTCCTCCATCTCTCAAAACACACACCGTGATGCTGAGTGCAGGAGGAAAGCCGAATCAGTGAACATGTAAGCATCTCAGTGCTGGCAGGGGTCTCCACACGGATGCTCCAGCACCCAGGGCTGCATCGGGGTAGGTCTATATGGCTTCTCCTCAGAGATGTCTCGCAGGAAGTGAGACTTGCCAACTGAAGCAGGGAACTGGCTGAGGCTGTGCGACCATCATAAAGCAAGAGACTCAAGAACTAGAAAGGGGAGACTCACCAAGCCATTTATCCCACCGCCCTTTAATTAACCCCACATGTGTTTATCGGCCAGGTTGGCACAATAAACTAACTACCTCGAGTTCAAAATGGAAATATGCTTACTTCATATGAATGATAGCATACAGTATTTGTCCGTTTGTGTCTAACTCATTTCACTCAACCTAGTATCCTCTACGTGCAGTCATGTATGGTGTGCATTAGGATGCCATTCTTCATTATGCTTCAGGAACATTCCATGATATATGTGCCATATTTGTAGATGGACATTTAGCTTTTTCTATTTGGGGGCTGTTTTGAGTAACACTGCAATAAACATTGTGCACATATGTCTTTTTGCATAGCTGCTGCTTCCAGGTCTTTGAGGTAGCAGGTGAAAACTAAAATCATACAATTCTTAGAAGAAAAAGTTGGGATGAAGCTGTGTGACTTGGGTGTTTGTGATGGAGTAACTAATATGACAACAAAAGCCTAAGCACCAAAAGACAAAATAGATAAAGGAGGACTTTATGCAAATTAAATACTACTTGACCACAAGACTTTATTAAAGAAGTGAAAAGATATCCTACAGAATGGGGGAACATTTTTGGAAACCAGATAGCCAGTGAAAGTCTTATAAAATACTTCTACAACAGAAAAAGAGGAAGACAACCCAATAAGAAAATGGACAAAGGACATAAAAATACATTTCCTTAAGGAATATATTCCAAAGGGAAAAAGAGCACATGAAAAGATACCCAAAGTTATTAACCATCATCTCTCTGTTACACAGAGTTCTCTAGAGAAATACACAGCATGAAGGAATATAACAGGTAAAGACAGCAGTACAGAGAGCTCAGTTCAATGCACTTTCGTAGAACAGTTAATATACTGGAGGTCCCTCAACTTGCAAGGGCTACTGGGTCCAAGGTCATGGAAGCAGACAGCTGAGTTTTCCATAGGGCAGTGTGGGCAGTGTGACCATAGGCAGCAAACAGCAGGGTGGGTCACCAATAGTCAGCAAGACAACAGGATCAAACAGTCCCAAGCTCAAGTGATGTATACACCAGCAGCATGGCGAGGAAACTCAAGCTCTAGCAACACAATCCACAGGTTGGCAGTCCCACAGGTAGTGTAGCTCACAAGTTAAGGCAGAGAACTAGCAGCTGCACAGTAGTCAGATCACCAGAAAGCAATAGATAGGCAGGGTTTGCCGAGCCATTTTTCTCTTGGCCCTCCACACAAACGGCAACCTCATCAATCCCACATGCCCCTATTGACCAGGTTGGCACAATAAACCTACCTATCACACTCTTTACCATTGAGTTGATTCTGACTCATAAGAACCTTATGTTGGACAGAGTTCATGGATTTTTGAGAATGAAACTTTACAGGAATATACAGCTTCCTCTTTTTTCTATGGAGCAGCTGGTGGGTTTGAACTACCAACCTTGTGGTTAACAGCCTAATACCTAACTCCTAGTGCTACCAGAGCTCTAAATCAAAATCCAAACTCATTGCCATTGGTCCTGTTTCCATATAGAGTGACCTGTGAGATAGGTAGAACTGCTCCTGTAGGTTTCAGAGGCCGTAACCCTTTAATGGAGGTAGAAAGCCTCATCTTCTTCCTGTGGAACAATGGATGGTTTTAACCTGATGATGTTTTGAGTTGTAGCCCAATGAATAACCCACTAAGCCACAAGGGCTCCTGCCACCAAGGCTAGAGAGATTGTGTTAGGCAGGGTTCTCAAGAGAAGTAAAACCGGGACATTTATGATTATATATATAAGTTTATACAGCAAGAAGGAATATAATGGCTAATTAGTCCACACGGCAGTAAAGAAGGCTCAGTTCAACTCACTTTCATGGAACAGTTAATACACTGAAGGTCCTTCAACTCACACATACTGCCAGTCCAAGGTCAAGGAAGTTGGCAAGCCAGGCAGTTGGCTCACAGTCGGCAGGCCGCAGTGTGGTAAAGCAACAGTCAGTAGCACCGGGAGCTTGGCAAAGCAGGCCCTATGGGATCTCAAACTCAATGGCTATATGCACCAGCCTTGAGCTCAGGTGCTGTGTGCACCAGCCTCACGGTGAAGCAGGTCCTGAAGGAGCCCCATGGAAAGTATTTATCTCGGTCACCCTCCAATCAAGTTGTGACCTGATTAAACTCTGCCCACATGTTTCTATGGAGGCCTTATTGGCACAATAAACCTAACGATCACAGAGATGCAAATCAAAACCACCATAAGCTATTGATTCACCCTCCTTGGGCTGCTAATGATTAAAGTAAATGGAAATCCTAGGTGTTGGTTGGGCTATTGAGAAACAGGAATCCTCAGTTATTTAAATTGGGACGTGGTTGAAAACAGTTTGGTGATTCTTCAAAAGTTGAACTCAGAACTATCATGTTATTGTGATAGAAAAGTGTGGAACTGTCCAATAGGTTGTTGACTTCTATGAGAGAAGATCACCAGGTCTTTGCGCTTATTGACTGAGAGGTAAGTTCAAATCACCAATGCTTCACTTAATGTGTGAGACGATGTCTCCTCTGAGGAGGAGCCATGCTCTGGCCGTACATCTTACAAGACAGATTTAGTTGTCCTTTTAGCAATTCATGGAACTTTCAATATTCTTAGCCAGCACCAGATTTCAAATGCACCAATCCTGTAGTCTTCCTTATTCCAGGACCAGCCTTCACGTGTGTATGGGGTGATGGAAAAGACCACGGTTTGAGTCAGGCACACCTCAAAGTAACATCCTGTTTCTCAATATTCTAAAGAGGCCCCGAGGAGCTCTGGTGGCATACTGGTTATGAGTTAGACTGTGATTCCAAGGTAGCAGCTGGAAATCATCAAGCTACTCTGAAGGATAAAGATGGGCTTTGTATTCCAGTAAACATTAATAGTCACAAAACCTCCCAGGGGCAGTTCTAGCCTGTCCTACAGGGTCACTATGAGTCAGCAGGAGTCACTATGACTCCATGGAAGCAAGTTGGGCTAAAGAGATCTAATGCAGCAGGTGAATATAATGCAATGTGTCTTTCGACCCCCTGACTGCTGCTTCCATGAGCTTTGGTTCTGTATCCAAGCAAGACAAACTCCTGGACAACTTCACTCCTTTCTCCTCATGTCATGACGATATCTATTGGGCCAGTTGTGAGAATTTTAGTCTTCTTTACATTGAGTTATAATTCACACTGAAGGCTACAATCCTGGATCTTCATCAGCAAATGCTTTAAGTCCTCTACACGTTCAGCAAGCAACGTTGTGTCATCTGCATATCACAGGTTGTTAATTAGCCTCCCTCCAATCCTGATGCCACATTCTTCTTCATATAAGCCAGCTTCTCTGATGATTTGCTCAGCACACAGACTAAGTGTGGTGAGAAGATACAACCCTGATGCACACTTTAACTCTATTTAAAACTTTTCCTTATTAGGACTTCCGGGAAGATGGTGATGGAGTAACACATACCAGAGGGACTCTGCAGAAATCAGCCCAGGAGAGTTACTAAGAGGGAAATTCAACACTGCTGGATCATAAAGATAAGCAGCATAAAGATAAGGAGCATAATAAAGATAAGTAGGCACAGATCCACAGGTTTTGAGGGGCTGTGGGCTTTTGGTTTACCACAGTAGAGGCTGGCTAGGATTTTACCTTAGCCCTGCCACTGCCTTGGCCAGAGCTGGGACCATTTGGAGCTGGCGCAGGGGCTTAATCTCAACACAGGCAGTTTACCACTGCCTCGGGGCAGGAATTAAGCCCTTGAAGCCCCACGGGCAGGGCTCAGAGCTCATCTATATGATTATTTTTGTTTCCCTCTCTTCTCTCTATCCCTGCCCAGTCTCAGCGGACTTACTTTTTTTCTCCTCTTTGTCTCTTTCCTGTTCCCCCCTGCTGACCTCCAGAGCACTCCCCTTAGCCTAGAGCATTTACGCCTGCCCCACATCCACTTAGGTCAGCTTCACCCTGTGCAGTATGACCTCCACCAGGGGATACTTTGCCCAACTTCTTACCAGGGAATTCCTGCCTGTGAGACTGGGGGAGCTCCTAGTTTTCCTCTGTTGTCTCATGTGACTGAGGGAACTTCCTCCCACCTACCTTAGTACCTCACATGGCCCAAGGCAGCTCGGCCAATACTCCCCAATGTTCCAAGCAGCTTCAGGAACCTCTTCCCAACCTCCACAGTGATCTATCTGGCCAAGGCAATTCCACCCACCATTCACGGTGTTCTACACCAAAGCAGGCAACCCACCAGCCTTCTGGGGCACTCCCTTGAGAGGGAAGCCATAGGAGGATAAAGTGGTAGGCCAATTCCATAATGAAATTAGCTGTAGGCAGTTCAAAGAAGCATTCCTACAGGCCTCCAAGAGAGAGAGTCAGTGTTCTTCGACTGGAAAATGGCACCTGGCTCCTCTAAAACAACGCAACGCAAACAGCTATCAGCTCTAATGACCTCAGCAACACCACCAACAACAAAAAACCCAGGAGAAACAAAAGGCAATGGCAGAAGATGTCCTGAGCATAACTACGTGCATAGAAAAAGCAGACATTTATCTGACACAGAAATAAAAAGAAAATTTCAGAATTCTGCTTGTCATATAGGATATGAGGAAAACAATACAGAAAAAAGGATAAAATAATAGAGGAGATAAAGTTTACACACCCAAGGGAAATACAAGAACGTATGGAGGAGATAACAACAATCAGTAGCAAACACATGAACCTTGAGAATAGACTGGACGAAGAAGAGAACCGCATCAGTGACTTGCAGGACAGCCAAGCAGACTTTAACAAATGTGAACAAAAATATAATAAGATCATCAGAGAAGCTGGAGAAAACCTAAGAGCTATGTCTGATGCAATGAAGAGGAACAACATTAGAATTATTGGATTGCCGGAGGAACACATAACAAAGAAGTCATTTGCAACAATAGTAAGAGAATTCTTGGAGGAAAACTTCCCTAGCTTAGTGAATGAAAACCAGGCAAACATTCAGGAGGCTGAAAGAACACCAGCTAGACTGAATCACAAGAAGATGTCACCAAGGCACATAATAGTTAAACTATCCAACTTTGAGGAAAAGGAGGAAATCATGAGAGCAGCTAGGGAAAAACAAGGAATCACATATAAAGGTACCCAAATAAGAATATTCCCAGACCTATAAGCAGAAACCATGAAGAAGAGAGAGTTGAGTAACATATTCCAAAAATTGAAGGAAAACTACGCAAACCCAAGAATACTCTACCCAGCCAAATTATCGATCAAGATAGATGGAGAAGTAAGAGTCTTCCCAGACAAGGAAAAACTCAAAGAATATGTTAGAAGAAATCCAGCCCTAAAAAAGATCCTTGCTGATCCAGTATGGGCAGAAGAACAACACTTACCAAGCATAAATATGAGACCACCACATAGGACAACCTCACCCAGAGGGCAGCAAAGAGAAAACAGACCCCAAGATAGCATTGGCTTAAGGATGGAAAGAAGTCAAGAATGATGCATGCGCACACACACACACACACACACAAAGGAAGGTAAGAAAACACCCAACACAAAAGGTATAGGATGAAATCACAGAGTCCGCAGAATGAGATAATAACCCTGAATATTAATGGCCTGAACTCAGGCATTAAGAGACTGAGACTAACAGAATGGCTCAGAAAACATAATCCATCAATCTGCTACCTACAGGAGACACATCTCAATGCTAAAGACAAAAATAGGCTGAGAACCAAAGTCTGGTGAAAGGTATGCCAAGCAAACAGCAATTCAAAGAAAGCAGTGGTTGCAATCCTAATATTAGATAAAATTGACCTCAAAGTGCAAACCAAAAAAAGAGATAAGGAGGGACACTATATAATGCTCACGGGAAAGGCAGACAAAGAACTACTAAGCATTGTCAGCATATATTCCCCAAATGAGAGATCCACTGAATACGACAACCAAACACTACAAAAGATGAAAATAGAAATCACAATCTAAACAATTATAGTGGGTGACTTCAACAACAATAGATCACAGGGAAAAACTCAACAAGGAGGCTAGAGATCTAAATACTACAATTAGACAATTTGACCTGATATTTACAGAGCTTTCAATCCACATACAAAAAAAACTCACATTCTTTTCAAGTCTGCATGGCATATATTTGAAGATAGACCACATGCTAGGGTATAAGGTAAATCTATATACATTTACTCACATTGATATCATACAGACCTCTCTCTCTGACCACTGTGCCATGAGGCTACAAATCAACAATAGGAAGACGAAGAAAACAAAAGCAAACAATTGGAGGATGAATAACTCTCTATTGCAAAAGGAATGTATACTGGCACAGATCAGAGATGAAATTAGGAAATTTCTAGAAACCAATGAGAATGAGAACCCGATGTACCAAAAAATCTTATGGGACACAGCTAAGGCAGTTATCAGAGGAAGTTTCATAGCAATACATGCACACATGAAAAAGGAAGAGAGACTCATGATTGATATGCTGGTATAAAATTTACAACAACTAGAGCAGATTCAGCAGGACAATCCTACTAATAGAAAAAGAAAAGTAATAATAAAAATCAGGGCTGAGATTCAGGAGAGGGAAAATAAGAAAACCATGGAAAAAATTAATGCTGCTAAAAGTTGGTTCTTTGAAAGGATAAACAGAATTGACGGACCGCTGGCAAACCTAGCCAAAGAAAGCAGGGAACAAATTTCAATAGTAAGAATGAGGGATGAAAGCAGACCCTAATGAAATCAAAAGGATTATTACACAGTACTATGAAGGATTGTACTCCAATGAATTCATCAACTTGGAAGACATGGACACATTCTTGGACAAACAATCCCTCCCTAGACTATCCCCAAAGGACGCCAAGAATCTCAACAGACCCATAATAATAGAAGAAATGCACAAGGTTATCAAGGAATTACCAACAAAAATAATCTCCTGGACCAGATGGCTTTACAGGAGAATTCTACCAAGCATTTAGGGAAGAATTAACAGCAATCCTATAAAAATTCTTCCAGATCATAGAGAAAGACAGCTAACTCCTGAACTCCTTCTATGAAGCTAGTTTAACTCTGATACCAAAACCAGGCAAGGATCCCACAAGAATTGAGAACTACAGACCAATATCCCTAGTGAACATCGATGCAAAAATCCTTAACAAAATATTGGCCAATAGAATACAAAAGAATATAAAACAATTCACCATGACCAAGTGGGATTCATACCAGGGATGCAGGGATGGTTCAACATATGAAAGACCAATAGTATCATTCCCCACACTGACATGAAAAACTGTAAGAACAACATGATAATATTGATACATGCAGAAAAAGCATTTGACAACATCCAACACCAATTTCTATTTAAGACACTTGAGAAGATAGGAATGGAAGGAAAATTCCTCAAGACAATACAAGCTATATAAGAAAAACCAACAGCCAATATGTTAATCAATGAAGAAACGACTAACACAATCCCACTGAAAAAGGGGATCAGACAAGGATGCTCTTTGTCCCCACTCTTATATAATATTGTACTGGAGGTTTTAGCTAACAGCATAAGGCAAAGAGAAAACATCAAAGGTATTTGTCTGGGGAAGGAAGAGGTGAAACTATCATTATTTGCAGATTATATGATTTTATATATGGAAAATCCTGAAAGCTCCACAAGGGGATACCTGGAAGCAATAGAGGAGTTTGGCAGAGTGGCAGGATACAAGATTAACAAACAGAATTCCATTGGACTGCTATACACATTGGATAAGACCACAGAAGAGGAAATAAAAAAGGTGGTGCCCTTCACAATAGCCAAACACAAATGGAAATATCTAGGGATATACCTGACTAAAAGAACAAAAGGTATATATGAGGAAAACCACAGAAATTATAAGAAACCAAGAGTGACCTCAACAAATGGAAGAATATCCCATTCTCGTGGATTGGAAAATTCAATATAGTAAAGATGTGAGTTCTGCCTAAGGCACTATATAAGTTTAATGCAATCCTGATACAATTACACTCCTCTTTCTTCAAAGAAATGGAAAAACTGATTACCAACTTCATATGGAGAGGGAAGAAGGCCAGAATTAGCAGAGAACTCCTCAAGAAGAAGGACACAGTGGGAGGGGCTTGCTTTACCTGACTTTAGCACATATTTTATGGCCACAGTTGTCAAAACTGCACGGTATTGGTACAATGATGGATACTCAGATCAAAAGAAAAAAATTGAAAGCTCAGAAATAAAATCATCAACATACAGATAACTGATCTTTGATAAGGGCTCAAAAAAGATCCAATGGTAAGCAGATGCCCTCTTTAACAAGTGGTGCTGGAAAAAATGGATATCTCCCTACAGAAAAATGAAGCAAGACCCTTATCTCACTCTATGCACAAGAATAAACTCAAGGTGGATCACAGACCTTGAAGCTAAACCCTAAACTATTAGGGCCATCAGTGGGGCAATTGGGACCAACTTAAGAACTTTGGCTCAGGGAATACATAGACTATCAGAAATACGGAAGGACACAAACACAGAGGAGGCACAAATTGACAAATGGGATATACTGAAGATAAAAAACCTGTGTACATGGAAATAATTCACCAAGAGAGTAATAAGAGAGTCCATGAACTGGGAAAACATCTTTAGCAATGACACATCAGAAAAAGGCCTTATTACTAAAATCTATAATACTCTGCTAGCTTCCAAAAAGAAAAAAAACCCAAAACTAATTGCCCACTGAGGAGGTGGGTGACCTGAACAGAAGTTTCACAGGGACAGAAATCTGAATGGCCAATAAACATATGAGGAAGTGTTCCCGATCTTTAGCCATAGGAGAAATGCAAACTAAAACAATGAGATATCACCTAACATCTTCAAAGAAAGCCCAATTCCAAAAATCAGAGAGCAACAAGTGTTTGAGGGGTTGTGGGGAGACAAGAATTCTCATCCACTGCTGATGGACCTGTAAATATATACAGCCACTATGGAATTCGATCTGGCAATATCTAAAACAGATGGAAATCAAGTTATCATACAACCCAGCAATCCCCTCCTTGGCATATACACAGAAGAGGTAAGAAACAAACCACGGCCAGACATCTGTGCTCCAATGTTCATTGTGGCACAGTTCACAATTACAAGGAGTTGGAAACAACCCAAATTTCCATCAACTGATGAGTGGATTAAAAATCTGTGGTACATACATACAATGGAGTACTTTGCATCTCTAAAAAGCAGTGATGAATGTATGAAGCACATGGCTGCATGGGAAGAACTAGAGGAAATCATGCTAAGTGAAGTAAGCCAAGCACAAAAGGACAAGTACAACATGAGCCTGCCGACGTAAGCTGTAAAAAAATGCAAAAGGGGCATAGGGGAAAAGCTACTGTATAGAAACACTCCTGAGGTGAGGACTAGGCAGTATGGCAGGGGCCAGACCAAATCCAGGGATACATATGGTAGCCAACTAAAAAGGAGCGGGAGAAAGGAAAAGGGGGAAAAAAAGAGAAATGTTTAGCGGGGGCACAGGGCACTAACCCACCCAAGGGGATGGCATTGTTTATATCTTCACAGGGAAAGAGGGACCAGACTTCAACCCAGTGCTCCAAGATCTGAATGCATCATGCCTGCCTGGAGTAGGGAACCGTGGAGATTTCTGAGGGGCTGACCCCAATCCCAAATATGTGGACACCTGCCCCTCCCCCAGAAGAATTTATTTCAGAGGACAGCACTGAATCTGCAGCTCCGGGAGAGGGACATGTCTGATCAGAGCACAGGAGCAAATGAAGGGGGAAAAAGAGAGAATAGAGCACATCCTGGTCCACCAAGCTTTGAGGATGATATTCCTGTTTAGAGCAACCAATCCACAGAGAAGACCCTATGACCAGCCCTACTATGAGACACAACATCCCTCACTGACCTACAGGGGACAACACTGGTGACACAGTGTGGGAATTGCGCCTGATCTGATACCACCACACTGAAGCAAAACACTAAGGGTGTGGAACAGAACAGCAAGGGGAACAGAGCAATGAAGTTCCAGGGAATACCAAAAATAGACTTTGGGGCCAGAGCTTGGAGCCCCAACAGACTTGCCTGGAACACACACCTAAAGGCCAACAAATAGTCCTTGAACAAACTACAAACTTTTCTTTCTTGTTGTTGTGTTTTGTTTTGTCATTGGCTTGTTGTTTTGCTTTATTTTGCCACTTGGCCGTGCTCTGTCTTGTTTTTGTGCATGTTATTATCTCTACAGCCCTGTATAAACAAGTTAGACTGGATGAACAATCTGGAGGAGAAAACAACGGGACCGACAGTTCCAGGGGGACATGGGAGAGGGGGAGGTGGGGGAAAACGTAGTGGTGGTTACAAACAAGGGAACAACAAGTGATCCAAATTGGTGGTGAGGAGGGTGTAGGAGGCCTGGTAGGGCATGACCAAGGGCAATGTAACCAAGAAGAATTACTGTAACCCAAAGGAAGGCTGAGATGATAGTGGACAAGAAGAAAGTAAAAGGAAATAGAGGAAAGAGCTAGGAGGCAAAGGGCATGTATAGAGGTCTAAATAAAGGCATGTACATATGTAAATATGTTTATATATGAGGATGTGGAAATAGATCTATATACCTATATTTATAGTTTTAGTATTAAGGTAGCAGATGGACATTGGGCCTCCACTCAAGTACTCCCTCAATGCAAGAACACTTTGTTCTATTAAACTGGTATTCTGTGATGCTCACCTTCCTGACACAATTGCTGAAGACAAAGCAGGTACATAAGCAAATGTGGTGAAGAAAGCTGATGGTGCCTGGCTATCAAAAGATATAGCATCTGGGGTCTTAATGGCTTGAACGTGAACAAGCGGCCATTTAGCTTAGAGGAAACAAAGTCAACATGGAAGAAGCACACCAGCCTGCATTATCACGAGATGCCAAAGGGATCAGTTATCAAGCATCAAAGAACAAAAAATTATATCATTGCATGCTCACCTCCCTGATATGATCACTGAAGACAAATGGGTGCATAAGCAAATGTGGCGAAGAAAGCTGATGGTTCCCGGCTATCAAAAGATATAGCGTCTGGGGTCTTAAAGGCTTGAAGGTAAACAAGTGGCCATCTAGCTCGGAAGCAACAAAGCCCACATGGAAGAAGCATACCAGCATGTGTGATCATGAGGTGTCGAAGAGATCAGGCATCGGGCATTATCAGAACAAGAAATCATATCATTGTGAATGAAGGGGAGTGCGAGGTAGAGACCCAAAGCCCATCTGTAGGCAACTGGACATCCCCTAATGGAAGGGTCTTGGGGAGGAGGTGAATCAGTTAGGGTGCAGTGTAGCAATGATGAAACATACAACTTTCCTCTAGTTCTTTAATGCTTCCTCCCCGTCACTATCATGATCCCAATTATGCCTTAAAAAATCTGGCTTAACCAGAAGATGTACACCGGCACAGATAGAAAATGGAAACACAGAGAATCCAGGACAGAGGATCCCTTCAGGAGCGGCAATATTGGGAGGGTGGAGGGAAGGTGGGGTGGAAAGCGGCAACCGATTACAAGGATCTACATATAACCTCCTCCCTGGGGGATAGACAATAAAAAAGTGGGTTAAGGGAGACGTCCGTCAGTGCAAGATATGACAAAAAATAATGTATAAATTATCAAGGGTTCATGAGGGAGTGGGGAATGGGGAGGGAAGGGAAAAATGAGGAGCTGATGCCAAGGGCTTAATTGGAGAGCAAATGTTTTGAGAATTATGAGGGCAATGAATGTACAAATGTGCTTTACACAGTTGATGTATGTATGGATTGTGATAAGAGTTGTATGAGTCTCCAATACAATGGTTAAAAAGAGAGAGAGAGAAACCCCTTTCCTTATTTTAAATAATGTATGACCCAGCAACACTACTTTTAAATGTCTTAACACTGGAAAGTAGCAACATAAACAGACATGAATACCATCAATCATTGCAGCATTATGCACAATAACCCAAATGTTGAAACAACCCAAATATCCATCAACTGATAAGTGGATCAACAACATGTGGCATATTCATACAATGGACTATTACCCATCAAGAGGAATGGAATCCTGATGATATGCCACACATGAATGAACTTATAGGATATTGTATTACGCAAAATAAGTCAGACCGAAAGGGACACTGTATAATCATATATGTGGAAAAAGAATTGTATAGAAACTCTAGGCAATTAGTAGTTACCAGGGGCAAGAGTGAGGAGATAGTGGAGGTATTTACTTACAATGCATTGAATGTATCATAGGGGATTTGATAATTTGGAAAACACGTAGCAGGAATGGTTTTGTACAATGGAAGCTTTCAATTGAATGGATGAAATATTGTAAGATTTTTTTTTTAGAACATGTTCTTTATTCTTTTTTTTTCAAGCAGAGATAATTTTATTTATTTATTTTTACATTTTACTGGCACCTAATGCACACATCATACAATTCAGTAGTTCGATCGTTCAGTCATATCAAGAGGAATTGTACAGTTTTAGAACATTTCCCTGTCCGCATGGTTAAATTGTTTTTTTTTATCTTTAAAAAATAATTTTATTGGGGTCTCGTACAATTCTTTTTTTTTCTCTTTTTTTACATTTTATTAGGGACTCATACAACTCTTATCACCATCCATACATATACATACATCAATTGTATAAAGCACATCCATACATTCCCTGCCCCAATCATTCTCAAGGCATTTGCTCTCTACTTAAGCCCCTTGCATCAGGTCCTCTTTTTTTTCCCCTCCCTCCCCTTTCCCCCCTCCCTCATGTGCCCTTGGTAATTTATACATCATTATTTTGTCATATCTTGCCCTATCCGGAGTCTCCCTTTCCCTCTTCTCTGCTGTCCCTCTCCCAGGGAAGAGGTCACATGTGGATCCTTGTAATCAGTTCCCCCTTTCCACCCCACTCACTCTCCACTCTCCCAGCATCATGCCTCACACCCTTGGTCCTGAAGGTATCATCCACCCTGGATTCCCTGTACCTCCAGCCCTCATATGTACCAGCGTACAGCCTCTGTCCTATCAAAATATTGTAAGTTTTATTGCATGCGTGTTGCTCTAATAGAAAACAAAAAAACCCCAAACCTTCAGAAGTGCATTTTGAGAATGATGAGGGCAAAGAATGTATAAGTGCGTTTTACACAACTTACATATGTATGGATTGTGATAAGTTATATGAGCCCCAATAAAATGATTTAAAAAAAGAAGTGTATTTTTACTTAAGCATATGAACAGCAAATGATTTTGCTAAGCTCTCTCAAGCACATTGTTGGGATGCCTGTGGTCAGTGTTGTTGGCTGCTCATTGCACACTGGACCATCTAGTCTTGAGTACTTCCTTCATTGGCAAGAAAGGACAGAGGAGGTAGTACACAACTGTTTGAGCACTCTCAGTGAAAACACTCATAAGTATTATATTCTGCATAACAACAGGTTTAGCAGAAGTAGTAGTTCAACATTTCAAGCAGATGCCCGTATTTTACAAATGAGAGCACAGATGGCCCAAGTGGACAAAGAATAGAGTCACCATTCCCAAGCTGTCTGCCAGGTGCCTAGGGAACTACAGTAAGCTTGCAGGGGTGCTATGGGGTATTTCAGATGCCGAGGAAAACATAGAGATGCTTGCCATCTGTTGGACACCAAGTGAACTGCTATCTCAAGGTAGTTCACAATGTCATCTTTTGATTGTGCTACATTCCTTTCAACACTTGAAACTTACTGATTCAGATTCAAGATCGCAGCCTCCAGTGTGGATTACAACTCAATGTCAAAAAGGCCAAAGTCCTTACAACTGAACCCCTAGGTAACATCATATTGTGTTAGTTACATAATCTGGTGTCAATTTGAGAGGATTATGAGTGAAGGGGTGGAGTCTAGCCTGTCAGTCATTGCATAGCCAATGAGGCCTCTGTGTGGGCATGGCCTTCCCCTGAGGATTCTGGGAATTGCTGTATTTCCTCTTTGGAGGTGGAAGACACTCTCTCTAGGATCACTCCCTGAAGACTCTCTACTGATAGGACTCAAGACTCACTCCCTGAGAGCCACTCTACTAACAAGACACATAGCACTAGGCTGACAGACCCCATACCCTAGGAACTGGAGAAACCACATGGAGACCCCTGCCAGTGCTGAGACGCTTCTACTGCCACTGGATCCACAAGACTTTGCACCCACTGGCTTGTGATCTTCCTGCATTTGGCATCATTGCATGTGTTTCTTGAGTCTGAAGAGGACATATAGATGGTATCAGACATATGGGCTAATATTGGATTTTATTATTGGGTTGGGATGTTTTATCAATATTCAACTGCTCTTCTATACAAACCCTTATTCTTATGCACATATGAGTGTCTATGAATTTATTTCTCTAGTCTACCTAGACTAACACACATATTATGTTATAGAGAAAAGGCTGAAGTTGTCAAGGATTTTGTCTTGTTTGGATCTACAATCAGTGAAAGTTCAAAAGCTGAATTATGTTGGGTCAATCTGTTGCACGAGATCGCTTTGTAGTGTTGAAAAGCAAGGATGTTACTTTGAGGACTAAGGTGAACCTGACCCAAGCATGATCTTTTCAATTAGCTCATCTGCATGTGAACGTTGGACATTGAATAAGGAAGCCCATAGAAGAATGGATGGTTTTGAGTTGTGGTGCTGGAGAAGAATATTGTAAATACCATGGACTGCTGAAAAGACAATCAAATCTGTCTTGGAAAAAGTATGGTCAAAGTGCTCCTCAGGAGCAAAGCTGGCAAGACTTTTTCTTACATATTTTGGACAGGTTGTCTGGAGAGACCAGTCCCTGGAGAATAACATCCAGCCTGATAAAGTAGAGGGGTAGTGAAAAAGAGGAAGAGCCTTGGGGAGACAGATGGCCACAGTGGCTGTCACCATGGGTTCAAGCATGAGAGCAACTGTAGGATGGCGCAGGACCGGGTAGTGGTTCACTCTGCTGGGCATCGGGTCCCTTTGAGTCAGAGCTGACTCCATAGTACTGCACTTAACGCGTTTCTTTCAAAGTTGCTTTGGTTTGAGAAGTTGAGAAGCTGGTTTCAGAAGTTGGGTTTGCTGATATAAAAGGCAAGTTCTTGAATGAAGGGGATACGGTGTGGGAACCCAAAGCCCATCTGTAGGCAACTGGAAATCCCCTTACAGAAGGGTCACGGGGAGGAGATGGGCCAGTCAGAGTGCAGTGTAGCAACAATGAAACATACAACTTTCCTCTAGTTTTTAAATGCTCCCCACTTCCCCCCACTATTATGTTCCCAATTTCACTTTAAAAATCTGGCTGGACCAGAGGATGTACATGGGTACAGATAGGAACTGAAAACACAGGGAATCTAGGACAGATGAACCCCACAGGACCAGTGGTGAGATTGGTGATACCGGGAGGGTGGAGGGAAGGTGGGGTAGAAAGGGGGAACCAACTATAAGGATCTACATATAGCCCCCTCCGTGGGGGATGGACAATAGAAAAGTGGGTGAAGGGAGATGTTGGACAGTATAAGATATGCAAAAATAGTAATTTATAAATTATCAAGAGTTAGTGAGGGAGAGAGGTGGGGAGGGAGGGGAAATGAGGAGCTGATACCAAGGGCTCAAATAAAAAGCAAATGTTTTGAGAATGATGATGGCAACAAATGTACAAATGTGCTTGGCACAATGGCTGGATTGTGATGAGCTGTATGAGCTAGTTGGCATATATGAGGGGACTTCAAAAAGTTGACCGACAAATGAAATGGAAGCATAATGAAGTGACCTCTTTGAAGCTCCCATGTACACCACCTTATGAATAACTTTGGTTAATTAAGAATGAAAGAAAAAATGTATTTTTTAATTGGTAGGTATCATTTTCTCAAATAGCTGCTAAGCTTTTTTTTTGGAGCCAGCTACTTAGTAGATGGTATTTCCGTGACGCATTTGTGTTGGCCTAGGTGTTCGGGGAAAGGATTATGAAGACCCTTGGATACTGGGAATTGAGAAAGTCTGAGAGCTCTGGAGTAGAGCAACACAAAGGGTAACCAAAGGGTGGAGCTCTATTTCCTTGGCTTAGGCTTGTTTTCGGGGGAAATATCTGAGTTTTGTTTCTCTGACAGGTTTCTGCCCTGAAAAAGTCAGAATCTGTGGAAGGTGCAACACTAACAAAGAGCGATGGGAAGATAGTCAGGTGGCACCTTGCAAAGGCGGAAAACTTGCTAGACAAATGAGGGAGGCCGCCCTGTCAACTTCCTGCTCTCACAGGTTTCCCTGTATTGAATGGTGAAGTCACAGCTCTCCAGTGTGTGACTTTAGTAGGCCAGGTGCTAGAAAATATGTGGAAAATGGTCTGGGACCATTGCTTTATTTTATTTGTTGATTAGTCAGCTGAGAACTAATAAAGTGTGACCATAACTATGGGTTACTCTCTGGAAGGAAATACAAACCACAAACCACAATTAAAAATATCTCAGACATATCGTTTGAGTCAGTGCTGTGGTTCAGAAGCATACCTTGTCACTTGTGCCGGAAATAACAAATGCTTTTGTTGCTAGAAAGATGAGTCATTTCATGACAGAAAATCACGCTTGGACATAGACCAGAAATATCATTCCGTTTTAGCTAAGGCACCTTTCTTCTCTACTCTGTGGTATTTTCTGATCTTCCACAGCCAGGGCTCAATTCTGGGTTTGGGGACCCAACTGCATTGAGTGGAGGCAGTGAGCGTTTAGTGGTAAAGCCTTGATTTCCAAGGGAGAGACTTCAGCCAATGCTCCTTATTCACAGCGACCACCTGTCTGTTGGTGGAGGCTTCCATGTTCTTTGATGATGATCAGATGACAGCAGAATTAAGACTAAGGTAGACTAGGAAGAGAGGCCTGCCAATCTACTTCTGAAAAATCAGAGCCCTATGGATTGTAATGGTCTGATCTGTAAGACGCTTCATTCTGGTTGTGTGGAAGATCACCACGAGTAGGGGCTGGACTTGATGGCATATTCAGAGCTCGATTGATTCACCTGTAGTGCTTTATTGCTATAATTTGAGGCCTAACTATTTAATGATTTTACACACACACACACACACACACACACACACAGCGCTTGGTGCTTGCTGAGGTCTGGTTCACTGGCTTATATCATTGTTCCCAGTCAGAGCTGGAACGGCAGGTCTCGAGGTGTGTGAGAGGGGTGGGGTGTGGGGTTGGGGGGGTCGCTAGCAGAAAGGAATTCTAGTAAGGTGTGGAAGAATCCTTTCTGCCTGAGTCCATCATACTGTTGGAGGTCGAATTGGGACTGAGAATCCGTACAGGAATTCCCAATTGAGAGATGAAGAACTCCAACTCTGGCTCTTCCCCGACACCTGGAGGCTGGAACCAATGTTGGTCTTCCGACTGTTACTGTACCGTGTGTGGATGCCTTCTACCTTGCTGAACTGTGAGCAATTCATGGGCACAAGCATGTCTTTTACACTGTAGTATCCTCAGTGCCCCGTTTGCATCAAAGTCACGTGTAACAACCACTTCCTGAAGGGATGAATGGATGAATTAAATGCTCAGGAAGTTCGCATCAGATTCCCCCCTCCCCTTCTGCTTGATCTTGTTGGGAAAAGAGTCCATAACTTGAAATTATTCCAGTGAATAAGACAAAGAAGCAGGTATATTAAAAGGGAAAGATTTTTGAGGGCCCATAACTTGAAATTATTCCAGTGAATAAGACAAAGAAGCAGGTATATTAAAAGGGAAAGATTTTTGAGGGCCCAGTGTTTGAGAAACAGACAAGCCAGGTGTGATTTCAAAGCCGAATAAAGAACATCACTTTTACAAATAGCGCAAGCATGGGGGTGCTGACTCACTGTGTTCGGTGGGCAGATTGTACTGCTCAGGTAATTTTATTCACCTCAGTCAAATCTGCTGTCTATGTGAGTTGGTGCGTTATTATTAGTTATTATTATTATTCAGCATTTCTACAGTATGAGCTCTCAAAGTCCTGTGTCCCTCATTATTAATGGGCTAGGTGAATGATAGATAATGAAAGGGATTTTTAATTGAGTTATTCAATAAGTCTTTGCTGATGGATTCATCACTGAATCCAAAGGAGGACAGTCAGATGCAAATTGATGGGAAGATAGCCTCTTCCACCCCCTTAGTTTTACATGGAAAAGGTGTGGGTGGATAGGGTATGGGGAGGGGATTGAGCAGCAACTGGGACAGGGGCACAAAGGCAGATGACGGAAGGGAGGCAGGAATTCTCTGATGGGAGTGGAGCAGCTTTCTGAATCTTTGGCCCATCTCAACAAGCCTCGGGGCCCTTGGAGATTATATTGTCCGAGCGAGAGAAGAAGTGTTTTGAAATTGAGGAGGTTTGTGCTATTGACTTAAAAAAGAATAATGTATCAGGTCCCTAATAAGTACCGAGCAAATATCTTCTCCAGCTCTGCTTCTTAAAAAAAATACCCCAAAAACCAACAGCCTGGAGTCATTGTATACTTTCGTCTTCTTGGGGACAGGCCATATTGGAACACAACTTGGAAAAAAAGGAAAGTGGAAAAGATTCAAATATAAATGTTTCCTCAGCAGCTGGACTGGCTGGGAAAGGGTGAAAAATGCTCAGGGCAATATCCTGCCATAAACTCATACACCTGCCTCACTCACCAGGGCCTGGCTGAACAGGTTCACCTGGGGCCACATAAGAAGGCCAAATGGGGAGGTACAGTAACCATCTCAGAGATGCAACAAAGCTGGTCTCTTTTTCCGAATGGAGACGCAGAATCAGCCATCACAGAATGTTTTGAGGATGAAATGAGAGAATGTCTGCAAAAGGGACCTACCCAGAGCCTGGTCACCAGCAGATATTAAAATGAAATACCTTTCCTTCCCTGCTGTGCCTCCATCAGGCTGGAGGGGGTGTCTGAAGACACATGGCTAGGATGGTGGCTGTAGGCCAGGTGGATATTCCGCTTGGTTCAAACGCTGGGAAGTTGGGCCCTTGTGAACTCACATTTCTTCCGTCTGCTTAGGATGAACCACAACTGGGGTTGCTGTTTAGTTTGATGGTTCTGGGAAGTTGTTTTTTGTGGCCTGAATGATATAAAACATGTAGTATTATTTCTTCAGAAAAGGATTGATCTGGATTTTAACTCAGATCCCTGGGAACTCTCACCTACAAGGCCTGCTGATATTCGATTGTAAGCAAGGACCCTGGGCAGTAACAACTCCTACCTTTAAGACACCTGTCTTATCATTTCTGTTTTGGTGCCTTACCTTGAGGCACTCTGGTTGTGTAGTGCGTTTTGCACTGGGTTTCTCACTGCATGGTCACAGTCCAATGTACCAGTTGCTCCATGAGAGAAAGATGAGATTTTCTGCTCTGGAAAGATGGATGGCCTTGGAAACCCATAGAACAGTTCGACTTTCCCTCTAGGGTCTTTGTGAGTGGAATCTACTTGATGCCAGTGCATTCTTTGGCTTACCAAATTCTTCTAAATATTTTACTTGGAACTCTAAACTCAGGGAGTAACATCAAATCTTGGACCCTACCTGCTTCAGTTGTGTGAACAGGAGACGGGAAGCAGCATGGTTTAAAATCAAGGAAGGTGTGCATCAGGGGTGTGTGATCTCACCATGTGTGTTCAATATGTATGCTGAGCAGCTAATGAGGCAAGATGAATTATAAGAAGAATAATGTGGTGTTAGGATTAGAGGAAGGCTTACTAACAACTTGAGATATGCAGATGACACAACCTTGCTTGTTGAAAGTGAGGACTTGAAGTACTTGCTGGTGAAGAAGAAGGATTACAGCCTTCGGAATGGATTACAACTCAATGTAAAGAAGTCCAAAAATCTTCACAACTGGACCAATAGGTAACATCATGATAGATGGAGAAAAGCTTGAAGTTGGCAAGGATTTCATCTTGCTTGGATCCACAATCAATGCTTATGGAAGTAGCAGTCAAGAGATCAAAAGATGAGTAGCATTACGTAAATGTGGTGCACAAGACCTCTTTTGAGTCTTGTAAAGCAAGGATGTTACTTTGAGAACTAAGGTGTGATTGACCTAAATCATGGTATGTCTGATATGCATGTGAAAGTTGGGCATTGAATAAGAAAGACCAAAGAAGAATCAATGCCTTTGAATAGTGGTGCTGGAGAAGAATATCGACAATATGATGGACTGTCAAAAGGACAAACCAAACGGTCATGGAAAAAGTGCAGCCAGAATGCTCCTTTTGACATGTCAGAAAGACCAGTCCCTGGAGGAGAACACATCATGCTTGGTAAGTGGTGGGGCAGCAAAACATAGGAAAGCTCTCAATGAGATGGATTCACGCAGTGACAGCAACAATGGACTCCGGCAGAGGAACAATTACGAGGATTGTGCAGGATTGGGTGGCATCATTTTGTTTTGTTGGGTTGGAACTGACTCAATGGTTTCTAACAACAACCACAACCACAACCACAACAACTGTGTGAGGGCCTGGAGACAGGCCTAGGCCAACCGATCAAACTATCACAACTGCTTCCTTTTTTTAAATTAAAAGATCATTTTACAGGAGGCTCTCACACCTCTTATAACAATCTATACATCGATTGTATCAAGCAGATTTGTACATATGTTGCCATCATTATTTTCTAAACATTTACTTTCTATTGAGCCCTTGGTATCAGCTCTTCTCCTCTCCCTACCTCATGACCCCTTGATAAATTATGAATTATTATTTTCATATCTTATACCTACTGCTGTCTCCCTTCCCCCATGGTTTCTGTTGTTCACCCCCCCCTAGTGGGGGTGGGGGTGGGAGTGGGGGTGTATGTGGTCATGTGTCTATCATTGCGATTGGTTCCCCCTTCCTCCCCTCCTCTTCTTACCTTTCTCCCACCCTCCTGGTATTGGTATTCCCATTCCTGTTCCTGGATTCAATGTGTTGTGAGCTCTTATCTCTTATCTGTACTTGTGTACATGTTCCAGTCTAGTTCACAGCGAAAGGCAGCTACTAGGGTGTGGAGTGAGGAAGCTTCATGGAACCAGAGAAATATTGTGTTTCATTGGTGCTATAGTGCACTCTGGTTAACTCATCCCTTCCTTGTGACTCTTCTGTGAGGGGATGTCCCATTGTCTACAGATGGGTTTGGGGTCTCTGCTCCAACCCCCTTCAACAATATGTTTTTTTTGGTTCATTTGTTTGTTTGTTTTGGGTCTTCTGATGCCTGTTACCTGATCCTGTTGACACCTCATGTTCACACAGGCTGGTGTGCTTCTTCCATGTGGGTTTGTTGCTTCTCTGCTAGGTGGCCACTTCAAGCCTTTAAGACCTCAGACACTGTATATTTAGACAGGCTGGCACCATCAGCTTTCTTCACCAGATTTTCTTATGCACCCATTTTGTCTTCAGCAATTGTGCTGGGAGGGTGAGCATCACAGAATGCCAGGTTGTTAGAGCAAAGTGTCCTTGCATTGAGGGAGAGCATGAGCAGAGATTTATTTCCTTTACAGGGATTTCTAGAAAGAGTGTCTATACTTGCTGACCTCATTTGCTCACTTTCTACCACTTCTTCAGGTCACTGTCAGGCTTGTTCTTGCCCCATTCACTCCATAAAGGAACCTCTGCGAAGGTTGCTCATCCTCCTTGACCAGTCTGCAATGCAATGGTCCATCCTGTTGATCACCCCTTCCTGCTCAAAGCAGGAAGTCTTTTCTCACGCCAGTATACAAGGCTTCTGGTTTTCTCCATTCTCTCTGTTGCTTTCCTATCTCCTGTGCAGCCATATTTTATTCTACTCCTGCCAGTAAATAATACTCACAGCTCAGCCCCACACCCATTGCTCTTCTCATTCTATATTCTATTCATGGAATCATGTGTCTCCAGCCCAGATCTCTCCTCTGAAGTCTAGACCCACAAAGCCAACTTCCTACTTAACATCTCTTCTCGAACATCTCACAGGCATCTACAACACAACACACCCACAATCAAATTCTTGGTCTTTCCCCCTAGTCTCTTTCAGTGCTTATCTCATGGACAGCAGTACCACTGGTTATTAATCAAGCCAAAATTTAGAGATCCTCCCCATGCTCTAGTCTTCATATTCAATTCCAACCCCCCAAATTTGCCTCTCAAATCTCTCTGAACCCATTCTCTTTCCACTCCAACCATCTCCGTCTGATGTGCTATCCTCTCTTATCTGGCCCACTGTAGTCGTTTCTGTATTTGTCTACCTACAACCATTTCCACCCCCTCTGCGCCCACCATGTCTCTAGACTGATTTCTTCATCTGATCCTCATGCCTCCCATTCAAGGTTTAAAGCACTTGAATGTCTTCCTATATTTTAAGGTAAAACCATCCTTCACATTCCACATTGTCCTACACCTCTCCGGCTTTATCTCACACCATTCTCTGCATTGCTCTCTGCACTCATCCCCCTTGGCCTTCTTTTAAATCCTTTTACTTGCCAGACTTCACTCTTCTTGGGATATTCTTCCTCTACTTCATTTTGTAATTTAAACCTTTCTTCAAATCTCAGCTCAGCCTAGATTCACTAAGACCTGGAGGTAGAGTCCTAATAATACACCCCAGGCTCAGTTCTGCTCCATATGTCACCAATATCTGGATAATGATTGGAGAGCCATGTTATCAAAACCACAGGAGTGATCGCCTGTTATGTCTAAGGTGCATGAAGCATCATCTAAGCACTGCCCTCTAGAACTTTCCTGGAAATGGCTGCTTGCCTCTCTGTTACTTCAGACTTCTGACTGCAGGTGAAGTAGCTGCTTGTAGTTGCACTGGTCCTGACTAGTGTTTAATGGGGCTGAGGGATGCTCCCGGGGGTATATATTGTCCTATTCTTTCTGCTTCGGGAGATCAGCTTCCTGTCAACATACAGAAACCTGGAAAGCAGCTGTCTAATAATATAGCCACTGACAGGAAGATTGTTGTTTCGATTGCACTCCCAGATTTCTCGATTGAATAATGGTGGTGAAGGATGACTGCTTCGTATTTTATTTATGACTTTGGATCAGCTACAAGGCTACCTGGTTTTATGTAGCAGATGTGCTGCCTTTAATATTGCATGGAAATCCCCCTCTTTTTGTAAGTCAAATTCTACTTAAAATGCACTACTATCAGAAGCTTTTTTTGAAGGCCATCTTGTGATGAGCCAGAAAGTCAAAAACCCTTCAGTGACTGTTTGGATTTTAAATCAGCGTTGTTTAATGCCGAGAAAAACAATATATTCCATTTTTACTTAATTTTTGAAGAAAGAGCCCTCACACTGTTTTTATGAATGCCACCCTGAGAAAATAGGATTGGGGTAGGGGGAGATCTTGGGATCGCAGGACAGTCTGTCTAATGAGTAAACACTGGTACGTCTACCTTGAATCAGGTTCTCACCTCACACTTCTTGAACGCACTCCTACAGAAGAAAGACTGCTTCTTCTGATTCTGCTGATTGATTTTTTTCCTCATTTTTAAACTGTCTCTGTCTATAACTCAAAAGTAATTCTATTTAATCATGCTCTTGCAGAGTCTTCTGTCACCCAGCTGTGAGAGAGCAGGGCTGGTGGCTTGCTGGTGAGGCTTTGGTTACACATCACGCGTTCTCTACTCAGTTTGGTGATGTGTGAAGGCTGTAACCTCAGCTCATTCACCTCTGTATTTCCATCAGATGAGACCGAGCCTTCTGTGAGACTTCCAGGGACTCAATAGTGACTCTCAGTCACCACAGGTGATATGATGAGGCTCACCCATTGCCAAAACCAGGAATGAGATGGCTTGGATTGGCTTCTTGATTTCTAAAATTCCCCTCCTCACTAGCACTGCACATTCTTTGATAATAAGGCGTTTGGGTCCTTAACCAAGACATCCACCCTTTTATTTCCTCAGCAGTTTTATTGGCATATAATTCACATATCATGCAATTCAATAGTTCAGTCACATCAAGAATAGTTGTATCATCATCACCATATAATTTCAGAATGTTTCCTTCATTCTTGCAATCATCATTAGTAGCTCCCTATTTCCTCCAATCTCCCCTGCCATATCCCCAAGGACCCATTAACCCAGCCAGTTCTGTCTCTATAGATTTACCTATCTGAATTTCATAAACAGAAAAACATTAACAACCAAACAGAAAAGCTAAAAACCATAACAAAGTAAAGCAGATAATAACCTCAATAGAAAAGAAAGTAGAGACTATTAAAAACTAGAACAATTTAAAGTGGATCATAAGGGAAATCAAATAGTAGGGTGAAACATTTTAACCTACCACAACAGTCCCCTTTCCAATGCATTCCACACATCAGCAGGCTCATTCATATCCTTGATCCATGATCAGAACAGATTCACCAGCTTAATCCATGTGTAGTTCCCCTTCATTAAAAAAAGTGGAAACATTTAAAATGGGGATAAAGGGAGATCAGATGATACAACATTACATTTTGACGTAAGTGTGTCTGCCATGACCAGCTTTATAAAGCTGTCTGATAACAGGGCTCTTCACCTTCTTCACTCTCATCAGAGGGGATTCCCTGGAGCCTTAGTCAGTGAGTGGACTCTGCATGTGTTTTTGGGGCTTCCACTGCCAGCCACAGCTTTCTGCAAACCAGGTGTTCACAATTTAAGCTCCGATGCCATTCCCTCCTTTAGATTTGGGTTATATGATTTACAATCCCTGGATCACACAGGATGGTGTGCTTCTTCCATGTGGAATTAGCTGACATCTCACTTAGATGGCTGACTGAAAATGAACTTTTAAGACCCCAGAATCTATTCTGATTGCTAGACACATTTAGTGTCTTCACCACACTGTGCTATAGCACTCATATCTTCAGTAATCACTGTATGAAGTCAAGCCATGTTATAAGGATTAATTGTTCTTAGATTGGGACTAGAATTAAGCACAAGCTCCAAATTCATTCATGAATCTATGGTTTACATATGTCTGTTTCACCTGGGAGGCACCATTGTCCCTTTATGTTAGAAAACATTATCAACCATCCCCCTAGGGCATCAATCACTTCCACTGTAATCTAGTTAATGCTGATGCATAGCGACTGTCTAGGGCAGAGTAGAACTGCCCTTGTCTTTGGGCCTGAAAATCTTCATAGGAGTAGAAAGCCTCTTCCCACCTCTGATGTTAGCAGCTCAGTGCAGAACCAGTGTGCATTGATAGGGTTATTAGTTTAGCCAAATGGTATAGAATCTAAAACACTCAAGAAAAGGAAATTATATAAGTATAGGCCAATTATGAAACTCAATACATGAATGGTTGACATGTGCAGATTAAATAAATTCTAAGTGACTGGACATTATTGACACAAACAACAGGGGTTGGTGATAGGGCAAGTCTTCCAGCTATATTCACTCAGAGAACCAGAGTGATGCCTACCAGATTAATATATGTCATAATGAAGCAAAGATAGCATTAATAGAGTAAGAATATGGTAGGTGAGGGCTGCCATTCATTTGGCACCCTCCAGGCAAGAAATCTGAACAAAAGTCCAAAGTCTGCCAGGTCAATGCCTTTGGTCTGGTAGTCATCACCTTCTCACACTAGGGTTCTTTGGCTACAGGTGAGTCTTAGGTAAAGCCCAGTTTCCACGTCAAGTCCATCTGGCGTGGCCTTTGGAGGACGTTGGACATCTCAGAAACACCCATCTTTTTTTATTTGTATGTATACATTTATTTATTAAGATAAGTAGTCTGCTTATATATCTACTCCTAACAGGCCTCAGGAGCTCAGGGAGGTGCGATAGTTAAGCTCTAAGCTGCTAACAGGATGGCCTTTGAAAGCCACACACCAGTTTTATCGGAGAAAGACCTGGAGACTCGCTTTCTTAAAGATTCATTACAATCAATATAAGATTCCGTGATTTAACACGAATCCAAACACTTAGTTCTAACCCTGAAGTTTGAGAGACTACAAAGATCCCCTCTCAGATTCAGTCTTTAATATGTTTGTATTTTTCTGAGAATAAGTGTGTGATCTTGACAGAAACGACCAGAAAATAAAACTGTAATTTTAAATGGTATCTTTCCATCGTAGTTTAGAGACTTATAGTTTAAAATGAGTATCTTCTGGTCCTAAAAGATTCAAAGACCTTCAGTATAAGTTCTAGATTTTAGTAGTTTCCTGAGACTCGTAGTGCTGTGACATCTAAATCAAGGAGCTAGCCAACTGTTGTGTCTCCCACAACACTCTTCACTTTTATTGCTTTGTTTTCCACAGCACTCTTTACTTTCAACCGGGTTCTATAATTCATTACAATGGCCCCACAGAACTTGCAGATGATGCTCCCAATTATAGGGTTTATTAGGGAAATTAACAGGCTACAATTGAGGTGAAAAATGCTCAGAATACAGTTGTTCAACTAGGACAGTCTCTATTGTGCCCACGGTCAGGAATCTCCCTGGTCCTCTTGACCTGGCCTTTATCCTGCTTGGGCAATGTTACAAAGCTTTTTTAGGGCTGCCAATAAATACCTTAAGGACATGCAACTCCACCATAAGTCTCAGTCCAAAGGTGCTCATTCTTGCTCCATAGGTCAGCAAAAACCAACTCCTCAAATTAAGCGCCCGGAGGCACTCCACTTCACAAATCAGCCTCCTGCACAAAAGCATTCAGCTTAACTTGCTCTGTGGGCTGGGAAGTTTACCACTTTATCTTATGCTCTGGCTCCTGGCTCTGCTGTTGCGGCTCCTCTGGTGTCAGAGCTGTCTCCTGGATCGAGGAAGCTCAATGTGCAAGGATCTTGGGTCCAGAGGGCACACTTCACTCTGGATTCTTCTCTCTTTCAGATAGTGAGATCCCAAATCCCCCTTTCTGCATCTGAGATGGCTTATCTCATACCTAGCTGATGGCAGTAATAATTAACCCTGTTAACAATCACTGATAGCTGAATCATATAATCTAATTAGTATACTCCCCCCACATTCCTAGCCATACTCATTAGGAAAATGGGAATCATTTGTTGGTAGTGGAAAAGACTATTACAGTTGTTGTTAAGTGCTGTTAAATTGGCTCCAACTCATAGTGACCCTAGGTATGACAGAATTAAAGAGTGCCCGGCCTCACACTAGCCTCACAACTGCTTTAGCCCATTATGCAACCACTGTGTCAGTCCATCTTGTCAAAAGGTCTTCCTCTTTTTTTATTTGCTGCCCTGTTACTTTGCCTAGCATGATGTCCTTCTCCAGGGACTGGTCTCTCCTGGCAATGTGTCCATATAAAGTTATGCTATCCTTGTCTATAAGGAGCTTCTTGGCTGTAGTTTTTCCACAACAGACTTGTTTATTCTTTTCAAAGTCCACGGTAGTTTCAATATTCTTCAGCAACACCATAATTCCAATGAATCAATTCTTCTTTGGTCTTCCTTGTTCCACAAGCAACTTTCACATCCATCTATGGTGAATGAAAACGCCAGGGCTTGAATCAGGTGCATCTTAGCCCTCAAAGTAACCTCTTGCTTTTCAACACTTTGAAGAGGTCTTGTGCAGTAGACCCCGTGCAACACATTATTTGATCTCTTGACTGCTGCTTCCATGAGCATTAATTGATCCAAGCAAGATGAAATCATTGACAACTTCAATCTTTTTCCCTCCCCGTTTACCCTGAAGTTACCTCCTGGGCCAGTTGTGAAGATTTTGGTTTTCGGTACATTGAGTTGCTGTGTATAACGATGACTACCGTTCTTGATTTCCATCAGCAAGATGACGTGAACAAAGTGAAGCTAAGTGAACTGGTTTCAGCAGATCTTCCAGACTGAGAACAGAAGGAATAGGCCATCCACTCTGAGGAATTAGCCACTGAACACCTAAGGGACAGGATTGAAACACTGACAGGTGCTGAAAAATCTCTTGAAAAGAAAGAGAACATTGTCGGAGACAGTGCCCTAGATGAGCACCTCAGGTCAGAAGGCACTCAAAATACGAGTGCGGGACAACTGCCTTCTCAGAGCAGAGTAGATCATAGTGACGTGGATGGAGTGGAGCTGGAGTGAGGAGAGCCTCCAGGGCCTCCAGGTTTGAGTGGGGGACAAGCCAAAATGAGAAGAAATTCCTCCAAACATCAGTTAGTAATTAGAACTTGGAATGTGTGAATTATGAATCTAGGAAAATTTGAAGTTGTAAAAAATGAAATGATGCATAAAAATTGACATTCTAGGTACTAGTGAGCTGAACTGGACTGGTAATTGCCCATTTTGAATCATATAGTCATATGGTTATTATGCCAAGAATGAAACAATCAAGAGGAATGGTGTCATAATCATCATTAAAAAATATCCAGATCTATCTTAAAGTACAATGCTGTCTGTGTGATAGGATTATATCTATCTACATTCAAGGAAATCCAACTATTCTCAATACAACTATTATTCAAATTTATACACCAACCACAAAAGCTAGTGATAAAGAAGTTGAAGAATTTTGCCAAGATCTTCACTCTGAAATTGATCAAACATGCAATCAAGATGTATTAAAAATTACTGATGATTGGAATGCAACAGTTGGAAACAAAGAGGAAGGAATGGTAGTTGGAAAATATGGCCTTGGTGATAGCAACGAAGCTGAAGCTTGCATGGCAGAATTTTGCCAGTCCAATGACTTCTTCATTGCAAAGGCTTTTTTTCAACCACACCAAATGTAGACTTCTCCAAATGGAATACATAGAAATCAAATTGACTACATCTGTGGGAAGAGACAATGAAAAAACTTAATATTAGCTGCTAAAACCAGGCCGGGGGCTGATGGTAGAGGCTACAGCTAGAAGAATCATATTAAATAATTTGCTACATGGCATTGACCTTATTAGCTAGTTGAAGTAGCTAAGTGGTTAACACCATACCATTTTCAAGTTAAGCATACTTATTGTTGTGTCTCTTTTGTTTATTTTCTCATCATTCTGATTTCATAGGACAATTTTTAGACATCTTAAACCAATGTAAAACAAATGAACCCACTGATTTAACCTGAACGTCTTTCTGAGCCCACTCTAGCTTTCAGCATCAGCTATATAACATGTAGGACCAAGTGCCAAATGAAAACTTGGGATCCTTGTTTAGAGGAATTTCAGGATGGTGACAGCGGAGCATCAAACCGAGTATGGGATATTCTGAGCACAGTTTGCAAGCCCATGGAGTGAGCCCTGCTTGCTTTACAGAGGAGGAAGCGGAGGCTTCCAATGTTGTTGCCATTCCAAAACCCGTACTGGAGAGAGGCTAGAGAACTGGACACTGGACATCAGTCTTCTGTTCTTTTCTCCCCACTTGCCTTCTTCTTTTTCTGCTTCTCCTCTCCACACTGCTGCAGCGAGGCTGCTGATGAGCTAATGCTGTGGGCTGGAAGCTCTCCACGTCTATGTTTATTCTAGTTGTTCCAAACCCCACACCTAACCGGACACTCGAGAGGATTCATACAGCTTTTCCTCATTCTCAGCATGACCACTTCCACCACTTTGCTGGAAAATTTCGGGGACAAGGGTGCAGGCTGGCAAAGTGCTGGAGGAAAGAAAACAAATAGGGACTTGCTCTGCTTGTCTTTCATTAGCAGAAATGATATATTCCTTCATATCAAGTTTCTCTATCTCCCAAAATCTCAATCTACATGAATTCACAGGTACAAGTCTCAATATCTACTAAAACAGCTGCAGGATGGTTCTTGAAGACCACGGACACTAATAAAAAGAAGGTAAGAAATTCCATTTTGAGAATTTCTCAAATAGAACATTCCATTAGTTTAATCCCTAGGAAATCAGTTCCCCATCTCTTGGTCTACCTTAATTCACCCCTATCTTGAATTAACCATGCCTGACGTTTGTTAGAACTCCATGGCCTTGATAATTGGGTGAAGAAATTCCATTTTCTCCTCTATTCCCAGAGGGGCTCCTTAACTTCCGTTCTCAAGCCTCGGGAAGCATGAGAACCCCAGAAGGAGGCAGTGCCTGTTTCTCTGAGGAGGGTGTCCCAACTCCAGCTCCGACATCAGTGCAGAACCAGCTATGCCCCGAGTTGTTAGCCCACAGCCTGGTTTTTGAGCTTAGTAAAACTCAAGCAAGCCTGAAGAAATCCTTGATTCAATGACCATAAGAATAGCCCCTATTAAAACAACAACAACAACAACAACAACAACAACAACAACAACACACACACACATACAGAGAGAGAGAGAGAGAGAGAGAGAGAGAGAGAGAGAGAGAGAGAGAGAGAGAGAAGGGAATTCACAGGATCCTTATAGAAAAGATAAAGAAACAGGCTCAGCGAGGCTATTAACAATGGAATTAATGCCATTTTTACAATTTTGTTTTTCATTTTCAAACTTTTAAAAACATGGACTCCAAGTCTAAGCCAAAGCCATCCGTGCACAGCCAACATAACACAATCCACAACAACACTCTGGTCAAATGAAGGCACAGTGTGGTCATTCAAGGAGGTTATTATAAGTGGGTGGAGGCAATAGTCGTTTAGTGGTCGAATTCTAACCTAGCAGGTGGGAGACCCAGGTTTGATTTGAGTCAATGCATCTTAAGCCCATCTATCAGTGGAGGATTGTGTTGGTATGATGCTGAACAGGTTTCAAAAGCGCTTCCAGGCTAAGATTGACTAGGAAGAAAGACCTGGTGACCTACCTTTAAAAATAAGTCAATGAAAACCCTTTAATTCACACATGGTCCCATCTACCATTGATCACAAGAACTGTCCTGAGCATGGGCTGACAACAGTGAGCAACAGCAAGGAGAGAGGTAAAATACAGCCACAAAGAAAAGCACAGGAGCATTTTAATGACATAACACAAACTACTAAGGACCAGATGCAAAATACAGATTCACTGGGTGTGACCACTGTGTGACAATAGAGAGAGCTTCCTGTAGGAGATGCCAAAGAAGAGTCTGGAAGGTTGTCTGGGACACGGGTGTGGTAGTTACATAATCTGGTGTCAATTTGAGAGGATTATGAGTGAATGGGTGAAGTGCAGTCTGTCGAGCGGGTCATAGCCAATGACACCTCTGTGTGGGCCTGGTCTTCTCCTGAGAATTCTGGGAAATCTGGTATTCCTTCTTGGAGGCAGGAGATACTTCTCCCTCTCTGCTCAACCCCTGGGAAACATTGCAGCTGACAAGACATATGGAATCATGCTAGTGTCCCAAGCTGGAGAAGCCACATGGACCTATCCTGATGGAACCAGACCTCTGAAGCCAGAGAAGTCACATAGAGACCCCTGCCAGCACTGAGGTGCTTACAATGCCACTGGATCCAAAGATTTTCTACCCACTGGCTGTGATCGTCCTGCATTTGGTGTCATTACATGTGTTTCATGAGTCTGAAGAGGACTTTATAGATTGGTATCGGACATATGGGCTAATATTGGACTATGGGCTTGGACTGGACTGGGTTGGGATGCTTTATTAATGTACAATTCCCCTTTATATAAAACCTCTGTTATACACTGATGAGTTTCTATGGATTTGTTTCTCTAGTCTACCCGGACTAACGTAAAAGGTAAAGGAGGAAGGGCATTTGTGATAGTTAGGCTTATTGTGCCAACATGGCCAATAGAAACATCTGGGATTAATCAGTTTGCAGTTTAATTGGAGAGCAAAGAGATAAATGGCTCTGCAAGGCCTGCCCTCCCTGTCTCTTGCTCTGGAGCCAACTGGAGTACACTGCTGCTTTAGCTAGTTCTCTGCCTCAACCTGTGAGCTACACTACCTGCGGGCTAGGCCAACCTGTGGATTATGTCATTAGAGCTTGAGGCTCCTTCAAGACGTGCTTCACCATGCTGTTAGTGCATACATTGCTTGAGTCTGAGGCTGGTGGATCCTGTTGCATTGCATTGCTTGCGTTCGATATCCCATCTGGGCCTGCTTCACTAAGCTCCCAAGCTATTGACTGTTGGTGACCTACCCTGCTGCTTGCTACCTGTGGGCAGACTCTGCTTGCCTTGCTCAAAGGGAGAACTCTGCTGTCTGCTGCCTTGACCTTGGACCTGGCATCCTATGTGAATTGAAGAACTTCCAGTATATTTACTGTTCCATGGAAGTGAGTTGAACTGAACCCTCTGTACTGCTGTATGGACTACTTAGCTGTTATAATCCTTCTTGCTGTATAAATCTATCTATCTATCTATCTATCTATCTATCTATCTATCTATCTATCTATCTAATCATAAGTGTCCTAGTTTCATTTTTCTAGAGAGCCCTGCCTAAAACAGGCAATCTACTAGGAATGTAGATGATGTTTTGATTGATCTAGACAACAAACTTTCCTTTTCCTTTTATTAATGTACTTTATTATTATTATTACTTTCAGATCTGAATGATTCAGACTGATAACCACCACTTGTCTGTCAATTATCCTCTTGTGGTGGCTTGTGTGTTGCTGGAAGATATGTCACTGGTATTTCAAATACTAGCAGGATCACCCAAAGTGAACACGTTACAGCAGAGCTCCTAGATTGAGAACAGACTATGAAGAAGGAATAGCCTGTCTGCTCCAAGGAATTAGTCACTGAAAGCCTCATAAATTGCAGTGGATCCTTATCAGATACTGAAAAGAAGATGGGAAGAATACACAGAGTCACTGTATCAAAAATAACTAGTCGACATTTAACCCTGTCAAGAGGTGGCATATGAACAAGGTAGCCAGAAACGAGGCTCTAGGCATTGATGGAATACCAATCGAAATGTTTCAACAAGCTGTGAAACACTCATCTCTGCCAAGAAATTTAGAAAACAGCTAGTTGGCCGACTGACTGGAAGAGATCCATATTTGTAACCAAAGAAAGGTGATAAAACAGAATACTCAAACTATAGAACAAAATTTTTGATATCACATGCAAGTAAAATTTTGCTGAAAATGATCCACAAAGGACATTGCAGCAGTACATCAATAGGAAGCTGCCAGAAGTTCAGGCCGACATGGGATGCAGAAGAGGACATGGCACTTGGCTGGCGTAATATGAATCTTAGCTAGAAGCAGAGAGTACCTCAATGACTCTTGCTTGTGTTTTATTGATTATACAAAGGCATTCGACTGTGTTGATCATAACAAAGCATAGATGACATCTTGCACATCCGGAACATTTCATAGCACTCATGTGAAACCTGTACCTGGAGAAAGAGGCGGTCATTCAAACAGAACATGGGAATACTGGCAGCCGAAATCAGGAAGGCTGTGGGTCAATGTTGTGTCCTCTCACTCTACTAATTCAATCTGTATGCTGAGCATAATCAGAGAAGGTGAATGAAATGAAGTAGGATGCCGGAGCAGGATTAGAGGAAGGGCTATAACAACTTTCGACACGCAGAGGACACAACCTTACTTGCTGAACATGAAGAGGACTTCAAGCCCTTGCTGAAGATTCAGGACTGCAGCTTTCAATATGAACTCCAACTCAACAGAAAGAACACAAAAACCCTTACAACTGGATCAATAGGTCGTATCATGATAAATGGAGAAAAGATTGAAGTTGTCAAGGATTGTATATTGTTTGGATCCACAATCAATGATCACGGAAGCAAGCATCAGTCACGAAAACAAACTATCTATTGCATTGGGGAAATCTGCACAAGATCTCTTTTTTACTCATTTTTTGTTCTTATATATTTTAAAAATTTATCCTTTTATTGGGAGCTCTTTTTTTGTTTTTAATGTTTTATTAGGGGTATTGGGAGCTCTTACAGCGATCATAACATTACATGGTTTAATCACATCAAGCAGTATTGTACAATTGCTAACAATCAGTTTCAAAACAGTCTCTTTCTTCTTGAAATTCCTTGATATCAGCTCCCCTTTATTTCCACCCTTCCCCAACCTAGCCCCAAAGCAACCCTTATTTATTTATTTCCTATGATAGGTTTTTTTTTTTTGCCAGCTCTTACACAATCCAATATATCCATTCACATACAATTCTGTTGATCAATCCCATGGAATGGGGTTCTGCAGTCATCAGTGCTATCAGCTCCTTATTTATCCCTTCCCTGCCACTTCTCTTCCCGTAACCTCAGGAAACCATTACTCTTGTTTCTATTTCTGAAGGGTTATCTGCCTTGGCTTTCATGTACTGAATGATCTTAAATATACAAATGAACATAAAAAATCCAACATGATTAACGAGGTAAAACAAAAACCCTAATGGTAAGGGGAAGAATATTAAAGAACTAGAGGATGGTTACGTGGTTCATCAGTACTATACTGCACCCTTAATTTATCATCTCTTCTTTGTGGCCCTTCTGAGAGGGACTGTCCAATTATTGTACAGATGGGTTTGGGTTCTCCACTACATCCATGCTCCTTCACATTGATTTGGTTGCTTGTTTTTGAACTTCTGATACCTCTTCCCATTGACACCTCATGATCGCACAGACTTGTACGCTTATTCCATATGGCTTTGTTGCTTCCCTGCTAGATGGCCACTTGTTTAACTCTAAGCCTTTAAGACTCCAGACGCTATATCTTTTAATAGCTGGGCACTATCAGCTTTCTTCACCACATTTATTTATGCATCCATGTTGTCTTCAGCAATCGTGTCAGGAAGGTGAACATCATACAATGCCACATTATTAGAACAAACAGTTCTTGTACTGAAGGAAGATTTAAGTAGAGGCCCAAAGTCCATTTGCTTCCTTGTTCCATTTGCTCACATATACATATATAAACAAATACACATATATTTATATATTTTCATATATATAAGTATAAAAATATTTTTTCCTTGTTTCCCCCATTTCTCTATTTTACTCCTGCCCCACTATCGTGCTTACCCATCATTCATCTCTCATTAATTTCTCTCTGATACAATTTGATGTGCGCAAGTACAACTAGTAAATCTCCACCTTCCTCGTCATTAATTTTAGAACACTTATTATTCCCCTGGGCCTGTCATTATTGGCTCACCGCTCACCTCTCCTGCCTCCTTCCCTCCCACGCCCTATAGGAACTGTGTGTCCAGTTGCTGTCTCCATCTCCTATCCTGCCTCTGTTGTATAGTTACACACGAAAGGAAATAAAAAAAGATAGTTACAAGTCTAACAGATATTACAAGTCTAACAGGGATCTTGGTATCGAGCAGATGAACACCTCTCTGTTAAACAGAGAGAAGGACATGTGATAAACCATCAGTTCAGTCCCCATTTCTTTCAGGGTTACATATCCTGGGACCAGCGTACCTGACAACACATGCACCCTTCTAGTCTTCAGCATTTGTGTCCTAAAGGCGCGCATCTATTGCTATTCCTGTGTTCAGGGATGGGATGGTCTGGTGCTCTCCAAACCCCACCTTTAGATTCAGTGTGCCCCCCTGTGAGTAACCCCCAAACAGCTCAGATGGGGTGCCAAGTGCTGTGCTGCCCGCGGTCTGACGTCTACAATCGGGATTCATTAGGGAGTTTCTGGCTTCGCTCCCATCACTGGTCTGTTGTACTCCCCCCCATGTGGGCGGGCCACGTAGGCTGTTCTCCCAGAACTGTGTAACTGCATCTTCAGGGCTGTCCTCTGCAGCGCTGTCAGCTCGGGAGAGGATGTCACACGAGACCTCTTTAAAGGGTTGAAAATCACTTTGATACTAAAGTGCACCAGACCCAAGCCATGGTGCTTTCCACTGCCTCACGGGCGAGCGAGAGTTGGATACCGAGTAAGGAGAATGGATGTGTTTGAAATGTGCTGGCAAAGAACATCGAAAGCCCACGACTGACACAGGGACAAACATTATGTGTCCTGGGAGAAGTACAGCTAGAACGCTCCTTAGATGCTAGGATGGCATGCCTCTGTCTCATGCGTTTTAGACATGTTGTCAGGAGAGACCAGACCCTGGAGAGGGACATCATGCTTGGTAAAGTAGAAGGGCGGTGAAAAAGAGGAACACTTTAAGGAGATAATGGGGTCCGACATACCAACACTTGTGAACAGTTTCCCCTTCTGTTCCTTACAGGGATGCTGTGAGTGGGACCTGACTTGATGGCACCTAACAACCACCACAACAAATTGTTCAGGCCGTTACATCTCTGTAGCCCTGACTTCCCAAGAAGTATCCTTGTGTGCGTCTGCAGGAGGTACGTATGCAGTAAACCCGCAAAAGCTCACAACAGGGTAATGTGAAACCTGTCACCAAAGGCACACTAACCTTTTCCACTAGCGGAGCGCTGTAGAAGAGTGGTAAGACAGCAAAAGCAGAAGGCCTTTGAGATGCAGAAACGCAAGGCAGCTGGATTGAGTCTGGCTCTCCAAGTTTGCCCTGTCGTTACAGGAAGGAACGTGCCTGGATTTTTTTTCCCCCTTCTTACATAGTGTGTGAATGTATAATGTGAAAACCTAATTTAAGATAAAAATGCCAAGATGTGAACTACACTGCCTCCTTTTAGTAATTACTCATTTCTGACAAGTAGCAAGGGGCCTAATTTATCCCAGGGCAATTTAAAAACACGCTTGCCTTTTAACTCACTCGATTCTGACCTCCAAACAGATTTTTCCCTCCTTGACATTGGAGTCATTTAGAAAGTTGCACATCTTTACCGATTCATGTCTACCGAAAATATGCTCCTAAATAAAACAAACAAACACCGAAACCCTTTGTTGTGGAGTGAATTTTAAGTCACGGCAACCCCACCGGTCTGCGAGGTGGTGATCTTCCTGGCAGTCACTTACTGCACATCATTCTCCCGTGGGGTATCTGGTTGGTTTGGGCCACTGACTTTTGATTGGCAGTTGAAGGCTTATCTACTTCAATGTACCCTCCCCTCACCCCCTACACACACCATTACGACACTGAGCATTTAGATAATCTGGACGAAGTTAACACCCTCATTTAAAAGGAAATCCCAGGAGCCCCGATGGTGTAGTGCTTATGAACTGGACTGTGATCTGCATGGTTGGCAGTTGGAAACCACGAGCAGCTTGGAGGGAAAAAGTCTGGGTTTATTACTCTGGTAAATAGCAAAGTTGTCAGAAACCCACAGGAGGTCACTATGAGTAGTCAGTATTGACTAGATAACTGTTGTTTTTGTTTTCCCAAGGAAAATACACTCGATCTTTCTGGGAATACCACACATAGAGAAGGAAGAGGAGGAGGAGAAGCAGCAGTAGCAGCAGAAAGCTACAGATGACATTGTGTAACCAGACCAAGACAAACAGAGCAAACAAGCCTGATGACCTTGCTTTAATTTCAACTCCTGGAACCCCCCATATGTTACAGGGTAGACCTACATAGAATTTTCTTGAATGTAATTTTTTTTCCAGAGGGCAAAGTATCTTTATTTTAACTTATACTTTAGTGAATCAATTAAAATGAATTCTCTTGTTATTGAAGAACATATCAACCATTTCTTTTTAAAAATAATTTTATTGGGGCTTGAACATGTCCTATCACAATCCATACATTTGTAAAAAAATGTAATTATTACAGAGACAGGCCATCAGGCTTTTTTCCCTAGATGTCGTTGGGTAGTTTCAAACCATTGACCTTTAGGCTAGTAGTGGAGTGTAAACTGCTTGTACTACCCAGGGACCATTTATATTGAATGCATGTGGGCAAATTTCATATGCATTTCGTGATACATCTCCATCATTACCTTCCCCTCTGATGAGCAAAATACCTTCTGTATCTTTTGACTGAAATGGGCATTTAGATCCTCATTCACAGGATTATAAGCTCGACAGATCTGATTGACAAATGTAGGGGTACCTCCTTCTGCTCCACATCTTCTTTCTAAGAGAGGATTTAAAAGCTGGTTTCCAACAGCCATCAGATGATTCCCCCCTTTCTTAAGGCACTCATTAGAAAATAAAACCAGATATAATTAACAAACAAACAAACCTATCTGCCGGCTGTTCTGACTTGTTATAATAAGTGTTATTTCTACTTACAAACACTTTCCTGTCAGCATCCTGCTGTTTCTTTAATAAGACTTCTACATTGAGGAAGAAAAAAGGTCTGCATTAAAATTAAGCCTTGTCGTCACTTCTCTTTGTGTTCCCCTGCGTTCAGATCAAATTTGCTTGGAAAGACCTAAAATATCAAAACAACTGCTGAGAGAGGGAAGGAGGGAGGGAAGGAGGAAGGGAGGGAGGGAGGGAGGGAGGGAGGGAGAGAGCTTCCGTGCTTGTGGACTTGACTGGAGCTGGCAATTCCATCAGGACCCATGGAGAACATACTTTCTTCCTATCAAGCTTAGGGGACCCCATGGCTGGCAGAGTGGAGTAGGGCAGACCTCTTTAGGTTCCTAGGGTTGATTTCTGACTGGGATGCTGCTGCTCTAATACCCTTCAGCAAGTCCAGAAGGTCAAATGCGTGAATAGATCCAGAGAGGTCTTTGACCTCTGAGCTGGCCTGCAGAATGAAACGAATTGGCATTTCTGACATAGCAAATGCAGCCACAGAGTGGGAAGCATTTGATCGAGATGGAAGGACCTTGGTTTTTCTTCTTTGGACTTTAAAAAATATTAAATTTAATTGTGAACATTTTCAAGCACATATGAAAAAACAAGAACAATATGCATCCTTCACTCTTTTGGTAATGATCTACTCACGCCTTCTTTAATTTTACTCCCCTACCAACTTCCTCCTTTTGCATTTTTGAAGCAAATTTAAGACCTCATATTACTTTATCCATAAACATTGAAGTTTGTCTCGCCCTCACTCCAAAAGAAGATGACTCCATTTGAAAAATGTAACCATAATACCATTGCTGTTTGGTAACGTGTCATTGACTTGGTTTTAACTCATGTTGCTGTTATTGTTGATTGGTGACATCAAGTTGGTTCAAACTCACAGAGACTCTATGTACAACTGAACAAAACACCTCCTTCTCCTGTACAGGCCTCAAAATGGCCATGATGTCTGAGCCCATTGCTGCAGCCACTGTGCCAATCCGTCTCGTTGAGGGTCTTCCTCTTTGTCACCACCCTTCTATTTCACTAAGCATGTGTCCTTGGCATAGAACACAGCTGGTCTGGCACAGTCATCCCAAATATTGTCATGCTTGAGCCCATTGTTGAAGCCACTGTGTCAATCTATCCCGTTCATGGTCGTCCTCTTTTTTTAAAATCATTTTATTGGGGGCTCATAAAATTCTTATCACAATCCATCCATCCATCCATCCATCCATCCATCCATCCATCCATCCATCCATCCATCCATCCACTGGGTCAAGCACATTTGGACAGTTGTTGCCATCATCATTCTCCAAGCATTTGATTTCTACTTGAGCCCTTCGTATCAGCTCCTTATTTACCTCTTCCCTCCCCACATCCCTTCCCCATTAACTCTTGATAATTTATAAATTATTATCATTTACTCATATCTTACACCATCCAACATATCCCTTCACCCACTTCACCGCTGTCTGTCCCTCAGGGAGGGGGTTATATGTAGATCCTTGTAATCAGTTCCCCTCTTTACCCCACCTTCCTGGTATTGCCATTCTCACCATTGGTCCTGAGAGGTTCATCTGTCCTGGATTCCCTGTTTCTAATTCCTATCTGTACCAGTGTACATCCTCCGGTCCAACCAGATTTGTAAGGTAGAATTGGGATCATGATAGGTGTGGGGAGAAGGGGGAGGAAGCATTTAAGAACTAGAGGAAAGGTGTATGTTTCATCATTGCTACACTGCACCTGACTGGGTCTTCTCCTCCCAGCCCATGGTTTTCCTCTTTTTCACTGTCCTTCCACTTTATCAAGCATGACGTCCTTCTCTAGTGACTGATCTCTCCTGACAACAGGTACAAAGTACAACAGGTAAAATCTCACAATCCTTGATGTTTTTCTGCCAAGATAGAGCTGTTTTTCTGGAAGCTCATGGTACTTTCAATATTCTTTTCCAACACTGTACTTCAAATGCATCATCTTTTCTTCAGTCTCCTTATTTAATGCTCAACTTTCACATGCATATGAGGTAACTGAAAATACCATGGCTTGGGTCATGTGCACCTTATGTCACAAAGTGACATCTTTCTTCCTCAACAAGAGGTCTTGTGTAGCAGATTTTGTGAAATACAACATGTCATTTGATCTCTTGACTACTCCTTCAATACAAATTGACTGAAGATCCAAGCAAAATGAAATCCTTGACATATTTGATGATCTTTCCTCCATTTATCACGGCACTATTTGTCTAATCGTGAGGATCTGAGTTTTCTTTACATAGAGCTGAAATTTATACTGAAGACTGTCGTCTTTAAGCTTCATCAGCAAGTACTTAAAGCCCTCCCCACTTTCAGCAAGCATGCTTGTATTATCTGTATACCAAAGGTTAATTGTCAAGCCCAAATTCTGACGCCGGATTCTTCATATAGTTCAGCTTCTTGGCTTATTTGCTCAGCATGCATCCTGGGTAAGTATGGTGAAATGATACTGTCTTGATGCACATTTCACCTGATTTAAAATCATGCAACATTCCCTTGTTTTGGCTGCGTGGCTGTCTCTCGGTCCACAGACAGGTTTTCACAGGTCAACACTCCTATTTGGATTAAGTGGGGCAGTCCCCTCTCACCATGGACCAGGACTCTGAATAGCCTTGCTAACAGACTGGAACATGGACTAATGCAGATGTAGTTAGACTCACATGGAACACTTATCACTTGTTCCCCCTTTTGATCCAAACTAAACTTGTTCTAGTTTTTAATTATCTTTTCAATTGAGGGTTATCTTGATTTTATTTCGTTATTGAGTATTTTGCTTTTTGATATCTTGTTTCTCTACATGAAATCCAGGAATCCACAATAGGTAAATCTATAGAGATGGTAACTAGATGAATAGTTTGTTTGGGTTGTGGCAGGGAAGGTAGGGGAAATGGGGAATTAATGAGTACAAGAAAAAAGAAAACATTATGTCTAAACTATTGAACTCTATGATATGTGAAATATTTGTCAATGAAATTGTAAAAATTAAAACAAAACAAAAACAAAAAACACCCAAACAACAAGCCACAAATCCACATATTTCCAGCATTCTTTTCTTTGATATACGATTGTGTTAGTCTGGGTAGACTAGAGAAATAAATCCATAGAAACTCATATGTGTAAAAGAAAGAATTTTATATATAAGAGCAGTTGAATATTGAGAAAACATCCCAGCCCAGTCCGGATCATGTCCATAAGTCCAATATTAGGCTATATGCTCAATACTAATATACAAAGTCCTCTTCAGACTCACAAGACACATGCAATTGATGCTGAATGCAGGAAGATCACAGGCCAATGGGTGGAAAGTCTTGTGGATCCAGTGGTGTTGTAATCATCTCAGTGCTGGCAGGAGTCTCTTCCTGGCTTCTCCAGCTTCCAGGGCTGTATCAGGGTAGATCCATGGGGCTTCTCCTCAGGGATGCCTCACAAGGAGTCAGCAGAGAACGAGTGTGTCTCCTGTCCCCAAGGAGGAAAAACAGCAGTTCCCAGAATTCTCAGGAGAAGGCCATGCTCTCACAGAGGTCTCCTTGGCTATCTCTGGTTTGACAGGCTAGACTCCACCCGACACTCTTATTCCTCAAATTGACACCAGATTAGGTAACTACCTGGCTCCACATTCTATTTTGTATCTGTCTACGCACAGTTACAACTGTTTTTGAATTATCTTCAGCAAAATTTACTTGCATGTGATATTAATAATATTGTTAGATGATTCCCAGATTATGCTGGGTCACCTTTCTTTGGAGTGGGTATAATTATGGATCTCTTTTAGTCAGTTGGCTAGGTGATTGTTTTCAAAATTTCTCAGACACTGTATCTTTAATAGCTGGACACTATCAGCATTCTTCACCACATTTGCTTATGCACCCATTTTGTCTTCAGCGATCGTGACAGGAAGTTGAGTATCTCACAGTGCCAGGTTATTAGAACAAAGTATTCTTGTGTTGAGCGAAGACTTAAGTAGAGGCCCAGAGTCTGTCTGCTACCTTAATATTTTCAACATATAAGTATATATACATAGACCAATATCCTTATCTTTACATATTAACATATTAACATATATACATGTCTATATTTATATCTCTATGTATAGCTTTTACCTCCTCATTATTTCTTCTATATATTTTTACTTTCCTCTTGTCCCACTATCATGTTTACCCTTCATTCAGCTCTCAATAATTCCTCCCAGCTACATTACAGGTGATCAAACATCACTAGGCATTCTACACCCTCGTCATCAATTTTAGATCCCGTTTTGTTCCCCCGTCCCTGAGTTTGTTGGCTTTCCCCTCTTCCTTCCCCTGCCTCCTCTTCTCCCATGTTCCATGGGACTTGTTCTTCCTGTTGGTTTTCCCTTGGGATAGTTTATCCTGCCTATCTTATAGATACACACATATATATTTTAAAAGGCCTATGCATAGTTCCAGGTCTTATCTGAAGTCTTTTATAAGTGTCCCCCAGGCAGGTCTAGTGGGTCTCAAGTACTGCCCCCCTGGTCAGAAGTCTATCTTCAGGGTTCCCAAGAGACTTTGTGACTTAACTTGCCTTGCTGCTCTGTTGTGCTCTGTGACAGTTACATAATCTCTTGTCAATTTGTGAAGGGGTGGAGTGTAGCCTGTCAATCAGGTCGCAGCTTGAGGACCTCATTTGGAGGTGTGATGGAGATCAGGTGTGGTGGCATGGGCCGGAATCCGGAGGTAAGTGTGGCTCCGGGCACATAAGAGTGGGCCACGGGGTGGGTGGGGATTAGTGTAGAGGGGTCCATCCACAGCAGGAAGTGACACAGGTGGATGGCAGACAGGCCTTAGCTGTGGCTGCTAGGTCTGTGGGTGGGTGGTGGGAGGGTGCTGGGAGCGATGGGTGGGGAGGAAGAAGTCATTTATATTTTTATATATTATTCGCCCTGGGCTGGTCTCTTAGAATTACATTCCTGAGGCTCTGCTGTTCCTTCCCACCCGAATTTCTCCTCAATGCACAGACCCAGGAATCTGAGCTTAGCTCGTAGAATACCATGGGGAGGTGACCAAAGGGATTCTAATCAGCAGACATTGCTGCTCTCTGATTTTAGTAAATTTTATGCTGAAAATCCCATGGTCTGGAAGTGTAGGATATCCCTCTCAGTGATTTCTTTGTGGTCTCCTCTGCAGAGTCCCTGTTGTGTGTGCTCCTTGGTTGCCATCTTGCCTGGAAGTTGGAAGTACAGTCCTAAAGTTCATCAGAAGCAAAGATGGTGAGACTTTGCCTCATGTACTTTGGGCATGTTATCAGGAGAGACTAGTCCCTGAAAAATAACATTATGCTTGGTAAACTAGAGAGTCACACAAAAGTAGAAGGTCCTCATAAGATGGTTTGACATTGTAGCTGCAACAATGGGTCCAAACAGAACAACAATTGTGAAGATGGCGCAGGACTGGGAAAGATTTGTTCTGTTATACTTCAGGGTCACTACGCATTGGAGCTGACTGGACAACACTTAACAATAACAGCTTGAGTTTGGGGGCAAGACTCCTAGATCATATCAAAGGGCACAGAATAGGAACACATTTTTAGCTCTCTTTTAACTCTGTTTATCCCTGTTCCCCTTTACTTCATATTATTTGTTTAAGTAGCTGTGATTTGTTGTTGTTTGTTTTATTTTTTAATGTATAGAATTAATATTCCCCCCTTCAGGCTGGCAGATGGTGGTTTCTACTTTGCACTCAGGTAGCTTCCAAATAGTTGCCATCTCAGCAATTCTTCTTCACTTGATTCTATATCATCACAAATTGGTTTAAAAACTCCAGCTTATGTTCCAGGGTGCCTGACCACCATTGGCTTTAGGTTGACACTGGACAGAAGGTCTGACAAAAAGGCATCATTAATAGGAAATAAAATTCTTATGATTCCTTGAGAGCTGCATGCCCCTATCGTGCTGACAGGTTTAGAATAAGAACACACACACACACACACAGCATGCAGAGTCATATAAATACAGTTATTCGAATGTGAAGACAGACACCAAGCCTTCAGAGAACTCTTATAAGTGGACCGCTCCGAAGGCTCTACTGGTGATGATTAAAATCTTCTGGTTCACATTGGCTCCAGCTGACCAGGATCCTAGTGCTTTCATATGGCCAAGTGCTGGCATGAGGGAACAAAGAAATAATCGTAGCCTCTCTCTTTTGTGTTACTTAATAGTATCGTTGGCATGCCCAGGAGGTAAGATGGAGAGGGTTGCTTCCCCACCTCCCCATTGTGTAGAAACTAAGGCGGCTGAGTAGGAGGTCCTGTGACTTGCTAGACATAACAGGACTAGTTGTAGCTGAACTAGTTAAAGTCTCCTCCTTTTGGGGGGAATTCCTAGGTGGTGCAAATAGTTAACACACTTAGCTATTATTGGAAAGGTTGGAGGTTTGAATTTTACCACCGGTAGTGACTTGGACAAAAGACCTAGAGCACCACTGAAAAACCAGCCACTGAAACCCCCACAGAGTGTGGTTCTACCCTGACACACTGGTGTGGTTACTATGAGTCAGAATCAATTCCATGGCAACTGGTTCAATGGTCTTTCGATTGCTTGTGGTTATTAGCAAGATTTAATTTGATGTCCTCCAATATCAACCTCTGAGAAGTTTTTGATTTGACATCAGATAGGTTAGGAAGAATGATTAAAATTGGAATTTAATGTTGAAGCTCCAAATTTCCTATAACAAACAGCCCAAATATTGATTTCAAAGACTTGGATTCTAACTCAAATGTATTGCTAATGTATTGCTGAATACCTTTAATTACAGATGTACCAGGTGGAGGAACGCTTCCCTTCTGGCCTTATTACCCGGGTCCTGGCAGTTTCTCTGATCCTCTGAGCCCAGGGTGGTGGTCAAGAGAACCAACAACTGGCAACTTCTCATTACAATTGGTTTCTGGAAGAGCTCCTGGGCTGCTGGATCCCCAATCCCACTGCTTTCCTAGGATGGGGTTATACTTGGTACCCACAGATCCCAGCTATCTGGGAGCAGAAAGGTATTTCCTGAACTAGCCCTTTCTTGTTCTCATTGGGGTCCCATCATGAATGCGGAAGGAGTACTTGCAAATGGCAAGAGGCAAGGCGATGCAGTGAGAGGAGTGTGGTTCATCTGGACCCTCCTGAGATAAAAAGGCAGTACTTAAATGTATCTCAGTATAATCTTTCCTTCTGGTAACAAAGAGGCCCCACTGAAGCAGGGCCCTGGGTGATAGGGGAACCTCCAGGCTCTTCTTCTACCCCTGGCTGGCTCTGTGTCCTTGATCAGCCCACCTAACCTCACTCTCTAGGTCCCAGTGGAAAAGACTTGACAAAACACTCTCTGACCTGCCTGACACAAGCACATAAGGTTTGAGAAATAGCTGATTGGATGTAGGGAGGATGTTGAAAGGGGAAAGGAAAAAAAATCAACAAAAACCACATTGCTTTTTGAAAACAGAAATTACTGAGTAACGAGCAGTGACAGTGGCAGTTTGCAGTCAGACTGAGGGTTTATTTTGTGTCCTGAATGTGAGTTTTCAAGGGTGCAGACATTGTTTGGGAGCACTAAGGGAAAGGAGAGAGGGAAAGAAAAAAGACAGAGGAAGAGAATAGAGGGGCCAAAATTAGGTGGCTCTACTAAAATCCTACTCATTTATGACTCTTCTTACTTATGTGAAAAACATCTTTCTATTCTGATTATTCACCCTAAGATTAATTTTCTACAATATTTCATAGTTTGAGTCTCCCTCTCCTGCCTTCTTCCCTCTGCAATTGTCTAAAGCAAAAAAAACAAAACAACCCAAAAAATACCAAACCATTTGTATTGTTGACTCTGAGGCCTTAGAACAATGAATGACTTAATTTTTCCACAAGTCCCATTGCCGAGCCTGTTTATCTCACCTCTTTATCCTTCCAAACACTGGCTTATCTTGGGGACCTTATGAATAATGTACCTAAGAATAACCCAGTGGTTTAAAAACAAATAGATGAAATTCTGTGGGAGCCACATAAAGGGCATTTCAAATTTCCTCTTGGACACTTGAGCTTGGATCAGACTCAGTCGTATTATTTCAGGATCACCTGGTGAGTTTCATTTCCTCTCCACTCCCTTTTGTCAGACTCTTGCTCCTCTTGACTTTTCTCACAATTCTAGAGGACACCTGGGTCACAGCAAACATGGACACCTGGCGAAATCCTGAATCTGGCCACAGATTGCGACTCTCCCTTCTGCTTGAGGAAAATAGAATAATAGATCTCATGGGAACCTGGAGGGGCAAGGGAATCAAACTGCTCCTACCTCTTATGGATCCAAGCCTAGATCTTGCTGAGCTAAAGGGCTAGAACAGTGGTTCTCAACCTTCCTAATGCTGCAACCCTTTAATACAGTGACTCATGTTGTGGAGACCCCCAACCAGAAAATGACTTTTGTTGCTACTTCATCACTGTAATTTTGTTACTGTTATGAATTGTAATGTAAATATCTGATATGCAGGATGTATTTTCATTGTTACAAGTTGAACATAATTAAAGCATCGTGATTAATCACAAAACAATATGTAATTATATATTGTGAAATATTTATTTCTAATTCCAAATAAATGAAAATTTGTCTTGAAGCATGGTGTAGCATGGGTAACAGTCTTCATATAACAACAGTAAACGACATTGCTCCGTTTTGTGACAGTATGCGTAAAAAGCCAACGTCAGGGCAAAGGTTAAGATAGCTTCTTTCTCATCAGATCAGTAATTCTCAGGGCAGTCTTTGCAAGAGTACAATAAAGATCATCCTCCACAACAAGTCTACTTCTGTATTTAGACTTGATAACCAACAAGCTAGAAAACCCTGTTCCACAAAGATATGTTGTTGGAAATGGAAGAAGGAGCAACATAGTCTCAGACAGAACAGGATATGACTGCAAACACTTGATCCAGAATTTTGTAACTGAAATCAGTTCTTGCTGTGTTGTTGTTAATAAGTTCAATGAACCACTCTTGCGCTGTCTCGGGAATATCTCCAACTTTGGCAAGTGCAAATTTTAGATTTGGAAAGTACGATGGAATTCCATCTGCAAGCATGTGCAAGTGTTCTTTCACAGAAATGATCATCGTAATCCTTTTGTCTGGTTCAATGTCATGTTCCTCAAAGATAGCAGATAGGGTAGGCAACATGCAAATTTTATTTTCATATTTTATTATTATTTTTTTTACCAAAGCTGAAATTTCACTTGGAATGATTGGATCTTTTCAGACAAATGGAGGCAGGTTTCATTTTGTCCTTGCAGTGAGAAATTTAACTCATTCAAGATGGCAAAGATGTCAACTAAGGAAGCTATTTTCTGCAGTTCACTTTTATTGCTGAAAAGTGCTTCGAACTGCGGTCTTGCTTTCTGATTAGAAAACGTTTGAGTTCATCATGAAGCTCAAAAACACGTTTTAAAATGTTTCCTCTCAACAACCATCTCACTTCAGTCTGAAATAGCAGAGCATTATTCAGTGCATCTAACTCGTTGCACAGTTGTGAAAACAGTCGACTGTTTAAAGTGCTTGCCTTTACAAAATTTACAGAACTTATGACACTTTTCATTACTTCTTGTAACTCTTGTGGCAGCATTGTTGTTGTTACTATTTGTTGATGAATCATACAGTAAGTTCTGATGACTTTTGGTGACTCATTCAGTACCAAACATTGAAATCCAGATTGACATCCTAGCATAGCTGTAGCATCATCTGTGCAAACACCACAAACATTTTCCCAAGAGATCTTATCCTCTTTCAGAAATGAACCAACTGTGTCAAATACAACACATGCAGTAGTTGTTGTTTCAAGAGGTTTGCAAAAAAGAAACTAATCTTTAAAGTCGCCATCAAGATACCTCACATAAACCAGTAACTGTGAACAGTTTGCAACGTCTGTAGATTCATCAAGTGGATGCTAAATATTGGAAGTGGGGCAGATTTAATTCTTGGATTATCTGATCAAGAATACCAGCAGACATGTCATCTATTCTTCCTCAGACAGTGTCATTAGATAAGGAAATTACACTCAATTTCATAACAAGTTCGTCTCAGATCAGAATTTGAACAATGCCTTTGGCCGATGACAACAGTGAATCTTCAGCAATGGTGTGAGGTTTCATAGCTCTGGTGATTCTGAGTGCCGCCAAATATGAAGTTTCAATGGCTGCTACATTTTGTTGTGGTACTTGCCACCAATGACAAGTCTGGCTTTCTTGAGTCCATCAGCTTTGCTCCTAAAATAGTTGGCATCCTTGCCGGCAAAGCTCAGATGCTTGTTATCAAAGTGGCGTTTTAGTTTGTTTGACTTCATGGATATGGCTGATAGAATGTCACAAAAAATAACACATTGCAATGTCACAAAAAATAACACACTGCGGTTTTTCAATTCCTGCTGTAATTATTGAGGTAAAACCATACTGTAAAAAATCCTCACTATATTTTCTTTTCTTAATGTTCTTTATATGATCCATGATCATGGGATGGTTTACTAATGAATATAGTATATAACAATAGCTTTAATAATACAAAAAATTACATCATGGCCCATCAGGCCTGGAGGATGATATCTTTACTCTGAACAGCCAATGGATAGAGTGGACAATATGGCTGATCCCAATATGAGACACACCATCCCTTGATGGCCTAGGGCCCTAAGGGGGACAACATTGGAGACTCAGGGCCGGGAATGGCCCAGACTGACCCTGTGACACTGAGGTAAACCACTAAAAGCGTGTGGTAGAGCAACTGTGGGAGCAGAGCAGGGAGCCCCCGAGGGAGTACAAAGGATAGACTCTGGGGCCAAAGCATGGTACTCCATGGGACTTGACTGAAGGACAAGCCTAGAGATAAAAAATCAGACCTTGATCTATTTACAGGTTTTTCTTTCTTTTACATTTTTTCTTTTAATTAATTTATTCTTCTATGGGTAATTGGTTTCCTTTTTTGTTGTCATAGCTGTGTTCTCACTCATCGTCTATCTTGCTATGACTTGATTTTTGGTGCATATTATTATCTCTACAGATCTAACTAGATAAGATAGACTGCATGAATAGTCTGGAGGAGAAAACAATGGGACTAATGGTTCCAGGGGGACATGGGAGAGGGGGAGGAGGGGGTAAGGAGGTGGTGCTGGCCAACTCAGGGACAGGGGAGCAATAAGTGATCCAAAATCAGTAGCAAGGGGGGTATTAGAGGCCTGGTAGGGATTCAGCAAGGGCAAGGTAATCGAGAGAAATTACTGAAACCCAAATGAAAGTTGAGCATGATAGCGGGACAAGGGGAAAGTAAAAGGAAATAGAGGAAAGAACTAGCTGACAAAGGGTATTTATAGAGGTCCAAAGACTGGAGTGTACATATGTAAATATATTTATATGAGTATAGGGAAACAGATCTATGTGCATATATTTATAGGTTAAGTACTAAGGCAGCAGATGGACATTGGGCCTCCACTCAAGTACTTACTCAATGCAAGAACACTTTGTTCTATTAAATTGGCATTCCAGGATGCACACCTTCCTGACACGATTGCTGAAGAAAAATGTGTGCATAAACAAATGTGGTGAAGAAAGCTGACGGTGCCTGGCTATCAAAAGATGTAGCATCTGGGGTCTTAAAGGCTTGAAGAGAAACAAGCGGCCATCTAGCTGAGAAGCATCAAAGTCCACATGGAAAAAGCACACCAGCTTGGCTGACCATGAGGTGTTGAAGGGACCAGTTATCAGACATCAAAGAACTAAAAATAATATCAACCAGTGCCCACCTCCCTGATACGATCAATGAAGACAAACTTGTGCATAAGCAAATGTGGTGAAGAAAGCTGATGGTGCCCAGCTATCAAATGATATAGTGACTAGGGTCTTAAAGGCTCAAAGATAAACACGTGGCCATCTAGCTCAGAAGCATCAAAGCCCACATGGAAGAAACACACCAGCCTGTGTGACCACAAGCTGTCGAAGGGATCAAGCATCAAGGACCAAAAAAATCATATAATTGAAAATGTGGGTGAGTGCAGAGTGGAGACTCAAAGCCCAATGGTAGCCAACTGGACACCCCTTACTGAAGGGTTGTGGGGAGGAGATAAGCCAGGCAGGGTGCAGGGTAGCAATGATGAAACATATAACGTTTCTCTAGTTCTTAAATGCTTCCTCCTCCCCACTATCATGATCCCAATTCTACCTTACAAATCTGGCTAGACCAGAAGATGTACACTGCTACAGATAGGAGCTAGAAACACAGGGAATACTTCAGGACCAGTGGTGAGAGTGGCGATACAAGGAGGGTGGAAAGAGGGTAGGGTACAAAGGGGGAACTGATTACAAGAATCTACGTATAGCCTCCTCCCTGGGGGAGGGACAGCAGAGAAGAAGGTGGGGGGAGACATCAGACAGTGTAATATATGACAAAATAATAATAATTTATATATGATGAAGGGTTCATGAGGTAGGGGGCAGTGGGGAGGGAGGGGGAAAATGAACAGCATATAGTAAGGGCTCAGGTAGGAGGCAAATATTTTGAGAATGATGATGGCAACAAAGGTACACATATTCTTGACACAATGGATGTGTGTATGGATTGTGATAAGAATTGTATGAGCCCCCAATAAAATGATTATAAAATAATACAAAAATTATACATGGCATAGTTCATTCAATACAGTTCATTAAGGTTTCCTATGACTTACCATCCTGTTTTTTTTACATACCTGTTACTATCACAAGGGGGCAATATTCACATCAACCACAGCTGAATATAAAATGACCAATCAGCAACCTGATTAAGTTCCCATGGTACAGATTTTTTTTGAAGTAGTTGATGATTTAACAATACATGATTTTACATTTACCCAGTAATTATAATTCATGAAGTGTTGTTTTACTTCCAATACTACTTGCTTTCAACACAGTAGCTGCTTCTAACAGAGTAGCCACTTTCATCACAGCAGCTGTTTTCTACACTGTGACTGGTCCATATAAGTACATTATGGCGCCATCCCTGTCACATACTGGTATGTCGGTGTATCTGCATGTGGGCGGACCCGCTTGGAGACAGATAGAGTGGTGTCTTGCTTCCTAAGACCATCAGAAACAGGTGTTTTCTGTTGGTCTTAGGTGACCCCTGTGAAAGGGTCATTCGACCTCCAAAGGGTTCGCAACCCACAGGTTGAGAACCACTGGGCTAGAAGATCTGCCACGTAATAACTCCTGCCCTCTCTTAGCATTTCTTATTCCCTCACTCTGGAAGCGGTTATCTGACCAGTTCTGGTTTGTCCTACCCAGGGCTGATGTGCTGATTGAAAAAGCTTATTGTCCTTGTTGGTAGGTGCCACTGAATTCACTCTAAAACTCACAGTCACCCCATGTACAATGAAATGCAACACTTCCTAGTCCTGGGCCATCCTCACAATGTCATTACATTTGAGTCTATTGTTTCAGCCATAGTATCAATCCATCTCTTTGAGGGTCTCCCTCTGTTTTACCAAGCATCTGGTCCTTCCCTAGTAACTGATCCCTCCTGACCATAGGAGTTATCTAAAATACATGAGACAATGTCTTGCCAACCTTGCTTCTAAAGAGCATTCTGGCTGTATTTTTAATACAAATTTGTTTGTTCTTCTGGTAGGCCAAGGTATATTCAATATTCTTCTTGAACACCTCAACGTAAATGCATCAATTATTCTCAGGTCTTTCTTATGCACTATACCACCTTTCTTATGCATATCAGATGATCAAAAATGCCAAGACTTGGGTCGGGCATACTTAGACCTTAAAGTCACATTTTGTTTATTAATACTTTAAAGAGGGTTTTATTTTGCAGTACATTTACCAAATACGAGACAATATAAGATTCTATCTTTTTTCAAGCTTTTTTATTTTGAATTAGATGGGAGTTTACATTTCAGATCATTGTTTTCATATTTAACAGTTTAAACAACTTATCACCGCCCCGCTGGCAAAAGCTTCCCTGTGCCTTCCTCTTTTAATTCTGTTCTCCCTCCTAGAATATGTTCTCTTCCTCCTCACCCAGCACCTGTCTACCTTCTCGCCTTCTGCTTTCCCTTCCCTCCCTTCCTGTACCACCCCTGCAAGCCACACAAGGTAATTTCTTTTAGGAGGAAAACCTTTATTTTGAATTTTTTTCTTTTACGTTCCTGTCCACTGCTTGGTCAACTACATGGCAGGGTATGAACAAAGATATCCACGAAACCCATTGCCACCTAGAGTCCATCTGACTCACAGTACTCGTATTGGGCAGAGTAGAGCTAGTCTGTAGGGTTTGCAAAGCCGTAAGTATTTACGGACCTAGATTGCAGCAGCCTGTGGGTTTGCATGGCCGACCTTTGGGTTAAAAGCCAAGAGCTGAACCACTGGGCCATCAGGGCTTGAGGTGACTGATTTAAAAAAAACAAACTCATTTCCATAGAGTCCATGGTGACTGACAGTGACCCTATAGGACAGGGTAGAACTGCCTCTGTGGGTTTCCAGACTTCAACTCTTTTGGGGAGTAGAAAATCCAGTCTTTCTCCTGTGGAGTGGCTCAGAGTTTTGAACTGCTGATCTTGCAGATTACAGCTCAAAGCATAACCACTCCACCATCAGGACTCTAAGCTTACTGAGAGAATTGGGACCAAGTAAGCTTATTCAAATGCCCTTGGGAGCAGCAGCCAAGAAATCAGAGGATGATGTCATATGACCTGGCAATCCCTCACATAGTATAAACTTTTAAGAAATAAGAACCATCCATGAATAGATATATGCACACTCTTGTTTTCTGTAGCACTATTCACAATAACAAGAGGGGAAAAACAGCTTAAATGCCCATTAGTGGAAGAATGGGTAAAGAAACATCTTAACATCGATATAACTGAATACTATGCACCACTAAAGAGTCATGATGAGTCCCTAGTAACTCTAATGACATAGATGGATTTGGAAGACATTGTGTTGTCCTGGATTACTTTTCAGTAGGCGATGACCTGGCTTCTAGTCGCAAGTCACCTTAGGGTGATCTTGAACCTCCTATTTTTCCATTTGCACCACCCAGGGACTCTAAGGGAACGTAGCTTTGAGAAAAAAAAATAAAGGAACAAATAGAAGAAATGCTTTATCCAACTCTGCTCACTCTCATGAAAGCATGGACATCAGTTACTTTTTCGAGGGAGTTTTGCCTGTTGTCGGGTGCTGTCAAGTCAATTCCAACTCATGGTGACCCCAAGTGTGCAGTGGAGAACTGCTCCAGAAGGTGTTCGAGGCTGTGGACTTTCAGAAGCACATCACCCAGTCTTTCTTCTTAGGTACCTTTGGGTGGTTTCCTATACCAATCTTTCAGCCAGTGTAGTGTGTGCTGACCCTTTTGCATCACCCGGTGATTCCGAGTTTTGCTCACCCACTGTAATACAAACAAGGAAAGCCCTTTTCGTGTCAATATCCCAAGTGTCTGGTCTCTGAAGACCATCAGTGGCCAGGTTAATACCTCGAAGTGCAATCGGGTTGGAAAGCCAGAGTTGTCCAATCACAGTGATTTGTTAGCTGCTCGTTTTAATTTACTAATAGTGATGATTCACCCCAATCCTTTCTTTTGGGAAGTTGGTCAAGCAGACCTGTAATTTATTTGTGAGCTTAAGATAGAAAAAGAGATAGACACACAGCTTCACACCCGAAGGAGCATGGGCAGAGGCTGGCCATGAATCCCTTCCGTCAGTGGCCCCTCACAGGCTACGCGTTCAGCCTCTGGGATTAAGGCAGGCAATTGTGTCAATCATGCTGTTTGGTGAGGCACAGAAATAGATGGAAAGAAGCAAGCCACTTATTTGTCAGTAGTCATCCCAGACCCAAGGGCAGTAGAGATAAGGAATAAGGATTAACTCTTATATTACACTTCTCCCATTTTAAAGTACTTTTGCCGAGAAGCTCAACAAAGATTGCAATTTTCCAATTAGTATTAGCTCATTAGTGCAGCATGGATGAGTTTGAAATTTTCAGCCCAACAATAGTGCAGGATCGTCAGCAGTGTATCCAGTAATACTGTATGAGGAGCTTCATAAATGCTCTGTCATCTTATCAACCACCCATCTCTCCCTTTGTCCTCTTGTGGGGCTTTCATGTGACCATGAAGCTGGAAGCTATGTCACAGGCATTTTGAATTCCAGTAGGGTCATCCATGGTGGAAAGATTTCAGCAGAACTTCCGGACTAAGATGGATCAGGAAGAAAGCCCTGATCAAATATCAGCTAATGAAAACTCTGTAGCTCACAATAGAACATTGCATGATTTATTGCTGCAAGATGAGTCCCCTAAGTTGGAAACTCTTACTATGGAAACACTGCTATCAATTCTAACTCCTAGCGACTCTCTAGGACCCGGTAGGACTGCCCTGTAGGACTTTCCAAGGCTGTGAATCTTCACAGAAGCACACTGGCACATCGTTCTCCCGTAGAGTGGTAGTTAGGTTCCAAGCACCCAGTCAGTAGCCAAGAGCTTAAGCACGACACCACCAGGGAGCTCCTCCCGAAGTTAGAAGGCACTCACATTAACTACAGGGTAACTGCAAAGACGGGCTGGAGAGTGCCTATGACTGTGAGGCTCAAGCAGGGCTAGGAAACAAAGTCACCACAAGTCCATGGACACCAACACCAACAATCTCACCCAAATCCTATAAAGCTTCCATTACTCAAAGCTCTCTGACCGGATGATTGTTTTATAGGTGATTTTAAAAATGTCTAATAGTCCGCTTTCCTTTGCTTTACTTGGACAAAACACCTAGACTGCAAGTCAGAATAGGGATTTAAAATAGGCGTTACCTCTCTTGACTGATTTTGTCCCCTTGAATGCATCACTTAATCTATTTGAACTTCAGTTTCTGTAACACCAGAGTTTTAGATGCATACCTGTAAGTTTACATTATATCCTTGGGTGGAGAAGTACAGTACATGATTTATACACACGTGAGCTTTGGTGCAAGAACAGTGAACCTGTAATCTTAGTGGTTTATAGTAACTACCACGTTTCTTTCATATATGTGTCAGTGGCTGTAGTCAGCTGCCTCTCTGCTTCTTGTGTCCTATTACTCTGGAACCAGCCAAGCTGAAGAAGCAGTCTCCTCATGGCCAAGAGGAAGAGCCAGAGAACTCACAGAAACACACAGTGCCTCTTACAGCTCCTGCCCAGGTGCTGAGTATGCTACATCCACTCGTAGACTGCTGGCCATGGTAAACCACCGGTTGACCATGACAATGGGATACTCATGTCCATCAGCTAAGCTTTGGACTGCTAACTCCAAGGTTGGTGGCTCAAACTCAACAGCTTTTCCATGGGGGAAAGATGAGGTTCTCTGATCCTGTCAAATTTATATCTTTGACAACTGTATATGAGGCTGCTCTGAGCCAGAATCGACGCAATGACAGTAGATTGGGTTTGGACACATATTTGTTAGGCTGAGTTTTGATCGAGCTGTAAAAACATGCCAAGTGAAAGAAGTGAGTCATGCAAGACCACATATTGCATGATGTCATAGCTCTGGAATATCCAGAAAAAGCAACGCTATGGATTAGTGGTTGCCTCGGGCCAGGGCATGGGAGAATGCTTGTGGGTCTAGGGCATCTTTCTTGGATTATGGAAATGTCATAAGGTTATAAGTGGTGATGGTGGCACTACTTTGTGATGATATGAAACCACAGAATTGTACACTTTAAACAGCGAATTTTATGGTATATGAGTTTTACATCTCAGTTGGAAACAATATTCACAGAAGGTATTCGGTGATGATACTGTAGGTAAACTGTCCCAGGAGCACAAAGATGAAGTGCTTGGAATCCAGCCAGCGGCTCCAGGAGAGAACCATCTGGAAATATACTCCTGTAAAGATCATGACCCGCAGAGCCTGGTGGGGGCATCGCTGCGGTTTCCTGGGCCACTATGAGTCAGAATTAACTCGATGTCTCCTAACAACAGGAAAAACAATATTGTAGCTAATCTCCTTTTCATGTACACGTTCTCCAACGAGCTGAAAAAAATTTAATGACCAAGGATTATTTTCATACTCAGTGAAAAAAATGAAGATGTGTTTGAGGGGAACGTGAGTTTATCAGTGTGCGTCATCAAGCTCTCTTCAATTGTTATGTAACTCAGGCATTCTAATGCCAAGTATTTGAGAGTTAAAAAGTTGAACCATCCTTGAATCAAGCATACGAAAAATTTTTTACCCTTCTGTATAATTAATCTCGAAAGTTGCAATAGCAATGATGGAAATATCTAAAAGCAAGAGAAAGCGAAAATGGAATTCATGAGGGATATTTGTGGGCAACTCCAATATACCTCATAGGGCCAAAGGGTCGAAGATCTCCACATCCTTCCTTCTTCTCATGGGGAAAGTAAAAACCACAGCTTCACCTCTCGGTGAAAACTTATAAGGGCAATGACATGTTTGGTTCCTTTCACATTTGAATGATCAAATGGCTAACATCCTCATCGGAAAACATACTTTCAGAGTCTGTGCTGTGGAAGGACATGAAGAGCCACAGGTGGCTCCAGTGGAGGGAGAGAGAGAGCACCAGTCCAGATGGTCCAGCTGTCCTTCCGTTGGGGAGGACTGGGAAATCGGAGACACGGAGCTCCATTTGGAACCCAAGACACTCAGACCAGACTGAAATATGTAGTCTACCGGCTCAACGGGAATTCCTCTGAGGACCTGGAAAATGCCCCAGACTCATGTGAATTCAGGATCGACTGGAGGATCAGTGGCTGTTGTCTCTCTTTCCCAGGAGCTGAGTGGACAACAATCAAGACGCTACAAGAAGTCCAAACATTCAGGTACATATCCGACCAAACAAGCAAGACCTTTGCTGCCACAGTTTTATAGTAAAATATGGCAGAGGAGAGAGGCCAACATGTAATCAACAGCAAATTCGTGCTTTGAAGAGTTGTGTTTTATATGTAGGTGTGTCCCAGCCCGTATTTCTAGGAAGGCCATGGCTTACGTGCTTTAGAAATAACACACTATAAATGTAATTGGCCCAAACATTGCTATTAGTCACTGTTTTGATCTCAAAGGTCAAAGGGAACTAAAAAAAATCATAACAGACCCTGGAACTTAACAGAATTTTGTTCAGTGTTCTTTGGCTGGGAGCATTAACACACACTACAGTGATGTAGGCTATTATTCATGATTTGTTATTTGAAAAAGGAAAGGGCAAAGACATCGTTTTCCCTTAAAACTCTGGCAAGTAAAAGCAAACTCTTGTTATGTCCTTCCTAAAACAACGTCCCGAAGAGGAAAACCCAATCCACAAGTGAGAGACACTGCAGCGTAGACCATGCTTGCCTGGCACAACCCATAATGGGATGCTAATTCTTATCTGCAATACAGATTACATTAGCAAGGCGGAACAAGAAGCAATCAATGTCTATAAAGAATGTCTTTTCCTTAGCCCTGTCTGACACAGTGCCCCAAAGGTTGCACACATTTATAGAAACCTCTAGGACTAACAGTAGAGATGGCAGCCAGGCGCTTAAAGTGCAATCTGTTTGCTGATGCCAACGATAACTATAAGGATGATAGTTGGCTGGTTCTACTTTTCCAAGACAAGATGGTGGAAGAAAGGAATGAGCTTAGAACTTCAGAGTTACAGCTCAAGAGTGGCATTCAAGATCTGAAGATTTCTGCTTGTGCCCTGAAAGCCTCATTCTTGTGGTAACAGAGCTGATGTCGCCAAAAATCAAACCCAGAGTCTAATCATAAAGTAACTGAATTGCAATGTCAATTGAAATCTGAAGATAAAGCAAGGGTATTGATTTGAAATAAATGGGACAATGACACTTGGGATGAGGACATAGTGCCATTGAGTCAATGCTGATAGTGACTCCCTGTGTGTTGCTAGACTGTAACTGTTGATGGGAGTAGAAAGCCAAGTTGTTCTCCTGAGGAGCTGCCAGTGGTTTTGAACTGCCAATCATGTGGGTTGAAGCCCAACTTGTAACCACTATACCACCAGGGCTCCTCAGGAATAAGGACATATGAGTAGAAAATCAGGAATCTAGAAATATTGAGTCCCTAAACATTATTGAATCACTCCTGCCAACAGAAGAACCAGCTCTCCTATGCTCATTTGAATCCATTACTCCATCCTTGAAAAACCATCCTCCCCAATAAAACTTTTAGCCTACCATGCTCCTCTGATGAGATGAACCCACCTGTTCCTTAAGAGACTTTCTCTGAGATATCACATGTGGTGGCATCTGCAACATTGCCTAGGGCATTACAAGATGTTGCTGAATGTCCTCAGGACCACCCCCCCCCTAAACACACACACCTATTTTTGTTACTAGCTCTATAATCCTTGTAAGCCCCTCTAGGTAAAGTGGCACAGAAGGAGTTAGGCATCATTCCTAAAGTAATGCTTGATTCTTCTAATACATACAAACAGAAACCAGAGAAATATGTGTTGGGGTGGCCATTAAGGGTATTGGATAAGGGGACAAGGATCATAAAGTTGGATCAGTCTGAGTTTATTGATATGGGCCCTCTAAGCACAGATTCTACATTCAGTGTTTCAGTTTGAGAGTTGAGTAAAGGACTTAATCGTTTATTTGGTTGATTCACTGAAGCATGAATTCATCAAGGGTCCACACCAAATCAAGTTGCAAAATCAGATCTGCCTCGGTATATTGTTGAAGGTATCCAAAGACTTAGGGAAATTGGCATGGCAGAGAGAACTTAACAAGTTAGACCCACAAACCCACACATGGAGTGCCCAGAGGGCACTCCTGCACCACAATAGTGAGGAACAAATTTGTGAAGATAGCCCCCTTGTTATTTTTGTGCAAGTCAGATTTGACAGTGGGAACATCCTAATTGAGTCAAGACCCCTAAATACATGAATCTGATTGGACCCCTGTGGTGGTATGGTCTGATTGGCAGCATTAACTGACAAAGATGAGGAGAATGTGGTTACCATAATGGAAAGACGAGTCAAAGTAACAATCAGAATAGTCTGATTTGTATAGATTGATGGCATTGGCTTCTTAGCTGTGTTTCTAGGAGTTAAATAGATAGGAATTTTACTAAACATATATGGCAGACTAAACATATATGTCTGGCCAGACTATCAGAGCCATGGCCCCTTAATTAGTTCCAAAAACTTGAACCACTTTAGAGATCCACAGCTTCTTGAATGAAGGGGTAGGGCAGGTACCCTTGAGGAAGAGCTACACTATATTGCCAAATATGTATACTTTTTGCTTTTCTCCTAGCCTTCCTCAAAGGGATCTATGGCTTTTTATGAGTGTGGTAGTTACATAATCTGTTGTCAACTTGAGACTTAAGAGTGAAGGGGTGGTGTTTAGCCTGTCAATCAGATCACAGCTTGATGCCCTTATTTGGAGCTGCTAAGGCGATTAATAGCTCATTGGAGGTGGGGCACTCACTCACTCAGTAAGAGACATTCCTATTGACAAGACACATGGAGTTATGCTAGGGTCTTGGAGCTGGAGGAGCCATGTGGAGACCCACACCAGCACTGAGATGCTTAAGCCACCACTGGACCCACAAGACTTTCCATCCCCTGCCTGTGATCTTCCTGCATTCAGCATCATTGCATGTATTTCATGAGTCTGAAGAAGACTTTATAGATTGGTATCAGACATATGGGCTAATATTGGACTTATGGACTTGATCTGGACTGGACTGGGATGTTTTTTTATATTCAATTGCTCTTCTATGTAAATCTCTTTCTTACATACATATGAGTGTCTATGAATTTGTTTGTCTAGTCAACCCAGGCTAACACAAGGAGACCAACTTTTCATTGGGGAAAAGAAAATATAGATTTTTCAGGGATTACTTGACACTGGCTCAGAAGTGACACTAGTTCCAAGAGAACAAAAATATCACCGAGGCCCACCATTCAGGGTAAGAGAACACAGAGGTCAGATTATTAGTAACAGAGCCTTAGTTCAGGTCCCTCTCACCCATTTGAATGATTCCCCAGTTCCAGAATGCATTTATGGGAACAAATACTCAGAAACTGGCAGACTGCCGACTTCGGATTTCTGAGTAATGGCCATCATAGCAGGGGGGTCAAGTGAAGGGCATTAGAACTGCTGCTACCTAGGAAACCAAAAGCAATGCTGCTTTCCTGGAGAAACTGAAGAAATCAGTGCTCTCCTTGAGGACTTGAAGTATCTGATTCTCATCAGATCCCTATTCAACTCACCTATTTAACCTGTGCAAAAGACAGACTGACCTTGGAGAGTGACAGTAGATTATTGTACACATAACCAGGTGGCAACTCCAATTGCAGCTGCTATTCCAGATGTGGTTTCATTGCTTGAGCAAATGAATACCTCCCCTACTACTTGGCAATTACTGATCTGCCAATGCCTTTTTTAAAAATCAATCCCACTTTTAAAGGATCATTAAAAGCAACTTGCCTACAGCTGGCAAGGCCGACAACATCTTTTCTGTCCTATCTCAGAGATATCAACTCTCCAGTCCTGTGTCATAATTTAATTTCCAGGATCCTGATTGCCTCTCCCTTTCCCAGAACATCACACTGGTCCATTACATTGGTGACATGATGCTGATTGGGCCTGGCAAAAAAAAGAAATATCAATGATTCTAGTTACTGGTAATACATTTGCATAGTCCAAAGTCAAACTCACCGATTGAGTTCATTCTGACGCATAGAAACCCTGTAGGACATAATAGAACTTCCCTTTGGGGCTTCCAAGACTCCTACGACATAAGCCATTTTCCTTTACGTTGTGAGTCCCGAGTCGCCATTGCAATGGATTGCAGAGCCCTGGGACATCAGGGAGCAAATGGAGGGAAGAAGGTGGTGGTTGGTGTAGAGTGATGGAGTGGTACAGCTCCATCCCACTTTGGAAAGGTGGGACATTTGGGCGATATTTAACCTCCACCTTCTTGGGACAAGTCTTGTGTTAATATCCATAAAGGAAATTTCTACTTCAGACCCTCCACTGCAGAGGTTTTCATTCCAAAGAGACTCCCACTAACTAGGAGATACAAGACTGTATGTACTGGAAGTTAAGAATATCATCCTTCTGAATCAACCAGAAATAAGAGTGTCACCATAATGACTCGTGGAATTGATCCTGATAACCAAGGGAAAACCAGATGGATATTTCATAATGGAAATAAAAAACATAGGAGATTCCTATTGCATCTTTTAGTACGATCGTACCCTGTGATTAAAGTCAAAGTAAACTATAACATCCCAATTTTAACTTGACTACTAATGACCCAGACCCTTCCGGAACAAAGGTTTGGGTCACCCCACCTGGGTAAGAACAATGACTAAGGTCAAAGGAAATATGGAATGGGTGGTGGAAGAAGGCAATTTTAAATACCAACTAAAACAATGTGACCAGTTGCAGAAATGAGGTCTGTGAATGTTTTTCCATCTTTCTTCCTTGTCTTGTTATATGTGTATGTGTATATGTATGTATATATGTACCTATATCTCAAATATCTTTGTTTTCTTCTCTCCCTTAGTCCATTATTTATTATAAAATAAAAGATGTAAATGGGGTTAGTTTTCTGTTGTACATATATTAGCTGTATCATTCTCCTCTTCCATCTCTCCTGTTATTTTCTTTTTTAGTAAATCATTTTATTGGGGCTCTTACAGCTCTTGTAACAATCCACACATCAATTGTATCAAGCACATTTGCACATATGTTACTATCATCATTTTCTAAACATTTTCTTTCTACTTGAGCCCTTGGTATCAGCTCCTCATTTTTTCCCTTTTCTCCCCCCTCCTCACCCTCACAAACCCTTGATAAATTATAAATTATTATTATGTTCATATCTTACACCAGCCACTGCCTCCCTTCATCCATGTTTTGGTTGTATTTTCCCCTAAAGGGGTGATGGTGGTTATATATTGATCACTGCTATCAGTTCCCTTTCTCCTCCTTCTCCTCCCACCTTCCCCCTGCCCTCATGGTATCGTTACTCCCATTACTATTTCTGAGAGGTTTATCTGTCCTGGATTCCTTGAGCCGAGAGCTCTTATTTGTACCAGTGTACTTGCAACCCCAGTTCTACCATTTCTCCCTTTAAACCTACCTGTCTCCTCCTGACCCCAAGTTATCCTTCCCTATATTTAGTGGTATACTTGCTCAATCTCTCTCCCTAAGCAGATCCTTTCCTTAGTTCTTTATCTATTCATTATCTAGCACGGCATCCTCCAATTCCTGAGTAGCTGGGATTGTAGATGAACCCTAACCTAAAGCAAGGGAGGGCTCAGTGAGCAGGAAACATAGAATTGTGTGTGTGTGTGTGTATTGGGGAGGAAAAGTGGACGCTTAAACCTTTACCTGTTAATGACTAGCTTGCATGGTTATCTCCTCTAGTGGAATGAGAGCTTGTTGAGGATTCTGTATCTTATTCAGGTGTGCATTTTCTATTGAAGTCTTATTTCTTCTCCAGGGTGCGTGTCCAGATATGTTGGATGGCTGACTACATGGTCACCTAATGTAGCAACCTGTGGTCCAAATGTGGCTCATCCTGCCAGCACCGACAAAGGAAAGGTTCTAGCATCACGTCCCTTTCCCTACTGCCAGGGGGAATGATGCTTCTCAAGGGCCTCAGTTGCTTCTGCAGCCTCTGGCATGGAGCTGACATTCTGAACAGGGCACCTTGATGGAAATGATATTTTATAAATCCAGAAAATAGCATGTCCCTTTAGAAGTGATATTTCATGACGGCTTTCTCATCCATAAAATTGATGCTTATTTCTGCCCCAGAGCTGGGTACAGATCTTTTTTATGACCACAACCAGTATCCCTTCTAAATTCATTTAACACCATATACCTTTGCTCTCGATGATGGATGCCCGTTTTTCTATGTCTTCCCTGCTTTTGAACAAGGCATTCACCCGTGGATTAAGCATTATGGAAAGGGTACTGTCTCCACAGTCCAACGTGGCCTTCCATGGTCCTCAGAAAGCAGGACCTCGGAAAGACCTTTAATATCCACCAAGAGTATACTGTACATATCGCACTGTTTGTTTTGCTTGTAACATCAATCTTTCTGTGACTTGGAGCATAAAAGAACAGGGAAAACACAACTTACTACAGCATGTCAATGGGTTGGTAAGATAGATGTAGTTATGTATCAAAATTGTGCCAAGTTTATGTTGATGAAGTGGCTTTCTTCTGCATTAAAAAACACGACCTATGGTTCTAATCCTGTGGGACTCTGACGTAGCTTTATATTTACATACAGTAGGAGAATGGCTCAATATGGCCTCATTCATCTTCCTAACTCTCCTACTGATGGAATTTATAGTGAGTGTAGTGTTATTACTCTTTCTTTACCGAGGACAGGAGAAATGAACAATCAGTACAACCACCACATTCCATATTGGTTCCAGAATTAAGAGTGAAGGGATAGATTGGTGATTATGCATACATTAAATTAAAAAAGAAAACAGAAACTATTGCTATTAGTCTGTGAGAATGAAGACAGTTTGTTAGCCAAAGTCCGTTGTGTCTCACAGAACAAATCTATCAGGGCTAATGCTTAGAATTGACTTGCTGATTGTGTGGAACGACTGGCCAATTCAGCCTAATCACCAATTTGATACCTTTTTTTTAACTTAAAAAAACAACAACAACAAACCATTTGATCTAGTAAACTAACCACCATTGGATTAACAACATGTGGAGTGTTTCCATTAAGATAGTATAATAAACAAACAAGCAAAACCAAACTCACTTCTAACATTGCCACTCTGGGCGGTGGAGAACTTCCTCTGTGAGTGTCGGAGACTGCAAGCCTTTATGGGAGTAGAAAGTTCCTGCTTCTCCCAAGGAACGCCTAGTGCTTTTGATCCGATGACCCCAATCCAATTGTGTTAGCAGCCCAATTCAGAACCACTACGCCACCAGGGTTCCTTGCAAGATACTCTACTAGCACTTGAGGAAAATAATCCGAATCTACGTGTTCATTGTGGGGCATTTCTTAAATAAGATCCCCAGGTCCTTCTTAAAACACCCACTGCCTGTAGTGTGAAGCTTTACTCAGTCAAGCTTTCCGTGGGGAATTTTCTTCGTTTGTTAGCATAGGAGATTTTCAATAATAGTGGGTAAGCAAAGTAGAAGTTCATTTTCATACATATAAAAGAGATTCGACAAAGCTCAGAGGCAGGGCATGACGTTTCTGTTCCTGCTAAGTGAAAACTAAAATTGCTTCTGGTTTTTAGTTTTTAATGATCAACAGTTGTTGCAGAGTTACTTCCAACTCATGGTGGCCTCGTGGATGCTGGAGTAGAACGGGGTGCTCCATTGACGTTACATCACCAGGCCTTGCTTCGAATATACTCTCGGTGGATTCCAACCTCCAACCTTTTAGTTACCATCTGAATGTGTCAGCCATTTGTACCACCCAGAGCTTCCTCAGGCTTCTTAAAATAAAAAAGCATTTGCAAGGGCAAAGACTACACACGAGAAGCCAAAGTTGTGTCTGTTTGCTCCAGTAGAGTCAACTTTAGGAATAGCAGAAGCGGCGATAGTTACTGAGGAAGATTTTGATAATCCACGGTCATGCTCCAAAATCCATCTGTTTGTGGTACTTGCGAGGCAGGTGAGTGAAATGGGGATGCAAAAGAAATCACTGCTCTTGTGACTTTCTTTGATCACTGACTGCAAATTTCCAGATTTCCCTTTAAAAAGCTTTTTTGTTTACTATCCTGTTGGAACAGAAAGAGTTGTCCCAGTAGAGCTTACTTTGGGTCAAGAAGTCAATTGGAGAAATTCTGCTATTTTAACACATGTATTCATTTCCAGTGTAATTCAGGATATGGAAGAAATAACCATCGCTTGAAACCACAGAAAACTCTAGGCCCGCCATGAGAGGGACTTCATTTATCATTGAATTCTCATACATAAACTGATTGGAGAATCAATGATAATCCGGCTCTTCAAGAATTAGCATAAATTCAGAGCCATATCGACAAATTAGTGAACATACTGTAGCTGAGAAAAATGGGGAAAATGAAGTAAAAGACCCGAACAGAACATTAAAGCGAAAGGATAATGTAAGACATGATAATGAAGTGCGGAAAGACTTGGAATTGGAAAACCAATAGGGAAGAATAGTCTCCGTATATATCAAGTTAAAAGAAAGAAAGACAAAAAAATCTTGTTAAAGAATTCTAGGGACAAAATACTAAACGATGCAGGATGCATCAAAAGAGGAGAGAAGGAATAGGCAGAGTCTCTATACCCAAAAGAATTGGTTAGCATTCAATCATTTCAACAGTAGCATACGATCAAGAGCCAATAGTACTGAACGGAGAAGTTTAAGCTGCACTGAAAGCGTGGATGAGAAAAAAGCCCCCGGAGCAGGTGGAACCCAATGGAAATGCCTCATCAAACAGATGCAGTGCTGGGGACACTCACTAATCCGTGTCAAGAAATTGGCAAGAACACTCCCTGCCCAACTGATAGAAAGAGATCGTATTTGCGATCATTCCCAAGAAAGGTGAACCAACAGAATGCAGAAATTATCAAAGAGCACCAATAATATCACATGCCAATAAAGTTCTGCTGAAGGTAATTAAAAAATGGCTGCCACAGTCCCTCAGCAGGGAACTGCCAGAAATCCAAGTTTGATTCAAAAGAGACCATGGAGGAAAGATAGTTTTGCTGATGTCAAATAGACGTTGCTTGAAAGCATAGAATACACAAGATGTATACTTGCGTTTTATTGACTGGGCACAGGCATCAGACTGGGGATCATAACAAATATAAAGAACATTTCAAAGAAGGGGAATTCCAGATGCTTACATGTACTCATTTGGAAACTGTCCATAAACGGAGAGACCGTTCGTTGGCCAAACAGAACCAGAGCGTGCTGCATGGTTGAAACCCAGGAAGGGTGTGCATCAGGGTTGTACCCTCTCAGTGTGAATACCAGACTTTTCAATCTATATGCTAAGCAAATAATCTGAGAAGTTGGACTGCATGAAGAAGAACATGGCACCAGGATCAGAGGCAGACTTACTGACAGCCTGTGGGAGGCAGATAGCACGGCACAGCCTTGCTCACGGAAGGAGGGCTTCAATCACTTAGTGATGAAGATCAAAGACTACGACTTTCCATATGGGTTAAAATGTAAAGTAAAGCATAGCCATATTCTCACCACTGGACCAAGAGACAGCATCATGACAAATGGAAAAAAGGTGGACATTGTCAGGGATTTTATTTTACTTGCGTCACAATCAATGCCTATGGAAGCAAGGGTCCAATAAAGTCAAAGGACGTCATCAAAGCGCCTGACTTTAGTGTTTGGTACTTTCAGTTGTCTCAGATCCACGTGAAAGGTGAAAAACAATAAGGTAATCACGGAGGATTTGGCGCATTTGAATCATGGCGTTGGTGAAGAATACGGAAAATCCTATGAACTACCAGAAGAACAAACAAATCTGTCTCGGAGGAAGCAGAGCAAGGATGATGACACTTCATCTCAAGTATTTGGGGTATGTTTTCCGGAGAGACTGGTCCCTGGAAAAAGACATGACACTTCACCAAGTCGAGAGACAACGAAATGAAGAAAAAAAGATCCCCAGCGAGATGGATGGACACAGTGGCTGCAACACTGGGCTCAACATAACATGTTTCATTCTGTAGCACAAAGGGTCACTTGAGGTCAGAGCTGGGCTAATAATCACATCTACTCCGTTGCTCACAGCGGAAGCCTTCTACTTGGTGTCTGTTACTCTGGGTACGCATCATCGCCACTGAAATCAAGGAACTAATTTTCATAGCAGTATTTCCTATCTGATGGTACAGATGAATTAAAAATGCTTCTCAAGGGAGCTCTTCTTTCATCAATGTTTCCTCAGTGCCTTAGAGAAGGCACTGTCCTCCAGGCTTAACTAGCATGTGCGTGACATGTTGCCATTCCAACGTCTGATGTAAGTCTCCAGAATCTTAGCATTCCAGCTGGCTTTTTGACTTCCTTCCACAATAGTCCTGGGCTTAGTCAATCAACAAAATTAACAATTAGCTCAGGCTAAGCACACTCAATTCATAATCTCTGGATAATATGTCCACGCAATAATTTGGCCCATAAAATTATGTTTCTGGTAGAATATCCAGTAAATTCTCTGTTGTTCTTTCTTTTTTGCCAATATTAATTAGCAAAATATTTCTTTGCTTGTGTGTGTGTCTTTTTATGTCTAAAGTTTAACTTTTTAATTAGCCTCTCTGGGCATGCCGAGTTCTGGCAGTAGTTATAACTTTGGAGAGAATGAAAGGTCATAGGCATGGGGCATGAGGAGAACAAGCTTTCTCTGCGACATAACTGTCTCAAGTGCGATTATTACAAAGCTCCAAGCAGGGCCAGACCAGCATCTTCAGGCAGTGCCGAGGGCTGCTGCATTTGGGGAGTTTGCCAGTATCCACTCAGATCAGCCCGCGTCTCCGGATATGCTCATTTATAGTCTTGTGGCCTGCTCATTCCCCATTCTTTTTAATTTTTAAAATAAATCATTTTATGGGGGCTCTTACAGTTCTTATAACAATCCAGACATCAATTGTATCAAGTGCATTTGTACATATGTTGCCATCATCATTTCCAAAACACTTTCTTTCTATTTGAGCCCTTGGATCAGCTCCTCTTCTCCCCACCCCCTACCCTTGTGAACCCTTGATAATTTATAAATTACTTTAATTTTTATATTTTACAGCATCCACTGTAATAATCTTCACCCATGTTTTGTTGTTCATTCCCCTGTGTGTGTGTGTGGGATGTTGTACATCAATCATTGTGCTCAGTTCCCCCTTTCTCTCCCTTCTCCCCCCACCTTCCTCCTACCCTCAAGGTATTGCTACTCTTATTATTGGTCCTGAGGGGTTTACCTGTGCTGGATTCTGTGTGTAGAGGGCTCTTATCTGTACCAGTGTACATGTTCTGGTCTAGTCAGATGTGTAAGGTAGAACTGGGGCTATAATAGTGGGGGTGGGGGTGGGAGGAAGCATTAAAGAAGTAGAGTAATGTTGTGTGTTTCATTGGTGCTATACTACACCCTGGCTGGCTTGTCCCTTCCTTGTGACCCTTTGGTAAGATTCCCCAATTCTTTAGTCCAAATAGCTTTTCCATTAGACATTTTATGAGGACTTGAATTCAACTGATAATGAAATTCAAGTTGAAGGTTATCTTGAATTTTCTTTTTGGCCATGTCAGGCCTGTGACTGTAAGAGATATGCGATTCTTCCAGGGCAAATGGAGAAGCTCCTAGTTATGGTAACAATCCCTTGATCTGAGACTAAACTCTTTAACCTGGTATTTTATTATTTCAAAAACTTCCCAACGGAAGCTCTTCCTATTCCATACTTACTGTATTCCTGGGTTTTATGTAGTGGTGTATTGCAGCAATTCAAAGTAGATGTAAAACCTTGGTGATCATTTAGTAAGTTGTTTTTTGTGACCACTTGAATACTATGGACTACCAGTTTTCGGTCATTCAATAATAACCAAATAATCACACAATTCAAACCCATCAGACCAGACAGACAATCTAATGTGTCCATAGCCTAGAAGTCTGTTGCTTGCGACAATTTATGATCCCATTTTTTGTACTGGTCACAATTCCTTATTTGCAGTCAACAGACTTTCTTCTGGTTACTTGAAGTAGGAAAGGCTTTATTAAGGGATAAAGCACTTAATGAATCATTAAGAAGGCTAAAGAAAAGCATTCGAGTTGAGTTTCCAGGAATACATCCAGCGTGCATTTTCACACTGGGCGATTGTCCTGGAACTGCTGGTTCCAATCTTTGCTGGAAATAGGGCTGCCTCACGGACCATCTCTTCTCCCCCTAGTTTGCTTCTCATGAAGCCTGGTATAGATGCATCTGACCAGAAATGCAAATTAAAAATTTTTTTAAGTACTTGTTGGGATGGCAGACCTACCCAGTGGAAAACTATCAACATTGTAATAAGGGTTTCAACATATTTGGGGGTGTTTGGCAAAGAGGCTGGAGCATCAGAAAGAGAGTATGGCCAGTTGTTTTATGGGTTGGATGGTAGGTCCAGAGCCATTATCTTATTATGCTTTACAAGAAATGGGGAGCCCTGGTGGGGTCATGGTTGCTTGCTGGGCTGCAATATGCATGGTCAGAAGTTCACACTCCCCAGGAGCTCCAAGGGAGAAGGACTGGGCTTTCTACTCCAAATAGTTACAGTCTCAGAAACCCGCAGGGAGTGGCTGTGAGCCAGCTTTGACTCAATGGCAGCTGAAGTACAGATGTTACTTTTTGATATGCATTAAGTAAGATGTTTGGCGGGGGTGGGGTGGGGGGGAGGGGGGGGTGGGTACAAAGTACAAGAGAGAGTGTTAGGGCAATTACAAATGATTGAGTCTTCTCATTTTGAGGCATGCCAATCAGCCATGGAAGATTGTAAAGGCTTTACTCCCTCCACATCACTAAAGCTGACTCTGCCTTCTGGAGGCAGCTCCTTCCCCATCCTTTTCGGAGTTCCTTTCAAGCAGAGGGCCTCAGCCTGGGCATTATGTCAGGCAAAGCGCGACTGCCAGTCTTAAGGTTTTCACGGGCCAATACTTTAAACCATAGAGTAACAGGTCCTTCTTCTCCGTCAGTCTCTGTGTACCAGCTCTGCTGAAACCTGTCCACCATGGGTAACCTTGGTGGTATGTGAAATACCCGTGGCATTGTTTCCAGCAACACAGCAACAGGCAAGCCAACATACTACACCAAAATGACAGGTGAGTGGTGACATGACTCCACGTGAGGAGAAACAGCTGAAAACATCCACTAGTAATAGAAATGTGGATGTGCAAAGCATGAATCTAGGGAAATTGGAAGTTGTCAAAATGAAATATATTACATGAAGAATAAGATCCTAGTCATTCATGAGCTGACATGATCTGATATTAACTGCTTTGAACCAGATAGTCACATTGTCTACTGTGGTGGAATGATAAATTGACGAGGAGTGGTGTTACATTCATTGTAAAAATAAACATTCAAGATCCATCCTGAAGTACATCAGTCAGTGATAAGATAATACATATATGCCTACAAAGAAGACCAGTTAATGAGACTATTATTCAACATTTTGCACCAGCTGTTAATGGAAAAGATAAATTGACAATATTTACTAACTACTTCAATCTGAAATTTATCAACTACATAATCCAGATCCAATTCATACTTACTAGTGATTGGAAGGTGAAAGTTGAAAACACGAACGATTAAAGTTGTTAGAAACTATGACCTTGGTGATAGAAACGACTCTGATCACATGAGAAGGTTTTTGCAAGACCAATTATTTTCTTGTTCATTGTAAATACCTTTTTATAAAAAAAACCCAGTAACTATATGCATAGACCCCACTAGATAGAATCACAGGAATCAAGTCTACAACATCTGTAGAAAGAGACAAATGGTAGAGATCAGAATCATCAGTCAACACAAGCGCAGGGACCAGCTACAAAAGTGAAGCTGAAGAAAATTAAAACAAGCCCATGAGAGCCAAAGAACAACCTTGAGTATGTGACACTTGAACTTGGAGACCATCTCAAGAATATATTTGATGCATTGGACACTGTTGGCCAGAGACAAGATAAGTTGTGGGATGACAACAAGGACATTTTATATGAAGGAATCAAAAGGCCATTAAAAAGTGAAGATCAGTTCCCCCTTTCCAACCCACTCACATGTGCCCTCCTCCCAGGGAGATGGACAGCAGAGAAGGCGGGGAAGGGAGACTCCGGACAGGGCAAGATATGACAAAATAACAATCTGTGGATTATCAAGGGCTCATGAGGGAGGGGGGGGAGGGGAGGGAGGGAAAAAAAAAAGAGGACCTGATGCAGAGGGCTTAAGTGGAGAGCAAATGCTTTGAGAGTGACTAGGGGAAAGAATGTACGGATGTGCTTTATACGATTGATGTATGTATATGTGTGGATTGTGATAAGAGATGTATGAGCCCCTAATAAAATGTAAAAAAAGCAAAGATCAGAAGACCGAAAACAAATAATCATACTGAGGCCAACAAGGGGGGAGACCCTTGTTGTGGAGACCCCAAACCCCAAACCCGTCTGGACCTCCCCTCACAGAAGGGTCCCAAGGAAGGGACGAGCCAGCCAGTGTGCAGTGTAGCACCAATGAAACACACAGCATTCCTCTAGTTCTCTAATGCTTCCCCCCTGCCACCCCCACTCCCCACTATCATGACCCCAGTTCTACCTTACAAATCCGGCTAGGCCAGAGCATGTACACTGGTACAGATAAGAGCTCTTGACATACAGGGTCTAGTACAGTAAATAATGATAACTTATAATTTATAAAGGGCCATGAGGGTGGGAGGGTGAGAGAAGGAGGGTAAAAAGAGGAGCTGATACCAAGGGCTCAAATAGAAAGTAAATGTTTAGAAAATGACGATGACAACGTGTACAAATATGCTTGATACAATTGATGTGTGGATTATTACAAGCGCTGTAAGAGCCCCCAGTAAAATGATCTTTTTAAGAAAAAGTGAGGAAGAAATAAATGGTCAAAAATAATGCCAGAAGAGACTCTTCAATTTGTTCTTGAACTCAGAAGAGGCAAAACAAACAGAAGAAACGATGAGGGAACTGAAGTGAACAGACAATTTCAAAAAGTGGCTCCAGAGACAGAATTGAATAATACAATGTGCAACGAGCAGTTATAAAAACACAAAGGCAGAACATGTTCGGTGTTTCTCCAGCTGGAGGAATTAAAGAAAACAATTCTCTCCTCCAGAAGCAAGGCTGCAGAATTCCATGAGCAAAGTATTGAATGACACAGGAAGTTTCACATGGAGATGGAAGGAATATCCACAGTATCAAACATGTTTATTAGATTTGCGCCCATTTCAGGAGGTACTAGAAGCTCAAGAACCCACGATCCAGAAGCAAGAAGTCTAGGTGGCACTGAAAACATGGGTGAAAAACGAGGCTCCCGAAGTTGACAGAATACCAAATGAGACGTTTCGACAAATAGATGCAACTTTGGAAGCACTCACTTATCTATGCCAAGAAATTGGGAGAACTTCTCTACAACCAGCTAACTGGAAGAGATCCATACTTGTGCCCATTCCAAAGTAAGACGAGCCAACTGAAGTCGGAAACTATAGAACTATATAATTATTATCATACAAGATACAGCCATATGCCAATAGAAAACTGTTACACATTCCAGCTAGATACAGAAGAAGATGTGGAACAAGGTATGTCATTACTCAGGCCAGATGGCTCTTGCCTGAAAACGAAGAATGCCAGAAAGATGTTTACCAGCATTTTATTGACTATGCAAAGGCAGTTGACTGTGTGGATACAACGATGGATAACAGCGAGAATAATTGAAATTACAGAAGCAATGTTGCTTATGGAGATCAACAGCAACAAAAAGATATAGAGGAAAAAAGGCAGTTATTTGAACAGATTAAGAAAATTCCATGTGTTTTAAGATCAGGCAACATGTGTGTCAAGGTAGTATGCTTTCAGCACGTTTATTCAATCTTCATGCTGAGCAAATAATGTAAGGAGACAAACTGTATGAAGAGGAGCAGGACATACGGACTGGAGGATGAGTCCTTAATGACCTATGATGTGCAGATGATACAACCGAGCTCGCTGACAGTGAAGAGGTCTTGAAGCAGTTGCTGATGAAGATAAAAGCTACTTGCAGTCTTCAGTATGGATTGCCCCAACACGAAGAAGGAGGAGAAACATATCACAACTAGACCAATAAACAAGAGCATTAACAGTGTAAAGAAATTAAAGTTGACAGGAATTTCATTTTACTTAGGACCAAAACCAAGCCCATGGAAGCAACCATAAAAGAAATCGAGAGATATATTGCATCGGGCAGCCTGGCTGCAAAAGACCTCTTGAAAATTATGCAAGGCCAAAATGGAATTTTAAGGACGAAGATATGCCTGCCCCAAGCCATAGCATTTTGACCACTTTATATGAGCGCAAAAGCTGTATAATGAATGAGGCATTTGAATTATGACTTTGGTGGAGAACATCCAATATTTCATGGACTTCCTGCAGACAAACCAATTGGTCTTTGAAGAAGTGCAGCCAAAATGCTCTCTGGAAGTGAAGATGATGAGACTTCAACTCATGTTCTTATTATGAACATGAATGTATTATCGGGAGGGACCAATCCCTGGTAATTCTCTGGAAAGGAGAGAATCAACAAAAAAAGAGGAGACTTTCCACAAGCTGAGTTGACACAGTGTCTGCTCCACTGGGCTCCAATGTGCAATGAGTGTGGGGATGGTGCAGCAGCAGACAATGTATCATTCGATTGCACATGAGATTTCTATGAACCAAAACGGATTGGTTCACAGAGCACCTAATAACACAAATGATGGATTGTCAGGATAAATAGAATCATTTAACTTAAAACTTTTAGTGTATTTAAGTGCAAATGGCTCTGGAAGGAGCTGATCTTTAAGTTGGTATTAGACATATGGTTGAAGGGGTGATGAGCAGATTATTATTATTATTAATCCTTTTACCGGGGGTCTCTTACAAATCTTATAAAAATCCATTGTTCTATTGGATAAAGCACACTTGTACATATGCTGGCATCATCATTTCCAAAACATTGTCTTTCTACTTGAGCCCTTGGTATCAGCTACTCTTTTTCTCCCCTCCATCCTCCATGCTCCCACCCTCATAAATCCTTGATCAATTCTGTATTATTACTGTTATTTCATATCTTACACCCTTCATTGTCTCCCTTCACCCACATTTGTTATTTGTCCCCGTGGGTGGAGGGTGCTATGCATTCCTCCTTACTCCATGCTCCCTCCCCTTATGGTATCGCTACTCTCACTACTGTCCCCGAGGGGCTTCTCTGTCCTGGATAAGCCTGTCCTCATATCTGTACCAATGTATGTATTCTGGGATAGCTGGATTTGTAGGGTAGACCTGGGTCATGATAGTGGGGGTGGGGGAGAGGAAACATTAACGAACTCGAGGAATGCTGTACATTTCATCAGTCCTACACTGCACCCTGGCTGACTTGTCCTTTTCTTGTGACCCTTCTGTGAGGGGATGTTCTATTGTTTACAGATGGGCTTTGGGTATCCACTCTGACCCCTCTCATTTGCATGGATATAATTGTTTGTTTTGGATCTTTTGATACCTGATACCTAATCCTGATAGCACCTCATGATCACATAGGTTGGTGTGGCTCTTGCATGTGGGTGTTGTTGCTTTCCTGCTAGATGGCTGCTTGTTTAACTTCAAGACCCCAGCTACTATATCTTTTGATAGCCGGGCACCATCCGCTTTCTTCACCACATTTGCTTATGCACCCATTTTGTCTTTTGTGATTCTGTTGGGAAGGTGAGTATCAAAGAGTGTCTGGTTATTAGAACAAAGTGTTCTTGTGTTTAGGAAGGCCTTGAGTAGAGGCCCCATATCTGTCTGCTTTCTGAAGACTTAACATATAAATATGTTTATTGACCTATATCCCTATCATTATACATAATATATTTACATATATACATGCCTATACTTATACCCCAATAAATCTTTTTTGCCTCCTACTTCCTAGTTCTTTCTTTCATTTCCTTTCACCTTCCTCCTACCCCACTATCATGCTCAGCCTTCATTCGGCTCACAGTAATTCCTCTCGAATACATTGTACTTGATCAAACTCCACCAGGCATTCTACGTCCTCCTTGCCATCAATTTTATATCCCTTATTGTTTTCTGTCCCTGAGTTTGTTGATTCCCTGCTTCTCCTCCCCACTCTTTCCTTTCTCCTGTTCCTCCCGGAACCCTTGGTCCTATTGTTTTCTCCACAGGACTGTTATCTTGCCTATCTTATATAGATGGACATAGAATGAAGGGGAAAAAAAGAAGCAAAAAAAAAATGCTGGCAAATAGTTCCAGGTCTGTCTTCTGACCCTTATGAATATTTTACAATTGTGCTGATGAGGTTCCAAGCCCTGTCCCCCGAGTCAGAAGTCTATTTTCAGGATTCCTTGGGGACTTCCTTACTTTGCTCCCCTTGCTGCCCTGTTGCACTTCCTTCTTGTTTGCCCAGCTGTGCGTGGGGCAGGCTGAGCACACTTTCCACACAGTGTCTCCAGTGCTGCCCCCCGGAGTGGATTGTTTAAATGGAGCTTCAAGAAGAATCTACACTAGGTACCCAATGCATGAAGGGCTTGAGAACATAGCAGGGAAAGGGTAAGAGCTCTGAGATAGATGTGCTCACATTTGGTTGACAATGCTCTAATAATCCTCTAACTCCTAGCATTCGCCTGAGCTCTTTTTCAATTTTTTTGTCCATTTAAAGTGATATCGGGATTCTTGGGCGTCCAACAGATGATTCCATATTTACTTTGAACTTCCTATCAATAATGATCAGCTTTCATACATGGCACAACTCTGAATTAAAACTCGCTCTTCCCGCCTTTCTGTCTGCTGCTCTGGGCATTAGTTCACTCACATGAAAAGCACAGATTCAGCTATTTGTCTCATCTTGGATAGTCAATGAGCAGACACTGTACAAGGGAATTTTCTTAAAATCTGAAATTTACTAATATATACAGCATAGCTCTCTGTGAGTCACCCAACGCGATAGTAAACAGAACCCAAAGAGTTGGCCCACCCCCTCAACAACCCGTGATACCGAGCACACACCCCCCTTAGCAAAATGTGAATGGCAATATCGGAAGGTAGCAGTGACAATTAGCAAGCACTGGTCCTAGTTCAACTTTAGCATCACCCATGTGTTTCTTGGCATCCAGTCAAGTAGGTAAAGGGACTTAGCATAAGGAACAAAGAAAGTTGGACTACTAAGGTATATGAAGTTGGTGTTGATGGATAACGTTACCAGGAGCTTCGTTACTGAGAAAATAACATGGGGACCACATCTTACCTCCTCCAACTTCATTAGCGAGGAGAATCCAGTTCCATACCAGTCCAAGACTGATTGCCACATGACAGAGGTCAGAGACGCCACCACCTCTCAATTTTTTGTTTGCCCTATTTTGACACCGACTGTTCCTCTCACTGAGTTCTACTTCTCTGGATGAGTTCAATAATTTGTTGTCATGGCCACACAGGACTTACGGACACTACTCCCAATTATGGGGTTGGGTTATGACGGGTTACCACAAGTCAGGATCTGCAAACAGTAAGGACAGAGTTCGCTTGCTCATAGCAGCACCACTTCTCATCCAGTGGCAGCATCTCTCTAGGATCCTCAGCCTCTCGTTCACACAGTCCCTTGGCCTCTGCTTCATTGGCCAGGAAGCCCTGCTGCCCCTCTGCCCTACTGCCTCATCGTCTCAGCCCTGTTCTTCTGCTCTTTGCTGTTATGGCTCCTCTGCACTGTCTCATGATCTGGTCTGTGCTGCCTCCACCATTTCAGCAATCTCCCATGCACTCTGCTGGCGGATGTTTTTCCTTGATGGTCCCAGGATTCTCTCTGTTCCTGCTTCTCTAGTCAGAGGAATGGCAAAAGAGATCATTTCCCTAGTTCGAGTCTTCTACAGCTTAGTTGCATGATCTCACTCAAACATTTGGTGGAAATTACAGACAAACGGACAGAAGAGCCCTAAGTACGGAGTTTCACTTCAGAAGTTTTACCCAACACCGCACAGATATTCTTCTGCTGAATTTTTCTAGCTTGCAGTCAGACAAATCCTAGGTTCAAATCTTGCCTCTGTGATGAGTCCCAGAGTGGAACAGAGGCAGATACTGCTCTATATGCAATGCTGAAATAACAAGGATCTACAAATAGATATATGGATGGACATGGAGGCTGAGCAGACGTGGAAGGGAAAGTAGGTGTATACCCACAAATATCTATACTTTTTACAGAGAATATTTGCACATGAGTATTTACCTTTGCTGTAAATATATCCAAAGATTTGGTGGCATTTACAGAGGGCAAAACTCTGAACAGTTTTGAGACATAATCAAACACCTTGAGGGAATGAGGAGCTGGGCCCAGGGGATCAGGACCATAGTCTTGGGGAATGAGAGAGTCAATCGGCATAACATAGGCTACAAGATAACATTCCACATCCTTCTTTGGTGAGTAGTGACTAGGGTATTAAAAGCTCGTGAGTGGTCGGCCATTCAAAGTACAACTATTGGTCTCTCCCTGTCTCAAAGAAAGAATAGTTATTAAAATCAAGGACACACGGAAACAATTAGTCCAATGAACTAACGGGCCACACAAACGTAAGCCTCCAAGACTCTAAGAGCAGAAGTAAAGAGTGCCTAGCTACCGCTATAACTGCTCTGAAAGGGATCCTATTAGAAGGTCCTGGATAGAGAGGGAGAAAAAAAATGGAAACAAAATTCAAAATCATAAAAAAAGACCAGGTTTACTGTTTTGATCTAGAGACTGGTGAATCCTTGGGACTATGGACCTTAGTTATACTTCAGCTCTGGTAATGAAGTCACCAATCTAGCTCAATTCTCAGACAAATAGCAGAAGGTCTATGTGGGGAGCAACAACACTAGTGAGGCGTACACATATTCGAAGAATCAACCATTTGAGATCAAAAGGGCAGCATTTACCCAGGGACAAAGATTAGAGGGCTAACGCAGACGAAGGAATGGTAAAAGGAAACACAGGAAGCTAGTGGGATAAGTGATGTTACACTGTGTGGATTGCAATCAATGAGATGAAACAAAATGGGTATGAATTGGTAAATGGAAAATTGATTTGCTCTGTAAATTCCAACCAATTCACAATAAAATGTTTTTTAAAAACCTGCCTCTGTGATTTGTGGGCAGATTATTTAACATTTTTACTTTCTTTTTAAATTTCATCTTTCAACTTTAGTCTTCTAGTAAAAAGGAATATGGCAATATGTACCCATCCTGATTTTGACTTTGCTTATGGATGCAGACTCACAAGGTTCCATCTGGGATGAAGATACTTGACAGTAAAGAATATGCTTGTCTCCTCAGAGCACTGGGTTAATATGACTGTGCAGTAAACTGGATACCAATTTTGGGGGCGGTGGTAGAATGGGAGGGTGGTGGTGGTGGCGCATGCATGAAGTTCCTGATTACACACTTTCATGGGTGGGGGAATGTGTTGATAGGGTTATGGCACAGGTGCTCACGTAACTGCAATTGTTAAGTATGGAATATTTTTTCTTTTTTATTATTATTTTTTGCTTTTCTTAATCTTATAGAATGTTACGTTTAAATGAGGCTGGCGCATTTTGAGCTGTATGCATTTTAGTTTCATCCTGTTAGGCACAAATATGATTTTACTATGGTCTTTATTTTTAAAATTATATATGACTAAAGAGTTGTGTAAAACTGTCAAGTTGACAAGGAGTGGTCTGTGGTAGCTACCTAATTTCATGTCAACATGAAGGTAAAAAAGTGTAGGGGTGGAGCCTAGCCTGTCCATCACATCATAGCCCGGTGATGCTCCCTTGTGGGCATGACCTTCTCATAAGGAGGGTCCTGACACCACCTCGCACCCCCTCTCTCTGCCTTCAGCATCACAGAACCACACAAGGCACCACAATACAAGAAACAGACAGATGTCATGCTCGGCAACCAGTAAACATAGCACACATTATCTGTCCAAGAGCTGCTGTGAAGACTACATGAACTTGCCCGATATTTGCCATAATTTTGGAATTCTGTTCGTTTTTGTTCATTTGGTTTTCTTCTTGTCCGCCCCCTCCCCAGGGAATATCCATTTGTTGAATGCCTTAGCCATTCAGTTTTGTTTCGAATGCCTTTACCTGGATGGAACTGGCCTGTTGGCTCCATGCTCTTGTACCCTAACCTAGGCATATTTTTGTCTCCTATCTGTTTTGCTTTGTCATGGCCACAGGAAACTTCTGACACTCCCTTTCTCTACTTCTTGTCTTAATCTCTGGATCTTTAAGTCTTAGACTTGTAGTTTATCTAATGAAGCTTCTCTCCTGATTCTGGCTCCCAGGTTGCTTATGTGGTATTATTATATTTAGCTTTGTTATTGAAGGAGAGCTAAGGAATATTTGGATGTATCTTTTTAAAAATTATTATTCATTTAGACTTATGAAATACTTTTTAGATCTCCAATTTGGAATAAAATTCAGGGAACTCGGTGGTGAAGTGAAACTTTTTATTATGGATCTTCTATTCATGTCTCTCTAACTTACCAAATGATTGGGCAGGATCATTCGAATAGAGGATTTGAAATATTAATAGAGAGGATTGACAGGTTTGGCTTGCCATTCCTCTGTGAATAAAAAAGCCAACTCCAAACTCGAAAGAAAGAACTTCTGAGACTATCAGGAAAGAAGAGTCACCAGCAGGGCCCTTTTGAAATCCCTCTCCACACACAGAGGCCATGCCACACACAGACCAGAGGTCAAGGAAAAGAGACTGTGAGACAGTAGAGGAGCAGCGCTTGATACTAGGAGAACGTGAGGCAAAGCAGTGGACAGACTTCCCAGGTTCAGAGGTAGTGGTCAAGGGATCATGGGCTGAGAGGCTAAGGACTAGTGGGAGAGAGAGACTTGGCTGCTGGCTGAGGAAAGGTGTTGCTGTGGACCTGTTTCTGATTCTGGCCTGTGTTACCTTTAACAAACCCCCACGATTAGGAGACTTGTCTGTGAGATCTGTGGCCCACTGCAATCAGTTGCTGAACCCAGCAGGGGAGAGCGCTGTGAAACTGATGTTGTCCGAATGGGGCAAAGAGAGAAGTCTGATCTTTATCTGGAGGCAATTGACCTTGGACGGGTGTGGAGATGGATTGATTCTTCTTCTTCCTTGTTTTACCAGAGGACATCTCCATGGTTTTCTCAAAATCTGACTTGGAGATGCAAACAAAAGGAACTTTTACAGAATGATTTCCCTAGGACTCACTCAATCTACTTCTCTTGCTAAAGCGTCATTCCATTGAGACTTCATATACATAGCAAACCAAACCAAACAAAGCCAAACATCACAAAACAGAAATAATAAACTAACAAAACCACAAAATTCTCAGGCCAAGGATAAAAGCTAATGTGCTCTTTGGTTTTGTTTTCTAACTGATTTTCCTTCCCTGCGTCCTCTTAAAGAAAGCTTCTGCTTTTTTTATTCATGGGCATTACATTTGGCTAATTCACCCAAATGTTCACGTAGGACAAAGGGTAGCATTCTTCCCATTCTCAGCCGAATCTCCAGCTGTTGACATCTGTGGGACAGCAGAAGGCCACGCAGAGCTGAGGAGAAAGCAGCATGATCCTGTTTTCCTAACTTCATTTGACAATCAGGAAAGTGCTCAGCAAAATTAGCTGGCAATGTCATCAGAACTCCCTAGACCTGTGTGCATACTGGAATATGCATCCAGAAGTAGATTAAAAACAGTTATGAAAGAACATTTTTGTTCCCAATTACCACATGCAATGCCTGACTTTCAAGATAAATGCAATGTGTTATTTTACACCAAGAACGCCTACAAAAAGCGAAAGTTCTCCACCATACGAGTGTTGGAAAGAGTTGCCAAAATTTTCTTCATCAACTATGCCTCAAAATAAGATATTATCCTAGAAGTACAGAGGACATCAGATGAGAAAGGGGTATCACATTAAAAAAATTATATGTGGTTCTATCCATTCTTTAATAATGGAAAAACCTGGCCGGAGAGCCAGAATACAACTTGATTCCCAGGATTTTGGATGAGAAATTGATTTTACTATCACCTAACTACTTCGTTTTGCCAAACTAAATTAAAAACCCAAACTCACTGCCATTGAGTCAATTCTGACTCATTGTGACCCGATAGGACAGGGTAGAATTACGTCCATGGGTTTCCAAGTCTGTAACTCTTAAAAAAAAATCATTTTATTGAGGGCTCATACAACTCTTACCACAATGCATCCATCCATCCATTGTGTCAAGCACTTTTGTATATTTATTGCCATCATCATTCTCAAAACATTTTCTTTTTACTTGAGCCCATGGTATCAGCTCCTCATTTTGCCTCTCCCTCTCCTTCTACCCTCCCTCATGAACCCTTGATAATTAAAAAAATTATTATTTTGTCATGTCTTACACTGTCTGATGTCTCCCTTCACCCACTTTTCTGTTGTCCATCCCCCAGGGAGGAGGTTATATGTAGATCCTTGTAATTGGTTCCCACTTTCTACCCCACCTTCCCTCCACCCTTGAGGAATCGCCACTCTCACCCCTGATCCTGAAAGGCTCACCTGTCCCAAATTCCCTGTGTTTCCAATTCCTATCTGTACCAGTGTACTTCCTCTGGTCTAGCCAGATTTGTAAGGTAGAATTGGGATCATGATAGTCAGGAGGGGGTGGGAGGTAGGAAGGAAACATTAAAAAACGAGAGGAAAGTTGTATGTTTCATCATTGCTACACTGCACCCTGACTGGCTCCTCTCCTCCCCATGACCCTTCTGTAGGGGGATGTCCAGATACCTACAGCTTGGCTTTGGGTCCCCACTCTGCACTATGCCTCATTCACAATGATAGGATTTTTTGTTCTTTGATACCTGATACCTGATCCCTTTAACACCTCATGATCACACAGGCTGGTGTGCTTCATCAATGTGGGCTTTGTTGTTTCTCAGCTAGATAACCACTTGTTTACCTTCAAGCCTTTAAGACCCTAGACACTATATATTTTGATAGCTGGGCACCATTAGCTTTCTTCATCACATTTGCTTATGTACCCGCTTTGTCTTCAGCAATTGTTTCAGGAAGATGAGCATCATGGAATGCCAGTTTAATAGAACAAAGTGTCCTTGCATTGAGGGAGTACTTGAGTGGAGGCCCAATGTCCATCTACTACCTTAAGACTAAACCTATAAATATATGCACATAGATCTATTTCCCCATCATCATATATAAATATATTTACATACATACATACATGCCTGTATTAAACCTCTATAAATGCCCTTTGTCTCCTAGTTCTCTCCTCTATTTCCTTTTACTTTCCTCTCATTCCACCATCATGCTCAGCCTTCCTTTGGGTTTCAGTAATTACTCTCGGTTACATTGCCCTTGATGACGTCCTACCAGACCTCCTACACCCTCCTCACCATCAATTTTGAATCACTTGTTGCCCCATTGTCCCTGGGTTTGTTAAAATCACTTCCTTTCTCCCCCCTCCCCCTCTCCCATGTCCCCTCAGAACATTTGGTCCCATTGTTTTCTCCTCCAGATTTTTTATCCAGCCTATCTTATTTAAATAGACCTAACTCTTAAAAATATTTTTATTAGTATTTCATCCCATGTCACATAATTCAATCATACCAAGAAGAGTTGTACAATTATCTCTGAGATCGTTAATGTTTATTGTGCCAACCTGGCGATAAACACATGTGGGGTTAATTGAAGGACAGAGAGAGAAATTGTTTGGTGAACCTTGCCTTTCTAGTTCTCAGGTATCTTGCTTTGTGATGGTTGGATCAGGGTGTAGCTGCCTTAGCTAGTTCCCTGCTTCAGCTGGCAAGGCTCACTTCCTGCAAGACATCCCTGAGGAGAAGCCACATGGACCTACCCTGATGCAGCCCCAAGTGCTGGAGCAGCCGTGTGGAGACCCCTGCCAGAACTGAGATGCTTACGAGTTCACTGATTCGGCTTTCTTCCTGCAGTCGGCATCACTGCGTGTGTTTCATGAGATGGAGGATGACTTTGTGGATTGGTGTTGGATATATGGACTAATGTTGGACTTGTGGGCTTGGGCAGCACTGGGTTGGGATGTTTTCTTGATGTGCACTTACCCTTTATATAAAACTCTCTTATACATATGAATTTCTGTGCCTTTGTTTCTTTAATGTACTCAGCCTAACACATTCTCCACATTAAATTCTAGAACATATTCTTCCTCCTGGTACTCTTTTTTATTCATGTAATAATTGTTTCCCTAATTATGACTAAAATGTACACAACAAAACATTCTCCTCTTCTACAAATTCTATGTGTATAATTCAGTGCTATTGATTATACTCTCCATATTGTAAAATCATTATTGATATCCTTTTCCAAATTATTGCACTACCATTAACAAACTCTAAGACCCCTAAGCAATTGCTTTTTCTACTTAACCCATGGTAACCATTGATCAAGTTGTTTTCTTGTTTTTAGTACATTTCTTGATATACTATTCATATATCATACCCTTCCATGGTTAAAGCGCTTTTAAAATGAGTTGTACACACACCATCACAATCAATCCCAGTGCTCCCTCTCCACTCCTGCATTCATTGTTTTCTCCTCAAATTCCCTCCCCACCCCTTCCACATCCGCAATAAACCACTGCCTCAGTTATCATCTCTATGTATCAGGTCCTTCTCTGCGTCACCAACTGGGAAACCCAATCAAAACAATACGAAACAAAATCAAAACCAAACAGCAAAAAGAAAATAATAATAAGACAAAGATTTAAAATACAAGTAAAGTATAATCAGGAAAAGACCACCATCAATATATAAAAAGCCAGAGAAGAAATTTCTGTCCTGGAATGGGTGAGAAATACTTCAGCTAAGAGCAAATTCAAGTTGGGTTGAGGGAGGCCAGCTGTCCAGGTCTCATATCATAACAGGGTTTGGTCTACCATAATCACGTTTACAATAACTTCTACCTGATAGGAAAGCTGCTTGAGTGTCCTAACCGGTGCCTAGATGGGATCTGCCACAGGCTTAATCTGAGTAGATACTCTGCAGATGGATTTTGCACTATTCCCTATAGCCTTCTGCAAATTGGGTGTTTATAATTTCAGCTCTGATACTTTTTCCTTCATCATGTTTGGATTTTGTTATTGTAGTCTCTGGATCATACAGCAGAGACTGATGTGCTTCTTCCGTGTGGACTTAGTTGATGCCTCACTTAACTGGTTGCTTATTTGAATACATGCCTTTAAAACTCTAGACACTTCCAACCGATTGCCCGGCACCATCTGCTTTCCTCACCACACTTTGCCATAGCATCTGTGTCTTCCGTTATCATTTCATGAAGGTAGAGTATTGAGCAGGGCCATGTTATAGGAACTAACTGTTCTTGGATTGGGCTAGAGTTATGTGGGAGTCCAGAATCCATTTGCTTGTCCACGAGTTATCAACAATTCTGGCTTACTCTGGCAGTCGTATTATGACAAAAAAAAAACACAAAAAGAACAACAACCAAAAACAGTCAACAAACAAGGCAGAATATTAAAAACCAAAGAAAAACCTTGCTGATCAACTCTCTGGGGTATAAGGCAATAGCATTGATAACAACAATATTTTTCCAATGACAGAATTTAAGATACTGTTGAGATGAGGAGTGTATGTGAGTATAGTCCAACTTTGAGCTGCAACCCACGAGTTGTTGCTTTGTACAAATTGATTTCTTAATGGGCTGAGTTCTGTTTACACTGAGCATAGGGATGGGTTCTAGGGGGAAATCTTCTGTGTCAATTCCTACAGGTGCGTCTCCTTCGCTGACAGATTAAAACCTGCCATAATGCAAGGGGAGAATGGAGGTATTAAGAATATGGTGGTCCTGGGTCCCCTTCTATTGGACACCCTCTAATCCAACAGTCCCACCAATGTCCAATGACCACCATTTCCACAGTCTTAGGGTGACTTCTATTTGCTTCCTCTACCATCAGAGTTGTTCGGTCTTAAGTCTAAGGGTGCAGGTAGTTTTGGGGAAGGGCCCATTTTGTTCGAGATTGTAACTCTTTATGTGAGTAGAACACCTCTTTTCCCCTTGTCGCGGATGGTGGTTTCCAACTGCCAACCAACTGCACCATCAGGTGCCCTTACAAAGCTAAAAGTCCTCGTTAAAGTGCAGATACATAATATAAGCATCCCTTTTTAGTATCTACATGAACTAAGATTCATTAGCTTGTTGCTCATAAAAGTTTGGCAAAACTGGAACAGAAAGAGGTAATGCTAAGGAAGAAACATAGTTCTAGAAGGGTCTAGACATAATACAGGGAAATCAATTCTAATCGAGAATCCAGATTTAGTGTCAGTTGTTTGTACAAAAGTGGGAGGTAACAGATATCCAAAATCATGGTTGGGTGCTCAGAGAGATGTGGAATCTCTTGGACAGATCTCATCTACTCTTAAATTGTGTCTGGACCTGGTCCTGGTTAGCATACTTAAGAGAGTGGGAGAAAAATCAATGACCACTAATCAGAAAAAGGTTATTGTTAACAGTGGTGGGAATGAATTATTCTTTGTTAGTTGAATTTTGCTGAAAGTTACCTATGTCCACAGCTCTGTTGAGGAAGGCTATCCCAAACTTCTCAAGTTTCATACTGGAGTATATGGACCTAATTATTTCAGCTTCAATAGTCCTGATTCAGCTACAGAAATAACTTGAGGATGAATGGGCAACAGAAACCATAGTAGTTATTGGATGAGGACCAGATGGATGACAACTTTACTCTTACACGCACATCTGGTTTTAAACGTTTCGTCTGGTTCATCTTGGCCAGTCTGCATGCTGGGCTCCTAAGCCCAGCTTCACCTTGTCTTGGTCCTATTACTCGATGATGACAAATTCTAAAACATAGTCAGGACTGGTTAGTGCCTCAAAGCTGTGTTGACCGTGAGGACAAAGTATCTCCAGCTACGTTCATACTGAATTGGTGATCGAAGATAATTACTCCCTCACTGATGCAGTGAAAATGGCGAATGGTCTTGGCTGCTAACTTAAAGGCTGCTGTCTGGAGTCTACCCACAACCCCTTGAATGAAAGGCCTGCACTCTAATTAAAAAACAAAACAAAGACCAAGCATTAAAAACCCTATGATCTCTTGTTTTTGTCCTGGGATAGAATGGAAGAACAGGAGTGAGGTCTTTAAGTCACCAAAATTTTGGTAGCTGTAGGCACTTTCCAAAAAGGAATCAAAATTTACCAATAATCATAATAATCACCTCTCACCAGCAGGCAGAGCAAGTGAGGGAAACTTTTTCATTAAGCAGGGAATACATGTCTTTTGTGTGCAGCAGAGTTTAACCTGCTGAACAAAGACCATAGTGCTGGCACACGATTTGACATAAATTGTGAGGGGAAGGCACTTGGCTTTCCAGTTTAATGCGGCACTAGATTTCAGGGAAATGACATTTCGCTTGGGAGGGATTGTAATAGCTATTTATGCACAGCAAATTCCTGGGCCCTGAAAGATTGCGCTATACTTCCTGACTGTCTTTCTAGGCTGACAGTGACTCAGAGTTTAAGATTCCTCTAATTATTCTGAAAAGCATCTGGCTAGCTGTATATGTTCTTGTGTCTTCCCATTCCACCCCTCTCTCAGGCAGTATCACTTCTCCAGGTGTGAAATTTTCTTCTCAGAAAGAGTCTTCCATTCCGTGTAACCCTGGGAGATGCAGCCAAGGAGTGAGTCATTTTGCCCAGCGATCCTGTGGCAGTGCAATGGTTTTTCCAGGGCATTTAAAAGAAGTATGCCGGGATAGGACCTCCAGGGAAGGTGAATCAGGTCAAGGCCGAATCCTGGCTGTGGTTATATTTGATTGGATAACCAATTTAAAATTTCTTCCTTAGGTAGCGTGCATTGTAGTTTCCTTTTACTCTTCTAGTTTTTGTTTGCCAATGGGATAGTTAGGTTTACTGTGCTAACTAGACCTCCATAGGAACACGGGGGTGGGGTTTAAGCAGGTCAAAACTTGATTGGAGGACAATCGAGATAAATAATTTCTGTGGCTGGCATGCCCTCTCTCTTCCTCCCTGGTGATTGGACCAGCGTCCTGCGGGTTGAGTTAGTTCTTTGCCTCAACCATGTACTGCACTACCTGTGGGCTGAGCCAACCTGTGGGACACGTGGCTAGAGTTTGAGGCTCCTTTGAGGCCTGCTTCACTGCACTGCTGGTCTTCACATCGCTTGAGGTCAAAATCCCATGAGGGCCTGCTTTGCTAAACTACTGAACTACTGATGGTTGCTGCTCCACCCTGCCTGTCGTGCCTGAGGGCAGACTCCAATTTCTATTTTCTTGACCTTAGATGGGCAGCCCAGGTGAATTGTGAAGGACCTTCAGTATATTAACTGTTCCTTGCAAGTGAGTTGAACTGAGCCCTCTGTACTGCTGTGTGGACTAATTAGCTGTTATATTCCTTCTTGCTGTATAACACTATCTATCTATCTATCTATCTATCTATCTATCTATCTATCTATCTATCTATCTATCTATCTATCTATCTATCATCTATCTATCTAATCCTAAGTGTCGTGGTGGTTTTGTTTCTCTAGAGAACCCTGCCTAACACACTCACTGAACAGCCATTTGTAGAGAATTCATTTTTAACCACAAAGGTATAGTTCTCTTGTAAATCAGATGTTCCCTCCTTGACGAAAGGGGCCAGAGTCTTCCTTTCTCCCGGGCTCTTCGTGTGTGTCGCTGACCCAGCAAAGTGAACCCCCTTCAGACCGGATCTGGATATGTTCATTCACTCAGTCAGTCAACACATGGTGTAGGTCTAGCCTAAGTAGACGGTGCCCTAGTGGTACAAGTGTTAAAGAACTTGATGGCCAACTAAAAGGCTGATGGTTGGCACCCACCAGGAACTGGGGGAGAAAGATGTGGCTGTTAGTTTCCCTAAAGATTAAAGTCTTGGAAACATTATGGGGCAGTTCTCCTCGGTCCTCTAGGGGTTCTATGAGTCAGAATCATCTTGATGGTAATGAGTACCTAAGGAGAGTGATTGACTGCTTGGTTTGCCTGGGAGTGTCCTGGTTTTAAAATAGAATTTTCTGACACCTGGGAAAAGCTTGAGTTAGGGGAATGCTCAGAAATTGCAGAGCACTATCTAGGAGTTGAGTGATTAACAACTAACTATCAGTTTTGCAGGTACCTGCAGACCTGGCTCCTGGCTCTTTTGACACAAAGAAAAGCAAGACACAGTGAAAAGGGAGCTTGCCTGGAACTAGGGCCCAGTTTAACCACTGAAGAGTTAGGTGAGGTTGGGCAGATCACTGAGTTTTAATCTCAATTTGGGTTTAATATTCTTTGACTCTTTACAACCCAGATGTTACAGTTGTATTGCTAAAACAATGTGATAAACCAATCCACACCAAGAGTATTCATAGAAATGAGCAAAATGCAGTCACTTTAGGCTATTCTACATAGGTAGTAAATCAGATTTGGTTGATAGTTGGTAATGAGGCTAACATTTACCAGGCCCTTATCCTGTACCAGATATATAGTAATTGTCTGACTTCATTCTCATCCAAACATCTGAGGTTCATGCTTACTTCTATTTACAGATAAGGGGTTCAGGGCCCAAGAGATTAAAGTCATTTGTCCAAATCACACAGTGAGCTATGGACTAAAGATCAGAACCTGGAAGGTCTGATTTCCAAGCCCAAACCCTGAATTATTGCTCTCTCTGGCCAGGGATGAGTCCATTCATGAAATTGACAGGATAGCTGTTTCCTCTTAGAGTCCTGGACAAAGGAAACAGTAGCTAATTTGAACGATATCTTTGTATTTCTTGGCTGCTAAAGGTTATGGTCCTGACAACCCGAGTATGATATTTAAGAAATTCGTGTCCTCCGCTCACAGCCAACCCTCTCCTTGCTCTTTAAGAATAGCAAATGGGTGGCAGATTGGGCTTGAGCACGAGAATAGCCTCTCTTTCCATTCTTGGGAGCTTTGGAATGTTCTTCCCCCTCCCTGCAGGGTCTGCGATGTATTTCAGTGTCATCTGCATGGCTCAGAAGGAGCCCTAGTGAAGAAATGGTTAAGCATTAGGCTGCTAACTGAAAGCTAGTTACTTTCAATATTCTGTCATCTGGGGTCTCTATGAGCTGGAATTAACTTGAGGTCACACAACACCAACAAAGCAAGGCTCAGAGGGGCTGTGCCCACTGCCTTCTACTCTTGGTCTAAAGAAAAATTCCATTTATAGCCGCCTTGCCAAATGCATGTGGGCGTGGGGCAGCGGAGAGGTGCGAGAAGATTCTCATTAGGTGCATTCATTCTCTTTAGAATGGATGCTTTGAAATACAAACAAAGCAAGACCATGGGGTCATATTCATAGCAACTGGCAGAATGTCACTTAATTAAACCCTCATGATTGCTTTATTCATACACATCACTTGCCTTCTTTTGGCTCCTTACAAAACAGTACAAATTTGGGTGTGTTTGTGTGTGCGTAGGGGTAGGGGGTGGTGTTAGTGGTGGAGAACTTAAGCAGCGTTAGTCTTTAAGTTCAACGCTAATTAGCAACCTGTATTTTACTGTGATGATCTACTTGAACAGATGCAAAGGAAGCCTGTATTATAAGAATGTGGTTGACTTGAGTCTGAAGCATTTAAGGAAATTCCCTGTTCCTGGGCACTCCCAGCATTTGCTCTCGGTTCTCTAGAGAGTAGTGGAACACTAGTGCTAGAGACAGACAGGAAAGCCAAACAAGGGCCTAAAGCCCTGGCCAATTGAGCTGCCCGTCACCAACACAGGCGCTCTAAAACTCAATGTCGGAGTCACTTTCTCTCCTACTGCAAAATCTAAGTGGTCTCTCCTGCACGGTGAAGGGGGAGCACTTCAGCTTGGCATTTAAAAAATATTTCACAGTTGGCTCCCACCTCCCTCCAGTCTTATCTCCGTAGCCGCCACTGCACACCTAAAGTTACAGCTACAAAGTCCCAGCCCAGCATCCTTCTTCACACCTTTATGATGGATCATAAACGACGCTCATTACTGTCAACCCTTTCCAGACACACCACACCCCTGTCATGTGGTGAGTGCCCTCTCACCCATGAAGCTGTGTGACACCTAATGTAGTGCTGCCTGGCCCTCAAGACATTCAACGTAGCCATGGGATAAGATCTTCAGGGCCTTTCTTGGTAATGCAGCATGACTCCAAATGAGAAGGAATGGTGGCAAACATCCATTTCTCACGGGAACATGGTATGTGTACAGTATGAATCCAGGGAAACTGAGAGTCATCAAAAATGAAATGGAACACTTGAAGATTGACATTGGAGGTATTAGTGATTGAGGGCCAGGCAGCACTACATTATATGTTGTCACACAGCTTCATGGGTGAGAGGGCACTCTCCACATGACAGGGGTGTGGTGTGTCTGGAAAGGGTTGACAGTAATGAGCGTCGTTAATGATCCATCATAAAGGTGTGAAGAAGGATGCTGGGCTAGGACTTTGTAGATGTAGCTTTAGGCGTGCAGTGGCGGCTACGGAGATAAGACTATGGAATCTGTTCATAAATTAACTGGCAGTCATTTGAAAAGAACAAGGGAATACAGCCAGATTCAAAATTGGTAAAGGTGTGTGGCAGGACTGTTTCTTTACATCATGCTTTATCTGTATGATGGACAAATAATCTAAAAAGCTTCACTATATGAAGAAGAGCAGGATATCAAGTTTGGAGGAAGGCTCATTAGCAAAGTGCAATGTAAAGAAGACATAATCTTGCTTGCCACAAAGGAGGACTTCTTGAAGCATTTACTGATGAAGGTCATAAACTACAGTTTTCACTATGGATTGCAATTGAATGTAAAGAAAAAAATACTCAGAACTGGACTAATAAGCAATATTACAATAAATGAAAAAATGAAGCTGTCAACAATTACATTCTTTTTAGACCCACAATTATTGTCCATGGAAGCAACAACTGAGAAATCAAGTGATGTATTGCATTGGTAACGTTGGCTGCAAAGGACCATTTTAAACTTCTGAAATGCAAAAATTTCACTTTGAAGGTTAGGCTGCATCTTACTAAGCCAGGGATTCTTTTTTTTTTTGGTGACCTCATATGCAGGCGAAAGCTGAACAATGAAAAAATGACAGAATGAAAAGTGGAGTGCTTGCATTGTGGTGTTGGTGAAGAATAAACACGGCTAGAAGGTGAACAAATCAATCTTCAAAGAACGTTTCCTAGAAGCAAGAATAGTGAGCGTGTGTGCTGGCTGCTTTGGCTACATCCTCAGCAAAGAACATGAGGTTCAGGTGAAGCATAGGCTCAGTGAGCTGGATAGACACGCTAGCCGCTCCAGTGAGCTCGGACATATGAAACATCATGAAGACGGTGAAGCGACAAGCAATGGCTCATTCTGGTTGATGTAAGGTTACTGTGAGCAGACGCTGACTCAATGACAATGAACAAGAGCCTAACCATGTGGAAGCAGATTTCAGATGCTGTGTATGGTTGGGGTTTAAGAGAGAGAGGGAAAATCTGAATGAGGCGTGTCACTGTCAGCAAAATCTGCTATGAACTAGACATAAGGGAAATAAGAACAAAATTGATGGACCTAAACATTATGCAGCAATACAAGTATATGGTTATGGGAGGAGGAGGAGGAGGAAGAGAAGGATGAGGAAGAAGAGGACCAGTGGATTATTGTTGGTATAAGAAGGGGTAGCACATAATAGGTGGTACATGAGTGTTGTCTATAAGATTTAACGTATTTTAACAGACATAGAATGATGTTGGTGATGGTGGGGGCATTTAGGCTGAGGGAACCATCAAACAAAGGTAGGAAGCTAAGGACATGGTGATTTTCCTAGATTCAAGGGCCTAAAACCTCTGGTCTCACTGTCACTAGAGAGACTATTATCAATAAATGCCTCTTCCCCTAGTTGCCTATGTTTGCACCCATTAAGCCGAGTGGTGATTAGTCATCCCCACAATTACACAATGACATACACCAAGATGCTCACAAGTCTTTAGCAGCAGGGAATGCTTCTTGCAAATAAACTAGGTGCCGTTTACTTTGTGATTGAGCATCATTTGCTATTGGGATTGTACAGCAGATAACAATAACAGTAGGGGTTTGTCCAATCTTAGCAGAAACACAGAGAAAGCATTCATAAGTAGAAGTCATTTCCTGTCACAAAGTTTTAATGCCCTTGGCTATAGTTAAGGAGACTTTCAACATACAGCCAGAAAATGCCAGATTGGTTCATAGTTTCCTGTACAATAGCATTTTAAAAATCAAAACAAAAAATCTAGTTGTCCATTAGCCTTTATCTTTATCAAGAAAACAAATAGGTTTAAAAATCAATTGAAATATTATAAATGAACCAACAAGAAACCATACTTGGTCAATTTCTAATTTAGGATGGAAGGTTTTTTACTTTGCTATGGTTATGTAATATGTGGCAGCTAGGAACAATTTACAGATGGAAATTATAGTTTACATTGAAAGCTTTTAACCTTTAATTCGGGAATGTACCATTATCAACATTTGTGAAGGTCCCAGTGGTGGCTTTTATAGTGAGTGGTTGTCATTAGTTTCCATCCAGCTCGCTTGGACTCATGGCAACCTTAAGTCAAACAGAACAAAACATTGCCCAATCTGCACCTCCCTCACCATCTGTGGTATGTCTGAGCCCATTGTTGTAGCCACCAAGTCAACCTGTGTCATGGAGGATTTTGCTTGTTTTCATCGACCCTTAATTTTACTGACCATGGTGCTCTTCTTTGTCAATTGGTCCTTCTTGATGATGTGTCCAAAGTAAGGAAGACAGTCTTGCCATCTCTTGATTTTAAGGAGCGTTCCAGGATGCACAACCTGAAAGATTAATTTGTTTGTTCTCCTGGCATAGTTATAACATAAAATGTATCAATTTCCATTCAGTCTTCTTTTTAAAAAATTGTTTATAACATTCAGCATTGCTATAGAGATGTAGTTTCTATATTCTCTGTTATGTAGTTAATGACCTGAGATGTCAGAATAAAGATAACCAACCAACAATATTCTCGTCAATTGCTGCTTTATTTTTATTTATTTTAAAAATAATTTTATTAGGGACTCATACAACTCTTATCACAATCCATACATGTATCAATTATGTAAAGCACCTTTGTACAATCATTGTCCTCGTTATTCTCAAAACATCATTTGCTCTCCACTTAAGCTCCTGGCATCAGGTCCTTATTTTTCCCCTCCCTCCCTGCTCCCCCATCCCTCATGAACCCTTGATAATTCATAAATTATTTTAAAAATAAATTTTATATGTTTATACATTCTTTTTAGTTTCTCATAACCCAATGAAGTAAATAGAGCATGAAAAATGATTCTCATTTTATAGATGAAGAAATCAAAACACAGATATGATAAAAAAAATTGCTCACATGTATATAATTGATTGTTACCTCAGAAAGAGGAAGAATTCTTGTCTTCTGATACCTTGTTGATTGCTGCCTGAGAATGATTGTGAATCGATTTACCTCAGGAGCACGTTGAAGAGACGGGGCAACAATGATAAATACCTGATTGCGATGGAGATTAATTAAGAAGTGATAAAAATTCCAGCATGGGAGGAATGACTCAGAGGAAGCCTTTAGCTCATCTCTAAGGACAGAGGCACACTCCATTTGATGCGGATACCTCATGCTTCTGTAGCCGAGAGAAGCCCAGTTGCTGTTAAGTAGATTCTGACACAGGGCTAGCCTATTTGTCTCAGAGAACTGTTCTCCATGAAGTTTTCAATGATATTTTGGAAGTTGATAGACAGGGATTTCTTCTGCATGTCAAACACACCGGTGTTGGTATTAGCTGTGATCAAGTCAGTTCCAATTCATGGTTACCCTATGTACAATTGAACCAAACCTTATCTGGCCATTCCAACAAGAGTCGCCATGTCTGAGCTTATGGATTCAGCCGCTGTAACCCGAGTCATCATGCCGAGGCTCTTCCTGCTTGGACCGAGTGTGCTGTCTTTCTCCAGGGACTGGTCCCTCCAGATCACATGTGCCCGTGAAACTAAGTCTCACTACTCTCAATTCTCAGGAGGATTTAGCTGCACTTCTTCCAGCGTATACTCAATGTTCTCCTCAATACCATAATTCAAACACATCACTTCTTCTCTGGTCTTCATGGTTAGTGGTCCGACTTTGGCAGGCATGTAAGGAGATTAAAAATACAATGGTATACATATCTTATTCCTCAAAGTGACCTATTTGCTTTTTATTTATTCATATTTTTTAACATTTTATTGGGGGCTCATATAACTCATCACAATCCATACATATGTCAATGTGTCAAGCACATTTGTACATTCCTCGCCCTCATCATTCTCAAAACATTTGCTCTCCACTTAAGCCCCTGGCATCAGCTCCTCATTTTCCCCCTCCCTCCTTGCTCCCCCTTCCCTCATGAACCCTTGATAATTTATAAATTATTATTTCTTTCATATCTTCCACTCTCCAATGTCTCCCTTCACTCACTTTTCTGTTGTCCTTGCCTATTTGCTTTTTAATCACTCAAAGAGGTCTTTTGATGCAGATTTGCCCCATACAATATATAGTTTGATTTCTTTACTGATGGATGCTTGCATGGATAAAGAGCCTTGGCGGTGCTGTTGGGTAAGCATTGGACTGCTAACCACAAGGTCAGTGGGTTAGACCCACCAGCTTTCTGCGGGAGAAAGCCGAGGCTGTCTGCCCCATAAAGATTTACAGCCATGGAAACCCAATACAGTGTCACTATGAGTCAGAATTGACTTGATGGTAGTGAGTTTGCGGGCTTCCAAGCATGGTATCCATGAATGCAACTAAAGAAAAATCCTTGAACATGTCAATTATTTTCTGTTTATTAATGTATTGTTTATTGATCCATTCATGATGGTTCTCCTTGCTTTCTGTGGAGGCGTAAGCCACTGAAAACTGTAGTCTTTTATCATCATCAGTAATTGTTTCAGGGTGTCTTCGCTTTCAGCAAGCTAGGTTGGTGTGGTAATCACCTAATCTGGTGTCAATTTCAGGATTAGGAGTGTAGGGGTGGAGTCTAGGCTGTCAATCTGGAGATAGTCAATGAGACTTCTGTGTAGGCATGACTTTCTCCTGAGAATTCTGGGAAATCTGAGACATCCTCCTTGGAGGTGAGAGACACTTATCTCTCTTTGCCACTCCCTGGGAGGCATTTGCAGAAGACAAGCCACATGGATGCAACCAGACCACTGGAGCCGGAGAAGCCACAGAGAGACCCCTGCCAGCACCGAGATGCTTACAACGCCACTGAATCCAAAGACTTTCTACCCACTGACTTGTAATCGTCCTGCATTCGGCGTCATTGCATTTGTTTCTTGAGTCTGAAGAGGACTTTATAGATTGGTATCGGACATATGGCTTATATTGGACTTGTGGACTTGATCTGGACCGGGCTGGGATGGTTTCTCAATGTTCAATTGCTCTTGTGTATAAATCTTTCTTATACACATATGTGTGCCCATGGATTTGTGTCTCTAGTCCACCCAGACTGACACAGCTGTTGAGTCTTTCTCGAATCCTGATGCTGCAGTCTTCCTCATAAAGACCGGATTATTGGATTATTTGCTCAGCATACAGAAAACACATGCACGGTGAAATGATTCCACCCTGACACACACCTTCCTGATGTTAAACCATGCCGTATTGCCTTGTTCTGTTCATAAACCACCTGTACCGTCCGTCGATGTACAGGTTCTGCTTGAGTACAATGAAGTGTTTTGGAATTACCATTCTTCAAAATGTTAACCATAGTTTCTTATGAAATCTTCATAGTGTCTACCTATGACGTCACTTTAATTTCTATGTATTCCATTTAGTGCGGTCCATGTGTAGTCTTGAAGTTTATGTTATTGAAAAAGGTATTTGCAATGAACAGGTTGTTGGTCTTCCTAAACTCTATCATGCTATTTCTAGTGTCATTTCTTTCACTTAGGTCATATATTTTCACAACTGATCCTTTTTGTTTTCAACTTGCATATCCTAATCACCAGTGATTCTCAATGCATCTTGATGGCATGTTGACCAATTTCAGACTGCCGATAAAAACCTTCCGTTTCTTCATCTGTGGCATTAGTGGTTAGTGCATAAATCTGAATAACAGTTGTATTAATTAGTCTTTCTCTTAGACCTATAACTATTATCCTATCATGGGCACCATTGTACTCTATGATAGATCTTGAAATGTTCCACTTTAACCAAGGATAAAATGCCATTCCACTTCGTTATTCCCTCATAGTAGACCATATGATTGTTAGAGGCGAATGGTTCACTACCAACTCATTTCAGTTCACCAGTGACTATGATTTCAATTTTCAAGTGTTCTATTTTATTTTTGACAACTTCTCATTTTTTGGATTCTTACATTATCCATTCAACTTTCCTATTATTAGTGGGTGTTTGTAGCTATTTGTTTCTCTCTTTCTTTTGAGTCATTCCACATGAGCAAATGAAGGTCCTGAAAGCTCTACTCCCTTCGTGTCATTAAGATTGAGTCAACTCTTCTCCAGTTGTATTTTGAGTGACTTCTGATTCAAGGGATTCATCTTGTGGTACTACATCAAGTGATGTTCTGCTGTTTGTTCAGGAGTGGATCGCCAAGTTCTTCTTCCTAATCTACCTTAGTCTGGAAGCTCCATGGACATTTGTCCATCACAGACAACCTTCTTGGTATTTGGAATACTGGCGGAAGGCTTTCCGAATCACAGCAACATGCAGCCATGAGAGTAGGGCAAACTGACAGAGGAGTTGTGGGCAATGAATATAGTCTCAGGAACATACAAGTCTCAGTGATTTAAAAATCTCCAAGTTCTAAAGCATTCACTGTACACCATGAAATGAGTTATTTCCAGGGACTTGGTGGTAGATGGGATTTGGAGTTATTGCTTAAGGGCACAGAGTTTCTGTGTGGGGTGATAAATGTGGGGAAATAAGTAGTGGTGATAGTTGTAGAAAGGTTTAATGTCATTAACGTTGCTGAATTGTGAAATTTAAAGTTGTCAAAATGCCAAAAATTTGGTTAAGTTTATTTAACCACAATAAAAAAAATTCCAAGTCTTTCAAGAAACCAAATAGCATCACAGTTCTAAGGAAATAGATAATAATAATCTTAACAAACAACTGCGGGGTGCTTCACAGGCACTATGTCAAGGACTCTCTACCAGGTCCTTTAACAACAACCGCATGAGCCAGATAGTATTACTGTGAAGCCATCAAAACGTCAGTAGGTTGTCAGCATCTCACAACTAATAAACCACTACGTTGAAAACTGAATCCAAGGAGCTTGGCTCCAAAGCCAGTGCATGCTTCCACTGCATGTTCTTGACAACCGTCTCCAAGCCAACTATCTGGCCTATGGAACGAGGGTATGGGCAAGGTCCAAGAGTACAGGTTGGATCTGGAGCTGAAGATAGAGTGCAACCTTGGGCTGACATCTGAGACTACAGACCCCACAGGAGAAGCCCACAGTAAAAAGGAGTTTGAACCCCACCAACACCTTCCCTACCTGGAGTCTGCCTCAATGCAGTGTCTCAGAGAACAAAGCTTCTACACATGGAGCGGACACCGTGAAACCTCGGGGTGTCAAATGATAAAGTGTGACTTCAAAGGGAAATGTTGGCATTTCAAATCAGCCCAGAGTCATCTCATAAAGGTCACAGTTTTACGGAACATGGTTCTAGCCCCACAAGTGTAGGGGTTGCTATGAGCTGGAATCCACTCCAGGGCAACTAGTTTGATCTAATTATCCTCATTATTACTGTTGGCAAAGGGCATCAGGGCTTCCATGACCTAATTGGGTCGAATGTTTTACCAACTTTGTTATTCTTGTTGTTGGGTGCCATCAAGCCAGTCCCAAACCATAGTGACCCTAGGCACAACAGAGTGCAACTCTCCGCAGTCCTGTGCCAGCCTCTCCACTGCGCCTGTGCTTGAGGCTGTTGCAGCCACTGTGTCAACTCGTCTTCTTGAGGACCTTCCCTTTCTTCGCTGCCCCTCTAACTTCCCCAGCACGATGTCCTTCTGCAGGGACTGGGCTCTCGTGACAACATGTCCAAAGTATGTGTGTAAAACGAGGTCTCACCATCCTGGCCTCTAAGGAGCACTCTGTCCATCTTTCTTCCAAGATAGATCGATTGTCCTTTTGGCAGTTCATGATACTTTCAACCTTCTTCTCTAGCACCACATACAAATGCCTCCATGCTTCCAGCTTCCTTATTCAGTGTCCAACTTTCATGTGCACCTGAGGCTATGGAAAAGACCATGGCTTGGGTCAGGTGCACCTTAGTCCTCAAAGCAACAACCTTGTGCCCCAGATTCACCTAATGTAACGCATCTTTTGACCTCTTGACTGCTGCTCCCATGAACACTGATTGTGGAGCCAAGCAAGACCAAATCTTTGACAGCTTCGATCTTTTCTCCATTTATCACGATGTTACCAATGGGTCTAGAGGTGAGTATGTTAGTCTTCCTTACATGGGGTTGGAATCTGTGCCGAAGGCTACAATCCCTGATCTTCATCAGCAGGTGCTTCAGGTCCTCCTCACACTCACCTAGCCAGGCATCTGCATATCGCAGGTTGTCAATAAGCCTCCCCTGATGTCACATACTTCTTCATATAATCCAACTTCTTTCATCATCTATTACCTTTGCACCCCTCTTATTGTTCTGCAATTTAGTTTTGCTTTGGGGTTCAGGAGTCATTTCCTCAATCTGAATCTCTCCATGTGGCTGCCAGCAGAACAGGTTTACCTCCTTCTGAATCTTTTAGTATGTTCTCGAACTCTCAGAATAGTGGTTCCCAAACTTCCTAATCGGTGACCCTTTAATACAGTTCTTCGCTGGAGACCCAAGGCCCAAGTGTTGGCCACTGGAGATACCCTCATAGAGGGATTTAGGAGAGGAGATAGGTCAGTCAGGTTGCGAGGTAGTACCGATGAAGAACACAGCTTTCCCCAGATCCTGGATGCTTCCTCCCCCCAACTACCATGATCCGAATTCTACCTTGCAGGGCTGGATAGGGCAGAGGTTGTACACTGGTGTATATGGGAGCTGGAGGCACAGGGAATACAGGGTGGATGATACCTTCAGAACCAAGGGTGTGAGGGCCAATGCTGGGAGAGTGGAGGGTGAGTGGGTTGGAAAGGGGGAACTGATTACAAGGATCCACATGTGACCTCCTCCCTGGGAGATGGACGGCAGAAAAGTGGGGTCAGGGAGACTCCGGATAGGGCAAGATATGACAAAATAACAATGTATAAATTACCAAGGGCACATGAGGGAGGGGGGGCTGGGAGGGAGGGAAAAAAAAGAGGACCTGATGCAAAGGGCTTAAGTGGAGAGCAAATGCTTTGAGAATGATTGGGGCAGGGAATGTGCAGATATGCTTTATATAATTGATGTATGTATATGTATGGATTACGATAAGAGTTGTATGAGCCCCTAATAAAATATAAAAAAAGAAAAGAAGAGAAAAAAAGAAAATGATTAGGGCAAAGAATGTACAGATGTGCTTTATACAATTGATGTATGTATATGCATGGATTGTGATAAGAGTTGTATGAGCCCCTAATAAAATGTTTAAAAAATACTGTTCTTCACATTGTTTTGACCCCCTTGACCCCCCCCCCAACCATAAAATTATTTTTGTTGCTACTTCATCACTGTCATTTTGCCATTGTATGAATCCGATAACCCCTGTGAAAGGGTCATTCAACCTCCAAAGGAGTCACGGCCCACAGGTTGAGAACCGCGGTCTTAGAAGATTCGCTGCCTCCAGGGAGGTGAAGAACATGTTCTTTAATTGTGGAATATGTAGATCCTTCCTTCTCAGTAGAGAGAGCTTGGGTTGCTCCCCACTTCCTGCCTCTGTTTCCAAAACTTGTGTAAGAAGCAAAACTGGGCTGTCCTCCTGCAAGCCCATCATTACTCTCTCTGAACCTCACCCCTTCCTGCTGAATCACATATGAACTGCTATGCCGCAGCCCTTCAAAATGAAATGCTTTTCTATCGAACCAGAATAATCACATCCTTCCATTTACTCTTCAGGGTACAAATTGATGTGACTTGATTTGTCAGCGAGCCAGAACTGCAGGCAAATAGGCACCGGAGAAATCAAACCAATCTTTTAAGGCAGCAGTAATTGTTCCTCCTGTTGGCTGGCTAAATGACTTGTGTCTGGAGGAGACGGGATGAATCAGAGTGCCCGAGGTGACAGAGACACAGAGCATTCCACAGTGGGCTCTCACCATGAAGTAGTTTTCTATGTCTTACAAAGGTTTTGTTTCATGTCCCCCTTCTTTCTCTCTTTGGCTGTCTCCCGGGGCTAGTGTCATCTGGCTGGGGCTAAGGTAACACAGGAAAAATAATGAGAAAACACAGCTTGTGTGGGGATGAAGAGGGGGAGGATGAGGATGGAGGCTTCCTATGTGCTTACGTGTCCCTTCATCATTAATAAATTCAGGCGATTTCTTCAGTCTAGGAGGTCACAGTACAGGACCAAAGGCCCATAGCTTCACACTTAAAAAATGTATATGCCAAATAGTTCAAACATCTAAGGAAATGCTAAGCAACAACAATCCACAAATATCATAGACATTCATGTCACCATCATCCACTGGGAGAGTTAACCTTTTAGTGTGGTTTCTTTCTTGTTCTTCTCCTTCCTCCTGTCCTGTTCTGACATTAGAATGCATCTTTCCTATTCATTAACATTCATTTTTATTATGTGGACAAACAAGGACAAATACTAACAACTCAACAATCACTGTCATTGCGTCAGTTCTGACTCATAGCAACACTGGGCAGGATTTCTTAGGCTGCGGATCTTAACAGGAACAGACATTCAGCTGCTCGTCTGGGACCACAGCCCTCGAGGTTAGATGTCCAACTTTAGCCAGCAGCGCCTCCAAGGCTCAATATACAGATACCTATGCAGAAGTGATCTGTGGTTCTCCTCAATAAGGACTTTGAACACCAACCCATATGCTACAAGTACAACCAGCACCCACATGGCGGCAGAGGGTTGCATTGGGTGATGATGCTGAACAGGTTGTATCAGATTATAGACGAAGATGGACTAAGATTAAAAACCCGGCGATGCACTCCTGGAAACTCAGCCCAGAAAAGCTCTCAGGGTCACAAGGGTCTGATATCACTGTGCTTGGGAGCTGATAGCTAAAAACAACACATGGTCTATATCAGTGGTTCTCAACCTGTGGGTCGTGACCCCTTTGGGGGTCGAATGGCGCTTTCACAGAGGTCGCCGATTCATAACAGTAGCAATATTACAGTGATGAAGTAGCAACGGAAATAATTTTATGGTTGGGGCGTTAACACAACATGAGGAACTGTATGAAACGTTCGCAGCATTAGGGAGGTTGAGAACCACTGGTCTATGTGCATCTTAAAAAAAAAGAAAAAAAGACTCTTTCTTCTTTTAATCAGTTCTATTGGCATATAATTTACATATACATTCAATAGTTCAAGTCCATCAAGAAGAGCTGTACAATCATCATCACAATCAATTTTAGAATATTTTCTTTGTACTTCTACTCATCGTTATTAGCTCCCCATTTCCCCCCAAGTTCCCCTGCTACACCCCCAAGGAACCATTAATCCAGTTGTAGTCTTTATAGATTTACTTATCTTGGATTTCACATACAGAAAAACATTGAAAAAAAAAACAAACAGAAAAACTACCAGCAATAACAAAGTGAACAGATAAAACCCTCAATCAAAAGGAAAGCGGAAAATGTTAAAATTTGGAACAAATGCAAGACAAATCCAAAGGAAGATCAAGTGTTAAATTTTAACCTGACTGCATCTGGATGAATCCACTTTTCAATGCACTCTGCATGATACCAAGTGGATCACACCCTGGTCTGTGATCAGAGGGCATTCACTAGAGGGCTCATCCACATGAATTTATTCTTCCTGAAAACAAACAAAACAAACTGAAACAACTTTAAAATGGGCCAAAAGGGAGCTTAAATGAAAAGATGTTACATTTTAATGCTCTATGGTAGCTATGATATGCACCAGGGCTTAATCCATGTGTGGACCCTGGAAATAGAGTGTGGGCAAGTTAGGTATTCACGATCGAAGCCTGATATCTTTCCCTCCTTCGGATTTGAATTTGATTGTTTGTAATCCTTAAATCACAAAGGCTGTTGTGCTTCTTTCATGTGGACTTAGTTGGTGCCTCACTTAGAGGGCTGCTTGTTTGAAGATAAACCTTTAGAACCCCAGATGCTATTCGTTCTGATAGCCAAGCACCACTTCCTTTCTTCACCACACTTTGCAAGAGCGCCCATATCTTCAATGTTCTCAGTATTTTTAGAAAAACCTTGTTTCTTATACTTCACATTTTGTTGGGATTTTTTGTTCACATTGATATTAGTGGTTTATTGATTTTAATAATAGTTTCAGGATTTTAACTGCGGCATGGTATTGCTTTGAATGAATGACCCAATATTTTCAACTTTATTCTATCAGTAAACATATTTTCTCTACTACAAACAATATGGAAATATATATTAATATTGTTAATGTTCCCTCAGCTCCATGCATCAAATTTTCTCTATACAGTATATACTGTGGTAAGTCAAAAAGCATTGCTACAAAATCACAGAAACGTTCAGTAAGCAAAAGTATCAAACTATGAAGCCATTGTTTCTTGGCAGATCTTTCATCTAGGCTTATTCACTTCTGAAGAAGGTGTTGCCCTTCTCCAAGGAACGCTGCACTCTCCAACTTACATCGCGACAAAACAGCAGTCTTGGTATCCTTGAGAGACACAAGCATGTCCCTTTTTAATGTTCTTTGAGACTTGGGAACCACCGCCACAAGAAAAATATCAGAAGGGCCAAGACTTAAGATTTCCCAGTGAAACTTGAAGGACGGCCTTGGCCAGTCTCAAAGAATGAGCAAGTGCATGGTCATGACCCAACATTCCTGGCCTTTTGCTCACGAATACATTTTCCAACTCTCTAATTTGTCTCTAATAAATCCCTTAATAGTCTGTATCCTTGGAGGAAATATATCAAGATTACCACTTTGGAATGCCCAACTTCCAATCTAGCTTCTCTGCCTTGAAATTAATTGGTTTAGCAGATGCCCTCCAAAGCAACTTCTTTGATTGAACCTTTACAAGACTGAGAGAACTTGTCTACAGCCATCCACTAACTCCAGAGACACATTTAATTGTGGTCTTTAGCAATACATCTGTGCATGCATAGACTGAAACTTTAGTAGTGAGATATATATCTTGTTTCCAAATAGCATCACATCCACAGGCACAAGGGCCAGGAGCTCAACACAAATTCAACACATATGGTTGCGTTAGAAATTGAATATGTGTTGAGCTACTGGCCCTCGTACTTGTGGATGTGATCCTATTTGGAAACAAGAATTTTCTCTTGCTGTGTTAATGAACCGGTGCAGCCAAGACCTGGATTTGGACATGTAGTCTTTAGAACTGAAGGGGAGCGAACAATTGTCGGTGAATATAGGTGAATGGATATATGTATGAATGTATGTAGGTGAATGGAAGAATTGTAGGTGAATAGATATATTAGTGTAAGACACAGCAATATATATATAATAATAAGCATTGGGGGAGGAAAGAGGGAAGGAATAAAGGGGAGCAAATATCAAGGAGATCAAGAAGGAGGATGTTTTGAAACTGATTGTAGTAACAAGTGTGCAGTACTTCTTGATGTGACTGAATTATGGAATGTTATGGTATCTGTAAGAGCTCCCAATAAAATGCTAAAAAAAAAAAAAAGACCAAAATCCTCACAACTGGATCAATAGATAACATCATAATAAAGAGAAAAGATTGAAGGTTTTTTTAAAAAAAAATACTTTACAAACTGAAATGCCCATCAGTGGAAGAATGGATAAATCAACATAAAGAGCTAAGAGTCTTGGAAACTGCAAGGGGGAAATTCTACCCTGTCCTAGATGGTCGCTATGCGTCAGCATAGACTCCATGAACGTGAGTTTTAGGTGAGTGGTAGGAGAGGATGGAAGGGAAGGACAAGTAATAGGGTAGAGGGCAAACAGGTGCTAACTTAGACAAGTGAAAGACAATGTCTGACAAAAGGGAGATGGAAACAACAGGGGTGCAAAGTGAGTTCTTGGGAGGACTGATCAATTGTTAAAAGTTGTAGAAGACAAAAATGAAGACCTGATATGTGACCTCCCATCTAATTCACAATGACAAGGTTACAAAAGGACAATCACTGCAATACAAACTCCAGGGAGGACTCCATTAAAAATGTTTGCACAGTATTCCATAATAATTAGATGAAAGAGACATAAGCTATGCAAAACCAATAATAACAATGGGCAAACCTGTTGAATTAGGCAAATTGCGTTTATCTTTTGTTAGCTGGTCTGTGATACCCATCTCTGCTTTTCATTTCTTGGAATTAGAGGTTAATGCAATCAGTATTCTACTTAAGGTAGGCCTGTCCTAGTATTCCTTATTATTTTAAGATAAATAGATGAAAAGCAAATAAGTGCCTGAAAAGCCCTGAATTATCTTTTGAGCTCTCAATTGTCCTTTCACAGTTAGCTGAAATCTACCCCTTGGGTTGGAAAAGCAGCCTCCTTTGGCACATAACCTGCAGGCCCTGGAGAAAAACGGCACTTGAGAAAGGAAGAGTGTGCAAAGTGCCCGGATGACAGCAGACTATCCGGTGCGGACAGTAGACTGTCCGGTGCGGGTCCTGGGAACCTCTACCCACTAGAAAGAGAAACTGAAAACTGTCTTCATTTCACAATGTGAAGTGCAGCCTTGGATATACTCTTGAAAAGACCCCAGTTTACAACAGTTCTGAGTCCTTATCTGCTCACCCAGGCCCTTCGCCATCTCCTCCTTGTAGCCCCCTCCCTTTGTCTCCAAGGAGTCTTCATGGCATTGGCATGTCGCCTGAGCTCATTGACTTCCTTATTAGGACCTGCTCCCTGTTTTAGAGTCCGGGTGAGATCCTGGGCTAAGAGTTAGGCTGCTAACTGCAAGGCTAGTAATTTGAAACCACCAGTATCTTCTCAGTAGGAAGGCTTTCTACTCCTGTGAACAACGGTAGTCTTTGAAGCCCACAGGGGGAAGTTCTACCTGTCCTCAAGGGTTTCTGTGAACCAGAATCAACTCAATGGCAGTGAGTTTGAAGCTATGTTCCGATCGTTAGTAAAAATGTATTTTTGCTAAATCCATCCATCCATCCATATTCTACCCAGAGGAAGCAATGTCCTTGGTGAGTTCTATGAGCAGCCAATGAAAAGATTGCTTGCTTTTTGCGGGGCCTAGGTCCTGCCCCTGGCTCCTCAACTGACCTTGAGCCAGTGTAATGTTGTATTGCCGGCTGATCCTGGAAGTCATTTGTAGCCCGTGGTCATATTTTTCCAAATACTTTGCCACTCAACCTAAAAATCCTTGTAATGCAACCCTGATCGTTGTTCTGCTGAAATCAGGCCAATGTGGAAGTATTTACTTTCTGCAGCAACCTGTTTCACGTAGGCCGTCCATTGCCTTCCCTTAGATGAAAACTCCCTTGGCTCAGACTAAGCATTCCTGTATTCCATACTCTCCATCCACTACTGGGGATGTGAATTCTTTAGGGAGATGATGGAAGTAATGTTAAATGTAGGTTCCTGAATGGAGTAACTTATTTCGCCTGCGTTGTTTTTGAGCGAGGTGTCTGCCTTCATGGAGGGCAACCTCATTCTGAAGGCCAAGGGGGGCTGATGGGCCTAAGTGTAAAGGGAATGGATGAGCTGATTGCTTGGGCCTGTTTCTGACTTAGACTTCAAGGGAGAAGGATAAAGGGGCCCTGGGGGTCACTGTGCTGTTGAGCTGAGTTCGTTAAAGTAGGAGAGCAGATAAGTTCAATGGGGAGGAAGCCCTCATCAGGAATCAAGTATGCCTGCAGCTATATCTCTCAGGAAATGAAGAATTTTGGTCGGTGGATGGATGGCATAGAGATAGAAGGAAAGCGAGAGGATGCTAATTTGATTTTGGCTTAGAGCTCTGGTATCCTAGGGTGTACAGTGGACCACTAGTAGTATCTTGGTTTCACTCCAGACTGACGCAGTCAGAGTCTACATTTGGATAAGATCATAAAGGAATTCATATACTCGTTAAAGCTTGAGAAACCCTGGCCTGGAGCACCTCTGATGCCCTCCAACTCCATGGGCGGCCACATATGAAGTGGACCTTCCTTCTATGATCCTTTTCTCTAACCAGGGATTCTTAGTTGGGTTTTTTTTGGGGGGGGGGGGGTTGAGGGTGATGGAAACCCATTGACAAAATTTGGAGCCAGAAATCTTTTCCTATAAATTACCTACTAGTATATTCATCCAGAGCAGCAGAAGAGTTCATGAATGCTCTCCTACTTTGGTGGAGGGAGTCAAGGTTAAGAACTCATGCTCTTACCTGTTAGAAAGGATGCTTGCTGAAAGCAGGTCCTGATCTAGTTTGGTGGAAGAGATGGACTCGTGCAAGAAGAGGTCACACAGGTTGTTACCAGCCCAAGGTGAACGGTGACTAGATCACCAAGCAAAGGACAGGTACCAACTGTTTATAGAGCTGAGGAAACTGTGTTTATAACCCATAGTTTGGCAAGGAGGGGGCACTGGTGAACAGATGTGTCATTTGCAATTATTCCTAAAGATGTTAATTATGCAAATGAAATCCCTGATTAGGGTTCTAAAAAAAGAACCCCATATATTATAGGGTGTTGGATGTGCACAATCAAGCGTGCTTGCTGACTGCTCCTCCAGGTAATCACTGTTGGTGCCCGACTCATCACCTGGGGCTCTGGTTATCAATGTGCCACCTTGGGAGTAGGAGAGAGGCTTCATGGGGCACTGTCAAATGTCACAACGTTAGAGATGAAAGCAGTCATTGAGGTCACGGAGCACAGCTCTGTCCTTAAGCACAGGCAGACATTGTGGCTCGGAGAAATGACCTGATTTATCTCTAGCAGAGCAAGGACAAGAGCCCGGATTTCTTATATTATTGATTCACGCGCCCTCACCTCTCTCGCATCAAAGAAGGCATAAAGTGGACTCTCAAATGTTTCAGTCAAGGTCTACCTTAAATGTTGTGGAGCAAGGGCCAAGGGGATGATGTCAACAAAATAGATACCCAACCCATGTAGGGTGTGTGTGTGTGTGTGTATGTGTGTGTGTGTGTGTGTGTGTTTAAACAAGTAACTAAAATAATGTAATGGTTATATTCTAGACTGTACTATTTGGTATAGTATCTGCTTAGCACTTGTGGCTATTAACATGTAAATGAATGAAAGTGAAAATGAAAAAATAAAATTAGAGATCAAACTCTTCAGTTGCAGTAGTCACATTTCAAACACTGTAGCGACTTGTGGCATTGAACAATGCAGAACGTTTCCATAGCTGTAGGAACTTGGGTGATGCAGTGGGTGAAGTGTGGCTGCTAATGTGGTTCAAGTCCACTAGCTGCTCTGAGGGAGAAAGAGGAGGTTGTCTGTTCCTATAAAGATTTACTGCTAGAGAACTCCATAGGGTTGCTCTTAGTCGGAATTGACCCAGAGGAAATGGACAGTGGCTTAGTCATTTTTGTACCTGGCTAAAGGCTCTGCTAGTCTCCGTCACACTCACTGCCAGCAAGTCAGTTCTCATAGCCACCTTCTAGGACACAGCAGAGCTAGCTGCCCTGTGGGTTTCTGAGATTATAGCCTCCAAAATAGGATTGTAGACCCACGATGTGTCAAATGTCCTCTCCATTAGACAGACAGCACTAACTAGACCTGTACTTCCTGAGTCTGAATTCCAATTCTACCACTTAGCGTAAAAACTGCAGTGACTGATTTAATATTTTTAACCCTCTGTTTCCTCATCTGTAAAGTGGAGATAATCACAGAATTCATCCAATTGGTTTGTTGAAATTGTAAAGGAGGCCCGGGGTCAGTGTCTAATGCTTAGAAAATAGTTCTTCAACTTATGAATGCCTAAATGCATGTGATGATTATCATCATTAAGCATCTCAGCATCTTGCATAGACAATACAGCCTCTTCTAATTGGGATGATGCAACTTGCTCCTGGGAGTCGAGTCATGAGGAGCCCTAGCCTGAGGCTTGGGATTCTAAGGTTGGGAGGCACTGGAGGAGATGGTTGGCATGGAGAGAGATGCTTGAGTCCTGGGGAGCATGGAGCGACCAGAGTGGTGTGAGCGATGAGAAGAGATGGAGGGGCCTTCAAGCCCACCTGTCCCATGGGTCTGGGAGTGGATGAACCAGAATCGGTGCGATGCAGTGACTTTGGTTTGAATCCTACGAATGACAAGTGTGGGGAAGAGAGCAGTCTGTCCGTCCACACTGGCTGTGGCGCCCTGTGCATGTCCATGGTACTAACTGCTTGCCCGCTTGTCCACCAGAGGGAGGCAAGGGAAAGGAGAGAAAGAAATCCTGCCAGAGTCCAACTGGTTCTTTGCTGGCCGCTTTGGTTCAAGGTTTGTTGGGAAGGAAATGAGAGCGGCTGATTAAAAACAAGACTCCCTTTGATGCATGCTCCGGGTCTCAGCTGTGTTTCCCTTGAACCGGCTCCCTCCCTAGAAAGGCGCCTCACAATAGCGATCTATCATTGGGAAAACCAGACTTCACAGCCTCTCGGGAGGGCCAGGACAATTTTCACACCTGGCTAAAGCCTGTGCCAGGCTCCCAGGAACTGAAAAACAGGCTTGAAGGCCCGAAAAACAGAAGGGGTGAGAAAAGTGGAGAGTGGTGGCAGTTACCCAGGTAATTTAGCCACCTGGCCTTCCCATCCAGAACCTTGATTGCCCTGCCAGGGCTCATAAAGCATTGTGTTAGCTGTTGGAAGAAGTATTAAAGAAATAATGCTTCTGCCCTTAGGGAGTTACCATGTAATTCGAGAGCTAGTGAGCCAAGGGACAGAAGGGAAGTAGCATCGCAATAGGGATCCTGAACAGAGCTGCATTCTCTCATCCATTAATTATCAGGGTGATTTTGGGTCAGTGATTGCGGGTCTCTGCGCCTCCTCACTTGCAGCGTGGAGGGATTCGAGCTGATGCTTGGGGATTTTAAAGTTCCCCTCCATTTGTAGGACTCCGAGGCTCTAAAGCAGACATATGGAGATTCATCTTATGCTCTGGGGGAAGAACTTTCTCCTAGGCTTGTCAGAGATATCAAATAAAAACACAAGAGGCCAAGCTTCATTAGGATTTCAGCTAAACAATGAATGAAAAAATATGGATATGAAGTGTAACTCTTGCCATATTGGGGCATATTTATACTACAAAATTATTTCTTGCTTATCTGAAATCCAAGTTTAACTAGGCAGTGGGTATCTTATCTGGCAATCCTTACATCCCTCCAAATGCATCTGCCCCCCTCCAGATGTAAAACGGTGCCTAGGAGGGTGTTGTGAACGCTCTCCACTTTCTTAAGGAAGATGATGAATCTGCTTGCGCAAACACTCTGACACTGCCTGGCTGCATTTGATGGGTGAGGACAACTATGCCTAAAGCAAGGCCCCGGGTCTCTACATGCATGCAGGGATACTGGTCTCTGGCCCCTTCCCGCTCTCTGGAGTGCCCCTGATTCTGTAACGCAGAAGAGGTAAGAAGTGATGTGCCCTGTGGACCACTGCAGACCTCCTTCATGCTGACGGCAGAGTAGGCCTTCAAATGGGTTCATTTGGTTTAACCTCTGCCGATAATTTGTATTTCCACCCTAGATATTCTGAACCAGAATCTACATTTTAACAAGATCCCCAGGTAGGCTTCTACATACGCAAGGATCACCTGGGGATCTATGAGAGCCACCTGGGATCTGGTTGAAATGGAGATTCAGGTTCAATACATCTAAAATGGAAAGGCCAATCTTAGCAGGCATCTAACTGGAATGAGTCAGTGTGGCTGAATGTGTGGACTTACATTTAGCCTACAGGTTCGGCCATCACAGGTCTGTGTGCTCAGGCCCCTGGGTATTGATTTGGGGTTGGAGCAGAGGCTCCATTTACCTTAAGAATTCATCTGCTTTCTGCCGTGATGTCTGCATTTTGGGTATAACAATCTGCTGGCTCACCACTTGTCTGTCAGTATGTCCCACTGTGATGTGGCCTCTTTTTTTTTTTTTTTTTGGTCAGTCATTGCTGATGTCAGAAAATTGGCTGAAAGCAGAGAATACCGGGAAGATGTTTACCTGTGTTTCATTGACTATGCAGACATTCGACTGTGTGCATCACAACAAACCACATATGGATAGCACTGTGAAGAACAGGAATCCCAGCACACTTTATGGTGCATAGATCCAGAGGCAGTTGTGTGAACAGAGCAAGGTTTAAAATCAGGAAAGGTGTGCGCCAAGGTTGTATCATTTCACCATACTTATTCAATCTGCATGTTGAGCTAAAAATTAGGGAAGCGGTGTTAAAGAAAAAGAAGGGATATCAGGTTGGTGGAAGACTTATTAACAGCCTGTGATATGTGGATGACACAACCTTGCTTGTTGAAAGTGAGGAGGGCTTGAGGCACTTGCTGATGAAGATCAAGGACAGCAGCCTTCAGTGTGGATTACACGTTAATGTAAAGCCCGAAATCCTCACAACGAACTCATAGGGAACATCATGGCACAAGGAGAAAAGGTTGATGTTGTCAAGGATTTCATCTTACTTAGATCCACAAACAATGCCATGGAAGCAGCTGTCAAGAGATGAAACAAGAAAAACAGACCCGGCGACCATGATGATATAACACAGTGCAAGACCTCAATCTAAGACAAAACAAAGGATATTAAAAACTCAGGCTAAGTCGAGGGAAATAGAATGGCAAAGTGTGACATTCCAGTCTAACTAGAGTTGCTAAGAACCTCTCGACAGCGCTTTCTGTCTGCTGTTAGGGCTGGTCACAGTCTTAGGCTGCAGGCAGTGGAGAGTCACTGGGGACTCAATCAGCATAGGAGCCCTGCAAATGGATTTGGGGATTCTACTATCATCCATCGCCTTGTTTCTTATGTTTTTCTATATAAGGCAGCCAGCATTTATGCAGAGAATAACTGAAATAAACATTACCTGGGGGCATGAAGGGGGACTGTGGGAAAATGGGCAGTCATCCACAGTGGGCACAAGAATGTTGCCAAGTTGATGGCGGTGATGATTTCACAACCCTTATTAATATGATTGAACTATTGAATTGTATGATTGTGAATTATAGCTCGATAAAACTAATTAAAAGAGAGAGAGAGAGATGAAACAACGCTTTGCATTGGGTAAATCTGCTGCACAAAACCTCTTAAAAGTGTTGGGAAATAACAGGTTACTTTGAGAACTAAGGTGCCAGGCGATGTCCAATCGCCTCATATGAGTGTGAAAGTGGGACATTGAATAAGGAAGATGAAAAAAAATCGATACCTTTGAATTATGGAGTCAGGGAAGAAAATTGAAGGAACCGTGGACTTCCTAAAGAACAAACAATCCCGCCATGGGAGAAGTCCAGCCAACATGCTCCTTACTGGAAAGCATGGCGAGATTTCAATTCAACCTTGGATATGTTGTCAGGAGACAAGTCTCTGGAAAAGGACATCAAGCTTGGAAAAGCTGAGGGGCAGAGAAAAAGGGAAAGGCCCTCTAAAGATGGATTGACGCAGTGGCTGCAACAATGGGCCAAGCCTAAGGACAGGCCGTGAGCGTGGCAAAGGAGTGAGTAGCGTTTTTGCTGTTGTACATCGAGTCATTATGAGTTGGAACTGACCTCATGGCACCTGACAAGAGCATGCTGGCTGGCTTAGCATTCAGCGGATACTTCGGTTCTCATAAAACACTTTCCTTGTTGGCAATGGGGTTAAAAGATGCAGTCAGCTTCGGTAATGATTGAAACCTTAGGTTTCCCTCTGTGATAGTGTCCTCTGTCCTATGGAGTCCCCATGAGTCAGAACTGACTATATGAAAAAGGATTTCGATTGTTGGTTTGAGTCCCCCATGGGCCAGTGAATTTCTGTGTTTTCCTCGAGGACCTACGAGGGCTGAACGTTGAGTGTTAGGTCCCAAATCTATTCCATCACCATTAACTCTTCAAATCAAACTTTCTGGCTTATTTGGTTCCAGCCTCGTTGTTTGTAATAAAGGATAGACAGGCAAAAAGGGTAAGAGGACTGCACGTGAAGATGGGGAGAAGAAAGTATGATATATCTGTCATCCTGGGTCTTGGTGAGTACTGGGTTATCCATTCGACCGCCATTGTCAAGGTTAGCAGTTTCAATGCCTTGGAAATCCGCAGGAGGAGTTTCACTTTGTCCTAGAAGGCTGCTATGAGTTGGAATTGACTTGATGGGTTTGGGGTTTAAGACACATCATAAGTCTCTGGGCGGCACAAACGGATTTTTAAAAATGTTATGTTTTAGGTGAAAGTTTCTTACTTGTACAGCAAGTGTTCCAAGACATTGGTTGTGTTCCCCACAGATGGCCGCATTCTTCCCATTTTTGCCCTGGGTTCCCCATTTGCTTTATCTGGATTTTCTCCCCATTTCTGCCTTCTCATCTTTGCTTTGGGGAAACGCTCTTCTTTGGATGTCATCTCCTTAATGATTCTAAAGAACCTGTTCCTCCCAGGGGTTCTTGTTTGAAGAGTGGCTTCTAAGAACGGCTTCAGTTCTTGGACCAAAGGTTCTTAGGTCATTTGTCCTTGGGAGTTTCTGCAGTCTCTGACCAGTGAGCCTGCTCTCTCCATGATTTTTGTTTTACCTGTTTTGTGTTGTGTCAGGGACCTTGTACGAGGATCCCAGGAAAAGTGGTTGGTAGAGGTAGCTGAGCACCATCTAAGGCTTCTGGTCTGGGGGTTATGTAGGCTGTAGTTCATGAGGTCCATGAGTCCTTTGGATTAATTGCTCGCTTGAGTCTTTGATTTTCTTCACTCTCCTTTACTCCAGAAAGGAAGTGACCAATAGTTATATCCTATGGCTTCTCATATGTTTGTAGGAGCCTGGATGCTACTTACCAAGGTAGCCTGCAGAGCAGTCTGCACGCACTGTATTGTGCCAATTGACGCAGATGTCCCCTGAGTCTGTGGCCCTTTGCCTTTGAGCCCAAGAACTTCATCCCAAGAGGTATTTTGTTATGTCTGAGAAGTTTCCATGACTGTGCCCTTGTGTACTCTATTGGCTACATTAAAATACATGCAGCACTTACAATTATATATGTAGAAATATCTATAACCAAACCTACACCTGCAGGTGGGTGGGCTCCCTTTTACCCACCCCATACCTCTTTACCTCCAGATGTACTGCCTTTTTAGTCCGGTGTTCCTCGCAGTGTCTTCCTTGGCCCGGGCCATGTTGTGTCGACTTCTTCCATAATTGCATATTGTCTTTCTCTTCACCATTCTTAGCAGATGCCTTCTATCTAGTTAGTAATTTTTCTTTCTCTTTCTTCCATTGGCGGTGAACATCATGATTTTTGTCTGTGTGTGAACATTTTCTTGTTTAAAATTTTAAAATAATAAAACAACTTATTATTTTGGATATTTACAATTTTAAAATAATACAATATTATTCTTTTGTGTTGGACTTGGGTCAATTGAGGATAAACAAACCCAAACCAAACACTTCCACTGAACAATTCCAATTCACAGAATCTCTATTCAGATGTGGTTTCCAAGTCTTCACAGGAGCAAATTGCATCTTTCTCCCAGGGGGAGGCTGGTGCGTTCGAACTACTGACCTTGCAGTTAATCATTCAAGCTAATATCTCTCAAATTAGCCCATGTTGTGAAAGGTTTCACAGATTTGTAGTGTTTTTTTATCATTGTATAGTATTCGATTGTGTGCATGTGCTACACTTTTTTTATGCATTCCTTTGCTAATGGGCATTTTGAGTTGTATATCTATATATTTTTGCTACTGTGACTAATATGGCAATGAACACAGGTAAGCATATACCGATTCATATGCTTGTCTATTCATATGTCTATTTATACAGCATTTATTTCATTAGTGTGTCCACTAAGAATGGAATTGTTGGATCATACGGTATTTGTATTTCCATGTTTCCCAGGAAGCACCATATCATTTTATGTAGTGATTGCATCATTTTATGTTCCCACCATTAGTGTACTAAGGGTCCCAATTTCCCCCAAACTTTGCTAATATTTGTGTCTCGTTGTATCTCCCTATTAGAATTTGTCCATGTGTTTGTTAGCTGCCTATTTTGTTGACGGATCTGTTCATATATTTTGCTTTTTTAAAAACAAAAGTTTGCTTTAGTTTTTAAATTGGATTGCCTTTCTTTTTGTTGTTGTGATAGTAAAGCGTTATATAAATTTTAGAGATTAGACCCTTGTTAAATATATTGCAGACAAAAATGTTTCCTCAGCCTGTAGGCTTTCTTTTTATTCTTTAGAAATCTTTTGATGAATGTTGTTATTTTTAGGTGCCATTGAGTTGGTCCTGGCCCATAGAGACTCTCTGTTCAGCAGAACTGAACACTGCCCTACGCCGTGCACCCTTGTAAGTGTTCCTACGCTTGAGCCCATTGTTGCAGCCTCTAAATCAATCCTTTTCCTCCAGGGTCTTCCTCTTTTTCATTGCCCTTCTACTTTACTAAGCATGATGTCCTTCTCCAGGGATGGGTCTCTCCTGGCAACATGTCCAAAGTAAATGAGACAAAGTCTTGCTATCCTTGCCTCTAAGGAATATTCTGGCTGTATTTCTTCCAAGACTGATTTGTGTGTTCTTGATGAACATGGGTATTTAACTTTTGGGAGGTCCTATTTACCTATGAGTCAGAATTGACTTGATGGCAATGAGCTTGCTTTTGGTTCCTTTCCATATGAATTTGGTGATTAGTTTTTTTCTGCTGGGTTAAAAAAACCCTGTTAGAATTTGGATTGGGTTCACATTATATCTATAGATCACTTTGGATAGTATTATTATTATTAAAATTTTAACTCTTCTTATCAATGAGAATTTTTTTTCATTTACATAGTCTCGTGGTTTATTTGAGTAGTGTTTTGTAGTTTTCTTTGTATAGGTCTTTTTAATCTCTGGTAAGATTTATTCCTTAAATATTTAATCTTTCAGCAGTTATTCTAAATGCTATTGTTTTCCTGATTCATTTTCAGAGTTTCTTTTGTTAGTATGAAGGAACTGACTCCGTGGTTATATGTACTTCTAAGTATTTTATATCTTAAGGAGCTAATGTAAATGTCATTCGTTCCCTGATTTCCTTTATAAAGTCCTCTTTGTTGGTGTAGAGGAGTCTGATTTTTGTATGTTGTTGATGTTGCATCTTGCTACTTTGATAAACCCTTCTATTAGTTCCAGTAGCTTTCTTGTGGAATCTTTGAGTTTTTCTCTGTATAACACCATCTCTTCTGCAAGTCGGGATAGTTTTACTTCTTTAATAATTTGATTTCCTTATCAAGTTGTATTTCCTTTTCTTGCCTTAATGCTCTCCAAGGAGCTCTGGTGACATCGTGGATTACCCATTGGGCTGCCGACCACAAGTTCAGCAACTCAAACCCATCAGCTACTCTGTGGAAGGAAGACAAGGCTGTCTGCTCTCCTAAAGCGATAGTTCTATCTGTCCTATGCAGTAATTATGAGTTGGAATTGAATATGGTAGCAGGATTGGTCTTTTTTTGGGGGGGCGGGGCGGGGATTGCTCTTATATAAACTCCCAGGATAATGTTGAATTTTAATCATGATAAAGACCATCTTTTTCTGGTTCCTGTTCTTAAATGCTTTCAGTGGTTTATCCCATTAAGAACAAGGTTTGCTGTTGGTTTTCTCTAAATGCTCTTTATTATGGTGAAGAATTTCTATTGTACTCCTTTTTTGCTAAGAGTTTTTATCAAGAATAGGTGGTGGGCTTTATTAAATGTCTTACTGTATCAATGTTGCAATCATGTGATGTTTTTCTTTCAATTTAATTATGTAAATTTATTTTATTTATTTAATTTCACTTATATATTTTATTGCCTTGGTTGATTTTATGATGCTGAAATGACCTTGCATACTTAGTATGAATTCTACTTCATCATTATTCTACTTGATATGATGCTAAATGATGTTTGTTAAGAATTTTTGCTTCTGTGTTCACGATCGACCGTGTGGAACCTTGAAAAGAATGGGGATTCCAGAAAATTGAATTGTGTTCACGTTGAACCTGGATGTGGATCAAGAGGCCATTTATATTAGACATGGTTCTCTAGAGAAACAGGGGTTTCTATAGAAAAGCAGGACACTAATAATCATATATATGATATATAAACATATATATTCACAAGAAATAAACAGTTAATTAATCTAGAAAGCAGTAAAAATAGCTCAGTGCAACTCACTTCCATAAGACAGCTAAGACACTGGCAGTCCTTCGGGTCCTGAGGGCCCCTGGGTAGTCCTCTGTAGTGCAATTCAGGCTATCCGGGCACAGGCAGCAAACAGCAAGGCAGGTCACCAACAGTCAGCCACATGACAGGACCTGACAGTCCCCAGCTCAAGCAATGTATACTCCAATAGTATGCCAAAGCAGGTCTTGAAGGAACCTCAAACTACAGTGACACAGTCTACTGTGTCAGGGGTACCACAAGTAGTGTAGCTTGCAAATTGAGGCAGAGAACAAGCTAAGGCAGCCTCACACTTGTCTGATCATCAAACAGCAAGAGACAAGAAAGGCGAGGCTCACCGAGCCATTTATCTCCCTGCCCTTCAGTTAAGCCCACATATGTTCATTGGCCGTGTTGGCACAATAACCCCCCCTATCACACCATTGTACAAACAGAACAAGAAAATATTGCATGGATTAAAATCAAGAAAGGTATGTGTCAGGGTTGTATCCTCTTACCATGTTTATCCAATTTGCATGCTAAGCAAATAGTCAGATAAGCTGGGCCATATGAACAATACATCGTAAGGATTGGAGGAAGGCTTATTAACCTTCATTATGCAGGTAACACAACATTGCTTGCTGAAAGTGAAGAGGTCTTGAAGCTGATTAACATGAAGAATTGCAGACTTTAGTATCAATCACAACGCAATGTAAAGGAGACTCAAATGGTCACAACTGGACCAATAGGTAACATTATGAGTAATGGAGAAAGGATGAAGTTGTCACGAATTTGGTCTTTTTTAGGTCCACCATCAAGGCTCATGGCAGCGGCAGTAGAATGATGAGATGACTCGCTGCACTAGGTAATCTGCTGCACGAGACCTCTTGAAAGTGTTGAAAAGATGTTGTTCTGAGGGCTGAGGTGCGCCTGATCCATCCATGGTATTTTCAGTCACCTCATGTGCCTGGGAAAGTTGGACACTGAGTAAGGAAGGTTGAAGAAGAGGGGATGTATTTGAATTGCGGTGTTAGCAAAGAACATGTAAAGTACCATGGACTGCAAGAGGGTCAAGCAGATCTGTCTGGGAAGAAGTACAACCAGAATGCTCCTCAGAAGAAGGCTATCACGCTTGAAAAGGTAGAGAAGTAGTGAAGAAGAGGAAGACTCCAAAGGACATGTATTGACTCCGTAGCTGTGACCATCAGCTTGAATATAACAATCGTGGGGACGGGGCAGGAGCAGACAATGCTACGTTCCATGGCACGTCGGGCCACTCTGAGTCAGAACTGACTAGACGGCACATAACAACAGCAAAATATTTATGAGAGATATTGATTTGTCATTTTCTTTTGTCTGTGATTATTTTGTCTGATTTGGGTACCGGGGTTTTGCTGAGCTCATAGAATGCATTCAGAACTATTTCCCCCTTTTCTAAGCCCTGAAATAGTTTGAGTCATGTTGATGTGAGCTCTTCTCTGGAGGTTTGGTAGAATTTTCCCATGAAGCCATTTGGGCCATGTGTTTCTATTGGGATTTTTTGGATTTGGTTTGGTTTTTCTTTGCCTTTTCAATCGATTCACTTTTACGGGTCCATTTAGTTTTTACACCTCAGTTTGTATTAGTTTAGGAAGGAATAGATTTTGGGCTTGTAGTGTGTCTCTAGAAATTTGTCTTCTAAGTTTTTTTTAATTTGTTAGGGTATATTTTTATAGCATTCTGCATGTTCCTTTTTATTTCCATTTTAATACCGCCCATCTCATTTCTTATTTGAGTTAGTTTGTTTCCTTTTCTGCATTTGTCAATTTGGCTGACAGTTATTTTATGAATCCTTAAGAAACCAAACCAAACCTTTTGGTCGTATTGACTGTCTATTGTTTTCCCGTCTTGTTTGTTTTTGCTCTAATATTTACTGCGGCCTGCTCTTTCGTCGGGTGGCGGTGGGCTCCTTCTGCTGCTCTCTGCGTTGTCAGAGCGGTAAGGTTAATGTTTGATTTTGGTCCCTTCTTATTGCTATAAATTGACCGATCAGCCCTGCTTTTTCTGTTTTCCAAAGACTTTGTGATATTATGTTTTCACTTTTACATTTCTATCTTGAATTTTTTTATTGCTCTGTGGTTTCTAAGTAGGGTATTCCATTTCCATGTATTTAATTTTTACACCTCACTTTTATTCTTATTCATTTAATTTTCATAATGTGAACAGAGAAAGTACTTTGTATAACTTTTGTACTTATTGAAACTTGTTTCGTGGCCGAAAATGTGACCTATTCTTCAAAATGACCCAGGTGCACTAGAAAGAAATGCAAATGTGGCTGCCGTTGGGTGGAGTGTCTTGTGTGTGTTTATGCGGTTGAGTTGGTTGATGGTAGCATTCATATCTTCTGTGTACGTGCTGAGTGTTTTTCTGGCTGTTCTTTCCATCAGAAGTGATGTGTGGAAGTCCCCTACGATGATTACAGGTATGTCTAGTTCTGTTCTCAAGTCCATTAGAGCATGTTTCATGTATTCGGGAGCCTTGTCATTGGACGCATAAATATGTGTTATGGCTGTGTTCTTTGGGGGAATGGGTCCTTTAGATATTACATAATATCCTTTATTTTCTTTCTTCTTCCTTCCCCCAACAGTTTCATTGACATATAATTCACATATCATATAATTCAATAGTTGAAGCACATCAAGAAGAGCTGCACAATTACTATCACAATCAGTTTTAGAACATTTTCTTCATTCTTGTACTCATTCCTATTAACTCCCTATTCCTCCCAACCTCCCCTGTTATACCCCCAAGGAACCTTTAGTTAAGTTATTGTCTCTAGGGACAGGTAAATCCTACCCCTGGATTTCATGTACAGAAAAATAGTAAAACAAACAAACAACTATCAATAGCAAAGTAAAACATAACAATGTCAATAGAAAAGAAAACAGAAAATATTAAAAGCTAGAACAAATTTAAATGGATCATAATGGAGAGAAAATGATAGGGTGCTAAATGTTAAGCTAACTGCATCTGCAACAACCCACTTTTTCAGTGTGTTCTGCATGCGAGCAAGGCTCTTCCCATCCTTGGTCCAGGATCAGAGGGCTTAATCCATGTTTATTTCCACTTAACTCCCCCCCCCCCCGATTGAAACAGCTTTGAAATGAGTCTAAAGGGAGATAAAATAATAAGATATTATATTTTGACCTAATTAAACCTGACACAATAGACTTTGCAATATTATCTGATAATGGGGGTCTTCACATTCCGCAACTGTGTTTAGAGGGAATTCACTTAATCCATGTATGTACCCTGCACATGGATGATGGGCTTCCAATGTAATTCATAGCCTTCTGCAAAATGAGCTCTGCTGCCATTCCCTCCTTTAGATTTGAGTTATATTATTTACAATCCTTGATCACAGAGGCTGACGTGCTTTTCTATGTGGACTTAGTTGGCACCTCCCTTAGATGCCTGCCTGTTTGCAAACAAGCCTTTGAGACCTCACACTATTTTACTTCCTTTTTCACAGTAGATTTTGCCTTAAGATCAAGTTTATCAGAGATTCATATTGTCGCATTTGCTCTTTTTCGGTTCTTGTTTGCTTAATGCATTTGACACCTTTGTGTGGTTATCAGAAGATAGCTCTGTGGTATCTCAGTAGACATTGTCACTACGGTCAATGAGACTTTCATTGTTCAGCCTCTTATTCCTTGCCTGGACATCTGTTCCGCTGTGCACATTGTAACTCTCTGCCTCCTGTCAGCAGGCTTCCTATTTTCTACAGAACCCAGTCTGAACTCCTTAGCATGGTCCAGAGCACCTTCCTTCCCAGGCTCATAGGACAGGTCTCAAATCTCAGCTTTTCTCCCACCCCACCCCACCCCCTCCTCCCTGATGCTCTAGGTTGTAGCCTACCTGAACCATTGCCCACCTTACAATCCCTTGACATTACCAACCCTTCTGCTGCTAATGCCCATTCCCTCCTGTATCTGATAAACATCTGAGAATGAATTGAAGTGTCCCCTTTCTAAAACCTTGGACTTCCTCTTCTCTGCATTCTCAGTCTCCATCATATTGTGCTGTCAAGATTGAGCAGGGATCCATTCTCTCACCAGTCTGTGAGCTTCCTGATGGCAACCATCTCATCACACTAATCTTGAATCCCCTCTCCACTCTCACACGCCTCATCCAGGTCCCCATCAGCTGTGACAGGGATTGGTGCCGCAGGGGATTCAGTGCATGATTGTTACATGAATGAGGACAACAGAACAGCATGGAGACCCACTGTATACGCTGTTGTAATTGTGTGGTGTGTATAGATGATCAGACAAAAGAAACCTTCAGGGTGGAAACGATTGGATCAAAATGTCCCTTTAAGAACATACCACCACCCATAAAAAATGGAATAGATCCTGTAATTGAAGTGAGAGATGTTAAATCTTTATCTACAGGCACCAATCAGAACAGAGCTCTCAGCATGAAGCTCGTGTAATAGGCTAACAGTAGCATTACTATTTGTATTCGGTAATCCTTCCTTCTCTTGGGTAGAAAATTCTTGTTTCTGAATCACACACATCTCATCAACATGTGTGTTATGACTTATGGAGAAGTTTTAATATATATTTTTTGGTCCTGTAAGATTCAGTGGATCAGCAAAGTATCTGCTATTTTGTGAGAGGCCATGAGACTAATCCCAGGAATAAAAGGGTATTTATTTGGCACTTTGCCTAAATGAAATCCAGAGTGACACCACTTCTAAAAGTTTATTTCCTTCAATACACACGGGGCATAAATCTAGCTCTCAAAGCCTAAGTCATGAAAGGAAAGCCCCCAAGCTAGCACGTCTCTGCAAGGTAGTGAATCAGCTTTGAGTCAAGATGAAAGTCTCCAATCAGATCACTCAGTTAACTTACCAGATGTGTGAGCCTGGGGACATTTCACATTCTTGGAACGCCAGCGCTTCCCCATCTGTGCAGCAAGGTTGTGGTAGGTGGTCTCTGAAGGTGTTTCTTTGCTCTGTTCGTGTACTCTCGGTGCTCCTTGGCAGAGATGGATGTCCTGTGAAGTCAACAAGACAGAAGCTTCTGGGTTCTTTCCTTGCACTGCTCCCTCCAAAGCCCAGGGGGTTCCCCCAGGTGTCTTGACCTCATGACATGTTTTTGGAAATGTCATCAATGTGATACTTCAACTACGATTGGTTTGAAATGGCTGTCTCTTTCCTGCCCACCCTCTCCTCTTCATATTGGTGCAGCAGGGTGCCATGGAAGTGATGGCATGATCGAGACCCAGCTAATAGGAGACTGAGTTGGGAACAGGTTTATTTGGGTTTCATGGTAGAGCTGCGTGTAGTTTGTGGGTTTCTGTGCATAGTTACAATACGACAAATCATCTGAGTGTAGGTAGACCTCCCAGAGATCTTTTTGCTATCCACTACGCTGACTCATTCCACAAAGGGTGCCACACAGTGGACTTGTCTGCCAACACTTGGCGCTGGGAGCAGGTGGGCAGTAGAGGAGAAGGTAGATTGGAAGTGTGCAGAGTCAGAAGCTTGTTTGTAGAAAATTCTTCCACAACACCAGACATGGACAATTGTAAGGGGAGAATCCAATTTCTCCATGATGCCTAAACAAAGAGCTCTTCCACCAGGAATAAATACATCTAGTAATGCAGCATGTGTAATCATACACACTTTCTTCTCCTGATGCCATTTCTCTCAAACTAGAATTTACAGAATTCTTTAGTGTGCAGGAGAAAACCTTAAAGAGTACTATGAACAGTGGTAAGTAGTAAGATGCTGTAGGTCTTATATATCCCAAAATATGCCTCAGTAGATCCGTCACAGCTTTTCTAGATTGATTCTGGTGGCTCCCGATGAGATGGCACGCAATACTGCCACTGACGTATTAGAAATCTTCAAGAAACAAGGGCGCCAGTGACAAAACTAGATTCATCAATAAGGCAATACATGTAGTCATAAGAACAATTTGATTGTACGATTCTGTAGCTCAATACAAAATCATCACAATTTAAAAAATGCATTTGATTTGCTCTTGTGTAAGCTTTAATATTGGATGGATTTTGTATCTGTTTTCAGGATGGTTGATCATACTAAAATTCAAATAAGAAGAGACAGCTATGTCCCAGAGGAAACTGACAACCTAGACTAAGAAGAAGAGTCCGGCAAAACGTCACAGAGTGTTGACAATGCTCTTATTTCATTACAACAGATACCAAAACGTCTGGTGGTCAAAATCACACAGGCAAGGAATAGAATCATGGCAGCAAAGAAAATTAAAATAAATCAACCACAGAGGGGATGAAAAGGTTTCTTTTCAAGTGGGACACTGTCAGACAAGGAACAAAGCACAGTAAGAAGAGGGAAGTAATGGTCAGGAAAAACCCAGTCTTTTGAAAACAAGGACAACAGAGGGTTATTGCGTGTTGGTGATGCAAAGGACACTTCGAATCAGACACCACACAAGACACCTGCTGCGCCTCGGCCCTGCAGCTCCTGGAGGAGAGAACGTTGGGAAATTAAAAACAAATGGCATGACATTAGAACAACAGTCAGTGGCGAGCTGAAAAAAAACTTTTCTAAATAATCAATAATAAAAAAATCAACTCCTAGCAGATGGTTTAGAATGATTACAGAATGTTTGTCATATACATATATAAACAATATTAAAGAGTCCTATAAGTCTTTATGAGGCAGTTCATTTATGAACCTGTTTTTGTCACGTTCTCCTGAATTTTACAATAAGGGTAGTAAGTAAATATTTAACTTGTACTAAATTTTAACTGAGTATTTTTGTATTCTCTTTCAGTGGAAAGACTCCCCAGATTAAATCGTCTTTACTCTCAGACACTGCCATCGAGTGGATGCCGACTCCCAGCGACCCTATTGGCCTGGGTAGAACCGCCCCTGTGAGTTTCCGAGACTGTAAGGTTTACAGGTGTAGAAAGCCCCGTCTTTTTCCCAAGGAGTGGCTGGTACCCTGTTTCCCCAAAAGTAAAACATCCCCCGAAAATAAGACCTACTGACAGTTTTGTCTCTCACTGAAATATAAGGCATCCCCCCTTCCAAATAAGACCTCCCCAAAAACAAGGGTTTGGATTGTTATGATGATGTTCCAGAAGATTATGACAATGACTGTCATTAAATAAATGAGTAAATGTACCATAGATTGTTGTACATGGAAATAAAGGTTGTAACAAGAAATTCTTGATACTGTAGGATTCACAGTTTGCCTGGTCATGCTGGTTTGTGATGACAACTACTACCGTACTGCAAACAGGTAATAAATTTCCTTTTTTGTTGTTCAACAATAAATGTACACCGTATTCTTCTTCATGGAAAAATAAGACATCCCCTGAAAATAAGACCTAGCACATCTTTGTGAGCAAAAATTAATATAAGACACTGTCTTATTTTCGGGGAAACAGGGTACCATGAACAGCTGACTTTGCATCACCACTGGGTCTACAAAATCTGGATCTATTGCAGCTCATCAGATATCATCCTTTATGGCTGTTGTTAGTTGAGGTTGGGGAGATTCCAATTTAGGGGGACCCTGTGGTCACATAAAAGAACCAACTTCTCAGTAGGGCTTTCAGGGTTGTGACTTTCAGAGCAAGTAATCAGGCCTGTATTCCAAGGTGCCTCTCAGTGAGTTCCAACTACTGACCTTTCGGTGAAAGAGCTTACCCTTTTAGGCCACCCAGGGACTTTAATATCCTTGATCGAGTTATGATTTTCACACTATCATGTACATGTGAATCCCCTGGGGGCCTTGTTACAATGTTGCTTCTGAGACTCTACATTTCTAACAAACCTCAGGTAATGTCTGTAAGGTCAAGGTCAAGAATCACCGCTTTGTCACCCAAAGATCTAGAAGAGCCGTTATTCTTGGAGCTGTGCATCGGAAACAGTTTTGGTGCTTTTAGAAAACACATCATGTCCAGGCCCCACCCCTGCAGATTCTTTTTGGGTAGGTCTGCAATCAGACCGTGATCTCCAGGACTGGAAGGAACAGAATCACAAGGGGGCTTCATAAAATCTGTGGAAAGGTGGACTACACAGACAATGGATTTTTTTCTGCAGAGATTTTAAAGCTCCCTGGTGTGTGTGTGTGTTGTGTGTGTCTATAGATGTTTAATTACTTTAGCAATCGGCATTGTGGGAAATGGTAAGTCATAAATTTGTAGGGCAGGCAACAGACTGAAAACTGTAGAAATTCTTATGTGACTCATCAAGAATATTCCGAGAAGTTTTATTCAGAATAGTAAAAAACTCAGAAAAAGATCATTAACAGGAAAATAGATTGTGTCATAGCTAATACAATTCCATAAGGAGAAAACAACCCTCTCCCACAAAACTCCCCAAATCCATTCCGGTAGAGTGGATTCCAACTCAGCAACCCTCTAGGACAGAATAGAATTGCCCGGTAGCATTTCAAAGACTGTAATATTTATGGAAGCTGACTGCTACATCTTTCTCCTGCCGAGCAGCTGGTGAGTTTAAACTGCTGACCTTTGTCCCAGCAGCCAGCACTGAACCACGGCGCAATCAGGGCTCTTTCAATGCAATATTACTGAGTTTAAAAAAAAAAGAAAGAAAGAAAAGAGACAAACTACTAATGCAAACATTTGACTCTCAAAAGCATGCTATGAAAGAAACCTTATGCTATAGACATATTCTAAGATTCCATATATATCAAGTACTACAACAGAACCAGGGAATACTCCATGGTTGAAAATCAGGAAAAATGTGTACCAGGGTTGTATTCGCTCACCATACTTGTTCAATATGTACGCCGAGCAAATCATCATAGACATTGAATTCTAAGAACAATGCTGCATCAGGACTGCAGGAAGGCTTACCAACAACCTGCACTTTGCAGATAATACAACCTTGCTTGCTGAAAGTGAAGAGGACTTGAGGCACTTGCTGGATTGCAGCCTGCAGCTTGGATTACAACTCAATGTAAAGAAGACCCAAATCCTCAGAACTGGACCAATAGGCAAGATCATGATAAATGAAGAAAAGGTTGATGTTGTCAAGAATTTTGTCTTGCTTGGATGCATCATCAATGACCGTGGAAGCAGCAGTAAAGAGATCAAAAGATAAGTTGGCAAATCTGCTGCAAAAGCCCTCTTTATAAGATTGAAAAACAAGGATGCTACTTTGAGGACTAAGATGCTGTGGTAGTTACATAATCTGGTGTCAATTTGGGACTTTAGAGGATTCAGAATGAAGAGGTGGGGTCTAGTCTGTTCATAGGGTCAAAGCTAATGAGACCTCTGTGTGGGCATGGTCTTCTCCTGAGAATTCTGGGAGCTCCAGGAATTCTTCCTTGGAAGCAAAAAACTTCTCTCTCTCTCTGCTCACTTCCTGTGAGACATCCCTGAAGGGAAGCCACATGGACCTACCCTGATGCAACCCTGGGAACTGGATGAGCCACATCAAGACCCCTGCCAGTGCTGAGATGTTTCTACAGCCACTGACTACACCCGCTGGCCTGTGATCTGCCTGCATTCAGCATCACTGCATGTGTTTTGTTAGTATGAAGGGGACTTCATAGATTGGTAACAGACATATGGGCTAATATCGGCCTTGTGGACTTGATCTGGATTGGGTTGGAATGTTTTCTCAATATTCAGCTGCTCTTGTATCTAAACCTCTTTTTCACACACATATGTGTGTCCATGAATTTGTTTTGCTAGTCTACCCAGACTGACACAGATGCGTTTAACTGAAGTCGTGATATTTTCAATTGTCTCCTATGCATGTGAAAGTTGGACATTGAATAAGGAAGGCGGAAGAATGGATGCATTTGAATTGTGGTAAGCAAAGAAGATGGGAAGTACCATGGATGGCTAAAAAGACAAACAAGTCTGTCTTGGAGGAAGTATGGCCACCCTGCTCCTTGAAGGCAAGGTCAATGAAACATCTTATGTACTTTGGTCATGTTGTGAGCAAAGTCCCGTCCCTGGAGAAGGGCATCATGCTCAGTAGAGGGCAGCAAAAGAGAGGAAGGCCCTCATTGAGATGGACTGAGACAGTGGACTCAAGCACAGGAACAATATGGATAGCGCAGGACCAGGCAGTGTTTGGTCGGTTCTATTGAGCACAAGGTCCCTAGGGGTCAAAATTGACTAGATGGCACCTAACGACAAGGCAACAGATATTTATAGTGAGAATAATAAGAGCGGGATTTGGGGGGAGAATTGGAGGTGGAGGTGTCCCAGGCACTCTCCAACATCATGTTTTCTCTCGACAGGGGTTTCAATTACACAGATCGAGGCATTAGTCAGAACTCCTCAAAAGGTACACTTAAGATTTGTGCATTTCCTTGTCTATAAATATTACCATAAAAAGAAACAAAAAGAACCAAGACCAAACATTAAACTGTAGCTAATAGTATGCAGCCTGAAGCATAGGAGAAATATGCAAATCTCAGCAATTTACTTTGAAATGCATACTGAGATGGACTAAGGGAAGTTGACTGGAATAGAGACAGGTAATTAAGTATATCAAATGTTAAGCCTAGCATCTATGTAATGGATATCTATGCCTGACGTAGAAGCAATGCTTACCTTTTGAGAAACTATGATCTTGCTGTGCATAAAAACCTTGTGCACAAAAACCAAGAGAGGTAAGGAGTCACTGAGGTGAAACAGTCACATGCAAGCAACATAATGCAAAACACTTGGATCCACTAAGAAGCGTGGACACATTTTACTGGCAGCTTCTCCCTGGTGCGTCTCCTCTAAGATATGAGACATGAGGATGTCTGCCGGCTAGTTCGTCCCTTCATCCCTAATGTGAGCGATCACTCAGAACGATGATTCTTTGACCACTGATCAATAGACTACTCTAAAGAACAATACTAGCCCCTCACTTTTTCCTCTTCTAGAAATGCCACCAGTTGGACTTAGTCAAGTTGCATGAAGACAGATTGATGGAGCGGAAAGTCCTTTCATTTCTATTTTAGGTCTCTCAGTTATCCACTGGGGGGGGGGTGCAGCTGAATCAAATGCATTCCTTTTTGTTGTTAGTTGATTATAATGGTAATACAGAATAGAGTGCACATAATGTGTTGCTGTTTGCTTTTTATGCCAGTGGACACCTTATCCTATAGCTACCCAGAAATTACAGTATCTGTAAAATGGAACTATGATAGATGTGAAGTCTTATTTAGCTCATATTTATAAATAACTCAGGACAATGCGTGGCCCAGGTTGTTAGGTGCCGGGGACTCAGTTCCAATTCATAGTGACTGATGTATGACGGAGCGAAGTGTTTCCTGGTCTGGTATCATCCTCACGATGCCAGGTATGTTTAAACCCATTGTGGTGGCCACTGTGTCTCTTCATCTTCTCCTTGAGCATCTTCCTCTTTTTGGCTGACCAACTGACTTGACCGTTTGAAACCTGGTCGTGCCTGTGAACTACTTGAAAAGTCAGCATTTTCACTCTGTGGGAGAAAGCTGTGGCAGTGAGCTTCTATAATGCCTTGGAAAATCTGTGGGGCAGTTCTGCTGGAGCCGATAGAGCTACAGTAGCGATGGAATTGACTTAATGGCAATGGGAAAGGGCCCTGCTCTAGGGGTTGGTTCTTTTAAATGTATGTCCAAAGCCACCAAGACAAAGTCTTCCCATCCTAGTGCATGTACTTCCTCCAAAGACAGATGTGATTTTTTAAATTAGCAGTTCAAGGTAGAATCAATATTCTTGACCTATATCAATATTCTTTATCTACACCCTATAATTAGAAATATAATTATATATAAAAAAATTTTGCTTCTAGGGTACCAGTCCATACTAAAATGAGTTTATTCCAGACAAATGAGATTTAAACATATCTCCGTGATCAGTGGAGGGTTGCAGACAAGGTTTCTCAGTCACACATTTGTCTTTGTTTAGTTATATTTCCTTAAAAAGAGAAATACTTTTGTGCCATGAATTAAAAAAGTGTTTTTGAGGTCAGCACTAATATCACATTTTTAACAAAACTCAAATGGACATACTCTCAAATCATTGATGTGTTGCAGTAAGCTTATGGAGATGCTGTCCCACATCAAACCATAGTTTCAGGATCTCAAGGAAGGTTGGGAGGACCTCACAGATGAGCCGAGAGGGAAGGCGGTCAACCTCAAGGAATGAGGAGACTGTAAGCGAAGTCCAGAAATGGGTGGAAGAAGATCATAGAATTACCATTGATGTGATCGCTAATAAAGTTGGGATCTCATATGATTTGGCATTTTCAGTTAAGCAACTGTCTTGGTCTCGGTAAGTATTCAGTTTGATGGGTGCCAGAAGCATCATAGGAAGATCAGCTGGTTCCAAGACACCATCTTTGCACCAATCTTTTAAGCACCATCAAAGCTAATGAAGATCATTTTATGGAAAAATGTAACCAAGGGCATGTTTTGGATTTACCAATACGACTGAGAGGGCAAGGTCCAACCCAAAGAGTGAATTCTGAAGGGGTCTGTTGGGCCAGTGAAAATCTAAGCAGAGAGGTCAGCTCACAAGGTTATGGTGATGTGTTTTTTTTTTCAATTACAAAAGGGTAACTTTGATAGACTTTCTCAAAGGACACCGTGTGATCATAGAGGAGCGATAAGAAAAAGGAAAACTGTTTTGGTGAGAAAGAGGGCGGGGACTTTCCTTTCCCGTCACACCAATGCTCCTACCCATTCTTTGAAGCTAGCAAGGGCTGCCCCATGAGAATTTCATCGAGCACCTTGGCCACACTCACCTCACAGCCCTGACACTGCCCCTTCAGACTTCTTTTTGTTCCCCCAAATGCAAATAAAATCTAAAAGAAGAATTATTTGAGTCCCTCAAGTATACAAAAACTGCCTTTTTGATATGACAGAAATAGAAATATACAGAATTCTTTGAGGAAATTATTGAGAGTTAAAAACACCTCCTTCAGAAATGGATAGGCCTAGGAGATATATAAAGAAATAATAGCTTCACATTTTAATATTTTCATACAATATTTTTATGATTTTGTAACATAATTTTTGACTTGCCCTCTTACACACATACAAACAACTACTCTATTTCTATATATCTACACATGTATGTCTTTTTACACACGGACAATAAACCTGAAATTATACCAACACCTCTAGTCTAAGCTCATATTTTTGTATATGTAAAAATACATGTATTTCTTTACATATAAATATACTTTATATTTCTATCTATTTCCCTCTCTCACAATTGTAGATGCGGTTAGGTCCAGTCTGGTTCAAGTCCATGGGTCAAATGTTGAGCTGGGGATTTAACAGACGGGTAGATGGAGGGGTGGATGAATCTAATGTCAGCAGGTCGGACTTGCAGTTGTAGAGACAAATGAATCCAAGGTCAAGAAGTCAGATGGCAGGCTGTTGATGGCCCCTGGCATCAGCAGGCAATATGGCAGGCTCTTGGCTCAAATCCCAAGAACCAAAGGTCAATGAACCAGATACAGGATCCAGATCACCACAGAGGAAACAAGCTCTCCACAGAGTCTACTTATTTAGGAAGTAGGCCCCACATCCAAGGAAACTTCTTCAGTGCTCTGACCTGAATCAGGGAGTTGCTCTCTAACCCAGATCTCCCACAACTGCGTGCCTGTTCACAGAAGAGCTCTTCACTCAGTTGATCACATTATGGCAGGTCACATTATAGGGGCTTACTAGGCCAACGCCCTGAAAAGATTGGCTCAGCCAAGCTGACACAAAACTCAACTCTCATACTTTCCTCTTGGATGTTTTTAAGTGTCTTCTCTGTCACGGAGAGTCTGGATTCCTGGTATCTAGATGAATTTGCCGTTTTTCCCAGTCACTCAGCCTTGCCATCTGTCTCTTCAGTTCACATTGTTCTCCTTTCCCCTGTCCCACCCCTTCCTCATCCTGGCTCCTTGGTCTCTGGGTCCTCTTCATGCTCCTGAAACATCCTCACCTCCCTAGGATTTCAGCCCCTGGGCTAACTTTTCCATGATGGCAAGGAGAGAAAAGTGTGGGAACAAAACAAAGTAAACAGAACCAGCATTTTATCCCATTAGTGGTTGTTCTATGTCCACATTCCTATTTTTGAAACCTTTTAAAGCAAAGAACTCAGGAAAAAAAATTAAATAAAAAGTGGCGAGTTGAATGTAGCGAGTTACAAATATATTTAAGGCCTCACATAAAAGACTTTTAAAAAAAAGCGAGCGGAATTATAACCTGTGCCTGCTGTGGAGTCAACTCAATCTGATTTCAGTTCTCCCCTGCAGGGCTAATGCTACTCTGTAACAAGTGAATAGGCTTATGGTTCGCAAAGGGGTTCATCAATAATAAGGAATGTTGGCAGGGGTCTCCATTTGCAGAAGGGTTTGCTGTCCTTCAGCAGTCACAGCAGGTGAGGATCCCAGATTTGGCCTTGGTATTCATGAGGTCTCAGCTGTGACAAGCCTGTGGGCACCAATAGCTTCATGGGGGCTTTCTTATCGGAGCCTTTGCCTATCGCTCAAGGGGACAAACACTGCACTCCGTAGGAGTTTCAAATCTCCGAAGTCAAAGAACTCACTTGACTTTTGGAAAACAATCTGAAATCACTTTCTGGAAGTTGTGGGTAGGAGACACGTTTTGAGAGCACAAAGCACAGGCAGCCATTGGCTCTTTGATTTCCAGCTTGTTCTCCATTCATTTCTTCACGCTACACTCGACATTCGGCACTCACCAGAAAGCAAAGCTGGTTGGTTCAGCATACATCAGCTTATATATGTTAGGACCCTCTCAGGGGCTGTCTTTATCTCTGGCTACACACTCCTTGCTCCCCTAGGAATCCATGTATCATATCGAAAAGATGTCTCATTTGCAGGTTAAAGATAGCCGGTGTCCTAAGTCAGGGATGGCAACTCTGTTTCAGTAACATAGCAGCTTTGGTTAGTAATGTCTGCTGTGAGAATGTAAAGGAGGAATGAGTAAATGTACAACATACTTGTCTGTCCAATGTCCTAGAATTTAACCCTTGAGGTCAGGCAGTTTTGCTTAAGGTAATTAATACCTGATGGGTGGTGCCTTATGTCTGCTGTCTTTTTAAGTTAATAAGAATTGAAAGGAAATCCCCCAAATGCTTTCTGAGTACCTTGTTAGGAGCTTCATAAAATGCATCTTATTGAATATTCAAAAACCTTATAAAAGCAGAGAATTGTCTTCCTTTTCAATAATAGAGACGTGAAGGCTTAGAGATACAAAATTATTGGCTGAAACCATCATTTGAAAGTTTGAAATTCCACTATGAATGCTGCTCATTCTGATATGCTGGGTGGTGATTCTCAATTGTAGGAATGTATTAGAATTTCCTAGAGGAACTTCAAGAAAATATATTGATGACTACACTCCCATTCCAGACCACGCACATCAAAATCTTTGAAACAGAACAAGGCTCAGGCATAGGGATGGCTTTTAAAGTTCTCTAGGTGGTTCTAATATGCAGTGTTTGAGAACCACTGGCCCACATTTACAGAATGACCACTCTGAGTCCATTTGTGCCCTTGCATAGTCTGTCTAATTTAATCCCCAACAATTCCTTGAGGGAAGCATTATTAGCCTCGTTTTGCCTATGAGAAATGTGGAGGGTCATAGAATGGAAGGGGCTTGTCTAAGATCATGTAGAATAGGAATTTAAACAAAAATATGTTTGGTTTCAAAGCACTTGCTCTTTCCACTGCACCATGTTTCTTCCATCAGATTTCTGAACCCAAGCTCCGTTTTAAGTTTAATTTTGGACAATTCCAGATGTTACTGGGTTTCCAATCTACCATTTCTTCCTTTGTCTTGGTTCTGAAACTCCAGAATGAAGCATGATTTATGGCCTCAGTATTTGGTTTCGGGCGAGAGCAGGTCAGGAAGCATTTCCTACAGCTGGTGTCCTGTATTCTATGGACTCCAGGAAGCTCCAGGTGATGATACTAAAGCACTGATGGAGCATGGGAAGCACTCAAGAGTCTATGCCTAGAAATTTGGAAGATAGTGACTGAGCCAACAACATAACTAGAAGAGATCCATATTTCTACCCATTCCGAAAAAAAAATGCGACCTCTCAGAATGCACACATGATAGAACAATATCATTGATTTCACATGCAAGTAAAATGTTGCTGAAGATTGCTTAACAACAGATGCTGTCATACATTGACAGAGAGCTGCTAAACACTCAAGCTAGATTTAGAAGAGGATGTGGATCAAGGGATATCATTGCTGAGGACAAATGGATCCTGACTGAGAACAGAGAATACCAGACAGATGTCTACTTGTGTATTACTGACTATGCAAAAACATTGAACTATGCAGTTCATAACCAACTATGGATAACCTTGAGAAGAGTGAGACCAGGACACCTCATTGCTCTCCTGCAGAACCTGCACATGGCTCAAGTGGCAGCTGCTTGAACAGAACACGGGGATGCTGCATGACTTCACGTCAGGAAAGATGTGAGTCAGGGTTGTATCATATCACTATATTATTCAAGATCCGGATTGAGTAAATAATACAAGAAGTTGGACTTTATGAAGAAGAATTTGGCAGTAAGACTGGAGGAAGGGTTATTAGCAATCTCCAATAGGCAGATAACACAACAAGCAAAAAGTGAGGATTTGAAGCACTTGCTGATGAAGATTAAGGATTGCAGCCTTCAATATGGATTACAATTTAATTTTAAAACAAACCAACCCAAATCCTCACAACTGGACTAAGAGGTAGGATCATGATATACAGAGAGGTGGTTGAAGTTGTCAAGGATTTTATCTTGCTTGGATCCTTAAGGTGTCGAAAAACAAGGATGATCCAAGTGTATGGTATTTCTGCATTCATATGTGTAAGTTGGACATTGAATAAAGAAGAATGGAGAAGAGTTGATACTTTTGAATTATGGTGCTGGGGAGAATATGGAAAGTACCATGGACCAAGTACCAAAAGAACAAATAGATCTATCTTGGAATAAATACAGTCAGAATGCTCTCGTGTTAGTCTGGGTAAACTAGAGAAACCCATATATGGATAAAAGAGAGTTTTATATATACAGAGTAAGTATGCATTCAGAAAGCATCCCAACCAAGTCCAGTCCAAGCCCTTAAATCCAACTTAGCTCATATGTCCAACACTGATCTATAAAATCGTCCTCAAACTCACAAAACACACACAGTGATACTGAATGAAGGAGGATCACAGGCCAGTGGGCAGAAAGTCTGTGAATCCAATGGCGGTGTAAGCATCTCAGTGCTGGCAGGGGTCTCTACATGGCTGCTCCAGCACCTAGGGCTGCATCAGGGTAGGTCCATGGGGCTTCTCCTCAGGGATGTCTCGCAGGAAGTGAGCCTTACCAGCTGAAGCAGGGAACTGGCTAAGGCAGCTGCACCCTGGTCCGACCATCAGAGGGCAAGAGATCCGAGAACCAGCTAGGTGAGGCTCACGGAACCATTTCTCTCTCCACTCTTCAACCCACATGTGTTAATTGCCAGATTTGTACAATAAACCTTAACTATCTCAGCTCCTTAGATGGGAGGATGGGGACACTTTGTCTCGCATGCTTTGGACATGATAGCAGGAAAGACCAGTCCCTAGAAAAGTACATCCATCATGCTTGGTAAAATAGAAGGCTAACCAAAAGGAGGGAGACCCTTGAGAAGATAGATTGATACAGCGGCTGCATCAATAGCACAAATATAACACTTTTGAGGATGACGCAGGACTGGCAGTGTTTTCTTCTGTTGGAATCGACTCTATGGTGCCTAACAACAGCAATAATAAAGGGGGAGCGATTTGGAAGTTAGTGTTTCTGTACAGTACTTACTAGAGAAATTTGCTTTGCCACTGGAAGATCTTCAGGTCTGGGCCAGGTCAGTTTGGAGCCCCGTTTGGTCCCCCAGCAAGTTAAAAGAGGTAGGGAGGAGCTGCCGTCTGACTTCTCCGTCCAGTAAACTGTGGGCACCTGCATTCCTGCTTGGGCTCTTGAGATCACCACGCTGAGTTCAAGTCTTGTCTACAGAACCATGCATCCCCACGAGACAATTGAGTGAACTGTTAGGATTCTAGTATGAGGTGGACCTCACACCTGGCCTCAGTCTACTGCCAGAATTGACTCAGTGGCACAATGGAGAACATTGGAGCACAATGGTCAGAAACAAATTCAGACTCGGTTTAAATACTTCCAGGAATGGAATGGACTCAACTTCTGCATGGACTGAGACATTTTGAATGGTCACAGCCATTTGGACACTCATCTAAAATTAAGCTTAAATACGGTTCCTTATAATTTTCAAGTTCTTAAGCTTATTGATTATCCTTAAGCTAATTAAAGATTGATTTCTGTAAAATTTATCCATCAGTGAGCTACCTCATGCAGATTGAGATGGACTAAGCAAGGACAATGCTGAAGATGATCCCCAGCGGTGTTTGTGTTGACCGTCTTGTCACAAGAACAAGCGCACCAGTCTTACAAAAATACAACTGCGATGCTCCTTCGAAGTGAGATTGGCACAACTTTGGCTCATTTATTTTGGGCATGTCTTTTCCACCAAGGAAGACCAATCGCTAGAAAAGAACATTATGTTTGGTAAAGTAGGTCAATGAAACTAAAGAAAACTTTCTGGGGAGTGAGAGAGAGAGACAACCAAACAATGGACTCCAACGTACCAATGATCATCAAGATGAGGCAGCACTGAGCAAAGTTTGGTTGTTATACATGAGGAGGTCCACAGGATGGCAACCAACAGTATGCTGGCCACGTCAACCATGCTGACTTCCACCAGGGACTCCTCACTCCTTCCAATCCAGGGGTCCTCAAACTAAGGCCCACGCGCATGTGGCCCGCGGAGGACATTTATCCGGCCCGCCAGTGTCTTTACCCCGTTTTTTTTTTAATTCAAAATAAGATATGTGCAGTGTGCATAGGAATTTGTTCATAGTTTTTTTTAAAACTATAATTCGGCCCTCCAACAGGTCTGGGGGACAGTGAACTGGCCCCCTTTTTAAAAAGTTGGAGGACCCCTATTCCAATCTAACTTTTCTTCCTTTTCCAACATTTCTGCTGTCACAAAGGTTAGAAATTCAGCCACATCAGGTATGTATTGTTGTTAGGTGCCATCACGTCTGTTTGTTTGTTTTTAATGACCCTGGGTACAATAGAATGAGACACTGCTAGGCCCTGCCCCATCCTCACAACCATTGTTATGTTTGAACCCATTATTTCAGCTACTGTGTCAATGCATCTTCTTGAAGTTCTTCTTCTTTTTCATTGACCCCTCTACTCTACCAAGCACAAAGTCCTTTCCTAGAACTGGTTTCTCTGGATAGCACGTCTAAAGTATGTGAGACAAAGTCTTACCATTCTTGCTTCTAAGGAACATTCTATATGTCCTCCAAGACAGATTTGCTTGTTGTTCTGGTGGTCCATGGTATTTTCAGGATTGTTCACCAACACCGTAATTTCAATGCACCCACTCTCCGCCAGTCTTCCTGATTGGCTCTCTGGCTTCCACCTGCGTATGGGTAGATTGGAAACACCATGGCTCAGGTCAGGGCCACCTCAGCCTCCGAAGTGACATCTTTGCTCTTTAACACTTGAAATAGGTCTCGTGCATACAATGTATATTTTGATTTCTTGACTAGCTGTATCTGTGAGCACTGACTGTGGATCCAAGTCAAATAAAAGAGTTGACAACTTTCATCTTTATTTTATTTGTCAGCATGTCTAGTGGTCCAGTTGTGAGCGGCTTTGTTTTCTTTACCTTGAGCCATCGTGCTCATCCGGTGGAAATGACCCGTTGAGAACACGATCCATCGTCGCTAAGAGTATTTACACTCTATTAGTGGCCCACACTTGAAAGGTTTGGCAAAAAAGGAACACATTGGAAATGGGGCTGAATTATCAGGGGAGGGTGTCAGTGTGACTCACATCCCCTCAGGAGGGGTTACCCACCTCCTCAACTCTTCATGCTCCATCTTGGGCACTGCCTTGTCTGATCCTAACCCCCAATCCACCTGGCACTAACGGTCTCGTGGAAAGTTGTAGGAGACTGGTGACTTGGGTTATTGGAGGCCTCGGTGCATGCAGAGTGTGGCCAGTTTGCTAAAATTAGAGCCCTGTGGGATTCAACCGGCCACCCTCGGTGTGACTGACGAAGTGTTGTAATTCTCTTCTCCAAGACGGCACCTCTGACAGGGCAGTCTCCACACGCCAGCTATCGCTGCCAAGACAGGAGTCAGCAACTGTTCAGAGGGAAGCTTTCCTCAGAACACATGGCTATATTTCTTGATGCCGGGCATAGATATTCCTGGAAAGCCATTCTGTTCAAAACACACAGCTCCAGCCTGCTCCTCCTTGAAGAAAGATGAAAATAGCACAACCTGCCATGGGCTGCAGAACCTGAACTGCTTAGCCCTGTGGTTCAGGGATGGGTATGTGGGTTTGCTTTGCCTTTTTTCTCTTTATTATTTACTGAGGAAGCTGTCTCAAACACTATACTTCCAGAAGTGGTGAAAAAACTACTGATGAAAATATGAGCACCCGAGGCATAACAGAGCCTTTTAAAAGGAGGGCAGACTTTTCGTTAGTGCCTACCTGGACTCTGCAGGCCTGGCTGCTTGCATGCAGGACCCGCTCTCATCAGCACAAATCAATTTTTAAACTGGGTCGAGACTTGGGGAAGCAGTGAAATTGGGGATTTCAAATGAGCCTCTCAGCCCAGATGTGTCCATAATAGAAACCACTGGGCAGTGGGGCATAATTAATGATCTCGCCTTCCCTGCAACGCAGAGCGGCTTTCATTTTGCCAACCGGGCTTGACGTGAATTGGCCGGAATGTCTGAGTCGATTTCCAGCTGCTGCTCATGTTGCTCTGGCTTCCAGCAGTATTTGCATGCCAAATAAAACGAGGCCCAAAATAGATGTGCAATACGTGTTCAAAGCTATTTTTAATCGATGATCACTTAGCTATCCATGAAAGATTATCAGCAGGTTACAAGCCATTTCAGATGTTGCTGAGTCCTGCAGAATGGATCTAAACGTGAGGTGACTTCAGCCTCCCTTGAGGTCCTTCGTCAGCTCAGGGGGTGAGGTGCCGGGAGGGACTGTGTGGCAGCGCAGATAGGCTCAAGGTAAGCAGGATCAGAGCGGAGGGCCATTGACTTGGCCACGGCCCTGCTTGAGACAGCTTTGGTCCTACAGTAACCTGGAGGAGCCTGTTTCCTGCGTACCCATCCTACAACTGTCCTGCCAGCCAATCTTCTTGAAGTCATGGGAGAAGTCAGAGAGAAAGGTTTATTTTTCATTTACTCCGCCCCTCCCCTCCATCTAGCAATGGGCATGTGGTGGGCACTGCACATTTCTTTATAAGGAGTATCTTTCCAGAAGCTTGCAATCTGTGAGGAATGTTGCCAATATAATTTTTTAAAAAGAATAATAGCACCTTACATTTATTTAGCATGGTAACTGTTTGCAAGCAAATCTATAATCTCATTTGCAAAAGGCATTTACATAGTATGAATAACGAAATATGTACAATTGCATATTAATGTTGTTTAAGCAGAATATGTTAATTCTGCCCCCCTCCTCCATATCTCTCTTGAAGCGCTCTGATGGCGCAGTGCTTAAGTGCTCAGCCACTAACTAAAGGGTCCCCCCTTTGGCCCCCTAGTTGCTCTGTGGGAGAGAGATGTGGCGGTCTGCTTTCATAAAAATGGAACTCTTGCCATCTAATCGGTTCTGATTCTCAGTCTTGGGACCCTTGTGGGACATCTCGCCCCTGTCCTCGTGGGAATCTGAGTCACAATTGGGTGGATGGGTGGCAACAGGTTTCCATCTCCCTCCTCTCTTTTGCCAGCGTGTTCTTCCACTTGGAGGCAGGTCTTCCGACATTCTCGACACAGACAAGGGCGTCTGTGCTTCAGCTGCACCCAAGAAGCTTGATCGCTAGGGCTGTTCTTAGGGTCTTATCTTTCTACTTTAAAAAAAGAACACCTTGGAGATGCAAATTAAAGCCACCCAGATTCTAAGAGCTGTCAGAGCCTCCAAAAAATGATTTATTAAAATAAAAATTTTAAAACAACAAACAGAGGCACCACTTCATTCCCATTAGGCTGTAGAAGATTAAAAAAGAAAAGGTAAACAATCTTAGCAAAGATTAGGAAAATCAGAATCCTCATCCATGGCTGGTGAGAATACACAATGGTACAGTTGCGAGGGGGAAATAGTTGAGGAATTCTGTAAAAAGTTGAACATTTACCTACCGTATGATTCAGCAGACATCAACAACTGTGAGGATGACGCTAGACCAGGTGGTGTTTCGTTATGTTGTACCTAGGCTCTCTATGAGTCAGAACTGAGTCAACGGGACCTAACAACAATAACATGACGTAGCGATTCCACACACACACACACACGTATACATATATATGCTATGTTTTTTTAAGTAGAAAGAGAAAACACTTGAAAACGGTGATGCAAACAGATACGTGCACTGCAAAGTTCTTTGGGGCATGGTCCACAATAGGCAATAGGTGGAAACAACGTAAATGTCCATGAACAGATGAACAGGTAAACAAAATGTCAGCTATCAGCCAGGTCATGAGAACACAAGCAGTCCATGGGGGAGGGGGAGTGTGCTCATGTGAGGAACAGATTTCTCCTGCCCACAGCCATCATCTGAAGGAACCAACATGGAAGCAGATATCCCAGCCCCAGTCAGGACGCCTGTGACAACTGGCCTGGACTAGCATCCGGACCCGACCGCAACCCGCAGATCTAGAACCTTCCACTCAAGCTGTGCCCCAATTCTTGACCCATGGAAACCATGTGATGGGCTAAGCATTGGTTACTAACTGCAAGGTCAGTAGCTCACACCCATCAGTTGTTCCTTGGGAGAAAGATGAAGCGGTCTGCCTCCATAAAGATTTACAGTCTTAGAAACCATAAGAAGCAACTCTACTGTCTTCTAGGGACTCTATGAATTATAATCGACTCAGTGGCAGTGGGTTTGGTGTTTGACTTGTATAGAGTCCCTTCACTTCAGTGAGTTTTTATAGTCATCTGAGAAATAAACAGCAACACTCTTCTGGATACTGTGACTACACTCATAAATATGATAGGATGCCAGTGCCCAAGGAGCTGGGAGTCTAGAAAGGAATGTGGACAAGTAGGCAGAAAAAGGCATGACCCATGGAGGGCGAGGTAGGGTAGTACCAGCTCCCTTTGCGGCACACAGAGGGCTTGGTTTGAGGGGCCCCTGAAGGCCTATGTGTAAGTGACCTCTAAACTCACCTTCACCGAGGAGATAAACACAGGAAAGGGGTCACTAAATCTATACAGCTGCGAACTCTTCCTTTCCCTCTGGCTACTGCAGGAGATGTGTCCCTGCGCTGTAGAAACACACCCTTCCCATTTTTGGCTACCTTCCCTCTCGCCTGAGCAAGGACTTTACTTCTGCGGTTATTGCTTTCTGTTGGATCACACAGTACAAACATGTTCTAGAATTTGGGGGGTTGTTTTTCTGAAATATTTTACCTTGAAAGACCTCCTCCCTTAACCCCACGTTCCCTTCTGGTTAGTACTCTACGTGTCTGTTTGATTTCACAGTAAACTGCACCGAACAGTCGTCTTGACTGGCTTTTCTACGTTCTCTCCTTCAACTAATTTTCTCTCTTCAAATAACTGTGATGAGACTAAGGATGAACTTCCTCAAGGTCGTTCTCTGCAGTTTGTTTCCTGCAGCGCACATTGAAGCCACACATGGCCCGCTGTTGAAGTAGCCACCCCTGAGAATGAGCGTTGGACCTCAGCCTCCTTACTGAGTCAGGGGAAAGGCTACCGTTAAGTCCTCTTGGGCTGAGTCCAATTTCTGGCTGGACCCATGTGACAGAGTAGAATGGCTTCATACTGCTCCAGAGCATTTTCTTGACTGTAACCTTTACAGAACCAGTTTGCCAAGTCCCTCACTCCCCACCCCAATAGAGAGGCCCCTGTAGATTTCTAAGGCCATTATACTGTCTGATTAATAATAGCCAGTATCAATCCATGTCACTTTTTATGGGAGTACAAAGCTTCATCTTTCTTCCAATGAGCCGCAACTACTGACCTCAATAGTAGCAACCCAGATGGAACCCTGTACCCCAGGGTGCCTCTCTTCCCTCCGATGCAGGCAATCTGATGCCCGTGCGTTCTAGCAGGTGAGATCTGTGGATTCGGTGAGTTCATGTTGTTGTGAAACTGTATCTGCAGTGAAGAAGTTGTTGGTCTTACAAAATTCTTTCTTGCAACTCTACCCTTGTTTCCATTACCCAAACCAGATTTTCTAACTGGTGAACCTTCTTCTTCCTTTCCTCCTTCTGTATTCTGATCGCCTGGAACTTTCAATGCCCCACGATGGCATGGCTGGTCAATTTCAGACTGCATAAATTAACAAAAACATTTCATTTCTTCGTCGTGGTTGGTTCGTAAGTCTGAATAGTAGTTGTCTTTATTTGTCTTCCTTGTAAGCGAATGGATATTAACCTATCAGTGATAGCATTAAACGTCAGGGTTGATCCTGACGTCAAGATTTCATCTTACATACTTCGGACATATTGTCAGGAGAGACCAGGCCCTGGAGAAGACATCATGTTTGGTAAAGGAGAGGGGCGGTGAATGGAAGGACGTCCTCATGCAAATGGATTGCCAGAGTGGTTGCAATAACGGGATCAAGCTTAGGAACAATTGTGAAGATGGTACAGGACTGGGTAGTGCATTGTTCTGTTGGGCTAAGGGTTGGTATGGATCAGAACGGACTCGATGGCATGGAAGAACAATATAATGTTTGGGCAATATCTTATTCCCAATAATATTAACTAAAAATAAAGATAGTTAACAATGCCAATATTGAAATAAATTATTAAAATCTCACCAACACTCACTGGCATCGAGATGATTACAGCCCACAATGACCCTATAGAGCAGAGTAAAATGGCCCTTTTGGGTTTCTGAGGCTGTAAATCTTTATGGGAGCAGAAAGCCTCATCATTTCTCCCATGGAATGACCATGGGGTTGCAGCCAGCAGTTCAACACAGAATGCTCTGTGCTGCCAAAACCAAACCAAATCCACTGTCATCAAGTTGATGCTGACTCATAGCTCCTTAAATACTAAAATAATCAATTTATTATATACTTGATGACGCCCCAATTTCTTTCGTTGGATTTGACATTTGTCGTCTTGGCATTTCTCTTAGAAATCTAATAAAAACCCACTGCCACGGAGGCAATTTTGACTCATAGAGACCTCCTATAGGGCTTCTAAGCCTACAAATCTGCACAGGAGCAGACAGCTCATCTTGTTCATAGAGGGACTGGGGTGTTTGAACTACCACCTTGTGGTTAACAGCCCCCCTCAATCCACAGCACCCCCAGTGTGCCATGGATGTCTAGTCAAGAGCTCAAAATGAATGTGGATAAAAACGGTTTTCTCTGCACCTGCCTCTGTTACGTTCTCAGTCTTCTCATTTTCCTCCCACCCAACCAATCAATGACTGCCATCAATCCTACCCCCAAATAGACCCAGAGCCTTCTCATATTTCTTTTTTTCTACTCCCAGCCTTCCCTCGCTCATCCCCATGCTCCTTTGTATTGACTACAATAGTTTCCTAACTGGCGAAACATGGAAAGATCTTGCTCCTCTGTCGCCACCACTCTCCACCCTTTAATTCACCTCTATACAGCATCCATAATAATATTTCAACAAAAGTCTGACCACTTCATTTCTATTTTTTTAACATTTTCATTGGCACCTAATCCATATATCATATAATTCAAGAGCTCGATCGTTCAGTCCTATCAAGAAGAATTGTACAATCATGACCATAATCAATTTAGAACACTCCCCCTCCCCCACAGTTAAATCACCTTTAAAATGAGTTGTGTAATCACAATCAGTTCCAGTGCTCCCTCCCCCCTCCGCTTTCACTGTTACGCTCAAAATCCCTTCATGTTCCGTATCTCCCTTCCCCCACCCCTACATCCCTTATGAACCCTTGCTGTGTTAGTCTGAATAGACTAGCAAAACAAATCCATGAACACACATATGTGTATAAGAAAGAGATTTATATACAAGAGCAATTGAACATTGAGAAAAACATCCCAACCCAGTCCAGATCAAGTCCGTAAGTCCGACATTAACCCATATGTCCGATACTAATCTATAAAGTCCTCTTCAGACTCATGAAACAAATGCAATGACGCTGAATGTAGAAGATCACAGGCCAGTGTGTAGAAAGTCTTTGGATCCAGTGTCATTGGAAACATCTCAGTGCTGGCAGGGGTCTCCCTGTGGCTTCTCTGGCTTCCGAGGTCTGCGTCCATGTGGCTTGTCTTCTGCAATGTCTCCCAGGAGGTAGCAGAGAGAGAGAGGTGTCTTCCACCTCCAAGGAAGAAGTACCAGATGTCCCAGAATTCTCAGGAGAAGGCTATGCCCACAGAAGTCTCATTGGCTATCTCCAGATTGACAGTCTAGACTCCACCCCTACACTCTTAATCCTCAAATTGACACCAGATTAGGTGACTACCACACTTGCATCACTTATTATCTCTATGCATCCACTCCTTCTGTGCTTTACAAACTGGGGAACCCAATAGCATCTATTTAAAAAAAACCAAAATCAAAATAAATTGCTAAGGATAAAATAATAGTAATATGAAAATAAACATACAAATAAGGTGTAAGAAAGAAAAGACCACCCTCAATATTTAAAAGCCAGGGAAGAAATTTTTGTCATGGAACATGCAAGAGATATTTGCACCTAAAACAAATTCAGGTTGGGTTTGTAGGGAGGTCAACTGACCATGTATCAAGTTCAGTCCAGCATAATCAAGGTTACAATGATCTCTGACTGATAGTAACGCTGATTGAGACCCTTACCTGTAATTTCTTTGTTTTAAACCTACCCATTGCTTTTGTTCAAAGGCCTTGGCCTATATCTCCAGCTTAATTTCACCTCACATTACCTGCTGGACATTTACTTTGCCTGCTGGACTTGAGCTGCAGGGACTGCCCAGGTGTCTTCAGCCATGTCAGGCTTGGCCCTCCTTTGTGCCTGCTTTCCTCTCAGCCCCAGGATCCTCTTTGCATGACTGACTCACTCTTGTCATTCACTTCTCAGCTCAAAGGACCATCAAGTAAATACAGAAACAGCCTCTCTCCACTTCCACCTAGCCTTTGCAGCCCTAAGACTCCCTAGTTCCTTATCCTGGTTTATTTTTTATTTTGTGCTCCCTCCCCACCTCCACCCAAATCACTATTGAAAATCTCTCGCTTGAAAGGCAGTCTAGCCTTGCAGCTGAGAACCTGGATTAGAAAGCCACACCTCCTGGGGTTGGAATCAGCCCCTCCTTGTATGGATTCTGCAAACATGTGCAAGGCCCTTGGGCCTTCTGGGCCTCAGTATCCTTACCTGTAAATTGGGGATCATTACGCATTATGGGGACTATAAAGTACTTATCAAATGCCTAGAATGGGCTGGGCACAGAGGCAGGGCTCACTGAACATTACTATCATGTAAGCTGTCTTCCGCCAATCGGGCATATGGTCTGAGAGTAGGACTTGCGTGGAATGCGTTCTGTTGGCCCCCAGAGAGCCATACTGTGCTCCTCTACTCCCTATCCATTCCTTGTGTTGGTAGGCCTCGTCCCTGGTTTCAGGCCGCTGGTGCTAATGTGGAGCAGCGGCAGGAGATTGGAGGGAGGGGAAGAGTGAATTTGGGGTAATTATTTCTCTGGCTCTTTCTCTGTGGACTCGTTTCAGGATGGCTGTATCATTCACTAGACGCCATAGCTCCTGTCATATGACACTCTCCATAAGCCTTCTGTTCAGGCTCCACTAACTGTCCCTTTCCTTGGTCCCTTTAGGAAAAGGAAGATGACAATCATGCCTGCGGTAACCATCCTTTGTAGCCACACCTGTGCAAATCATCCCGGTGTCAAACTCTTTTCACATTTTCAAGTTCACTGTGCCACACGCTTAGACTGCTCCCTGTTGGACCCCAGAGTCCGGCCATCAAGTGGAAACTCAATAAAAACCTGTCGTATGCATGGCCCCAAGGCATGGATCACAACGTGTTACAAGCTGAAGAATGAGGCCGTGTCTGCCTGAGTGGGCAGTACTGTGAAAAAGCTATTCTAGGAAGGAAGCAGAATCGGAAGGCTTGGCAGAGACAGAAAGATGCACAGGGGGCCACCCAGAGATAACCACAGCTGGATTATGAGAACTGGTGGAGGGGCCGTGAGGCAGGAGAGGCAAGAAGGACCATGTTCCGGCAGCCCTTCAGAGGGATGTGGAAGACCTTTTTCCTAGGGCGGCGAGGTGTTCTGAGGTGTAGAGAATAATGTGGCTGCACCTAATTTTTACAAAAGGTGTAAACATACAGCCTGGATATTTCTGAAAGCCCTTTTCTAGGTCGCAGATGTGCTACAGTGAATTTGAAAAGTGCAGAAACATAGGAAGGCGAAAATGTAAGTCGCCCAGCGTTCCACAATCAAGGGAGATCCCTGTGTAGTTTATATAAAAATCATGACAGCTAACTTTGATTTAACGCTCGCTAAGGGCCAGGCCCCATTCTAGGTGCTTTACGTTTAATAGCCTATTGAGTTCTCCTGACAACTCTGAAGGAAGCACTATTATGATCCCTATTTCATAGATCAAGCTGCTGAAGCCCAGAGACAATGGCTGCTAAGAGGTTGAACTGTGACTCAAACCCAGGCAGCTGGGTACCAGTTCCATATCTTATAATGATATAGAACCATCAGATTTTATCGGGAATGATCAAATATCAGATTTTATCAGATATATGCTTTTACAAACCTACCTTGGACATTATACTGGATTGAGAAATGTCTTCCAGAAACACATGTCCACTTGAAACATGAGAACATGAATTTATTTAGCAAGACTGTCTTTGTAGAAGTTAAGGTGAAGCCAGTAGAGTGAATTCTAAATCCCAAAGGACTGTTCTTCTGATGGTGATTACACAACTCATTTTAAAGGGGAGTCAATCGAGAAGGGCATGAGAAGGGATTGCTCTAAGTTAGATGTGGTGGTGATTGTACAATTCCCCTTGATATGATTGAACTATCCAGTTATATGATACATAAATTATGTGCCAATAAAATGGTTGGGGGGAGGGAAACCCCGAAAAACAAAGAAACAAAATGTCTCTTCTTGTAAGCAGACAGAAATGTGGACACAGGGACACAGAAAATATAATGATGGAGGCAGAGATTAGGGTGAGGATACATCCCTAAGCCAGGGCATTTTGCGGATGCTCAGTGTTTTAGGTTGGGTTTTCTAAAGAAGCAAAATCAGTGACACTTGTATGTATGTAAAGAAATTTATATCAAGAAAGTCATAGAAGCGAGTCAGTCCCATATGGTTCAAGTCTGTGGGTCAGATGTTAAGCTGGAGGCTCTTCCTGACTCCTGCCGATGCTGACTCATGTTGATGAGTCAGGAGGCAGAAGATGAATCAGGAAGAGAGGAGGCCACAGGCTGGTGGAGGCAGGGCAGCAGAATACAAGTTAAGCTTGTGGCCACAGCATGAAAGGAATCCAAGCTCAGCAAGCAAAGTGACCATAGGGCAGGCTCAGCAAGCAATGTGACCATAGGGCAGGCTGTTGGCTCCAGTCCAAAGAACTGGGGGTTGACGAGACAGATGCAGGATCCAAGATGGCAAGAAAAAGGGAGAAGCCCGTCCACAGAATCTGCTAAAACAGGAGTAGGCCATGCCCTAAGGTAACTTCCTTTCAGTTGTACCAGGGCGGTGAGTTGAGCAAGGAGGCTGTACGCCTCACTAATCCTCTTACCAGTGCTTTGCTGCCCAGAGCAGGTCCCATCTTGAAGTTGATTGCACTGTCAGGTCACATCATGAGGGGTTCCCAGGCCCTTACTGCCAAACTATGGAGGATCCTGGCCAAGGCAAGGTGACATAAAGCCCAACTATCACACCCCCCACCACCACTAGAAACTAGGAAGAAGCAAGCAGGGAAGTACTCTTCCCTGGAAACCTCAGAGGGAATTTTGCCCTGATAATATCTTTTTTAAAAAAAGATCATTTGATTTGGGACTCTTACAACTCTTATAACATTCCATACATCAATTGTTTCAAGTATATTTGTTCCTAGGTTGCCATCATCATTTTCTAAACATTTACTTTCTATTTGAAACCTTGATAGCAGCTCCTCATTTTCCCCTCCCTCCCCTTCATCCACCCTCAAGACACCTTGATAAATTATAAATTACTATTGTTTTCATATCTTACACCAGCCACTGTCTCCTTCACCCAGGTTTCTGTTGTTGGCTCCTTGTTCCCTCCACCCCCCCCCCCCGCCCCTTATCCTCATGGTATTGCTACTCCCATTATTGCTCCTGAGGGGGTCATCTGTCCTGGATTCTGTGCCAGTGTACATGCTCCGGTCCAGCAGGATTTATAAGGTAGATTTGGGGTCATGATAGTGGGGGTAGAGAGGGGAGAAAGCATTAAAGATCTAGAGGAATGTTGTGTGTTTCATTGGTGCTATACTGCGCCCCTGTTGGCTCGTCCCTTCCTTGTGATCCTATGTGAGGGAATGTCCTATTTTCTACAGATGGGTTTTGAGTCTCTCCTCTGACTCCCTTGATATCAACAATATGTTTTTTGTTTTGTTTTGGGTCTTTTGGTGCCTGTTACCTGACTCTGTCAACACCTCAAGATTGCACAGGCTGGTGTGCTTCATCCATATGGGCTTGTTGCTTCTCTGCCAGATGGCCGCTGGGTTACCTTCAAGTCTTTGACTCTAGACTCCATATCTTTTGATAGCCAGGAACCATCAGCTTTCTTCACCACACTTGGTTGTGCACCCATTTTATCTTCAGAGATCTTTCAGGGAGGGTGAGCATCACAGAATGCCAGGTTGTTATCTTCACTGATCTTGCCAGGAGGGTGAGCATCACAGAATGCCAGGTTGTTAGAATAAAGTGTTTTTGCATTGAGGCAGGGCTTGGGCAGAGGCCCAAAGTCCACCTACTACTTCAGTGTATTGCCATATAAATATATGTGAATAGGCTAATACCTCTATTTTTATAAATTAATATATTTACATCAGTGCACACCTATGTTGTGATAGTTACATAATCTGGTATCAATTCAAGAGGATTAAGAGTGAAGGGGTGGAGTCTAGTCTGTCAATGGATCATAGCCAATGAGGTCTCTGTGTGGGCATGGCCTTCTGAGAATTCTGGGAATTCTTGGATTTCCTCCTTGGAGGTGGGAGACAGTCTCTCTCTCTCTCTCTCTCTCTCTCTCTCTCTCTCTCTCTCTCTCTCGGCTCACTCCCTTGGAGACCCTTTCACTGCTCACTCTCTGAGAGATAGTCTATTGACAAGACACATGGCACTACACCCTGGGAGCTGGAGAAGCCACAGAGACCTACCCTGATGCAACCAGACCTCTGGAGCTGGAGAAGTCATGTAGAGATGACTGCCAGTGTGGAGATGTTTACAATGCCACTGGATCCACAAGACTTCCAACCCACTGGCCTGTGATCCTCCTGTATTCAACATCATTACATGTATCTTGTGAGTCTGAAGAGGACTTTATAGATCAGAATTAGCCATATGGGCTAATATTGGACTTACGGATGTGATCTGGACTGGGCTGGGATGTTTTCTTAACATTGAATTGCTATTGTATATAAAGCTCTTTCCTATACACATGTGTCTCTATGAAATTTGTTTCCCTAGTCTACCCAAGCGAATATATTATTATACCTCTGTCCATAGCTTTGCTTCCTAGATCTTTCCTCTGTTTTCTTTTACCTTCCTTCTTCCCTACCACCACATTCGCCCTTCTTCTGCCTCTTAGTAATTCCTATCAGCTAGATTGCTGTTGCTCCAACAGCACTAGTATCTCTACATCCTCCTTGTTGTTACTTTTAATTCTCTAGTTGTTCCCCTGTCTATGGTGTTGTTTGCTCATCACTCCCTTCTCCTGCTTCCTCTCCCCGGGGCCCTCCAGTACCTTTGGTCATGTTGCTTTCTCTTCGGGCTTGCTTCTCATGACTTTTATTGATAGACAAAACAACAATAACAGAGACAAAACAAAAAGAAAACAAAAGATTGAATAAGAGAGAGGGGGGGGGGGGAAAGGGAAAAAATGCTAGCACCCCTCCCCTAATGAAAAAGCAAACATAGTTCCAGGTCTGTCTGCTGACCTTTATGACTATCTCCTGACCAGTCCTGGGGGTTCTGGAAACTGCCCCTCCTATTCTGAAGTCTATTTTTGGGGTGCCTCAAGGGTTTTGTGGCTTTGATTTGCTCCCATTGCTGATCTGTTATGTTCCCTTCTTGGTTTACCCCACTGTAGGGTAGTCAGACTGGACACACTCCCCACCATGTGTCCCCAGTGTTGTCCTCTGTCATGGTGTGCTCCAACGAGGGGACATCGTGTCTCCAGTCATTGCTGGCTCTACAGACCTCTCCAATGCCTTAGCAGCTCCATGCAGGCACATCATCCTCAGGACTCGGTGTGCCAGTATGGGGTCTAGTCCTTAGCTCTCTCTTCTTCCTTCTTGGTTTGCTTCTGTGTGAGTGTGGCAGGCCGGCTCCTTGGCCCAGTCGATAGGTTTAGTGTTGTCCTCTGGAGCACATAATTCTACTGCTAATATCTTGATTTAGGATTTTAATCTAATGATTAACACGCTCAGTTTCTGATTGAAGGGTTGAACATTTGAGTTTCCTCAAAAGGGGGTTCAACAAAGGGTCTGGAGATCTGCCTCTCAAAAATGTCTTCAGAAACTTGAAAGTCTCCACCATCGAGTCCATGCTGACACATAGTGACCCCTTGTGAGTTTCTGAAACTGTAACTGGGATAGAAAGCCCAGCATTTCTCCCTGCAAGCTGCTGGTGGTTTCGAGCTGCTGACCATGAGGATCACAGCCCAACATATAACCATGCCACCACCAGGGCTCCTCAGCTCTTGAAAATCCTACAGAGTACAGTTCTACTGAGAGCCATGAGACCTCGCCATGAGTTGACTTTTCTTCTCTTTCTTTTCTTTTGAAGCCCCCAGAATAATGAATAAATAAATTTCTGTTGTTTTTAACCACCCAGCTTATGGTAATTTGTTGTGACAGTCATAGGAAACTAATGCAAGAGCCTGAGTTTCTGTACTAACAACGGGAACGCAAATACTCACAGGTCTAAATGAAAGATGACATGCAGAGTATTAGGGTCATTTGATATGAACTTTTAAAATGCAGAAATCATTCTTCAGATTTCTTACCGATGAAAAGATGTCCTTCTATACAACTCTGTCTTCAGAGGAGAGTAAAAATTAGTTACTTTCCCAGTCCATGCACAGTTGAAGAAATTATCTAAAACACTCAATATTATCAACCACTGTATTTTTTAAACCTATTATTTGAAGTAAGTTAGACATACAGGATAGTGACAAAAACCACATGCCTTCATTCAGTTTTTTCTCATGACAAAGAATATATAACATCTGATATATTTATAATACAATGATCAAAACTAAGGAAATTATTGGTTCAGTGCGATCTAGAGACTATTTGGATTTCAACCAGTTTTCTCATTGTCCCTTCTCGGCTTCAGGAGTCACAGCAGATTCACATCACATGCAATTTCCTCCATGTGTGACAGTCCTTCCGTCTCTCTTGGCTTTTCGGTGACCTTGGCAGTTTTGAAGAATTTGATCAGATATGTTGTAGTATGAGACTAAGTACAAAATGTCTTGCTCCAAACTCATAGAAACTCACTTTTAAAAAAATCAGCCTGTGAAGCCATTGTTCCTCGACGTCTCCTCCATCTAGGGCTGTCCACCTCTGGAGGTGATGGTTCTCTCTAACCTTCCCCCAAACAATTCTGCACATTTCAATTTACACCATGTCAAAATGGCAGTCGGGTATCATGGAGGGACTCAAATAGTCTCTGTTCAAATAGCTTTTGAATTTCTGAACAAAAAGAAGTCTGAAGGAGGAAGGGCAAGGGCTGTGCAAGGGCTGTGGGGTTGCATGGCAAGGACTCTAAATAAAATTTCAAGGACAGTCCTAGCTACACCCCAAGAGTGAGCAGGTTGTGATGAGAATGACCAGGGCCATGATGGAAAAAATAAATTCCTTAGCACACCTTTCCTTGCCTTTCTTGGCACCGATACAGTTGTTAATTTTCTCAAAACTTCTTTATAACAGTCCCTCATGATTGTCCTGTGTCTTCTGAGGAACCCCTATCAAAATTACTCCTTTGGAATTCCCCCCAATAGTTCACATAGTATTTTTGGCTGATGGCTACCTTGCATTAATCTCTGAGTTCTTCTCAGTCTTTGCTAAAACAGTTCACCCATCTAAAAACTATTGTTTTATGTTGAAAAGCTTTGACTATTTAGGACATGTTTACTTGGGTTTTTGTTAAAATGTAATATTTGCCTTGACCTCAAAATTGCACACTGCCACCTCACAAACATGGTTTGAAGCATATACTGTGTCTTAAGGCACCCTAACGAGACAGAGACAAGTGCATCACGGAAAGAATCACCTGCAGCAGCCATCTGCTATTCACAGAGACATGCTCACTCATGTTTTGCTTGATACAACCTTACCCAGGCCTGAGCTACACTCCCAGTAGCTATACATTTTAACTTATCCGTGTGAGTGTTTCTATTTGGTTTCGCCTGAAGCTTTCTCATGATTAGACTGAGATTAAACATTTTTGACAAGAATAGGGTAGACAACGGGCAGTGTTCCCTTCTCAATGTATCATCGTCATGGGCACTTGATGTTGACACAGCCTCCTCGGCAATATGAACAGTTTGTAATCTGCTACTAACTGAAAGACGGTGGGTCAAATCCATTCATAGACACCTCAGAGGAAAGTCCTGGGGGTCAGCTTCCTAACAGGATGGCCACTGAAAATGCTTTGGGTGTGAAGTCCGGATGGTGAACTAGGCAGACCACTTTGTGGACCATCTCCAACACAGACTTAAGAAACCGATTGAAGTGATCAGGAATGGCAACCCTAGAGTGCAGCGCCTCAGAGGAAAGGAGAACAAAGTCGGTCAAACACCGATAAGAGGGAGAGACCGAATGAAAACAGTGAAGAAGGAGGCACGAGCCCCAAACAAAACTCACTGCCATCGAGTCAATGCCAACTCATATGGTTACGAGGCTGTACATCTTTATAGGAGCAGATAGCCTAAACTGTCCAGTGGCTCCACTGGTGAGTTTGAATGGCTGACCTTGCAGTTCACAGCCCATGTGTAACCCACTATACCACCAGGCATACGGATCCAACAATTGCCAACTGGCACCATGCAGTCATTTTGATTTACGGGCGTATTGTCATCACTATTTTTGTTTAGAGAAGGACCAGAAAACCAGCTCTGCTCTTCCAAGACTATGCCCACAGCTGACTTGTGATTGGCAATCAAAAATACCTTCCCTCTCCACCTCTTTGCTCCCCTTTTTCATCCTTCTTCCCTCACTCTATTTTTTCTATCTTTTCTCCATTTTTCCTCTTTTTCTCTATTTGTTCCCCCAGCAATCATAAGACAGCAACCTTAACCAGCCATACCAATACCAACCACATCTGCAGGCTGACACCACCTACTCTAGCACTCCTGGATTGAGGACATAGGGAGGCCCATACCACCTAGCCTCCCTTCAGCTGCTGTTCAGGGCGAGTAATCTGAGACTTGTACCAACTCGCCTGCCTGCTACCAAATCCACCCGGAGATAGGTGCTGAGTGCCTTAGGAATGTAAACTAGTAATAGAGTTATGTGCTTACCTCCTTGGCCAGATACATTAAAATAAACAGAGCCGCAAACAAACAAAAACAAAGTGAAGTCAACATAAGCCAAAAATATTAATCAATAACACCACACAAAATGTCACAGAGACAGTAATGGCAGAGATAATAATATGACAGCATCACACAGAAATTAGGCCAAAAATAAAAGTATCAAAAATAAACTAATCCTGCAAGGCTGAAAATAGTGAATCTGAGTTTTTAATTTATAAATGGTGATGGCGACAGAACAAAAAGAGGTAGTAAAGTATGTATTTACAGCACTTCCAAATGAAGAGGAAGTCAAGATGATATCAAGATAGAATGGGCCGCTTAACCTTGGAAGATATTAAAAATCACAGGGTAACCTCAGAGAACATTAACAAAGCAAGAGCCATCAATATGCTATGTACAAGAGGCACGCTTTAGATGCAAAGACTAAAATAAGCTAAAATCAAAGGATGACCAAACATATGTCAAGCACATGACAACCAAAGAGCAAGAATAGAAAAGTAAACCATAAGGCTTATTTAAATATATAATTAAATGGTCAATCTAACAAGAGGACATAATTATAATAAGTACCTAAACATCCAATGAAAGAACCTCAAAATACATAAAACAAACTTTAACAAAATTTTAAAAAGAAGCACATAAATCCACAATAACAGTAGGCGATTTTTATACACCACTACCAATGAAGGATAGAAATAGAAAACTCAACAAAGAGACAGAAAACTCTACCAATTTGACCACAAAGATGTATACAGAACAGTCCAGCCAAGAACACCACCACCACATACTTTTCCAGTGACCACGTGACATTCTCCAGAAGAGACCATTTGTTAGGTCATGAAGCAAGCTTTGATAAAATTTAAAATGTCAAAATACTACAAAGAATTTTCTCAGATTAAAATACTATAAAGTCAGAAAGCAACAACGGGAAGATCAAGGGGGGAAAAAAGTCAAATACCTGGAAATTGAATAACATTCTGCTTAAAAAACTATAGGGTGATAGAAGAAATTAAAAATGCAGAGAAATTTAACAAACAAACAAACATGGAAACAAATGAGAATGAAAACACAACATACCAACATCTTTGGGACACAGCAAGAGTAATGGCCAGTGGATAATTTATAACAATAAGCACAAAAGCAAAACCAAAACCAACAACAAATTCAACAATACAAAAACAATTGCAAAAACAGTCAATATTCAACCAAAGAAAGGGAATAATAAAGATTCAAGGGGGAAATAAATGAAATAGAAAATGAAAAATAATATAAAAATCAATAAGATGCTGGTTCTTTGAAGATTAATAAAATTGACAATCCACAGGCAAATTTAACCAAGGAAAAGAAGATATTAATAACACAAATAAATGAAACAGGTAGTGTTACAACAGAACCAACCGCATTTCAGGAGATTTGAAAACCTAGAAGAAATAGACAAATTTCTATAAGCACATTACCTACTTAAACTAACAAAATCTGACATAGGAAAACTGAACAGATCCATAACAAAAGAAGACATTGAGTAGGTCATAAAAAAAACCCTCAGAACAAAAAGGTGTCTGTGCCCAGATGGGTTCATTGGCAGTTTGATCCAACATTCAGAGAACAGCTGTCAGCAATTCTACTCAAGCTGTGCCACAACATAGACAATGGAATACTCCGGAAGTCATCGTATGAGACAAGCAAAACCAAGCAAAGTGTACATCATATAGATTTAATATCAATGTAAAAGATAATTGTAGATACTAAATTACTCTAGTAATACTATCCAACAAATCCATAACATATTGAAAAATAATACATCATGATCAAGTGGCATTCATATACAATATATGAAGCTGTTTCAAAATTAGAACAACAGTGAACATAATCAGCTACAAAATAAGACAAAGGAAAAGAACCACGTGGTCATATCCATTGACGCAAAAAACATTTGAAAAATCCAATACCCGTTCTTGATAAAACAAAAGCTTAATAAAATAGAAATAAAAGGGAAATTCCTTAACTGAATTAAGGGTAAATGGACTAAACCAATGGCTAACATTACTTTCAACAGAGTCTGAAAACATTCCCCTCACAAATAGGAATTAGACAAGGTTGCCTTTTATCATCACTCCTATTCATTGTTCTACTGGAAGTCCCAGGCAGAGCAATAAGACAAGAAAGAGAAATTCATATTTTTTGGTCATTCATATTCTTTCAAACAAAGAATAAGTAAAATTTTCTCTACTTTCAGATAATAGGATCCCATACAGGGAAAATTTAAGAGATTCCGTAGAACAATTACTAGAATGAATAAGAGGATTCATCAAAGTGGCAGTGTATGAGATTAACGTACATAAACCAGTTGAATTCCTTTACACTAACAAAGAACTCTGACAAGGAAATCATAAAAACATTCTCATTTACAATAATCACCCCAAAAATAAAATACTTAGAAATAAGCCAACTGAATACAAAATACCTATACAATGAAAATTACAAAACACTACTACAAGAAACAAGAAGATACCTACATAAATGGAAAACTATACCATGCCATTGGATAGGAGGACTAAACATTGTGAAAATGTCAATTCTACCCAAAGTGATTTATAGATATCATGCAATTCCAATGCAGATTCCGACATGATTCTTGAAAAACACAGCAAAACTAATAATAAATTTTACATGGAAAGGAAAGAGAACTTGTGAATAACGCATCTCTAAATACGTATTTCTATGTGCAATAACTATATCTATGGATATAGGAAAGATGATGAAGAACAAAGATATAAAAACATCTTGGCCATAACCAAACACCCTGAGGTATGAGTCCTGGGCCGAGGAACACCAAGGGCAACTGCATAACAAAGTCCACAAAGACAATATTCAACATCCTACTGTTGTGAGCCACTGCTGGGATCTTCATAGATTGTGAGTAGCTATCTAAGGTGGTGTTTCCCCATCTGGAGCAAGAATATTGAAGAAAAGCAAACATGTAATGAAACAATCAATCCAAAAGACTAATGGGTTATGTTAACCTCAACCGCGGCAACTCTGAGACCAAGAGTACTAGACGGTACCTAGGAACCAGTGGTAATCTCTCTGAAAGGAATCACAATGGGAGATCGTGGACAGAGTGGGAGAAAAATGTAGCATAGACCTCAAAATAATAACAATACCAGGCTTTTGGGTCTGATAGAGACTGCAAAGACTATTGCTTTACACACCCTGCAGACTCGGGACTGATATCAGCCTGTGGCTCAACTTTGGAATGTGTATGAGTTGTTGAGTGGAAAACCAGTTGGATCATTAAACTTTCACTCAAATCACAACAAAAAGTTGTTAAAAAAGGAGAATTTTATCAACAGGTCTTTTTTTTTGTGTGTGGTATATCCTAAAATGGCTGACCTTAATCTTCATCCTTTGGGTCAAGCGGTACCTGGCAAGGTTCTGCACTGTAAACTGACTTCCCTTAGTAGTTAACAAATATTTGAGGGTGTTATTTTGAGACTATGACAATTTTCCTGTATCTCCTTAAACATCCGCCCTCTAGTTCTGGCATTCATTGGTGGATCTTGCTTGTAGCAATTACTGTGATATTCTCATGGTGATTCTCTGTTTTCCTCACTCCTTCTGTATCTATTCATTGGAAGTCTTCTTTAAAGAAGTGTTCTTCCTCTAATTATTAATTTCATAATCATGGACATTGATTCTTTACATTATAGCCCAGTACTGCCATAATTACTTTCTTCCATATATTGTTTCAGTTTAGGTCACTAGGTGCTCTTTTCATTGGGTTCCTGTTTTTTTTTTAATCTTAGCACTTTGCTTGTTTTGTGGACGTCCCTATTTCAAGCACCAAAAGATGTTTCAGCCAACCATGATTTTTAAATGTTAAGATTTAATAAGAGATCCTGCAAATGTGTGATGAAAGATGTGAATTGAGAATCACTTTTCCTGGAATTGGAATAGTAAAAAGTGAGATGGAAAACTTTGAAAAGTTGGGCCCAGTCTCACTGAGAATGATAAGATCCACAAGTACCCACAAATAATGGTTCATTTCTACATTCGGGGATGAGGACTCAGGAAAGGCAGTATCTCCGTTATTTCAGTCTCTGGACATCGCTTTTCTTAGTATCTTATTTTGGCTCTTCTTGTTGTTGTTAGATGAAATACTATCTTTTAAGAATATTTTTCTAAAAATAGAAATGAATAGTATCTTTTCTCAACCCACAGATATATGGAAATGTCTTCTTGCATGAAAGGTGTATTGGTTGGAATGATGAAACATCTGTTGTGCTTTTTTGCCTAAACAATTGGTTTTTAGTTGAGGGACATTTTCTTCCCCTACCAGTGCATGTTTGGTGTACATATTACCTCAGAGTATGCACATACCTAAGCCTGATTCTTCATTATATACTTTTCACAATACCTGAAGAGGCAACTCAAATTGGACCAATCAAGTCTCTTGAAAGAAACTGCACATATGTATTGTGAGTTATAAGGTTAGACTTCTGTAGCTCAACTTTCTGGTCATATGCCCAGAGTCCATCTACGGCAGGAGAGAATGAAGCCGACGTAAACATACGAAAACAAACCAACAAAGACACAAAACAAAATCAAGTATACTGGAGCCATTGGGGAAATAAGAGTAAATGACAGGTAGATAGATACAAATAAACAAAGATAAAAAACAAGACTGAGCCCTGGTGAGCATTTCATTCTCCAAGAAACAGCTATACCTGAAGACTTACTCTTCAGCCTTCCAGTCACACAAACCAACCAATAACAACCTTCTCTTTTTTCTCTTGTGATTTTTTTTGTCCTTTACAATTAAATGATATATAGAATTAGTACCAGGAAAAGGTCATTTGTTAGAGGTAGGTGAGGTAGTTGATTTCTTGTGCCAACCTGGCTGATAAAACACATGTGGGGTTAATTGAAGGGTGGAGGGATAAATGACTCCGTGAGCCTCGCCTTTCTAGTTCTTGGGTCTCTTGGTCAGACCAGGGTGCAGCTGCCTTAGCAGTTCCCTGCTTCATCTGGCAAGGCTCACTTCCTGCAAGACATCCCCAAGGAGAAGCCTCATGGACCTACCCCGATGCAGCCCTGGGTGCTAGAGCAGCCGTGTGGAGACCCCTGCCAGCGCTGAGATGCTTACACATTCACTGACTTGGCTTTCCTCCTGCAGTCGGCATCATTGTGTGTGTTTTGTGAGATGGAGGAGCACTTTGTGGATTGGTGTTGGACATATGGGTTAATGGGTTAATGTTGAACTTGTAGGCTTGGGCAGCACTGAGTTGGAATGGTTTCTTGATGCACACTTAACCTTTATATAAAATTCTCTCTTATACAGGAGTTCCTGTGGATTTGTTTCTCTAAAGTCCCCAGACTAATACAGTAGTTTATACAATGAGGAGTTGGTTGAGTGTAAGAGTGACACGAGACAGTGAGGACTCCTCCAATATCAAGGGCGAGACAGTTGACAATCATTGTTAAACTCTGGTGAAATGGGTCTTTGGGCTCAGACCATGTGCACACTAAGATTGAAGCATTAGGAAATGAATATAAAAATTCCAAATCTTGTCTGCTTCTTACCATGTCTTTTTAAGAAATGAAATCTGTCTCCTGGACCCACCTTAACCTTATCCATCCTGGGTCCTCAATGGACAACCCCTTCTAACAGAGTAGGAAGGGTTTGGACCCCAAACCCCACTTTGCCCTCTTTGGCTGCAGGAAGTAGCTAGCGATGTGGTCATCCAGTACCAAAAAGATTTGACTCCATATCTCTTCAGGGGGAAATGTTAGGTAGGCTAGCTAGAGCTGGGGGATGCTCAGAGGGCCAAGCTACGGAAACAAAGGAGTGGCACACTGCACATGCTCAGAGGTTCAGGTTTCCCGCCAGTAGGCATGGGAGGGCGCTAAATTGGATTGGCCCACCTAAGCCAGGTGAATTCAATTCAGCCAATGGGGTTGATCAGCGGTCATCCACCACGCCTCCCCGTGGAATCCTTGAAAAGGCAAGAGCCTAGAATAGAGAGGGGGAGATCTAACATAGAGTCACAGGGAAGGAGAACTTGGTCTATGTGATGCTGAGCAGTTTCCGCCAGGCTGCATGGTCGGGAGGAGTCCTTTGGGTGCCATGTAAACCTGAAACTTCTTCTGACTTTCATACAACTCACTTGAATCACGAAAAAAAAATGGGCCCCCGGAAGTCCTGAAGGAAATTTCATGCAACTTTGTTAAGAGATGCCTTTCCTTCCATTCTGATGTGAACAGTGAGCTGAGACAGAGTGAGGTAATCGTGCACCTCAGACACCGAAAGCCAACATCCGGTGTGAAACTGAAGCTAGTGCTGGAAGAAGTTGGCAGCTGGAAGACACAGTGGGGGATATATGATTGGAACTCTGGAGAAATAGGAGAATCCAGGAAGCAGGATCCCTTAAGCCCCTGCCTAACTCTTTTGTTGAGTCCTTGCTTGTGGCTAAACTAACAGCTCATCCATAACAATAAGTCAATCAATGGATATAACCTGGGCATAGGCCTGGATTAGTCCTGCCTCAGCCTTCATCTAAGAGAAAAACAAACATCAGACTCAGTGTCATTGAGTGGATGCCCAGTCAGTGACCCTATAGGACAGAAGAGAACTGCCTCTGTGGGTTTCCTGAAGCTGTTAATCTGTACATGACCAACCTTGGGTGGGTTCAAACTGCTGACTTTGAGGTTAGCAGCCCATTGTGGAACCTGCTATATCGCAGGGTTCTGAATCTAAAACAGGAGTTATTTTACTTAAGGTGAGTATTTGTTGCTAAGGAGTAGATAGGCAAGAAGAGCTGGTCCTTAAGGACCTGGTGGTGTTTGCTCACTGCAGCATGCAGACTTACCTGGTAGCTGGCTACAGTTTTAAAGGTATGGAAGAGTTAGAGAAATGCCAAGGTTACAGCAACATTTTGAGATTGTTCTGTATTAAGGAAGTCTCCAGGTCCTTGTGGCACCAGAAGGAAGAAGGCTATTCAGGGGAAGGATTTCCGAAGAGGTTCCTTCCCAGAATTCATTTCAGAGACACAAACTCATTAAGAATAATAATTTTAAAAAAAAGAAATTAGAACTCTGCTAACAAGTTGATTCCAACTCAAAGTGGTGATCCTATAGGACAGAGCAGGATTGCCCCTTTTGGGTTTCTATGATTTTAAATCTTTATGGAAGCAGCCAGCCTCATTCCAGGGGCAGTTTCAAAGAATAATGATGTTGAGTAATCTTCCAAAGGGTAAAGCTTGGGGAAGTCAGGCTGACTCCACTAATCACAGGTAAACTCTCCCCATGCTATTATTCTGCAGGGTATGGTCTATGCTGTGACATATATCATGTCATCCTTCTTAGATGGGAAATTTTATTGGAGTTACTTTATTTTCCTTCTTCTGTGTAATGCAAGTGTAGGGGGTTATTATGTAGACCTCAATAGGTGGTTGGAGCAGAAAGAACCACGTTTGGATGTGAGTGATATGTGTATCACCCAAAGAGCTTGGGCATGGAGCTGGGTTGGTCCCCATCATAGTGACTGTGGTCTCTCTTTGGAAAACGTTTGATTTTGATTCGTACAACATTTAGGAGAGAAACTTATGAACTTCTGTGTCCAGAAACATTTGAGTGTATATATAGAGCAAGCATGGAGTTGAATGTCGTGGGATTTGGGTCTTATTATCCTCCGAACACTTCATTTTCTGTGAAGAACTGCCTTTCTTCTCATCTCCTTTGAGTGTGCTAAGACTGCTCATCACAGGTCATTCCCTGGCTGCAGGAATGGTGAATGACTGAGATCTGCACAACAGTGGTCTTGCCTGTTGTGGCTGGGCATGATACATTGGCAGTTACATACTCTGGTGTCAATTTAAAACTATTAAGAGTAAAGGAGTGCAGGTGAGCCTGTCAATCAGGTCGTAGTTTGATGACTTCATTTGGAAGTGCAACGGAGATAAATAACTCACTGGAGGCCAGATACACTCATTCCCTGCAAGACATTCCTGTCGAGAAGCCACATGGAGCTATGCTGTCCAGCCTTGGAGCTGGAGGAGCCACGTGGAGACCTATGCTGGCATTAAGATGCTTCCACGACCACTGGATGCACAAGACTTTCCACCCACTGGCCTGTGATCTTCCTGCATTCAGCATCATTGCACGATTGTGTGAGTCTAAAGAGGAATGTATGGTCTAGTATCATCTGGGCTAATATCGGACTTAGGGACTTGATCTGGACTAGGCTGACATGTTTTCTTAATGTACAATTGCTCTTTATAAAGAGCTCTCTTACACATACGAGTGTCTATCAATTTGTTTCTCTAGTCAACCCAGACTAACACAACCAGAGTATTTCCATGAGATCTAAAATACCATGAATGTAGAGAATCTGTCTTACATTTGAATCCTGAACTAAAGCAAAGCGGGTTTGAAATTAAAGTACCCATATTTATCGGAACAAGGAAAGAATGCCTTAAAGGGGAAAAATTAAGCCAATGTTGAAAGAAACAGAGATGTAATGAAGCACATGATAGTTGGTGGGTGGTAGGGAGTAAGAAAGGAAGGGAGAATGTGATTGTTTTAGTTCCTGTGTTCAGATTTAGGAAATTAGTCATAAGTGGTGGGTATAAAATCTTAAATTACACCTTTCTCTTATTAAACACTCTGTAGATGGTGATTCATTTCCTTACGTCATCTCATAATACAAAGGAAAAGTCTGAGATTGGCCTGATATTTTCTCCTTCTATGTGCAATTTATTATTTCTTTCTAGATCAAAGATTTTTAAAAAATTCTTAAATTGCACCGTTTGCTAAGAATGTGTACACACACATATGTACACCTATGTAAATGTTGTTCTGGAACATGATGCACTCTCCTTTAATGACCGCCTGTTCATAGACTTTTTACTTCATGAGTATTTTTTTGAATTAGGTGGTCTTTGATTATGGCTTCCATTCCATTGGCTTTGGTTTCTTTTTCCTGTTTTTCCTAAGTTAGATGTTCATAATTTGGGGAGGGTAAGAAATAATATTTTGACAGTCTCAAAAAAGTTGGATTGGGGCAGATTCTTCGTTCTTTTTCCAGGGAACCATATTGTTTGGGAGAAATGAATGAGCTTTGTATCTTTTAAAAAGATAGGCCCAGAGTCTTCCTGTTATAACAGAACATCACAGGGTTTAATCAAATACAGTCTTAAACCTAGTTCCTTGAGCATGACATTTAAGGAAAGGCTTCCTTTTTCAGTCTTTTTCCTTTCTCCTTCCTATTAGAACAGAAACTTTGGGAAGATTGTATTAGACATCATTTAAAGTTGGAAGTCTTTTCTCTTGACTTCAGAGCCAGCTTCTATTTACATTCACTTAGTTAACTCATTTCACAAAACAGCATTATTGAGCACCTCATACATGCCAGCTGTTGCCCCAGCTAGGCTATCGGTCCAAAAGAAACTGCTCTAATTTGTGAGGTTCTAGCAGTCGACTAGGGTAGGTAGATGTGTACAAAAGAAGCTTCAATGTCTGATGAGTTGGAATCGACTCATTGGCAGGAACAGCAACAACCAGAAGAGTATGATATACGCAGTTTTCAGAGAGAAAATTGGGCAGGACTTTGTACTGAACATTGTAAGTGCTTGCCAAGTAAATGGTGAAGCTGCATTACTATGTTTTCTTGTTATAGTTGACATACTGTTTTTTAATGGGGTATGATGGGGGTTCAGCCTGCATACTGATATTCCTCTCCAAATTTCTACCCCACCTGCTTTTATAGTTCACAAGTGTCTGCTTCTGACTGACAGACCTGTGTGACTTACACAACATGTGAGACTACACGGGCAGTTTACCTCTATCCTTGTTAACTTAATTGCTCTTTCTTTCGACCCACTTGCTATGGGAATTATTGCATCCTTACATGTTTTACTCACTTATCATGACATTATATACTTGTGTAATTTTGAAGAAAAAGTAATGCCTTATATAAGCAGGGAAGACGAGCATCTAAAGAGATAATCTAGTGTATCTTCCCCATCTCCACTACCCTTTTATAGCTCAGTAGCAATCAAGCAGGAATAATAACAGTAACGATAATGACGAGGATGATTGAGTAGTATCAGCAGTTGTTTCCACAAACATCATTGCATTTAACGTGTTCAAAAATCCCCTGAGCATGCCATTATTATTATGGCCAGTTTATTATCGAGGAAATTAGATTTTAGCAATGCTGTGGTGTTTGCTTCAAACTATTATATTAAATCTCTGGACTTTTAGTCTGGCACTTTCCCTATTAACTCTGTGTAACCTTGCTTGGTTTTTAAATTGAATTCTACTTAAAAACACCTTTAAAACTAGGATCTATGATTCTAGATCTGTGTTTTCTTTTGCAGTTTATGATAAAATATTCAAATGGCTTCTAGTACCATTTTCTGATTTCCTAAATTTCTTACCGTCTATCCTATACCATCAGGAATACCTCCTGAGCATCTTGATATGGCTTTGTATGATTGCCTGGCTTGTGTGTCTATAATTTGTATTGCCTGAGCAAAAAGGTTTTTCCTTGTTTAAAAGCCGGTAAACTTCCTTTGTGCACTCTCTTAGTAATTTCTCTTAGCTCCAGCAAACTCTCAGCTCCTTTCTGCTTCTTCATGACACCCTGCCAGATCTCATCCATCACATCTGTGGTAGCTCTTACCAGTCATGGCTGTCATTTTCAAAACTCTTGGAAAAGGCATGTTATAATATCAGTGCCCTCTGCTTTCTATGATCTTCCCTCTCCTCTTTTTAAAATGTAGCTCCTACCAACCAATTAGTTGCAGCGGAATCAACCACCTCTCACAGGGACCTCATGTGTGACAGACTAGAACTGTGCTTCTCAGGAGTTTCGATGGCTAATACTTCAAAAGGAAATTGCCATGCTGTTCTTCTTAAGCAGCTCTGGGTGCGCTTGAACTTCTGAACGTTGGCTTATAAGGTGAGTGAGTGCATTCCACTTTTGTACCACCCACGTGCTCCTAGGACAGCTCAAAGCTGTCGCCATTCTTCCACTGTGCAGTCGGGCTTTTGTCAGGGCTTAGAACCAGACCTGGAAGTTTTCAGAGTCCAGGGCACTTCCCTCTTCAGCAATTTCATCCTGTTACCTCCTAAGTCTTTTGCTCTCATTAGTGTCCTTGATTAGTTGAACATTAATCAAGGGTTCTAGTCTCAGAGCCCTGTCTCTACAACCTTGCTCTGCCACTTTTTAGTCACGTGATTGTGATGGGCCCAAAAGATACGTCAAAATCAAGACTCCTGGTATCTGTGGACACAATCTTATTTAGAAATAGGATCTTTGAGAGTGTGACCAGGTATGTTTACATGAGATCATACTGGAGTAGGGAGCCTCCCAGTATAATATGGGTGTTGTCCTTGCAAAGGGAGCCCTGGTGGTATTGCGGTTACAGATTGAACTGTGATCCGTAGGGTCTATTTCCAGCAAGCAGTGAGTAGGTCAAGGGGTCCTTATAAAAGAGGAGAAAAGATATGGAAAGACAGACAGGAGAAAGGTGGCTAAGGATGGACAGGTAGACGTGAATCTAGAAACCAAGGAAAACCCGGGATGATCAGAAGTTAGGACAGACAAGAAAGTATCTGCACCCAAAGCAGCAGTTCTCAACCTGTGGGTCGCGACCCCCTCGGGGGTCAAACAACTATTTCACAGGGTGTTTCCAATGGTCTTAGGAACCGAGACACCATTCCTCTATCTGTCTCCAGGCAGGTCTGCCCACATGCAGATACACCCACATACCAGTACCCAGTGTGATGACATAATCGTGCCAACCCCATACAAATACAGGTGTATGTGACAGGGTTGTCACCATAATATACTTATGCGAACCAGTCACACATGTGTACAGAGAAGCTACTGTGTTGAAAGCAGCAGTATTGGAGATAAAATGAGAGTTCATGAATTATAATTACTGTGTAAATCATGTACTGTAAAATCATCAACTACTGCCAAATATATATATATACCATGGGAACTTAATCTGGATACTGATCGGTTGTTTTATATTTGCTGTGGTTGATGTGAATACTGACCCCGTGTGATAGTAACAAGTAGGTAAAAAAAACAAACAAACCAGCACAGAGAATGGTAAATCATAGGAAACTAATGAACTGTGTTGACTGAGCTATGCCATGTATCATCTTTTGTGTTATTAAAGGTATTGTTATATATTATTTTCATTAGCAAACCATCTCATGACAATGGATAATGTAGAGGAGAACATTAAGAAAAAGTAAATATATTGGGGATTTTTTAAAGTATGGTTTTACCTCAATAATTACAGCAGGAATTGAAAAACTGCAATGTGTTATTTGTTGTGAAGTTCTATCAGCCAAATCTATGAAGCCAAACAAACTAAAATGCCATTTTGATAGCAAGCTTCTGAGTTTTGCCGGCAAGGATAACAACGATTTTAGAAACAAAGCTGATAGACTCAAGAAAGCCAGACTTGACACTGGTGGCAAGTCCCACAAACAAAATGTAGCAGCCATTGAAGCTTCTTATTTGGTGGCACTCAGCATCACCACAGCTATGAAACCTCACACCATTGCTGAGGATTTACTGTTGCCAGACACCAAAGGTATTGTTTGAGTTACGATTGGAGATGAATTTGTTACAAAATTGAATGCAATTTCCTTATCTGATGACACTCTCCACAGAATAGATGGCATGTCTGCTGATATTCTTGATCAGGTAATCCAGGAAATTAAATCTGCTCCAGTTCCAATATTTAGCATCCAGCTTGATGAATCTACAGACGTTACAAACTGTTCACAGTTACTGATATATTTGAGGTATCTTAATGATGGCAATTTTAAAGATGAATTTCTTTTTTGCAAACCTCTTGAAATGACAACTACTGCACGTGTTGTATTTGACACAGTTGGTTCATTTCTGAAAGAGCATAAGATCTCTTGGGAAAAGGTTTGCTCTGCTAGGATGTCGATCTGGATTTCAATGTTTGGAATCCTGAATGAGTCACCAAAAGTCATTGGAACTCATTGTATATTCATTGGCAAATAGTAGCAACAATGATGCTGCCACAAGAGTTACAAGAAGTAATGAATTTTTTAAAGGTGAGCACTTTAAACAGTCAACTGTTTTCGCAACTGTGCAACGAGTTGGGTGCACTGAATAATGCTCTGTTATTTCACACTGAAGTGAGATGGTTGTTGAGAGGAAACATTTTAAAACATGTTTTGGAGCTTCATGATGAACTCAAACCATTTTCTAATCAGAAAGCAAGACGGCAGTTTGAAGCACTGTTCAGCAATAAAAGTGAACAGCAGAAAATAGCTTCTTGGTTGACTTCTTTGCTATCTTGAATGAATTAAACTTATCATTGCAAGGATGAAAAGCAACTTGCCTCCATTTGTCTGAAAAGATCCGATTATTCCAAAGGAAACTTCAGCTTTGGCAAAAAAAAAAAAGGGTGAAAATAAAATTTACATGTTGCCTACATTATCTGCTTTCTTTGAGGAACAGGACATTGAATCAGACAAAAGGATGAAATTTCACTATACTTTCAAAAATCTACGTGACACCCCATTTGCACTTGCCAGAAGTCCATTCACAGTCAAAGTTGAAGATGTTCCTGAGACAGCACAAGAGGAGCTCATTGAACTTATTAACAGCGATGCAGCAAGAACGGATTTCTCTACAATGCCAGTTACAAAATTCTGGATCAAGTGTTTGCAGTCATCTCCTATTCTGTCTGAGACTGTGTTGTGCCTTCTTCTTCCATTTTCAACAACATATCTTTGTGAAACGGGGTTTTCCAGCCTGTTGGTTATCAAGTCTAAATACAGAAGTAGACTTGTGGAAGATGATCTTCACTATGCTCTTGCAAGACTGCCCCGAGAATTTCTGATCTGATGAGAAAGAAGCTATGTAGACCTTTGTACTGTCATTGGCTTTTTATGCATCCTGTCGCAAAATGTAGCAATGTATTTCACTGTTGTTATATGAAAACTGTTACCCATGCTTCAAGACATTTCATTTATTTGTAATTAGAAATAAATATTTCACAATATATAATTAGAAGGGATCAGTTATCAGGCATCAAAGAACAAAAAATCATATCATTGGCGGCACACCTCCATGATAGGATCGCTGAAGACAAATGGGTGCATAAGCAAATGTGGCGAAGAAAGCTGATGGTGCCCGGCTATCAAAAGAGACAGTGTCTAGGGGTCTTAAAGGCTTGAAGGTGAACAAGCGGCCATCTAGCTCAGAAGCAAAAAAGCCCACATGGAAGAAGCACAGCAGCCAGTGCGATCACGCGGTGCCAAAGGGAACAGGTATAAGGCATCATGCAAAAAAAAAAGATATATATATGTGTGTGTATGTATATATATGTATATATACCATATTGAAAGGAAGGGGGAAGAGCAGAGTGGAAACCCAAGGCTCAAGTGTCGACCACTGGAGATCCCCTCATAGAGGGGTTTAGGAGAGGAGATGGGTCAGTCAGGGTGCGAGGTAGTTCCGATGAAGAACACAGCTTTCCCCCAGATCCTGGATGCTTCCTCCCCACAACTACCATGATCCGAATACTACCTTGCAGGACTGGATAGGGCAGAGGTTGTACACTGGTGCATATGGGGGCTGGAAGCACAGGGAATCTAGGGTGGATGATACCTTCAGGACCAAGGGTGTGAGGGGTGATGCTGGGAGAGTGGAGGGTGAGTGGGTTGGAAAGGGGGAACTGATTACAAGGATCCACATGTGACCTCCTCCCTGGGAAATGGATGGCAGAGAAGGGGGGGAAGGGAGACTCCGGATAGGGCAAGATATGACAAAATAACAATGTATAAATTACCAAGGACACATGAGGGAGGGGGGAGTGGGGAGGGAGGGGGAAAAAGAGGACCTGATGCAAAGGGCTTAAGTGGAGAGCAAATGCTTTGAGAATGATGGGGGCGGGGAATGTACAGCTGTGCTTTATACAATTGATGTATGTATATGTATGGATTATGATAAGAGTTGTATGAGCCCCTAATAAAATGTAAAAAAAGAAAGAAATATTTCACAATATATAATTAGATATTGTTTAATGATTAATCATGATACTTTAATTATGTTCTATTTATAACAATGCAAATATATTCTGCATATCAGATATTTACATTATATTTAATAACTTGCAACATTACAGTAATGAAGTAGCAACAAAAATAATCATGGCCGGGGTCACTGCAACATGAGGAACTCTATTAAAGGGTCTTGGCATTAGCAAGGTTGAGAACCACTGACCTCAAGGCTTTAGAGAGGTGCGCTGGTGGCGTAGTGGTTGCTCATTGGGACATGATCTGCAAGGTCAGCCATTCTAAACCACCAGCCATTCCTCAGGAGAAAGACAGGGCTCTCACTGGGGCAGCTGGAGCTCCCCTGACCTATAGGATCACTATGAATTGGAAATGAAATGATGGTAGTGAGTGCGTGAAAGACTTGTGAAGGAGCACGGCCAAGTTTACTTGCAGATCCGGAATTCGAGCCATCATCTGTATAAAGTCACCCACGTGCTGGGACTTCAGTGCAGTGATCTTAGGCAGAGCTATATGAACCTCATCATGTATAAAGTGGGATCACACTGTACATATCTACCTGGTAGAATTCTGAAGGTGAAATTATATGAAAAGTGGCTAGCATAGCATGAGATAAAAATGAGTTTATTTTCATTTTTATCCTTGTAAATTATTTTGTCTTCATAGTTTGAAACATATTTGAAACATTCTAAGTCATATTTTTTGCTTAAAATTGGTGTTTCTTGAAAACCTTAATCCAATCTATTGAATGATATCTTTTCACACATTTTTGCTTCATTATTTTCCTAAAGAGCTTTTGGTCACTGCTCTCTGGCTCTTTTTGAAGCCACCCCTCTTACATTTTTAGTTCCTGTCTTCTCTCACAGCAGCTTGGTAACTGTACCCTGTGTGAGCTGATAAACCAGCTCCCGAGCAGATTTTTATTAAAATCGTAGGAAAACTGGTCTAGTGATTCTATTAGCCTATTTCCCATTTTCCTAAACTATTAGAATCTGCATTCCAATAAAGATTCTTCTATTCTGTATTATTCATATTAACTTAGACAGCTATGGTGTTAATTATTTCCATTCTTCATCCTCATAGTTGGAGCGTAGTGAAGATCTTCTTCCTAGTCTAATTCCCCTTTTTTATATGAGTATTCAGGAAATGTTGAAGAAATATTTCTCGATAGCAATAAACATAAGTTAACAGGAAGCTATAAGGGCACTAAGATAAACAAACGTGTCCAGCCTTTAAGAAACTCAAACTAAGTAATTTGTTCTTTCCTATTTCTTTAAAAGTTACTCCTATCTCTTTATCTTAAAAAGGGATAAAACTGATTTCTATACTCGTGGTATAATTCTCACCACTGGGAAAGAAGAAGAAGAAGAAGAAGAAGGAGGAGGAGGAGGAGGAGGAGGAGGAGGAGGAGGAGGAGGAGGAGGAGGAGGAGGAGGAGGAGGAGGAGGAGAAGAAGAAGAAGAAGAAGAAGAAGAAGAAGAAGAAGAAGAAGAAGAAGAAGAAGAAGAAGAAGAAGAAGAAGAAGAAGAAGAAAAGAAAGAAGTGGTACGTGGTATGGGTATAATTTGCCTAATATTTTGCCCTGGTGCCATATCGGTTATGAGTTGGGTTGCGAATTAAAAGCTAGCAGTTCGAAACCACTAGCTGCTCCTGGGAGGACAGGGCTTTATACTCTCTAAAGAGTTATAGCCTCAGAAACTGACAGGACAGTTCCATCCTGCCCTATAGGGCCCCTAGGGGTTGGCATTGGCTGGATGGTAGTGCATGTGTATTTGTGGAAGACTTCTTGTTCCAAGTTAGATCAGAATGGCTGCAAATGTGAGTTGACCATTTGCTTCATCTTTTTGCTACCATAATTGATACAGATGAGTCTGAAGTGAGTCCACAAGTTAAACAGTTAAAACAGAGAGATTAAAAACGAAAAACAGAGAAACAGGCTCACGAGATCTTCTAAGATAGTCATTGCACCCATCTGGAACTTTCCCCATTTTTTTACAGGAGCACTTGCAGTCAATGGCAGTGCAGTGGGCCAGAAGGAATGCTGGTCGGTCTTGTGCTGCGTAGGGCAGGTGGACACTGACACTCCAGGTCTGCCCTATGCTCAGGTAGTTAGTTCCCTTGACCTTTGAGTTAGGGCTTGGGGGGCCCTCGGTCAAAATGGACATGATTAGTCACCGACTTTTATTGCTGCACGGTCTTTCAGACCCATCGCTGTCGAATGGGTTCAGGCTGCTAACAACATGGCTGGACAGTGGTTTCCAAGCCTGCTGTCATGATGGAAGCAGGCGGCCACACCTTTCTCCTCGTGAGCCGGTGACAGCTGAGCACTTGACTAATGTGTTACCAGGACTCCCTCAAGGGATTTTATCCATCATACCTCAGCTATCCCCAAGCTTTTTCAAGTATGATAGTCCCTTTCAACACCACCATTTCCTGAACCCTCCTATGGTAGCAAACTGTACTTGTAGTGTTTATGGCTGGGGAAGGTGTACAGTGACAACATGTCACCATGAATGAATTCAATAACCATTTCATGTTAATGTACATTTTATTAATCACTCTAGAGGGAAAGAAGTTGCTTTCCCTGTAGGAGAGCAACATAGCGTTTATATTATCAATAAGTTTGGTGTGCATACAGATAAGGAAACGTTTTCTGGAAAAACTCTTTGGGCTCCCAGGAGGCTGCGCCTTGGGAACATCTGATCTAATCTGCAAATCTCATCTTTCACAAGATGAAGACAAATGAGGCTCATGGATTTTAAGTGTCTTTCCAAGGTCCCAAGGAGCTGGTGGCAGAGTGTAGGTCACTGACATCTTTTCCATTGTGACGCAGCTGTCTGAAACGTTTCTGAAATTGTTATCCATCCAGATCAGGGGATGAAACAGGAGAACTGAATTAGTTCAAAGGGAACTCTGATGTGCAGAACCATACACAGGAGGACACGATCTTATCTGCATGCTTCATAAAGGAAATTTTCAGATAGTTTGTAAACAGAATGCTGGCATGATCTCACCTGATTGACCATCAAATTATTTTTAGCACTGCAAGAAATCAGAGATCTAGGCGAGGTACTGTTTAAGCCACGGCGAAAACTTGGGAAATACTGAACTCGTGACCACAGATAGATTGCAGTGAAAGCAGCCAGAAAAAGAAAAGGAAAAAAGTCTGAGAGGTTATGAATTGTTTTGGCCATGAAGCTCAAAAGTCAGCAAGAATGGACAGGCAGCCTTACCTTCTGCCAAGTTCGGAGATGCAGTTCTGGCTGCTGAGCTGAGAAAATAAATGAGAAAAATCACCAGCCCACTAATACATTATAATATTGGCAGACATGGGAGCAGGAGAGTCAAAGATATTAAAAAGCCATCCAGTGCTAGGATGACTCGCTTCAGCTGGCTGCAGATAAAAAGAAGAATGGATTTTTCTCGGGTATTATTTAGTGTTTAGATATAGGAGAGGGTCTCAAGAGTAGCCAGGTCTTTAGTCCAGGAATTCTTTGGCTGACACATATGAGGTTAAAGATGCTGAGCTGAATGCTGTTCAAATCTACTCTCACCCGAAATGACCCATTTCTGCCAGTCCTGTATTGGGTTAGAAAGCTCCTGGGGTTCCAAAGATTAGCATTAGGCCTCTCTTGGTCTGGATGACCCTGGGGAGTCTGGGTTGATTTTGACCTCTGTGACATTTTGAACCATTTTGGGGTAGATCTTGGGTAGTTCAATCATATCTGTGCTGTTCACATAGTAAGAATGAAGGCTCATTTAGTTAGACTCAAAAGTACCTTAAGAAGATGAAGCCTGCTTATCTAGACACTACGATGTGTGTCTAATTTGCGATGAGTCCCTGGGTGGCACAAATCGCTAAGCACTTAGCTATTAACTGTAGGGTTGGCTGCTTGAATCCATCCAGAGGTGACTTGGAAGAAAGGCCTGGTGATTTTCATTCAAAGGGTTACTAGCTTGAAAACCATAAGAATTCAGTCCTATCCAGACACACACAGGGTCATTAGAAGTTGGAATCAACTTGATGGCAACTAGTTTGGATTGTCTTGGTTTTGATTTTCCATTAATGGAGTCCCCAGATGATGTAATGTTCCATGTACATGGTTGCTAACCCAAAAGTTGACAGTTCACGTGCAGCCAAAGGCACCAAGGAAGAAAGATGTGGTCATCTACTTTGAAAAACATCAGTTACTGAAAAAATTTCCAGTGACACTTTGCGGATCACCATGAGTCAGAGTCAATTCGATTGCTAGTGATAATTTTCCATCAACAGAGGCAGACAAACCTTGTCATCTTTGTTCCACCCAAATAATTTGGAATTATGAGTGTGGCAGTTACACAATCTTCTATCAACTTGTAAGGGGATGGAGTCTAGCCTATCAATCAGGTTGCAGCTTGATTACCTCGTTTGGAGGTGCGAACGAGATAAATAGCTCATTGGAGGCCAGACACACCTTTTCTGCTTTGTATGCCTGATGACAAGCCATATGGAGTTACACTGGTGGAGCCAGGTCCCTGGGACTGGAGGAGCCACGTCGAGACTCACGCAAGATGAGATGCTTCCACCACCACTGGATCCATAAGACTTTCCCCCCACTGGCCTGTGATCTCCCTACATTCAGCATCATTGCACAATTGTGTGAGTCTAAAGAGGAATTTATGGACTAATATCAACATATGGGGTAATATCAGACTTACAGACTTGATCTGGACTGGGCTGGGAGGTTTTCTTAATGTACAATTGCTCTTTGATATGAAGTTCTGTCTTACACACACATGACTGTCTATGAATTTGTTTCTCTAGTCAACCTAGACGAACAATGAGTTTCACAAGGAGTCTTCAGGAGGGTGTGCCTGAAAAGGCCCCAGTTCATCTCTACCACCAGAAAGTGTAACTCAAATAACCTGTGCCATCTTTGGGGGGCAGCACATCTAGGTCTCATAGAAGTAACGAGTAAATATACTTACTTGTGGACAGAGAGCTGCACAAATGGACCATACTGAAATCCATTTGCCTGCAGACCCCCTAACTGCTCCTTGCCAAGGCGCTCTGGACTTGCATGTAGGAGGAGCAGTGCTTGTCCTTTCTCAATCCATTAATACCCCAGTTAGTGCTGCCGAGTGGGCAGCAGGCCTGAAAGGACCCTGAAAAGTGGGTTGGTTAGCAGGAATGGTTTTTTGTTTTTCCCACTGCAGCCAGATCTGGTTGCCTTGGTAAAGTCTCATCTGTTTCCGGCTGGGGACGGCTTGCATTCACCCAAGCGTGGCCCATACTCAAAGCTTAGGAGACTGTTGAGCTGGTGCTGGCTCAACCACAAACCTAGCAAGAAAGGCAGTTTTCCCTCTCCCCATTTCACTCTAATTCCTGGAGGAGTACTCTTTGGAGAAATTAGAGGTTTCATTTTGGGGACAGAGTAGGTTGAGGAGGAGGAAGTAGAAGTGGAGAGTGGGGCAAAGCTCAGAGGGAAACTTGGTCGTGGTCTGAATGAAACACTACGATGTGAAGGGCGTGGCCTTTATGATAAAGAACAATATAACAGAGCTTATTGCTATTGAATTGATTCTGACTCATGGGGACCCCAGGTGACACAGCTCATAGGGTTTTCTTGGCTGTAAACTTTACAGAAGCAAGTCACCCGGCCTTTCTTACTTGGAGCCTCGGGGTGGGTTTGAACCCCCTCCTTTCTGCTTGGTAGGTGAGTGAAGGCTGTTTGTGCTATCCAGGAACCTTACATTTATGTCACGCTGTATAAAATCTCTTGTCCTCCTCCTTTAAGAAAACCACAGTGAAGATCTACATTCTTCTCTGTCCAATACTGCAACCAACAGTCGCCTATGGTAGGGAGCCCTGGCAGGTGCCTGGTCTGAACCTAGGTGTGCTGGGAATGGGACAGAAGGAGCTGTGGTGGTGCCATCAGGTAAGTATGATACTGCAGTTCATCCCCCGAGCTCCTCAGGAGAAAATGCACCTCCGTCCTCAGTGTTGACCTAATCAGAAACTACGTAGGGCTGCTCCAACTCAGAATCAACTTGCTGGCCGTGGGTTTGTTTTTTGGGTTTTGGCAAATGGTAGTGCTGTGCAGTCCAGTGGGTAAGCATTGAACTGTTACCTGCCAGATCGGGGGTTCAAACCCACTAGCTGCTCCTCAGGAGGAAGATGAGGCTGTCTGCTCTGATAGAGATGTACAGCCTCAGAAAGCCTATATAGAGTTATTAAGAATTAGAATGGACTCAATTGTGTTATTTGGTACCATACCCAGTAGATTTCTAATATTTAATATAAAAATATAAAATATTTTATATCAATATATTATAAAATATTTAGATATTTTATATTGAGTATATTACAAAATGATACAATTTTAAATATATTGAATAAACAAAAATGTTATTATAATTAATATTATCTATTTCTTTTTATTTTTAGAAAATGTGACTGCTAGAAAATTTTTGTTTTGTTTTGTTTTCTCTTTTCTTCTTTTACATTTTATTAGGGACTCATACAACTCTTACCACAATCCATACATATACATACATCAATTGTATAAAGCACATCCATACATTCCCTGCCCCAATCATTCTCAAGGCATTTGCTCTCCACTTAAGCCCCTTGCATCAGGTCCTCTTTTTTTTCCCCTCCTCCCTCCCCCTTCCCCCCTCCCTCATATGCCCTTGGTAATTTATACATCGTTGTTTTGTCATATCTTGCCCTATCCGGAGTCTCCCTTCTCCCCTTCTCTGCTGTCCCTCTCCCAGGGAAGAGGTCACATGTGGATCCTTGTAATCAGTTCTCCCTTTCCAACCCACTCACCCTCCACTCTCCCAGCATCGTCCCTCACACCCTTGGTCCTGAAGGTATCATCCACCCTGGATTCCCTGTACCTCCAACCCTCATATGCACCAGTGTACAGCCTCTGTCCTATCCAGCCCTGCAAGGTAGAATTTGGATCATGGTAGTTGGGGGGAGGAAGCATCCAGGATCCGGGGGAAAGCTGTGTTCTTCATCGATACTACCTCACACCCTAATTAACCCATCTCCTCTCCTATTAAATGCTATACATGGCTTGCATGCTTTTTCTACTGGAAAGCACTGAGCTACATCATTCTTCAAAATTTCCTGGTTTAGATTTGTGCTTATTTGGGATTTGTGTTTGTGGTTCCACAGGTATAATTGTGCAAGCAAGCACTACACCCCTGACTATAGATGACCCGATATAAAGGGATCAAACATCGAAGAGAAATTGCTGTTATTGTTGTTAGGTGCCATCAAGTCAGTTCCGACCCATAGTGACCTTATTGTGCACAACAGAACGAAGCATTGTCCGGCCCTGCTATAGCCTCACAATTATTTCTATGCTTGAGCCCATTGTTGTCTTCACAGTGTCAATCCATCGCCTTGAGGGCCTAGTTGTCCCTTAACTTTACCAAACTTGACATCCTTCTGCAGGGACTGCTCTTTCCTGACAACATATCCAAAATACATAAGACAAAGTCTTGCCATCCTTGCCTCTAAGGATCACTCTGGCTGTACTTCTTCCGAGACAGATTGGCTTGTCTTTTTAGTCATACATGGTACTTTCAGGATTCTGCTCCAGCACCACTATTTAAATGTATCAGTTCTTCAGTCTTTACTCAATGTCCCAATTTCAAATTCATAGGAGGCTATTGAAAATGCCATGGCTTGGGTCAGGTGCACTTTAGTCCTCAAAGCAACACCTTGCTTTTCAACACTCTAAAGAGTTCTCTTGCATCAGATGTACCCAGTACAACCCGTCTTTTTCTCTCTTGACTGCTGCTTCCATGAGCATTGATGATGGATACAAGCAAGATGAAATCATCGACAACTTCAATCTTTGCTCCATTTATCATGATGTTACCTATTGGTACAGTTGTGAGGATTTTAGTCTTCTTTATATTGAGTGCTAATCCACACCGAACACTACAATTCTTGATCTTCATCAGCAAGGGCTTCAAGTTTTCCTCGCTTTTAGCAAGCAAGGTTAACTCATCTGCATATTGCAGGCTGCTAATAAGCCTGCCTCTAATTCTGATGTTCTGATACCACATTCTTCTTCATATAAGCTAGCCTCTCTGATTATATGTCCAGCATGCAGGTTGAATAAGAATGGTGAGAGAGACAACTCAGACACGCACATTTTAAAAATGTAAACCATGCAGCATTCCCTTGTCCCATTTACCAAACTGCTTCTTGATCCATGTACAAGTTATGCATGTGTATGAAGGGTCTGGAGTTTCCATTCTTCTCAAAGTTACCTATAGTTCGTTATGATCCACACAGTCGACTGCCTTGGCATTGTCAATAAAACACAAGCAAACATCTTCCTGGTATTCTTTGCATTCAGCCAAGATCCATCTGACATCAGCAATGATACCCCTTGTTTCACGTCCTCTTCTGAATCTAGTCTGAATCTCTGGCAGTACCCTGTCAATGTCACATCCAACATACAGTTGCTGGATAATCTTCAACAACACTTTACTTGCATGCGATAGCAATGATGTTGTTCTATAATTTGAGTATTCTGTTGGGTCATCTTGCTTTGGAATGGACACAAATATGGATCTCTTCCAGTCAGTTGGCCAAGTAGCTGTCAGCCAAATTTCCTGGCATAGACAAGGGAGTGCCTCCAGTGCTTCATCAGCTTGTTGGAACATTTCAACTGGTATTCCATCAATGATGAGAGGGTCTTTTTTTTTGGTAATGGTTTCAGGGCTACTTGAAGTTCTTCCTTTAGCATCATTGGTTCTTGCTCATATGCTACCTCCAGGAATGGTGCAATATCGACTAGTTCTTTTTGGTACAGTGACTCTATGTATCCTTTCCATCTTCTTTTGATGCTGCCTGCACAATTCACTATTTTTCCCATAGAATCTTCCAATATGACAACTTGAGTCTTACTTTTTTTCTTGCGTTCTTTCTATTTGAGATATGCTGAGCAGGTTCTTCCCTTTTGTTTTTCTAACTCCAAGTCTGTATATTTTGTTGTAATATTTGGCTTTGTCTTCTGGACCTGCCCTTTGAAAATTTATATTCAGCTCTTTGACGTCATCATTTCCTCTATGGGCTTTAGCCAGTCCAAGATTAAGAGCAAGTTTCAGAGTGTCTTCTGACATCCACTTTGATCGTTTCCTTCTTCCCTGTCTTTAGAATGACCTTTGACTTTCTTCATCAATGATATTCTTGATGACCTCCCACGAGTCCTCGGGTCTTCTGTCATTAGGTTCCATGTACCAAATCTGCTCTTGAGATGTTGAAATTCAGGAGAGAGAGACTGAAGGTCATATTTTGGCTCTTGTGCACTTGTTTTAATTTTCTTCAACCTTAACCTGAACTTATATATGAACAATCAATGGTCTGACCCACATTCAGCCCTTAGCCTGGTTTTAACTGTCGATATTGAGTTTCTCTATTGTCTCTCCCCACAGATGTAGTCAATTTTAGTTTTATGTATTCCATCTTGAGGAGTCCTTTCTTGTCACACAAGAGGTATTTGCTATGAATAAGTTTTTGGTCTTACAAAATTTTATCATGCTATCTACAGCTTCAATTCTATAACCAAGGCCATGTTTTCCAACTACTGTTACTTTCTCTGTTTAAAAAGTTTGCATTCCTACCACCATTAATTATCGATGAATGTTGATTGCATGTTTGATCAATTTCTGACTGAAACCTTGGGTCGAACTCTTCAATTCCTTTATCACTAGCTTTTGTGGTTGGTAATTGAATTTGAGTAATGGTTGCATTGATTGGATTCCCGTGATGGTAGGGAGATAGAATACTAGTACAGACAGCATTGTACGTCATGATTGATTTTGCAATGTCCTTTCTGTCATGCCATTTCTCTTGATTGTACTATTCCCGGCATAGTAAATCACATGACTTTCTGATGCCAGATGGCCACTACCAGTCCATTTCAGCTCACAAATGCCTAGCATATTGACCTTCATGTGTTCTATTTCAATTCTGACCACTTCCAATTTTTCTAGATTCATACCTCGCACATGCCAAGTTCTGTTCATGACCAGCATTTTTCAGGTGTTTCTCCTTACCTTTAGTTGTGCCTCAGCAGCTACTGAAGTTCCTGAAGGCGCCTCTGCCACAGGCCTGACCCAACTCAAGTCAGCATCACAGCCGCATGCAAGCCACCACAATACCACAAACTGGCAGAAAGTGGTGGAAGAGAAATAGGGTCTGCCTCTGGATACATCAAAGGAGAACTAGGCTCTTTATTGAGAGAACAGTGGCTGTCAAGTCAATCCAAACTTTGCCAGGTCTTTTCCTGAGTGAATTCAAACCTCCAGTCTTTCCATTAGCAGTCAAGTTCAGTAACTATACCATCCAAGGACTCGCTTCTTAAACTGGCACCAGTGTTGACAGAAAGCTCTTATGGGGAAAGGACTGAAGACAAAGGGGATGCCCTGAAGAGGCCACCGTGCTCATCCCCCAGTGGGAATGACTGAGTGGCAAGGGAATTGAAGGAGAAAGGTGGAAGGAGGAGAAGTTATGGTGGGGAATGGCCAAAACGGAACGGAGAAGCACAATTGAGCAAGACTAGATGGTTCATGAAGCTTCTCATCGATTCCTTGAGTTTGAAGCAACACAAGAAATGACCAGGTCACAGAGCAGAAAGCGATTGCAAGCTAACGCAAAATACTGGTTTCCTAAATATCTGGTAGCCACTCATTCAAACCTCACTGCCATTGAGTCAATGCTGACTGCAAGTCACCCCCCTGTCGGTTTCCAAGACCGTAACTGTTTACAGGAGGAGAACGGCCAGTCTGTCTCCCTCGGAGCTGCTGGGGGTTCAAAGTGATCACAACTCAATGTGTAACCACAACCCTGCCAGCCTTGATCTATTTATTTGAGAAATGGCCATGCAGCTGCCCTAATTATTTTCCAAGACAAGACTGGGGAGCAGGGAGTGTTACATCTGTGATGAGGCAAAATGGCCCCTTGAGCCACCAAGAACTTCTGGTGGCTATTTCCTCTCGGTGGAAGGTCAGCTCCTGAGATCACCTCTGGCGCCATTCCCGAGGTGCTATTATTGTGAAGCATTGTGTATAACGTCATTCTCCAGAGTACACTAGGAACCTTCAGTTACCCAGAAATAGACCCTTCATTTCCTGTCTTGTGAAAAGAAACTGATTCCACCGAGTTAGTAGAAATAAGTAGAATCCTTTAGCAAGTTCAACCTATGCTCTAGGTCTGAACAAATGCAGTTCAATTTCTTTTGCCTTAACTCTGATGTCTATGGGACTGGGCAATAAAAATGAATGTTCTAGATAATGACCCGAGGCATTGCAAGGGCCTGAAGTGCCTCACCAATCAAAGTAAGATTAAATTATGTTCTGTAGTGACCGAAGCTGAACTGTGAGCTAATAACATATTTTGGAAGCACTTGCTCCAGGAGCTAGAGCTGAAACCATCACAGTGTTTAACCCCAAGTGAACTAAAAAATATAAATAACCACAAAGCACCGCTCTTAAAGTTTGCCAGTCCGTGCATGGCGCTTTTGTATATTGATCATGCATTTGTGTGCCAGGTATTCTTTGGAGTCAGGCTTGTGGGATACATTGATGTGTCTGGTCAGTCTTTTGGGGCAGAATTGTTCAGCTTTATCAGAGTGGAGGATCAGCTATATTGGTATTACTTGGAATTTGCTAAACATGTAACTTCCCAGCCCCCACTCAGCTCTACTGGATATAACTTTTCTTATTCAACACCTCCAGGAGATTCACCTGCACATTTAAGTTTGAGACACCCTGGCCTAATAATCCTTAGTCTCTTGGGAAGGGATGAACAAGGCCTATGGATACTGTAGCAACTCTTTCGTCAACACTAATTGTATGCTCTTAGCACTCAAATTCTGCTTGATTCATTTCATTTTAACCCTTACCGCAGTCTTATGGAGTCTTAAGGAGGCAGAAGGATAGGATAATGGTTCTCATTTTACAAACAAGGAAACTTAGAAACCTCCCCACAATTACAGGTAGGGTTGTCACTTCTTGGTCTTATTATCAAAGGACATTCATTGCTCAGTCTTCCTTTGAGGCTACTCAGCTTTTAAACCATCTACACGGTGGGCAGAAATAGAGCCTTGTGGTTATTACCCCAGTCAGCATTTTTCTTTACACCCTCTAGAAAGCCTGGAATTTTCTGCTTGAAATTTCCACATAACTCAGATGGAGAAATAACTACTGAAAGGCACCCAGTTAATTACAGAGCCCTCGCTGGGTTGTGGGCTTTCTGACAATTTGTCCCATGTGTTGTAATAAAAAAAATGCTGAAAAGCAATACCAAGGCCATCACCACATTGATCTGAAAATCCATCTTTCCTTAGCACCTTCTGTTAAATTTGGAGATTTACCCTTATATGGGTAAAGTAGCTTGCCTAAATGGGATTTATCTAAAAGCAGGCCTAAAAGGGAGAGAGTGACCTCTCCCTTGCCACCGTGACAGTCTCATGGCATACTCTGCTCTGATTCCTCTGTCTCCTCCTTTCTGTAGACCAGACTCCCTCAGCATCTTCTTCGCTTCCAGATGGGTGAGGATGGCCACTCCAGCCTGACTCCATGATCTTTCCGTTCATGTGTCAGCCACCATGTGAACCTGGTCTTTGCCTCTCTTATTTCCAATTATCTAGAAAGGGAACTCCAGGCTATAAATTGGTTCGTCAGTCCAATCAGCCAAAGTTGTTACTGAAAGAGTATCACACTAAGAACATGCCCTTCAATAGGGAGTCAGTAGGGTGGGTGGGAGTAGCAATTCCAAATAAGGAATTGTGAGGTAAGGAGGAATATCTAATTATGGGCACTACAATTTTTTAATATCAAAATGATATGTACTTTTTTTGTAGCTGCACCCTGGTCTGACCATCACAAAGCAAAAGACCCAAGAACTAGAAAGGTGAGGCTCACCGAGTCATTTATCCCTCTGCCCGTCAGTTAACCCCACATGTGTTTATCAGCCAAGTTGGCACAATAAACCAACTATCTACAATATAGTTGTATACAATATACAATGTTGTCATGAACAACCTTGTCATAAACCTTTGTGTCCAGTCTTATTTTCTTAGGCTACATTATTCTCTTTCCTGATTTTAATTTTTGTCGATGAGAATATACTTAGTTGAACAAGCACCGGTTCAACAGTTTCTCCATGTACAGTTTAGGGTCAATGATGACATCCTTCAAGTTGCAGGACCATCCACAGCCTCCTTCCCTGAACTGTTCCTCTTCATGACCACACACGCATTGTCCTTTCAGGCTCCACTCTAATCTTCTCAGTTGCTTCTGTCAATCTGATACCCCAAAGATAGTGCTTCATGCTCAGGACAGATGTACTTTACTAGTTAAGTTAAACTGTTCCTTTGATTGTAAGAAGACTTTAAGGGTGATATTTGGTTTAAGGTTTAAAGATGTCCGCAGCTATTAGAAGTAGATGGTACCTGACCACCACCCAAAACAGCTCCGACTCTGATAGGGACCACAACAGAAGTCCAAGAGAAGATGGAGTGAGTGAGAGAGAGGTAGAACACACAGACCAACCTTTTTGGTGTGTTCGTGACGGACGGAACACTCCAACATGGCCCTTAGATACTTTCTCACTTAGAAACAAAGGCACTCCTGGAGGTCACCTTTCAACTACACAAAACTCAGGTCTGTGACGTGAACAATAACTCCTGGGGGGAACCGTTTCCTTCAAACAGTCAACTCTACAAGACCAAAAGGACGAAATTTCCCCAAAAGCAAAGTTAAAAGACAAGAAGTGGCTGGAAAACTAGGTGAATGGAAACAAGAAACTCAAGGTGGAAACGGGGAGTCTGTTGGTGCCTAGGAATTGCAACCAATTACCCAGAACCAGCTGTGTATGAATTGCTTTACACATGCTCCTGCAAACCACAGTAAAACATTTCAACATAACCATGATCTCAGAATAATACTTTGGGGGTTCATCTAGTCTGTATGGCTCCAGAAATTCTGGATTCCATGAGAATGTAAAGTTCTCTTTTCCAACAATGTAGCATGCCCCTTGTCATCAAGATTTTTCTAGAGAATCTCTAATCAGAATGCTCAGTGATGTGTGTGACGGCAATTAGCATACATTCCACTTCGACCTTTTGTTCCCAGCTGTTGCTCCCATGTTTGTAGCTTGGATGTCACTGGAAAAGTGTAACAACCTAGGAGGCAGATTGGGGTACATTCTTCAAAATGTAATTGCTAGGTTAAGAAGTATGTACAAATTTAGGGCTTTAGAAATACCTACTCAAATTACTTTCTGGAAAAATCTATGCCAGTGCCGGCTATGTCTTGCCATAAATTAAAGTGCCTGCTTTCCCACTCCCGCATCAGCACTGGGCATTCTTCTTTTCCATCTTTGCCAAATGTGACAGGCAAACACTGGGCTCATTATTCTTTGAATTCGTGTTCTTCCTGAGGTGTATCACGTTTTCATCTGTCCACTGGACTTCTTTGCAACGTATTTATTTGTAAAACGCAATTGCACTTTACACAGGAAACAAAAAAAAAGTTTTTCTGCACCTGTCATTAGTGATCTGCTTGAGTCTTGCCCAGGTTGCAGCTTGTAATTTCCTTGAAAGAAAACTTATCCTCACGTACTAATAAGCCATCATCATCATGTCTTCCTCAGTGTAACATTACTTGAATCTGAAAATGATATTTAAAAATAAGCCTTTTAAACGATGATGGCCACATATGTACAAATGTGTTTGAGATGATGGATGGATGGATTGTGATAAGAGTTGTATGAGCCCCCAATAAAATTATTTTTTAATTATCATTTAAAAGATAAAAAAAATAATAAACCTTCAGTCTGTTGATGCCCCTGCTCCATTAGTTCTTTATAAAGATATTCCATTGTTGTTGGGTGACCTTGAACCAGTTCCAGCCCATAGTGTCCCCGTGTACAACAGAACAGAATTCCTTCTATCCCTGGGCCTTCCCCACAGTTGTTCTTATGCTCAAGTCCATCGTTGCAGCCACTTCTGTCAATCTGTCTTGTTTAAGGTCTTCCTCTTTTTCAACGCTCTTCTACTTTGCCAAGCGTGATGTCCTTCTCCCGGGACTAGCCCCTCCTGATAACATGTCCAACGTAGGTGAGGCAACTTCTCTCCATCCTTGCTTCTAAGGAACATAGTGGCTGTACTTTTTTCAATTCAGATTAATTTGTTCTTTTGGCAGTCCAGGGCACTTTCTATATTCCTTTTCAACACCATAATTCAAATGCATTCATTCTTCTTCAGTCTTCCTTATTCAATGTCCAACTTTCACATGTCAGGTGCACCTTAGTCCTCAAAGTCCTTGTTTTGCAACACTTTAAAGAGGCCTGTTCTGTAGACTTCCTGACACAATGTGTCACTTGATCCCTTGATTACTGCTTCTGTGAACATTGGTTGTGGGTCCAAGCAGGATGAAATCCTTGGCAACTTCAAGATATTCCAGAAGAGGCCAATTGATCTTACAAGTAGGATAGAACACCTGAGACCAGAAAGCCAAGGTGGGGTGGGAGTAACTGGAGTGAAGAGAGAATGTGAGACTTATGGGGTCCCTCTGCTCACATGGGAGTTTAAACAAATGAACAAAGCAAGGTCAAACCAATGCCCTGGGGTTGATTCTGACTCATCCTGACCCCGTGTATGACAGACTAGAATGTGTCATCCCACATTACTAATCCTGAGGACAGGCAGCCTGTACCAGCCAGATTCTCTCTCTGAAATTAGAAATCGTATTTCAAGGCAGGCAGCCTGTCTCTAGAACTGCAACATAGAATCTCAGAACCAGAAAGCATCCAATGCCATCAAAGTGACTTCGATTTGTAGTGACCCTACAGGTCAGAGTAGAACTGCCCGCTAGGGGAAATCTTTATGGGAATGGAAAACATCATCATCCACCCATGAATCAACTGGTGTGTTGGAATTATTGACCTTATAATTAGCATGCCAACACATAACTAGGGCTCCTTCTGAAGAACAGTAGGCTATCCTTATGCAGCCATGTGGATGAACAGACTGTTAAACACGGTCTACAACAGTGGTTCTCAACCTTCCAAATGCTGTGGCCTTTTCATACAGTTCCTCATGTGGTGGCGACCCCTCAACCACAAATTAATTTTCATTGCTAATGCAAACTGTAATTTTGCTACTGTTATGAATCAGGCAACCCTCATGAAAGGGTCGTTTGACCCTCCAGAGGGGTCATGACCCACAGGTTGAGAACCATGGTCTACAAGGAGAACAATCAGACAGATGTAAACACAAGCAAATAACAATAAGCAACTCACTGCCCCCGAGTCAATTCTGACTCATAATAACCCTGTAGGAAAGAGAGGGACTGCCCCTTTGGCTTTATGGGGGTGTAAATATTTATGGGAGCAGAAAATCTCGTCTTGTACCCTGGGAGTTGCTGGTGGGTTCTAACAGCTGACCTTGTGGTTAACAGACTAACATGTAGCCCACTATGCCACCAGCTCCTAAAGCAGATACAGGTTCCCTTTTTGCTTGAAGTACTTTGATTTGCTTCCTAAAATACCTATCTCAAAAACAAGATAATGTAATATTAAATAATTGCCCACACATTATAAAAGTTGAATATTGGTAGGGCAATATGAGGGTTAATGAATTTCCTATTTTAAACTGCAAATTTTGGGGGAAAGATTAAGGCTATCCAATATTTTTAATTTCATGTAAATGACTTTAATCAGATTACAAAACTCAGGGAATGGAAGTTTCATTTGTAGGGAAAAAAGGATAGGGAGTGGGTCAGGAGGGTGATGGAGCATAGGGAAGACTGGAAGAAAAGTTACAGTCAGGATCTTAGAGACCAACAAGGCCGCGTAAAGGCTGAATATGGTAACTTCTCGGTAGAATTTACATAGGTCCTCCTTGTGGTAAAACCAAGCCAAAATTAAACTCCACTACAAGTAAGTCTATTCTAGTTCACAAGGACTGTATTGATATGGGGTAGTTGAGGCTGTCAATCTATATAGGAGCAGACAGCCTCATCTTTTTCCTGCAGAGAAGCTGGTGGATTTGAACCACTAAGCTTGATGCTAGTAGTCTTTTTATTTGGCAGCTCCGGCAGGGCTCTTCCTTGGCCATTCAGGTTTTCTAGTTCCCAGTGGTAGGAGTCTCTGGCTGGTGCTTGCCAACAACCACTGAGAGGTGCCTCAAAACAAGACCTGGTTATCTACTTCCAAAAGACCGACGAAAACGCTGTGGAGCACAGAGCGAAAAACAGAATTTCCGTAAATCAGAATAGACTTCTGACAAATGATTTGGCTTCTATCTGGGATGTAGTATGAGGGTCATAGGCATTAAGGATTTGTCAGATTCCCTCTTGCGACTACAGACAGTACCTCTTTAGAGTGCATGAATCCGGGTTGGAAACATACATGAGTTATTGAAGTTAATCAATATGTTCAATATAGTTGATCTTTTGAAAGAGGAGGTTTTCTGTTTCTGTAAATATTTACAGTCTTGGAACTCCTAAAAGGCAGTTCTACTCTGCCTTATGGTTTCAATATGCCTTAGGATACACTTCATGGCAGTGGGGTTATTTTTTGTATTGTTTATTCAACTAGTCACTCATTACACAATTAATTATGTATCGTGGTTGCTCATCAGAGAAGGATGAGGGAAATTCTTCCTCGACAGAAATTTGGCAACAGTGCTCTATCTCTTAGGGTTCTGTCTATGCCTCTTTTGGGGATCTTGACTCATCGCTCCCTCTTGTTTATGTTTCAAGGGCTTATTGTTGTTGTTAGGTACTGTAAAGTTGGTTCCAACTCATAATGACCCTTAGTACAACAGAGCAAAACACTGCCCGGTCCTGCGCCAGTCTCACAATTGTTCTGATGTTTAAATTCATTGCTGCAACCACAGTGTCCATCCATTTTGTCAAATGTCTTCCTCTTTTTCACTGTCCATCATCCTTCCTGAGGATGGCGTTCTTCTCTAGGAATCGGTCTCTCCTGGTAATATGTTGAAAGTACGTGAGACCAAGTCTCATCATCCTTGCTTCTAAGGAGTGTTCTGGCTGCACCTCTTCCAAGACAGATTCATTTGCTCATTTGACAGTCCATGGTGCTTTCAATATTCTTCTCCAGCACCAGAATGCAAATGCATCAATTCTTCTTGGGTCTTCTTTATTAATGTTCAACTTTCACATGCCTATCAGGCCAGTGAAAATACCATGGCTTGGGTCAGGGACTTCTTAGTCTTCTGAGAAAGATCCTTGCTTTTAACACTTCACAGAGGTCTTGTGAAGATTTACCGAATAACAACCCACTTTTTGATCTCTTGGTTGTTGCTTCCATGAGCATTGATTGTGGGTCCAAGCAAGATAAAACCCTTGACAACTACAACTTTTTCTCCATTTGTCATGATGTTGTCTATTGGTCCAGTTATGAGAATTTTAGCCTTCTTCAAGTTGAAATTCATACTGAAAGCTGAAGTTCTTGATCATCAGCAAATGCTTCAAGTCCTTCTCACTTTCAGCAAGCAAGGTCATGTCATCTGCTTGTCTAAAGTTGTTTATAAAACTTCCGCCAATCCTGATGCCTCATTTTTCGTCATACAATCCAGCTTCTCTGATTATTTACTCAGCACATAGATTGAATAAGTATGGTGAGAGGCTGTAACCCTGGAACACACCTTTTTTATTTTAAATCACTCAGAGTTCCCTTGCTCTGTTAGCACACCTGCCTCTTGATCCATGTATCGGTTGTATGAGAGCACAATTGAGTGTTCTTTAATTTTCTTTTTCAAGGCTATCCATAATTTGTTATGGTTCACATAGCCAAATGCCTTTGCACAGTCAATAAAACACAAGTAAACATATTTCTAGTCTTCTCTACTTTCAGCCAAAATCCATCTGCCATCAGCAATATTATCCCCCCTGCCATGTCTTCTTCTGCATTTTTGGCGCTTCCTGTCAATGTACTGCTGTTACCATTGATGGATGATAATCAGTAAAAATTTACTTGCATGTGAGATCAATGTTATCATTCTACAATTTGAGCATTCTGTTGGGTCACCTTTCTTTGGAATGGGTTCAAATATGGATCTTTTCCAGTTAGTCCGCCAAGTAAGTGGCTCCCAAATTTCTTGGCATTGACCAATGAGAGCCTCCAGTGCTTCATCAGCTTGTTAAATTATTTTCATTGGTATCCCATCAATTCCTGGAGCCTTGCTTTGGATAATGCTTTCAATGCAGCTTAGACTTCTTCTTTCGACACCATTGGTTTTTTATCATACTCTTCCTCTTAAAATGTTTGGATGTTAATCAGTTCTTTCTGGTACAGTGACCCTGTACATTCTTTCCATCTTCTTTGGATACTTCCTACAGTGTTCAATTTTTTTGCCCATAGAACCTTTCAGTATTGCAGCTCAAGATGAAATTTTCTTGAGTTATTTAAGTTTAAGATATGCTGATCCTATTTTTCCTTTTGGGGTGTCTAACTCCAGGTGATTGTACATTTCATTATAATGTCTTACTTTGCCTACTTGAGTTTCCCTTGAAATTTTCTACTCAGCTATTTGACTTATCATTTCTTCTATTTGTCATAGCTAGTCTACAATTAAGAGTAAATTTCAGAGTCTCTTCAGGCAACCACTTTGATATTTTCTCCTGTTTTTGTTTATATTTTGTTTTCTGCATGTTTGGTGTTTTTGATGTTATCCCACAGCTCATTAGGTTGTCTGTCATTAGTGTTCAATGTAGCAAAACTGCTCTTGGGATGTTCTCAAAATTCAAGGTCATACTGTGGATTTGTTTTAATTGTCTTGAGCTTTAGCTGGAGATGAACTTACATAGGGGCAATAGATGGTCTATCCCACATTTAGCCTCATGTGGTTTCTGCTGCCATTGAGCTACTACTCTACTACCTCTTGTCACAGATGTAATCAGTTTGATTTCTATGTATTGTATTTGGAGAAGTCCAAAGTCCATATGTGCAGGAATCATTTGTGTTGTTGAAAAGTAATTTGCTTTGAACAAATCGTTGGTCTTGCAAAATTATATCATGCAAGTTTCAGCTAAATTTCTAACACCAAAGCCATATATCCCAAGTACTTTTTCTTCCCCTCTGTCTCCAACTTTTACATTCTAATTGCCAATAATTATAAATACATATTGATTGCATGTTTGATCATTTCCATGCTGAAGACATTAGTACAATTCTCTAATTTCATTATCACTAGCTTAAGTGGTTGGTGCATGCATTTGAATAATAGTTGGAGTGACTGGATTTCCTCGTATCTAGCTAGGTTTTATCCTATCACAGACAGCACTGTACTTCATGGTAGATCTTGAAATGTCCCTTTTGACAGTGAACTCCATGCCATTCCTCTTGACTTTGTCATTCCCAGCATAGTAAATCATATGACTACCGGATTAAAAATGGCAATGCCAGTCGATGTAGGATAACCATTGTGGTAGTTACATAATTTCGTGTCAACTTGAAGGTATAAGAGTGAAGTTTAGCCTGACAATCAGGTCTGATGATGCCTCCTTGTGGGCGTGAACTTCTCATAAGGAGGATCCTGGGAACTTCCTCTCTTTCCCTGCTTTCACCTTCCTGTTGACAAGTCATGTCGATCCATGAAGAGATCTGCAAGAGCCCTGGAGATGCTCCCACTGCCATTGGATCCACAAGACTTTGCACCCACTGGCCTGTGATCTTCCTGCATTTTTCATAATTTCATATGGCTGCATGAGTCTGAAGAGGAACTTAAGGACTAGTATCTGACTTATGGGCTAATATCAGACTTTTAGATTTGATCTGGACTGAACTGGGATGGTTTTTTAATACACAATTCTCTTTAATATAAAGCTCTTTCTTATACAAAGATGAGTGTCAATGAATTTGTTTCTCTAGCCAACCCAGCCTACCACATCCATCTTTATGAGTTCTATTTCATTATTGACAGCTTCCAATTTTCCTTGTATGTTAGTCTGGGAAAACTAGGGAAACAAATCAACAAAAACTCATATGTATAAGAGAGAGTTTTATATAAAGGGTAAGTATATATTAAGAAAGCATCCCAACCCAGTAATGCCCAAATCCACAAGTCCAACATTAGCCCATATATCTGACACCAATCCACAAAGTCATCCTCCATCTCACAAAACACACACTATGACACCAACTGCAGGAGGAAAGCCAAATCAGTGAGCATGTAAGCATCTCAGCACTGGCAGGGGTCTCCAAATGGCTGCTCCAGCACCCAGGGCTGCATCAGGGTAGGTCCATGGGGCTTCTCTTCAGGTATGTCTAGCAGGAAGTGAGCCCTGCCAGCTGAAGCAGGGAACTGGCTAAGGCAGCTGCACCCTGATCCAACCATCAGAAAGCAAGAGACCCGAGAACTCGAAAGGCAAGGCTCACTGAGCCGTTTATCTCCCTGCCCTTCCATTAATCCCATATATGTTTATCATCTAGGTTGGCACAATAAACCTTAACTATCTCACCTTGATCCATATTTCATACATTCCATGTTCCAATTATTAATAGATAGTTGTAACTATTTTTTCTCCTTTTGAGTCATGCACCGTGCGCAAATGAAGGCCTCCAAGACTTATTCCCCCAAGCTTTACTCCATGCATCTCAGTCTGGTCCACTCTACTTTGCAAAGGGAGCACTTCCTCAGTCCTATTTTGCGGGTCATCAACTTGAGGGATCAGCCTCCTGCACCTCTCCGGCAAAGTTCTGCTGTTTTTCATGAGGGTTTCAGTATGTGACCATGTTACACTGCTAGTCACAGATTTTTATTGTCTGATTCCTCAGACGTGGATAGCCTCTTCCTTCTTCATCATCTGCACTTTGTCTGAAGCTCTGCTGAAACAGCCACTTTGGGTGGCCTTGCATCGTAGACACACACACGCCACTGCAGTGTGCCAGCTGACAGTCACATGCTTATTGACTCCTCACCAGTCAGCTCAGTGTTAGTTATGAGCACAATTACTAGACTCTTCCATGGACGCAGCAACTTCTTAAAAGCCCACTTACTGGTTCTTGAAAGTTCTCTCTTGCTTCCTCAATATTTGGCAAAAAGTTAGCACATTCTTGGTTCTCTTTGATGGTACTATAGCCCATTTCTCGACTTACTGTCTCTTTTGTAGGCTACCTGTGAAAGGAGATTCTTTATTATATCTCAGGAACTCTTACTGTTGAAGAAGGAGCTATCTGACTTCCTGGCTAGCAGTAGGTCCCTATCCCTCCATTCTCTAATCCTTGAAAGTCCTCCAAGGGCCTCTGTCAAGTGTTTCGTGTTGAGATCTTATTTCAAGGAAGCCCCAATCACCTGGAAGAGGATGAAGCTAGGACACTTTCATGGTGTTGTACTGAACTCTTGCCTTTAACCCTTTATTGCCGCATAAAGATTAATTGGATCGTTTATAAGAAATTTCTCTCCTTTGCCTGGTAGGTGACTTTGAAATTCACTCTTGGTTTCTTAGTGCTGCCGAAATACAAATGTCAGTGTGACGGACTTCAATGAACAGACATTTATTTTCTCATAGTTCAGGAGGCAAAGTCCAAAGTGGAATCCCTTCCTTCCTTGTCTGTCCTCCCAGGTGGTTTTTTTCCTTGGTGATCCTTACATCTGTCTCCTAGGATGTGCTCACACCCGTCTCCAATCTGCTCCTTTTTCACCCCAGAAATTATTAGGTGTAGGACCCATCTGACATTTTGGTGGCCACACTAACTTAACATTAAATTGGATTATGGAAACTTGTATTACTTTACATTATATCCACAGATAAAGGGTTAGGATTCCTACACCTTTTGAGGGAAGTGACAATAAAATTCACAACACGTAAACGGCCATCAGAGAGTTAAAATTGTGGGCTTTGTTTAGATTATTTGGCAAAACAAAAATACTATATGATAAACAGAACAGCAAGGGGAACAGAGCAATGAACTCCCCAGGGAGTACCAAAAATAGACTTTGGAGCCAGGACTTGGTGCCCCATCAGACTCAACCATAAAACACTCCTAAAAGCCAACAAACAGTCCTTGAACTAACTACAAGCTTTTCTTTCTTGTTGTGTTTTGTTTTCTTTTTTGACATTGGCTTATGGTTGTTCTTTTATTGTATTTTGTTGCTTGATTTTGCCCTGTCTTGTTTTTGTGCATGTTATTATCTCCACAGTTCTGTCTAATAAGATAGGCTTGATGAACAATCTGGAGGAGAAAACAACGGGACCGACAGTTCTGGGGTGAGGAGACACGGGAGAGGGAGGAGATAGGGAGAAAAGAAGTGGTGTTAACAAACCCAGGGACAAGGGAACAACAAGTGATCCAAATCGGTGGCGAGGAGGGTGTAGGAGGCCTGGTAGAGTATAATCAAGGGTAATGTAACCAAGAGGAATTACTGAAACCCTAATGAAAGCTGTATATGATAGTGGGACAAGAGGAAAGTCAAAGGAAATAGAGGAAAGAGCTAGGAGACAAAGGGCATTTATAGAGGTCTAAATAAAGCCATGTACATATGTAAATATATTTATATATGAGGATGGCTCAATATATCTATGTGCATATATGCATACGCTTAGTATTAAGGTAGACTTAGTATTAAGGTAGCATATTCGGCCTCCACTCAAGTACTCCCTCAATGCAAGAATACTTTTTTCTATTAACCTGGCATTGCATGATGCTCACCTTCCCGACACAATCACTGAAGACAAAGTGGGTGCATAAGCAAATGTGGTGAAGAAAGCTGATGGTGCCCACCTATCAAAAGATATAGTGTCTGGGGTCTTAAAGGCTTGAAGGTAAACAAGCAGCCATCTAAACCAGAAGCAACAAAGTCCACATGGAAGAAGCACACCAGCCTGTGTGAGCACTAGGTGGTGAAGAGATCAGTTATCAGGCATCAAAGAACAGAATATCATATCATTGTGTGCTCACCTCACCTCCCTGATATGATCGCTGAAGGCAAAGTGGGTGCATAAGCAAATGTGGTGAAGAAAGCTGATGGTGCCCAGCTATCAAAAGAGATACCATCTGAGGTCTTAAAGGCTTGAAGGTAAACAGGTGGCCATCTAGCTCACAAGCAACAAAGCCCACATGGAAGAAGCACACTAGTCTGTGCAATCACGAGGTGTTGAAGGGATCTGGAATAATGAGAACAAAAAATCATATTATTGTGAATGAGAGGGAGTGCAGAGTGGAGACCCAAAGTCCATCGGTAGGCAGTTGGACATCCCCTTACGGAGGGTCATAGGAAGGAGATGAGCCAGTCAGGATGCAGTACAGCAATGATGAAACATACAACTTTCCTCTAGTTCCTAAATGCTTCCTCCACCACCACTATCATGACCCCAACTCCACCTTAAAAATCTGGCTAGACCAGAGGAGGTACACTGGTACAGATAGGAACTGGAAATCCAGGGAATCCAGGGTGGATGATCCCTTCAGGACCAGTGGTGAGAATGGCGATACTGGGAGGGTGGGGTGGAAAGGGGGAACTGATTACTAGGATCTACATATAACCTCCTCCCTCGGGGACAGAAAACAGGAAAGTGGGCGAAGGGAGACATCAGACAGTGTAATATATGACAAAATAATTTATAAATTATCAAGGGTTTATGAGAGAGCGGGGAGTGGGGAGGGAGGGGGAAAGTGAAGAGCTGATACCAGGGACTTAGGTGGAGAGTAAATGCTTTGAGAATGATGAGGGCAATGAATGTATAAATGTGCTTTACACAATTTATGTATGTATGGATTGTGATAAGAGTTGTATGAGCCCCTAATAAAATGATTTAAAATATATTATATGATGATCTTTTTGATACATTTAGGAGATATCTGAGAACTGCTTCTAGAAATCTACTCCTGGATCCCTGGTTGAGTTCATATTAAAATGACAGCAAAAGCACTTATTTGATCTCTTAGAATCAAAGGTGTTGAGGCTTCATTTGGAGTTTCTGCCTGTGGTATCCTGATGCTGTTCTTCAGCTGAGGACTATAAAGTTATTTGAGAATAAAGCTCTAAAACTATCTTTCTCTATATCTTCTTATGGTGGGCTATATGGTATGAATTTTCATGTGTGTATATGCGATTTACATCCTTATGTAGGCTTTCAAGGTGGTTTGCAAGTGTGACCTCTCCACTCTCATGACATATGTGCATTATTTCCCTCACTATGGCTGGGCAAACAGAAGCATAAAGAGATGCCATGAGGTGCCTGTGATGATCGAGTACCAGAAGCAGGCAGAGCTAATGGACTGATTATCCCTCTCTGTACTCCTTGCCAGCCAGTCTCCCTCACACACTATCTTCCATTACTGCTGCTGCTAGTCCCACATCCTTGGTAAAAGGGGGAATGCAAATGAAGGAAATGGAACTTTTTTCAGTTGAGCATTTTATCATTGAACCCAAAACTATTGGGCTAGTGGCACTGTGATTTAATATAATCATGATCAAATTAATTCTAATAAAAATGTATATGTGTGGTGGAAACTAATGTGTATTGGGAGTACTGGGTAACAGTAGACATAAGCAAAATACACGTTTATGTCATCCAAATGAATGGCAATAACTGTTGTTTCTTTCTGTCCATTCAGGGATTAAATTGGGTTCAAGCAGCCTGGAACAAGGGGATGACGTGTCCTTTCCATCATCGGCCTGCCAGGTGAAGATAACGATCTATAACTGGTCGCCCTGAGAGCTCCTGTAGCCCTCGCATAGACTGATTGATATTAGAGTTGGCAACGGCATTTAAAATGAAGCAGAATGATGCAGAGCTAAGGGCATGAGCTTTGGAGACAAATGGTCGGGGGTTTGAATTCTACAACTTAATAATGCTGTGATTGGGAATTCCCTAAGGAAATCTTACAGGGGATGATTACACAGCCTTTAGTAGGTAGGTGATAATAATAACGATAACAGGAATTGCAGTAATTATTAAATCTGCATATACTACACACCAGTCACTGTGCCTAACACCACAATATCTTATCTCTTTCAATATTTACACCATGCATTGAACTGTGGCCCCTGTAAAGAATGTCATATGTACTATAGAGTTTCAGAAGAAAGAGCAAATCAATCTTGGAAGAAACTCAACCAGAATGCCCCTTGCACATGCGGGTGCTAAGACTTCAGCCTGCTCACTTTGAACACACCATCAGGAAAGGCCAATTGCCAAAAAAAGACGTTATGTTTAACAGAAGGTTTGATCGACAAGAGAAATTTTCAATGAGATGCACTGACATAATAGGTGCACAATCAATTGTGCAGAAGATGGCATAGGTTTGGACAATGTGTCCTCTTATTATATGTAAAGGTACCCTGAGCTGGAGCTTACTTGATGGCAACAAATGGCAATAGGTATGAAGTGTTGATTTAATCTTGTCAGTTGCTTTCTTCCTTGATGGAGGAAGGACATTGGGCATCGTGCTAGGTGTGGAAAACAAGATATCAGGTAGATTGTGGTCCTTCCTCACAGGGATTTCTTGCTTTCTTGAGTTGGTAGAGATGGAAGGTAGGTTAAGAGGACAAAGGAATACAGCAAGAGAAGGGTTATCAAGGGGATTATGGGGGCAAGCAGAAAAGAGAATATAAAACAGGCACGGAATCTAATTAAAACCAAACCAAAACTGTGATAGGTAGGTTTATTGTGCCAACCTGGCCAATAGGAACATTAACAAGGGATTAACAAGGTCACAGTTTGATTGGAGGGCAAAGAGATACATGGCTCAGCAAGCCCCACCTGTCTCTCCCTTGCTGTCTGGTGGTTAGACGAGTGTGCGGCTGCCTTGGCTAGTTCTCTGCCTTAACTTGAGAGCTACACTACACCCAGTCCCTGGATCATGCAGTAGAGCTTGCGCTTCCTTCGAGACCTGCTCCGCCACACTGCTGGTGTAGACATTGCTTGAGCTTGGGACTGTTAGATCCTGTCACATGGCTAACTGGTAGTGACCTGCCCCGCTGTTTGCTGCCTGGGGCCAGACTGCCTGCATTGCTCTGTGGAAGACTCAGCTATCTGCTCCCTTGACCTTGCACCCAGCAACCCTCATGAGTTGAAGGACTTCCAGTATATTAACTGTTCCACAGAAGTGAGTCAAGTTGAGCCCTCTGTACTGCTGTGTGGACTAATTAGCTGTTATACCCCTTGTGCTATATAAATCCATATATGTGTCCATAAGTGCCCTGTTTTTCCCCTAGGGAACCCTAACACAAAACAAAACAAATTTCACTCTATAGAGTCCACTCCAACTCATAGTGACCTTATAGGACAGGCTAGAACTACTCGTGTGTTTCTGAGACTATAACTCTGTAGTGGAGTAGAAAGCCTCATCTTTATCCCACAGAGTAGCTGGTAGCTTCAAACTGCTGACCTTGAGGCTAGCAGCCCAAGGCATCACCACGACATTACCAGGGCTCCTGGCTAGGAATCCTCCAGGTATATGGCACAGAGGTTTCTGAGTTCAAGTCCAGGACTAGCCCCCATCCTTGTGGCCCGGTTAGACAACATCACTAATACAAGGCTCAGGGAAAGCTTATCCCAAGGAAATTATTACTTTTTAAAATGTTTTATTATAAAAGCTTTCAAATTCATAAAAAATAGAAATAATGGCTCCTATATCCCCATCCCTCAGATTTGACAATTCGTGACATTTTGCCATATAAATCTCCTCTTCTGAAAACAACACCGTTAATGAGGCAATTCTGTGTGGGGGGAGGGGGCCAGGGAGGATTAGACCATTCCCGTGCCCATGTTTCCTTGTCCTCTGTGTGTAAACTAGATACCCTTCCCGCCCTCCATCGTGCAGGCACCCACGGCTCCAACACAAGAGTGAGTGTGGCCCATGTACCTACCGATCACTGCTGGCATGAAATAGCCCCCACGTGCTGGAGCAGCAGTCGTATAAATGGCAGGAAGTGTTATGATCGCTGTAATCAGATCTGCATTCTGCAGTCATAGCTTTTCTCCCTTGACATCAGTCATAATCACTGGTTTGGTGAACAATGTCTTAATCATCATGTGGTTGATGTACCATGGGCCTTTTAAACAAATCAATGGGACAAATGGGACTCATTGTTAAGAGGCTGGACCTCATTAGGTAACTGTTGTCACTCACAGCCATTACTTGGCAATCATGTGGTGAATGGTAGACTTGATTGAGAAAATAGATTTGGACTTGGTCTTTTTCTCTCCTTTTCCTCCATCAGCCCATGTCCCTGGAAAGGAATCGTTGTCAGGCAGCAGGCCCTGAGTGGTGATTCTGAAGGCAAGAACATTTTTTTTTTTAATGAGTGCTTAGACTACTAACCCATGAAATTTATTTCGTGGTGTGTCTTTTAGATTACAAAAGAATTGATTGAGCTTATGAAACAAGAGCAAGTCATTTCTGGAAGGGAAATCCTTTTTAGCATACAGACAAGAGACTGACGTTTACCAAAGTTAGCGGGGTGCTGCTTTGGTTAAAAGGAAATGATTAAGGTACAAGAGAAAGCACTTTGCATTGTCAGGCAGCAGTGTCAAGGTCAAGCCCCAGCTTCTGCCGTTAGTGACACATGTGCTATGCTGTAAGACACTTCACGCGTGAGTCTCAATTCCCTTACCTATAAAATATGTGAACTCTCCAATTAATTGTCACTTTTAAAGATGTTGCTCACTGGTTTTGATTTTTGGTTCTGTGGTGTGTGTGTGTGTGTGTGTGTGTGTGTGTGTGTGTGAAATTCAGGATAGGTAAATCTACAGAGCTAGTAACTGGATTAATGGCTTCTTGGGGGGGAGTAGGGGAAATGGGGAGCTAAGAATAGTAAGTACAATACAGATGAAAATGTTCTAAGATTGATATGGCAATGATTACGCAGCTCTTATTGATATGAGTGAACTATTGGAGTATATGATATGTGGATTATGTGCCAATAAATTTTTTTTAAAGCAAGAGGTTTGAACTGAAGTTCAATTGAAGTTCAAAATCCACAACCTTGGGGTAGCAGTCCTGCTCTTCTATCACTACAAGGTCACAGATTTAAGTCCTAAAGAGTCTATTCGGTTTTTTCATCTGCAATAGGTATGTTTAAGATAAAGTCCAATCACTTAGTGGGTTTTACAACTCAGTTCCTTTTGATGAGGCCTATATAGTATACTGTATACCTCGAGAAGATAAAATCTAAAGTACAGGTAACCTGTAGTATGGGCCTAGGCCACCAAGGCGGAAAAGGAACTCAATTAAGAGTGTCATGATTATGAGTCTACTGAGGTAAGCCTTAAAAAAATGTAAAAGGGGGCATAGGGAAAAAGCTACTGTATACAAACATTCCTGAGGTGAGGACCAGGTAATATGGCAGGAACCAGAGCAAATACAGGGATACATATGGTATCCAACTAAAAATGAGATGGGGAAAGGAAAAAATAAATAAAAAGAAATTGGTAGCGGGGGCATAGGGCACCAACCCACCCAAGGAGAGGGTATTGTTTATATCTCCCAGGGAAAGAGGGACCAGATTTCAACCCAGTGTTCTAAGATGTGAATGCAACATGCCGGCGTGGAGTAGGGAACCAGTGGAGAGGCCTGAGGGGCTGGCCCCAATCCCAACTACTACATGGACAACACCTCTCCTCCCTCCAGAAGAATTTATTACAAAGGATGGCACTGAATCTGCAGCTCTGGGAGCGGGGCATATCTGATCGGAGCACACAGGAGCAGATGAAGAGGGAGGAGGAGAGAGGAGAGCACATGCTGGCCCACCAGGCCTTGAGGACAATGTTCCTGAGTAGAGCAGCCAGTTCACAGAGAGGACTGTATGGTTGGCCCCACTATGAGACATGACATCCCTCACTGACCCATAGTCCTACAGGAGACAACACCGGAGACACAGTGTGGGAATTGTGCGTGATCTGATTCCACCACACCAAGGCAAAACACTAAGGGGGTGCAACAGAACAGCAAGGGAAAGGAGCGGCAAGGTCTCCAGGGAATGCTGAAGGTGGACGTTGGGGCCAGGACATGCTGTCCCAAGAGACTGGACTGGAAAACATTCCTAAAGGCCAACAAACAATCCTTGAACTAACTACACGTTTTTCTTTCTTATTGTGTTTTTTTTTGTCATTGGTTTGTTGCTGTTGTTTTGTTGTATATTATTGCTTTTGCTCTGTCTTGTTTTTGTGCATGCTATTATCTCTGCAAGTCTGTCTAAATAAGATAGGCTGGATGAACAATCTGGAGGAGAAAACAACAGGACCAACAGTTCTGGGGGGACATGGGAGAGGGACAGGGAACAGGACCAACAGTTCTGGGGGGACATGGGAGAGGGACAGGGAACAAGTGACCCAAATTGGTGGTTAGGAGGGTTTGGGAGGCCTGGTAAGGCATGATCAAGAGTAATGTAACCAAGAGGAATTACTGAAATTCTGGTGGGGACTGAGCATGATAGTGGAACAGGAGAAAAATCAAAGGAAATAGAGGAAAGAGCTGGAAGGCAAAGGGAATTTAGAGATGTCTAGATAAAGACAAGTACATATGTAAATATTTATATATTAGGGTGGGGAATATATTTAAAGGTTTAGTATTAAGGTAGCAGAAGGACATTGGGCCGCCGCTCAAGTACTCCCTCAATGCAAGAATACTTCTATTAAATTGGCATTCTATGATGCTCACCTTCCTGACACAACTGCTGAAGGCAAAGCGGGTGCATAAGCAAATGTGGTGAAGAAAGCCGATGGTCCTGGGCTATCAAAAGAGATAGCATCTGGGGTCTTAATGGCTTGAAGGTAAACAAGCTACCATCTAGCTCAGAAGCAACAAAACCCACATGGAAGAAGCACACCAGCCTGTGTAACCAAGAAGTGTCGAAGGGATCAGGTATCAGGCATCATCAGAACAAAAAATCTTACAATATTGAATGAGGGTGTGTGTGCGGAGTGGAGACCCAAAGCCTATTTGTAGTCCTCTGAACACCCCCTTACAGAAAGGTCTCATCGAGGAGAGGAGCCAGTCAAGGTGCGATGCAGCAACGATGAAAAAATACAACTTTTTTCTAGATCCCAAATGCTTCCTCACCCCTCCTCCCTCCACTCTCATGATCCCAATTCTACCTTGCAAGTATGGCTAGACCAGAGGATGTACATTGGTACAGAAAGGAACTGGAAACACAGGGAATCCAGGGTGGATGATCCTTTTAGGACTAGTGGTGTGAGAGGCAATACTGGGAGGGTGGAGGAAGGGTGGGTTGGAAAGGGAGAACTAGTTACATGGATCTACATGTGACCTCCTCCCTGGGGGATGGACAATAGAGAAGTGGGTGAAGGGAGATGTTGTACAGGGAAAGACATGACAAAATAATTGATAATAAATTATCAAGGGTTCATGGGGGAGGAGGGGAAAAATGAGGGCTTAAGTGGAGAGCAAATATTTTGAGAATGATGAGGGAAATGAATGCACATATGTAGTTTACACAATTGATGTCTGTATGGATTGTGATAGGAGTTGTATGAGCCCCTAATAAAATGATTAATAAAAAAGAGGGCGAATGAGAATCCAATATATCAAAACCTATGGGGTACAGCACAAGCAGTCCTCCGAGGTAGCTTGATAGCCATAAGGGAATATATGAAAAAGGCAAAGAGGCTATGACAGAATCACTGTCACCAAACCTCCAGCAACTAGAATAGAGTGAACAGAGCAATCCCTCCAATAGCAAAAGCAAATAAATAATAAAAATCAGGGAAGAGTTAACCACTGGCAAGACAAGAAGGATGCAGAAGATTTATGCAGCAAAAAGCTGGTTCTTTGAAAGGATCCACAGAATCAACAGACCACTGGCAAACCTACCCAAAAAGGAAAGAGGAAACAATAGCCAGAGTGAGGACTGAAACAGGGGGAATCACCACAGACCCTAAGGAGATTCAAAGTACCATGAAAGTCTGTACTCTAATGAATTCAACAATGTGGAAGACATGGATAAATACTTGGAAAAACAATCCCTCCCTTGACTATCCCTGATAGAGGTCAAGAACCTAAACAAACGCATGAAATAGCAAATGAAGAAATAGATATGGTTTTCAAGAAGCTTCCAACAAAAAAAAACCTCCCAGACCAGATGGCTTCACAGTCCACAAGCAATCTAGGAAAGAGCTGATTCTGATCCTCCACAAAGAATTACAGAGTGTAGAAAAGGATGGCAAACTCCCAAACGCATTTTACGAAGCCAGTGTAACTTTGATTCCCAAAGAGGACAAGGACCCCACAGAAATAGAGAACTATAGACTGATATCTCTAATGAACATAGATGCGAAAATCTTCAAGAAGATATTGGACAAGAGAATACAAATATATATAAAATACATGATCCATCAGGATCAGGTAGATTCATCCCAGGGATGGTTTAACATCTGAAAATTCATCAATATTATACACCACATTGATAAGAAAAATATAAAAACCACATGATAATATCTATAGATGCACAAAAAGCATTTGACAATATCCAACACACATTCCTAATTAAGATGCTGAAGAAGATAGGAATGGAAGGGCAATTCCTCAAGTTAATACAAGCTCTCTATGAAAAGCCAACAGCTAACACCCGTCAATGAAGAAAAGACCAAATCAATCCCACTAAAAAAGGTTACCAGACAACAGGTCCTAGCTAATAACATAAGACAATGGAAGGACATCAAAGGAATCCAAATGGGAGAGGAGGAGGTGAAATTATTATTTGCAGATGACATAGTTCTATATATTGAGAATCCCGAAGCACAACCGGAATACTGATAGCAATTGAGGAATATGGAAGAGTGGCAGGATACAAGATTAACAAACAGAAGTTGATTGGTTTGCTATATACATTGGACAAGATCATGGAAGAGGAGATCAAGAAGCCAGTACCCTTCACAATAGCCAAGAAAAAGCGAAATGTCTAGGGATTTGTTTAACCAAACAACAAGGTCCTTTACCAGGAAAACTACAAAACCCTAGTACAAGAAACCTAAAGCAACCTCCGCAAATGAAGGAATATCCCATGCTCATGGATTGGAAAACTCAATATAGCAAAAATACCTATCATATGCAGGGCACTTTATAAGTGTATTGCTATCCTGATTCAAATACCAACAACATTCTTCAAAGAATTGGAAAAACTGACCACCAATTTCATATGGAGAGGGAAGAAGCCCAGAATTAGCAGATAACTCCTCAAGAAGGACAAAGTTGAAGGGCTTGCTTTATCTGACTTTCACACCTACTACACAGCCACAGTAGTCAAAACAGTGTGGTACTGGCATAATGACAGATATATAGACCAATAGAAAAGAATAGAAAACCCAGAAATAAAACCATCAGCTTTACACAACTGACCTTTGACAAAGGCCCCTAAAGCATCAAGTGGGAGGGTGATGCCCTATTTAACAAGTGGTGCTGGAAACAATGGAAATCCACATGTAGAAAAATGAAACAAGATGTCTACCTCATCCCATGCACAAGAACAAACTCAAGGGGGATCATGGACCTAGAAGTAAAACCCCAAACAGTCAGGATCACTAGTGAAGGAATCGGGACAAACCTAAGAACCTTGGTTCAGGGTATACAAAGGATAACTGCAATAGGGCAGGGTACACACCCAGGAGAGCCTAAAGTTGACAAGTGGGATTTACTAAGGATAAAACACCTGTGTGCATCAAAGGACTTCACCAAGAGGGTAACAAGGCAACCCACAGATTGGGAGAGGATTTTTAGCTCATGGATTCTGTGTCTTGGGAGTTGAGAGAACATCATTCTTAGGGTGGTAGTTATGAGTGATAATGGAGTGCCATAGCATTTTGGAAATTTTGGACAGATGGAACATCTTAAATCTCTACCTCCTTGGGACCTGTTTTGTCTTACTCGTTCCAAAATAAACTAAGTTTTTCAGGTACCTAACAAGAATCAGTTTTTGTTCTATGCTTTTTTTATTAATAATTTTTTTATTAGTTAGGGCGATGTCATAGTCAGTGTGCCTATCTATACAGGATAGGCACAGGAGCCTGCCTGAGGAGAGAATGGCAGGAACAATGGTCCTGGGGAGACCTGGGAGGTGAGGGTGGTTCGGGGAGGGGGCGGGAGGCAGACTGTATCATGGACAGGGGAACAACTGGGTTGTTAGAATCAATAACAAGGAGGAGATAAGAATCAAGTGGGGGCCGGGTGGAGGCGTGTTAGAGCAACAGCAAACTAGCTAAGAGGAGGTACCAAGAGGCGGAAATAAGGGGAAAATGACAGTGGGTCAGGAGGAAGGTAAAAGGAAACAGAGCAAGGACCTAGGAAGCAAAGCAATGGATAGAGGTATAAACTTAGTAGTGTACATATGCAAATACATTAATGCACAAAAATAGAGGTATCGGCCCATGTACATTTATTTATATGGCAATGCACTGAGGTAGGGTATGGACTTTGGACCTCTGCTCATACCCTCCCTCAATACAAGAACACTTTGTTCAACAAATTGGCAGTCTGAGATGTTCACCTTTCCTACAAATTACTGAAGACAAAACAGGTGCCTAAGTAACTGTGATAAAGAAGGCAGATGGTGCCCAGCTATTAAAAGATATAGCATTTGGGGTATTAAAGGCTGGAAGTTACACAAGACACCATTCAGCTGTGAAACAACAAGTTCACATGGAAGAAGCACACCGCTGATGAGATCATGAGGAGTCATAGGGACCAGGTACTAGGCATCAGCAGACACATAACAAAACACACACACAGCTGAAAATGAGGGGGAGCAGAGACCCAAAGCTCATCTTTAGACAAGGGAACAATCTCCCTACAGAGAGGCCACAGGGAAGGGATGAGTCACCAGGGTGCAGCAAAGCATTGATGAAACACACTACAATCCTCTGTTTCCTTGAGGCTTCCTCACCCCCACTACCAGGATCCCAGTACTGCTTCTCAATTCAGACTAGACCAGAACATGTACACAGGTATAGAGAAGAGATGGGAGCTCATGACACACAGAATCCAGGAACAGGAGTGGAAATAGTGATACCAGAGGGTAAGGGAAAAGGGGGAGAAGAAGGGAGAAAGGAGGAACCAATTGTAATGATGGACACATAAGCATACACCCCTCTACAGGGGGAAGAACAGCAGAAAACATGGGGAAGGGAGACAGCGGTGGGTGTGAGGGATGAAAATAATAACAGTGTACAATCTACCAGCAAGTTACTGGGGGGCGGGTAAGAGGAGCTGATACCAAGGGCTCAGTAGAAAGTAAATGTCTAGAAAAGAATGAAGGCAACATATGTAGAAACAGGCCTGATTCAATCGATGTATGGATTGTGTACGAGTTGTACGAGCTCTCAATAAAATGATCTTTAAAACAAAACAAAAAAAACAATGACATCCCTTGTTCCATGCCCTCTTCTGAATCCAGCCTGAATATCTGGCAGCAAAATGTAATCCTGCAACCATTGTTGGATAATCTTCAGCAAAATTTTACTTGCATGTGAGATCAATGATGTTCTATAATTTGAACATTCGGATGGGTTACTTTTCTTTGTAATGGGCACTGGATCTCTTCCAGTCAGTTGGCCAAGTAACTGTCATCCAAATTTCCTGGCATAGACAGGTGAGTGCTTCCAGTGCTTCATCAGCTTGTTGAAACATTTCAATTGGTGTTCCATCAATCCCTGATGGATTGTTTGTTTTCAGTGCAGCTTTGACTTCTTCCTTCAGCACCAATGGTTCTTGCGCACATGCTACGTCTGGAAATGGGGGATGTCATTTTTTGGTACAGCAACTTTGTGCATTCTGTCCATCTTCTTTGGATGCTTCCTGCATCATTCACTATTTTGCCCATAGATTGTTTTTAATATTGCAACTTGCATTCTTTAATTCTTTCCATTGAAAATATGCTTAGTGTGTTCTTCCCTTTTGTTTTTCTCGCATTTCATTGTAATATTTTACTTTGTCTTCTGGAGCTGCCCTTTGAATTTTTTTATTCAGCTCTTTAACTTCCTTTCTCTCATTTGCTTTAACTACTCTATGATTAAGAGCAAGTCTCAGAGTTTCTTCTGACATCCACTTTGATGTTTTCTTTCTTTCTTTTTATAAAAAATCATTTTATTGGGGGCTTGTACAATTCTTATCACAATTCATACATCCATTGTGTCAAGCACATTTGTACATTTGTTGCCATCATCATTCTCAAAATATTTGCTTTCTACCTGAGCCCTTAATATCAGCTTCTCATTTTTCCCTTTCCCTTCCCCCTCCCTCATGAACCCTTCATAACTCATAAATTATCATTATTTTGTCATATCTTACCCTATCTGATGTCTCCCTTCACCCACTTTTCTGTTGTCCATTCCCAGGGATGAGGTTATATGTAGATCCTTGTAATCGGTTCCCCCTTTCTACCCCACCTTCCCTCCACCCTCCAGGTATCGCCACTCTCACCACTGGTCCTGAGGGGATCATCTGTCCTGGATTCCCTGTGTTTCCAGTTCCTATATTTACCAATGTACATCCTCTGGTATAGCCAGATTTGTAAGGTATAATTGGGATCATGATAGTGGAGCAAGGAAACATTTAAAAACTAGAGGAAAATTATATGCATCATCATTGCTACCCTTCACCCTGACTGGCTCATCTCCTCCCTGCAACCCTTTAGTAAGGGGGTGTCCAGTTGCCTATAGATGGGCTTTGGGTCTCCACTCTGTACTCACCATCATTCACAATTATATGATTTTTTTCTTCTTTGATGCCTGATACCTGATCCCTTTGACACCTCATGGTCACACAGGCTGGTGTGCTTCTTCCATGGGGGCTTTGTTGCTTCTAAGTTAGATGCCTGCTTGTTTATCTTCAAGCCTTTAAGACTACAGACGCTGGGCACCATCAGCTTTCTTCACCACATTGGCTTATGCACACATTTGTCTTCAGTGATCAGATTGGGAAGGTGGGCACCCACTCATATGATTTTTTTGTTACCTGTGTCTGATAACTGGTCCCTTCTACACCTCGTGGTCACACAGGCTGGTGTGCTTCTGCTATGAATACGTCATTGGATTTGCAAAATTCTATCATGCATTCTTGAATTTTGTTTCTATCACCAAGGCCATATTTTCCAATTGCCATTCCTTCCTCTATGTTTCTACCTTTTACATTTCAATCACCATTAATTATCAATGCCCCTTGATTGCAAGTTTGATCAATCTGACTGAAGACTTTGGTAGATATCTTCAATTTCTTCCCCACTTGCTTTTGTGATTGGTGCATAAATTTGAATAATAGTTGCATTGATTAGATTTCCTTGAAGGCTGATAGTTAGAACCCTATCACAGACAGCATTGCTTGATTGATTTTATAATCTCCTTTTTGACAATGAATGCCACACCATTCTTTTTGTTATCCTGTGCATAGGAAATCATAAGAGTTTTTTATTCACACTGGCCAATACCAGTCCATTTCAGCTCACTAGTACTTAGGATATCAATTTTTTGACTGCTTCTAATTTTCCTAGATTTATACTTTGCACATACCAAGTTCTGCTCTTTCACAGACTGTGCAGCTGTTTCTCCTTATGTTGAGTTATGCCCCGTCAGCAAATGAAGACCCAGAAGCCTCCTCTCCTACAGGCGTTGCTCCATTCACGTCATGATAGTCTACTCCACTCCAAGAACTCAGCCCCTCCCTCACAGTTTGAGTGCCCTCCAACCTGAGGTTCTCATTCTCGGACACCATCTCTCAATGTTCCACGTCCATTCATGAAGCCTTCCCTATCTGAGAATGTTCAGAGCTATGCATAACATTTGCAGTGGCTTCTTCCTATGAAGAGGGGAGACAAGTCTTTCTTTGCTGTCTGCTCTTAGTTTGGAAGAGCCGCTGAAACCTGTTCATTTTGGGTGACACTGCTGGCATTTGAAATACCAATGGCAAAGCTCCTCACAATGGGCTCGAGCGTGGGAATGATGGCGAAGACGGCGCAGGCGCAGGCGGTGTTTCGCGTTGTTATACGTAGAGTCGCTATGAGTTGGAGCCGATTGAAGGTATCTCATAACAATGATAACACACTTAACATCATGCCCAGCATATTTTAAGTTATCAATAAATGGGAGCTATTATTGTTCTATAATAGCTATAGCCAGATTTGTTCCTCTTTACGCTATAGTCTAATTAAGTAGTCAGAGACCCAGGAAGAAAAATGAGTCCCTCAACAGAGTTTCACGGAGAAATTACGCAAAGCCTTACTCCCCAGCTAGCATTATATCCACCAGTTCTTTGCTCAGATAAAAGTTGCTAGCACATGCCCTGAGAGGATGCAGCATCACCTCAGTACCGAGTTGATGGCTCAGTTCCAATTCCATTCATTTAAGCAGCCAACTGGTAGCCACTGGATGTCTTCTCGTTTCTTGAACTTCTATGAAGTTCTGAGGCTAGACAAGCACACATGAAATCTTTCCTCCACTTACAGGGCTTGTAATCGAGAATGCAAAAAGAAAGACACCTGCAATAATGTTGTCCAGCAGGTGGAAAATCTACCTCAATTCAGAACTCGGAGCTCTGTGCCAGTTTTCAGGATGACCCTGAAGTCAGATTACTCTGTGATGGCTCTTGGTTCAGGTGGATTACTGTTTAGGTTCGGATACCTCACAACCTCAGATTGTCCACGTTGAAGTCTGCGATCGGTAGAATTATTCTTGTCCTGAATAGAGTCTATCTGAAAGAGCATTACCAACAAGCTGAGAAAGTGTGCAGGTGTTTCCATAGCTTCCTTGAAGCAAGCAAACACACAAACACAACAAAACTGGGTAGCCAGAGCTCAGTTAAAACCAAAACCAGAGTTCACCAAGTATTTAATATGTGCCAGTTAATTGTCTTAGCTATTAGTGTGTAATTGTTTGCTAATCCTCTCAGCAGATATGTTAAGTGGGACAGATAGGTTGAGTAATTTGCTGATCAGAAAGCTAATAACCATCGAATCTGGAATTTGATCCTTTGTAGTCTGACCCCAGGACCAGATGCTTAACCAGTAGTTTCTCAGACACTTGTAATACTTTTCCATTGTTTTATTAAATATTGAACTCAGGAAAATTAAATCACAGTTCATTACGGATACAATTCCAACTTTTATTAAATGCCAGAATATTGGATTCTTGGATGCATTTCACTTCTGGGCAATTATCCAGGTTTGCAATATATATTTAAGTATCTGCTGCTGTAATTATTGCACTAATTTATAGTTGCGAATCAGATTACACGGTGAAGAAAATTAAATTACTGACACACACTTTGGGGAGGACACCTTTGGTCTTGGTGTGTGTGTGCGTTCAAATAAGATCTCATAGCCGGCAGATTGTCTGCCTACCATCACTATTTCCTTCAAACTCCCTTCTTTATGAAAAAAGTTGTCATTGAATTTGGGACCTGCATGTACCAAAAGGGAAAGGCAGTTTCCTTCAGCAAGGTGCATGTGGCTCTAAGTAAACACTCTGGATATTTGAGAGTGAATTTATAGCTAATATCATAAGCATTTCCTGTTTAGTCTGGAAAGCCTGAAATTGCCAACGACTCTAGCTTTTTTTTCTCTTAAAACCTCTCTCAAGTGATTCTTTTAGTGGAAGTGAAAGAACCTATTTTCTGTTTGTCTGATTATACTACACATAAGGGTATTTTAAGTCTGTGTTTCCTCCCCAAACCATCCATACCACGTACTTCTTATGCCAGCCTGTTTTTTTCAGACAGTGTCTTCTCTGTCTCCTTAAAGTCAGGCCTATAATGGAATCAATTCAATCGCATGTCCAGTTCAGTCATAAAATCTGCTATAACGGAAGTACCGTATACACTCGAGTATAAGCCGACCCGAATATCAGCCAAGGCACCAAATTTGACCACAAAAACTGCATTAAAAATGTGCTGAAACCTTGGCTTATACATGAGGATATACGGTCTAATAGTCCCCCCTTAGAACTAGCTCACATTCCCAGCCCTGGTGTCGACAGTTAGTTACATTCCTAGCCACCAAGCTGGTTTCTGCACCTTAGCACTTCCTCACTGCCAGGCCTGCATTGCTCAGTTCTCTGGCTTCTTGGAGGCAGGAATAACACCCAAAGATAGGCCATGAAGCTTGAGGTTCTACGAAGCAGTGGAAACATAGCCACACTGCTGTTGGCTGTTGTTCGGTGCCACCGACTCAGTTCTGACTTACTGCGACCCTATGTGCAACAGGATGAAGCACTGACCAGCCCTGTGCCATCCTCATACTTGTTGTTGTGTTTATGCCCGTTGTTGCAGCCACTTTGCCTTCCTCTTTTTGCAGAGCCTCCACTTTAGCTGTGTGATGTCCTTTTCCGGGGAATGATATCTCCTGACAACACCTCCAAAGTACACGAGACAAAGTCTCACCATCCTCACTTCTCAGGTGCATTTGGCTGTACTCCTTCCCAAACATATGTATTTGTTATCCTGGGAGTCCAGAATACATTGAATGTTCTTCACCAGCACCATAACGCAGACGCATCGATTCTTCTTCAGTCTTCCTTATCACTGTCCAACTTTCAACACGCATATGAGGCAACTGAAAATATGATGCCTAGAATGAAGTGAAGCTCAGTCCTCAAAGTGGAATTTTTACTCTTCAACACATTAAAGAGGTCTTGTGCAGATTTGCCCACTGCAATACATTTTTCAGTTTCTTGACTGACTGACTGCTGCTTACTTGAGTTTTGACTGTGGATCCAAGCAAAAAGAAACCCTTGTGAAGAATAATTAATTCTTATGGCATGGGCTGCTTGATGTTCACCCTCTTGAAGAATTCGCTGAAGTTGTGATGCTACAGCAAAGTGTACTGAAGACACCTGATGCTGTCTGTCTATCAGAAGGAATAACATCTGGAGTCTTCATGGCTTGTCTTCAAACAAGTAGCCATCCAAGTGAGGTGAGGTATCCATTTAGAAGAAACACACCAGTTTTGGTGCTCGAAAGAATACAAAACATAAAATCCAAATGCAAAGGAAGGAAAATTATCAGGGTTTAAATTTTGAACACCTGGTTTGCAGAGGGATATGGATGGCAGTGGAAGTCCAAACTCCATGTGCAGTGTCCACACAGGAATTAAGCCTCCACTGAATTCCCTCTGACCATATTCCAGGGACGTGAACAGCCTTGTTATCAGAGAGAGGCATTGAAAGGTGATCATAGTAGATGTAGTTAGGTTAAAATGTAACACATTATTTGATCTGCCCTTTGACCCGTTTTAAACGTGTTTCCTTTCTTAATATTTTCTGTTTTTAAAAAATTGAATTTTTTCTCTTTTCTTTTATCATTGTTATTGTTTTGTTTGTTTATTTGTGTTTTGTACAATTTTCTGTTTATGGCATCCAAGATAGGTAAAGCTACAGAAACTGAAGGGAACAACAAGTGATCTAAAATTGATGGTGAGGAAAGCATAGGATGCCTGGTGGGGCTTAATCAAGGGTAACGTAACTTAGAGGAATTACTGAAACCCGAACGAAGGCTGAACATGAGAGTGGGACAAGAGGAAAGTAAAAGAAAATAGAGGAAAGAAGTAGGAGGCACAGGACATTTATAGAGGTCTAAATATAGGCAGGTACATATGTACATATATTTGTATATAACAATAGGGAAATAGATCTATGTATATCTAGATATGCATTTATATGTTAAGTATTAAGATAGCAGACAGACACGGGCCTGTACTCAAGTACCCCCTCAATGCAAGAACATTTTGTTCTAATAACCTGACATTCTGTGATGCTCACCTTCCCAAAACAATCACTGAAGACAAAATGGGTACATAAGCAAATGTGGTGAAGAAAGTTGATGGTGCCTGGCTATCAAAGGATATAGCGTCTGGGGTCCTAACGGCTTGAAAATAAACAAGGGGCCATCCAACTGAGAAGCAACAAAGTCCACGTGGAAGAAGCACATCAGCCTATGTGATCATAAGTTGTCAATGGGATCAGGTATCTGGCATCAAATACCCAGAACAAAAAATCATATCAATGTGAATGAGGGGGAACATGGAATGGAGATCCAAAGCACAACTGTAGATAAATGGACAGCCCCTTATAGAAGGAACACAAGGAAGAGATGAGCCAGTCAGGGTGCAGTATAGCACAGATGAAACATACAACTTTCCTCTAGGTCTTTAATACTTTCTTCCCCCATTATGAACTCAATTCTGCCATACAAATCTAGCTAGATCAGAGCATGTACACTGGCACAGATAAAAGCTTGCAACACAGGGAATTCAGGACAGTTAAGCCCCTCAGGACTAATAATGCAAGTAGCGATACCAGGAGAGTAAGTGTAAGGTGGAGGAGAAAGGGGAAATTGAACACAATGATCTATATATAACCCCTTCCCAGGGGGATAGACGACAAAAACACGGGTGAAGGGAGACAGTGGTCGGTGTAAGACATGAGAAAAAAAAATTATTAAGGGTTCATGAGGGAGGGAAGGTTGGGGAGGGGGAATAATGAGGAACCAATATCAAGGACTCAAGTAGAAAGAAAATGTTTTGAAAATGATGATAGCAATGTATGTACAAGTATGTTGGCACAATGGACGTGTATATGAATTGTGGTAAGAGCTGTAAGAGCGCCCAATAAAATGGTTTAAATAAATAAATAAAAGGAATACCCAGCCACAAAATAAATAATTAAATGATTACTTTCCTAGGGCATGGAGGGAGGTGAGGGTGGGGAAATTCGGAGCTAAGAAAAATGAGTACGAGAAAGAAGAAAATGTTCTGAAATTAATTGTGATGATTATACCACTTTTAAATTATAACTGATTTATTAAATCGTGTGATATGTGTTATATGCTAATTAAACTATTAAAAATAATAAAAGAAGCCCTCAACAAATTCTATCTTTTATCGGTTTATCATGATGTTGTCTATTGGTCCAGTGGTGGGAATTTGGACTTTCTTTACATTGATTTATTATCTATATTGAATGTTATAATTTTTTTATCTTCATCAAGTGGTTCAAGTCCTCCTCACTTTCAGCCAGCAAGGTTGTGTCATCTGCATATCAAAGGTTGTTAATAAGCCTTCTTTTGATCCTGATACCTTGTTCTTCTTTATGCAGTCTGGCTCCTCTAAATTTCTGCCCAGATTGCGTAAGGATAGTGAGAGGATACAAGCAGGATGCACACCTCTCCTTATTTAAAACTCTGCAGCATCCTTTGTTTTGTTCGAACCATGGCCTCTTATTCTTGTACAGGTTTCACATGAGCACAATGAACTATTCTGGAATTCTCAAGACTACTTATAGTTTGTTATGATGCACACAGTTGAATGCCTTGGCATAATCAATAAAGCACAAGTAAATATCTTTCTGGTATTCTCTACTTTCAACCAAGATCCATTTGACATCAGCACGAATATCCCTCCTGCCAAATCCTCTTCTGAATCTGGCTTGAATTTAGGCAGCTCCCTGTTGATATACTACTGCAACTGCTGTTGAATGATCTTCAGCAAAATTTTACTTGCAGTTTACATTAATGATTTTGTCAAATAATTTCCATGCTGTGTTAGGTCACCTTTCTTTGGAATGAGCACAACTATGGCTCTCTTGCAGTCAGTTGGTCAGATAGCTGTATCTTCGGAATTTCTTCACACAGGCCAGTTAGTGCTTCCAGGGCTGCATCAGTTTAGTGGAATATTTCAGTTGATATGTCATCAATTCCTGGAGAATTATTTTTCACTAACCCCTTTAGTGCAGATGGACTTCTGCCTTCAGTAGTGCCATTGGTCTTGTTCATATGATACCTTCTCAAGTGGTTGAAGTCAACTAGTTCTTTGTACAGTGACTCTGTGTATTGCTCCATCTTCTGATACTTCCTGCATTTAATATTTTGCCTGTAGAATCCTTCACTGTTGCAATTCAGTACTTTCAGCTTGAGATATCTTGAGTATATTTTTCTCTTTGAGTTTTCTAATTTCAGGTCCTTGCAGATTTCATCATCATACTTCATTCTGCTTGTGTAAAGACATATAGCATGTTTCTTTAAAAACAAACAAGCAAAAAAACCACGTCCAGATTCCTTATCCCTCAAACCAAAATCGTTGGTTGAGAGGCTTTAAAAAAAAAAAAAGGAGAAGTAAAATTGAAATGGACTTGGAGTCTTTAGTAACAAACAAGTTCATCTCAAACAAACAAAACAAAACTTGACTCTGCCTTTGAAATTTTCTGTTCAGTTTGTTTATTTGATCATTTCTTCCATTAGCTTTAGCGATTCTACATTCAACAGCGTGTTTCACAATGTCTTCTGACATCCACTTTAATCTCTTCTTTCTTGTCTTTCTAATGACCCTGTTTTCTTTGTGTCTGCTATTGTAGCTATTCTACATGTTATCATCAGTCAGTACTGATCACTGCATCAAATCTATTCTTGAGATGGTCTCTAAATTCATGTGGGGTATATTTAAAGTTGTATTTTGGCTCTCAATATTTCTTCAACACCAACTTGAATTTACATGAGTAACTGAGGTACTGTTCCACAGCCAACTGCTGATCTCATCTGAGTGCTGACATTGAACTTCTCTATTGTATCTTCCCACAAGATGTAGTCTATTTGGTTCCTGTGTATTATTTTATCTAGTGAGGTCCGTGTATTATATTGTCCATTGTTTATATTGTTGGAAAGGTATTTGCAATGACCAAGTCCTTAGTCTTGCAAAATTCTATCGTGGAATCTCCAGTTTCATTTCTATCACCAAGATCATATTTTCCAACTACCGTTCCTTCGTATTTGTATCCAACTTTTGCATTCCACTTGCCTAGAATTACACTGCATCTTCATTGCATGTTTGATACATTTCACACTGAGCACAGGTGGGATTCCTCCATTTCTTCCTCACTAGCTTTTGTGGTTGGGACATATATTTGAATAATCGCTTTATTAAGTGGATTTCCTTGTGTATAAATATTGTCCTAGCACACACAGCACAGTTCTTCAAGATCGATCTTGAAATATTCTGTTTTTCTCTGAATGCAAGCCATCCCTCTAGAATTTGCAAGTGCTGGCATAATAAACCATAAACCCAATTTCAGCTCAGTAATGCTTAGGATTTTGTGTTCCAGTTAATGTTTGATGTCTTCCAATTTTCCTAGAGTCATACTTTGCACTTTCCATGTTCAGATTATTAATGGATGCTTGCAGCTGCTTCTTCTATTTTGGGTCATGCTTTTTCGGCATATGAAGGCCCTTCAAACGGTAATCTATCCATGTCAGTATGGTCAACTGTACTCTGTGGAAGCAGCTCTTCTTCAGTTGCATTTTTATCCAACCTGCTGTGCTCATCTTCTGGCACCCCTCTCTGACAATACTCTGATTTTACAAGCGGCTAAACCCTCAGATGTGGGAAGTCTAGTCCTTCTACAGCACCAGAGCAACACACAAGTGACTACAGTACAAACTGACAGACAAGTGGTGGGTCACCAGACCAGGATGGAGAACAACATCTGAACCTAGCGATGAAGTTACTGTCCAAAAGGACATGTGAACCGAGGAGCCGAGGTATATGCTAGCTGACGGGAATGATTGGTCAGCACTCTGAATACTTAGGCATGAGGAGGGAGGGAGGAAGAGGGAGAGGGAGAGGGAGGGGGGAGGAGGGAGGGAAAGAGGGAGGGAGGGAGGAGGGAGGGAAAGAGGGAGGGAGGGAGGGAGAGAGAGAGGGAGAGAGAGAGGGAGGGAGAGAGAGAGAGAGAGAGAGAGAGAGAGAGAGAGAGAGAGAACGAACAAACTGTAGAGGGTATGATCTTATAGGTTCACTCTGCTCATTCCCTGCTTACCCTTTGCTGCTTAAGCTTCCAACAGCCTCAAGCCTGCATAATCTAGGCTCTGTCCCATTTCAGCGTAATAGCGCTGATGTTATTCAGGCCTCCCACGACACATGGCATTACTCTGCTTGGCTGCAGCCCTGATTTCAACAGAAGGGAAACGAAAAGAAGATTGCCAACACGGCCATTTCCTTTACCTCTAAGTCCCAACATGCCTCCTGCTTCATATGAGTGACAAGGCTGAAGGTTTATGAGTAGCATTTAAAAATGAAAATATTTCACTTTATGTGTGTATCATGGGAAGACAGGAACCCTGGTGGTGCTGTTGGGTAAGCATTGGACTTCTAACTGCGCGGTCAGTCGTTCAAAAGAACCAGCTGTTCCTTGGAATAAAGATGAGGCTGTATGCTCCCATAAAGATGTATAGCCTCAGGAATCCTACATAGGGATGCTATGAGGTAGAATCAACCCAATGGAATATAAATAGTGTGGGGGTGTGTGTGGGGAGGAGGTGTCAAGCTTATCAGTAGTACCTATATCTCTAACCCCATTATAAAAGACACAAAGGGGATGGAAATAATATCAGACGTGGTTCCAGACTTCAAGGATGTACCCAGAAGTCATTATGATTTAAAATAATTGGATGCACTTGGAAATGTCTCTAAATGCAATCTGGTTCATAAATGTAAAGTTATCTTATAGTTTAATCATGCCAACCTCACAGAAAATATTTGTATTAGTCTTCCATTCTAGCACCAGTCTGTAATAGGATTCTAACATTAAAATCTAAATCCCTATAAAATGTATTACTTTCCTTATAGTTCTAATAATTGAACATCCCATTTTCCTCTGTCATCCCTACTTTCTACTGGTATTTACTACTAAGTCAGTCCATACATTCATTGGCAAATTAGATCAAACCAGAGAAAACTAGTCGCAGTTCAGTTGTAAATTAAAGAATTTGACATAACTTACTATGTCTTAAGGAGGTCTGGTGGCATCATGGGCTAGGCATTGAACTGCCAACTACAAGGTCAGCAGCCCCAAGCCACCGTCCTCTCTGGAGGAGACAGGTGACGCTTTCTGCTCCTGTGAAGAGTCACGTTCGCAGAGACCACAAGGGCAGGTTTACTCTGTTCTATATGGTCCTTAGGAGGCAGAATCGACTTGAGGGCAGTGAGGTTTTGTTTTGTCCAGTTTTAGTTTTTGGCATTTCGTCTTAGTGAGAGGCTCAATTTAATTTTCACCTGCCCATGTCTGGTGTCCTCTCGTGGAATATAGAAGACAACTTCTCACAACTTCCCTGCTGGTGAGAGACGTGGGCTTATTTTTAATGATTCTTAATTTCTGGTCTATAGGAATGAATTACACCTTTGGGAAAGAAGTGCATTGCACGATTATACTTTGTGAAGGTAAACACACAGAGACATTCTGCTTTCTGTTAATTAATGATAGCGATGCAAGGTTTTCATAGGAAATCAATTTTACTTTCAAACACCAGGGAGATCTTTGAGCATAAGAACAAGTTCAATGTAAGAAAACTATTGCATAGCACAAAGTCCAATTGTAACAGGTGGCTTACTGTTGGTCTTGAAAATTGGATGCATTAGGAACAGGCATGTCCAGCAAATACCCTGGACTGCTGAAAATATTTTCTCAGAGTTGAAGACAACTCTGGGAGTTGGGATTCACTGCAGAATTTACACAGGATCTGGTGTTCAGGTGCATAGGCTGGGACTGCGGGAGCCTGGAGAGTCTGGAGCGATAAGCAGTCCACTGGCAGACCTGTGCCTGGGGCATGCCAGGTCCTCCTGGCTGGTGAGAGATGGGGTTTCCTGCCTTCAACTGGAGATCAGGATGTGGCTCAGCAAGATGCTGACAGTCCTGCAGAGAGGGCATGTGGCTCCCTCTTGCTTATACTCACTAGGAAGTTATTTCTGAGTGTTCTCTTCTAACTGTGACATACCCCCCGTGGCATATTTAAAGCAACCTTAGGCTGGTGTTGTCTAAAGTTGTATTGTACACACAGATGCTGCTTGTCAGCAGGAATCTGGCAGGATGGCAGGCCAATGATGTGAGGTGTAAGTCACTCTGCTGAGCACACAAGATACTTCCCTGGGGTTATAGGAGGGCTTGGTCGATAAATTATGGTACATAATATATATATATATAGTATATATATATATGTTATATAATATATTGCAATACCACATATAATATATAATGATACATTGCTATATAATGCATATTATATTATCATGTAATATATCATAATTATCGTGACATATTATCATATATAGTATATATAACTCTATGTAATGATATAAATAATTAGAATGATATGACAACATATATGTTTATATAATCATAGCATTATTAATATATAATTATATGTAATATGTAAGTTATATGGTTCTTATATAAGTATATAGTTATATACAGTTGTGTGTATATGTATATGTGTGTATGTGTGTGTGTACAGTGAGACTCCAGTTATCAAATGGCTCTATGCTTGAACTTTCCACTACTTGAACAGCAAAGTTAGAAAAAAAAATCTTTTCGGTGTTTGTAACTTTGCTCGATAGTCTAACCAAAACTTCTACTTGAGGAACCCCGTTCAGGTCAAGGGTGGTTCACCACATTGACTCTAGCTGTGTGGTGAGCAAGTACTCCAAGAAGCTGGACTAGCTTAAGAGGAAGGTGACATAAGGATTTGGGGACGCTTATCAACAACGTTCAATATGCAGATGTGCCCTAGTGTTATAGTGGTTATGCATTGGGCTGCTAACCACAAGGTCAGCAGTTCCAACCCCCTAGCTGCTCCTTGAGAGGAAGATGTGGCTTTCCACTCCATAAACAGTTACAGGCTTGGAGACCAACTAGGCAAGTTCTGTCCTGTTCTATAGGATTGCTATAAATTGGAATCGACGATGACAGTGAGTTTAGTTAAATGCAGAAAATACAAGCTTGCTTGCTGAAAGTAAGGAGGACTTGAAGCATGTGCTGAGGAGGGTCAAGGACTGCTGCCTTCAGTATATATAACAAATCAATGTAAAGGATCTACATATAGCCTCCTCCCTGGGGGATGGGCAACAGAAAAGTGGGTGAAGGGAGATGCCGGGCATTATAAGATATGATAAAATAATAATTTATAAATGATCAAGGGAGGGGGATTCTGGAGGGGGAAGGGGAAGGGGAATGAAAATAAGGAGCTGGTTCCAGGAGCCCAAGCAGAAAGCGAGAGAGTGTTGAGAATGATGAGGGCAACGAATGTATAAGTGTGCTTTACACAATTGATGTATGTGTGGATTGTGATGAGAGTTGTATGAGCATCAGTAAAATGATTTTTTAAAAATCCAAAATTTCTGTTGGGGACCAGCCTCCTCACAATTGAATGGGTCTAAGGGTTGGTTATGTAATCGAGGGGTAAATTAAAGAGACATCAGACAAGATAAAGCATGCAAGGGCTCACCTCTCAGTCATGACTTTAGGAGCCAGGTCTGAGCAGAGAGAGAAATATAATCTCACAAGTTTCTATAATCTTGGGGGCACAGGCCATGGTAAGTGCTTACATAATAGGAAGGGGTTGTACGCTAGGCAGGCATGTGACAAGAAGGCACATATGTAACAAGATAGGTGGACTTCAGAGTCAAGGTGGCAGCCTAAACTTAGTCATCTGAGTTGGCTTGACCTTAGGTGTCTTTGGGCTCTCCTTCAGGGTGACAAACCATTATCCATATCAGAAGGGAGTGGGTCCTACCGAGGGTGGGACAAACAATAGGGTCTGATTGCTCCAGATGGCTGACAACCTTCAGGCAGATGACCTTCAAGCAGTTGACCTCCAAGTGTATAGTCAGTGACCATGTGTTTGCAAACAGCACCTTAATTTTGGCCTTAGGATAGAGGGACATTGTGGGGAATAGCTTTTACTTAGGAGAACACGAGTGGGGCACAACTCCAACCCACGGATGTGAAGGTTTCCTCCACGGGAGCCTTGCCCTTTCAGATGCCTGAATGTATGAATGTTGAGAGTGTGCCCATATATACTCTCTTCCCAGTTCTGTTTCCCACAAAATCCTCACAAATGGACCAATCGGTAGCAGCATGATAAATGGAGAAGAGGTTGAAGGTGTCAAGAATTTTTGTCTTGCTTGAATCCATCATCAGTGCTCGTGGAAGCAGCAGTCAGGAGACCGAAGGGCACATTGCACTGGGGAAATCTCCTGCACAAGCCCTTTTAACGTGTTGAAGAGCAGAGATGTTACTTTGAGAACTAAGATGTGCTTGACTCAAACCATGGCATTTTCAATTGCCTCATATATATGTGAAAGGACAGTGCATAAAAGTGACGGAGGAAGAATAGGTGTATTTAAATGGTGGAGGTGAAGAATATCGAAAAGAACCATGGGCTGCCAACAGGACACATAAATTCTGTCTTTGAAAAAGTATGACTAGAGAGCTTCGTAGAGACAAGGCTAGTGGTCTTTGTCTCACATGCTTCCAGTCCCTGGAAGTGGACATCATGCTTAATAAAGTAGAGGGACAGTGAACAAGAGGAGGGCCCTTGACAAGATGGATTGATACAGTGGCTATAACGATGGGGTGGAACATCAGTTTTGAGGATGGCACAGGACTGGGCAGTGTTTCATTCTGTCATACCCAGGTACCTATGGATGAATCGGAACCAACTTGATGTCACCTAACACTAAGCCCGTTACTATGTTTTTGGGGTTTTTTTGTAATGGTGTATGTATAACAGGTCTACTTTGGGGGAAGGCACAGGAGGACTGTCACTTTGACTTTCTACGCGTCTATACCACTGCCAGGTTTGCAATGAACATGTTTTACTTCTTTACTACCTGTTGCCCATTATCTAACTTCTGATGTCTTATAAATAATTCCTTGGGGTAGTTCCATTTTTGGATTCCTTCTACGGAGGCATCTAATTTTCTTTTGTAGGCCTTGCCCAGATCCATTCACCAGTTCACATTGATCTGGAAGATTTGCCCTTATGCTCACTAACGGGGGGAGCATCTAAAGAGGCAGAAATGTAAACTTTGTTGGGGTGTTGGCTGCTATGATGTTCCCATACTGTGCTGGTACCCGGCTGGGGTCTAGGGAGATGGGGGGCCCACTTCTATACAAGTCTGTGGGTGCTTCCCCCTGCTTAGCTCCAGGGACTTCGAGAGAAGCTGGTTTCTGGAGGGCTTGCCAGAGTGGCTGTGCTCTGAGGGACTCTTTTTTCCCAGGATCCCTGATGGCATGGTGGTTACACATTGGGCTGTGATCTGAAGTGGCAGCAACTTGAAGCCACCAGGCCCTCCTCTGGAAAAGATGGGCTTTCCACTCTCCTCACGAGTTATGTCTCAGAAACCCACAGGATGGTCTACCCTGCCCTGCAGGCTCACTGTGACTCAGCATCAGCTCAATGGCAGTGAGGCTTCTGTGCCTAACCAGAGAGTTGAAGAGGATTGTATAATTTAAGGGTGCTGCAGTCAAGCACCTATAGTAATTCCTACAGTAACACAGTAGTGAAAAAGAACAAACTCATAATTTTAAGCAGAGATTCTATGGTAGTTCTAGGCTATTGGGCTGAGTATGTTCCTAGGATCTGTGTTCTACCTTGACAGAACATGGAACCGTGACTTTAAGTTGTTTGGCTCAAAACCTGTGTTCTACCATCGCAATAATACTAACAACATTACACTATTCTTATTTACAACTGACTGAACTCCTCTTCTGTAGAATAACGACAAAGCTGCGAAGGGGTTTTATTATTCCTATTCCAGAAGAAGCCATTCAGCTTAGGATGTTAGCTGATGCGCTCACAAATCACACAGCTACAGGAGCCTGACTCACAGCGACCTCATGCACTGCAGAGTAGAACTGCCCTCCAGAGGGTGCTTGTTGGCTGTGACCTTTCAGAAGCAGACCACCAAGTCTGTCTTGCAAGCCACCTCTGGGGGTATTCAAACCACCAACCTTTCATGTAATGTTTGAGAACTGCACCACTTACGCATTCCTAGGGAAGTCTACTCGTTCTCGGTAAATCACTGTCTTTCTAGGTCTCAGTTTCCTCTACTGGGATTGGAAAGTTTCCTACGCATAAAAGAGCCTGCTTGTTTGGGGACAATTACTTGGACATGTTCAAGAATACTTATGCTGTGTGTAAGTCGCAGACCTTTCTATTAGCATCTGTAATAGGTGTAAGGTAAAAAGCTATGCGTGTGAAGTGATTGAAAGGACACAGTCTATGACTATGGAAGCTTGTTGGAAGGAACTCCAGGTGACACTGTCACTTCCTCCCTGCAGTGGCGCTCCTCTCCCGCAGGCACAGATGGGGAAGCAGAGGGTTACTCTGACATTGTGCCTTGGTAGTAACTCAGGTGGTCACGGCCCACTGGTTACAATTTGCGGTGCTTCTCTCTGACCTTGGAAACCTCTGATAGATGCATAAGGATTTTCACTTGAATTTAGAGAAGAGAGATGGTTTTGTACAGACCTAGCTGGTACATTTTAGCACTAAACAAATATCTGCTAAATAATTGACTTGCAAGGTGAAGGTTTGGCAATGGGTCATTGTACAATGAGCTGACCTTTCTGATGACTAAACTCACCTTAGCTATAACACCAGCTCCCCAACAACTGAATCCTGATGTGTTGCCAGTCAAAGAGAAGTCCCTGTGCCTACACCCATAGACTGAGTGGAGACTAGATTAGCCCAAGCAGAAGCAACAACGATCATACTACCTACCTCTTCCCTTGTCTAGTTAGAGAAAAAAGTTCATGGAAAATGTACAAATAAGCATCTATATCTATATAATTTAGGAATGACTAACCTAAAACCAGCATCATGGTAAATAAATTTGTTTCAACTTCCAGGATCCTTAAACGAGTGTCGTGGAGAGGACCCCGCCCCCACCCTCATAGAAGACATTGTTTTTAGAGTAATGTCCATGCTCCACAACCAGCCTACACACCAACGAGACAAGGAGAGCAGCCGTCTGCCCCCAGGGTTCTCTTCTCAGACCAGTTCACTCCGAGCACTCGGAGAGTGAACCACTCGGCCTGTGTATCAAGAATTTCCTCCCAAGCATGACTGGCAAGATGATGGCTCCATATAAACACACGTCTCCAGAACTCCACTCATTTGCTAGGTTGGCCAGAGAAGCAAACAGATCTCAGGACTTGAACTTCTCTCCACCGGGAAGGACCAACGTAATCAAGTTTGTCATAGCCTAGTTCTTCCTTTCCACTGCCCGTTAGTTCACGGCCTCGTGGCTTGCAGGTGGCTAGGATGCAGGAAGCTGTGCCACGTGGTGGTTCAAATATCAATATAGTTGTCAGATTAAGAGAGACTGGCAAGAAAGGCCTGGCTGCTAACCTAGTTCAGAAAATTAGCCAATGACACCTTGTGGCTCACAAGGAATCACGGTCTGATAATGGTCCCGGAGAAGAGACCCCCGTTGGTTGGAAGGCACTTAAAGTCCAGAGCCACCACTACAACGGACTCAACCACACCCATGGTGATTGGGCAGGACCTTGCATTCCGTTACACAGCCAGTCACTGCAGGTTGCAGCTGACTCAGCGTCAAATAGCAACTGATTTCATGACCTCACGTGAACCCTCTCCTCGGCTCTCTCAAGATGGCACCAACTAGGTGACATGTGGCCCCACGTCTAAAAATATACAAATATTCTCAATTTTCTCTTTGAACCATCTGCAGCAAGGGACAGAAGTCCCACTGCCTGGGCCACAAAGACCAGGACAGGCAAAGCGCAGCTTCAGTGGAACCCTCTGCTCTGTGTGCCCAAACCCCAACTGTGCTCTTAGGCATTCACGGTGCTGAGAATATTAACATTTTTCACAATCTATCTCCCTTCCTCTCTTCCATTTCTCCACAAAATCGCCACGGCTTGTGCATAGTTCTCTAGATTTATGAGTCTTTCTCCTTTTCATCCTATCGGGCAACCTTGGTATCTTTACTTCCTCCTTCACAACATATTTCCTCTGTGGATCAATGTTGCTCACTTGACATGATACATGCCTTACAAGTAACCCCACAAAGACATGGGCCCTTTACTCCCCATTCATGTTAAACCACTGGGACCTGAATAACTGGGATTTGGATCATCAGGACTATCAATCGCTCCCTAGCCTTCATTCTGTTAAATGCCAAGTAAAAATCCATCCGGAATGCATTCAAAGTGAAGGTGAAAGAAGACAAACACACTCCCACAGCTGTTGGTACAGGAAACAGTCGTGGTGGCGCTGGATAACCCTGAGCAACTCACTTGGTACAGCTTTCCTGTACAGCATGGACACATAGCACTTGAACTTGAGCTTTCTGTTACTGTCTGGAGCATCCACTACAGTGATTCTCAAGCCAAGCGCTGTCCCTTTTCTGGATGGCAACCTTGAAAGAGATTGCGCAGGTGCAGTAAACGTGGGAAGAGAACGGACATGTGGGGTGCAGGGCCACTTCAAACAGTCCCTTGCTCCTTATTTAAGAATTTTAATTTTCATCTTTCAGAATTCAGTAAACCCTTGGAAGTTAACATGATCCAAAAATGAGCAGGGATGAATGGATGGATAGAAATGCTGGAATCTATTGTTGCAGCAACTGTGTCAGCTCATCGCACTGAGGGTCTTCCCTCGCCCCCAGTGCCCTCGATTTCACCAAGCACACCGTCCTCCTGCGGGGACTCAGTTCTCCTGGTGATGGGTCCAAGGCCAGTCAGTCAGACAGGCCTCTATTGTGAACCATAACATTTCTATTGGATTGTTATCAGACATCGCCAGACATTTTTTCTTAGCTCGAAAGCGCCGCTGGTATTTGGACTATTGGTGGCAGAACGCCCAACATCAGAGCAACACGTAGCTACCGACAGGTGGGTGACCTATCGGCTGGAGAAGGAAGCTGTTTAACCACTGTAGTATCAGGAATGCAGGGATGTAAGATACATAATTTATTAACTTACAAGTTTCTGTCCGTCCGAAGTCCCACGAGGTGAAAATCAAAGTGCTTGCAAGATGCGGTTCCTTTCTGGAGACTGTAGGGAAGAAGAATTGGGTGACTTGAATTTTCCAGTTTCTGGAGCCCACTCACGTCCCTGCTCCTCCAGCACCAAAGCCTCTAAGCTTTCTTTAGGGAAACTTCCTCACCTGAAGATGATTGGCGTTCATCACCTCTGCCAAGTCCCTTTGCTGTCTGAGGGAATCTGAGGGGCTTCGGAAGAGTCATGGCAAATGGAATAACAAGTCCAAGGTGGCAGACTGCCCTCACTGAGAGGGCATACCATTCCAAGAACGAGGAGGGCAATGTCCAGAAGGGAAAACGGGGGGCAAGCAATCACAGAGAACAAGTCAGTAGAGAAGTAACCCAAGAGCCCTGAGGGCCAGAGATGGTGGGAGCAGCAGAGGCTAAGTGGAAAAGGGACCTAGTGGCTAATCTCATGGCAGACCGGAGAGGCCTTTTCCCTTCCCAGCTGGGGTGCCTTCCATACCCCTGGCCTACAGACTGCGCAGGCAGCCTCCTCATCCCTCGGCTGGCTAGCTAGGAGCCTTATGCCCTGGGCTTGAATGGCTCCCTTAACAGCCTCATGACCCAGCTGAAGTGCCAGCTTACCTGAATACTCCAGCCCCTTCACGACTCCATCTCCCAGTCAGCACCCCAAATATACCACGCTAGGCCATCCAGAGCCTGCCCTCTGAGAAGGCTGGTGCTCCCATCTCCCGTAGGCCATCCAAAGGAAAGACCTTTCCCTCTCGGAAGGAGCCCGGCACAGCTCCCTCCTCCCACCCCCACCCCCACCCCCCCCCCCACCCCCCATTAGAGACCCCTATCACCTGAGCAGCATGAGCCCTGCCCCACCTGGGCCACGTGAACTCTATTACTTCAGTACAGCCAGCTACAATTAGCCTCCCGCTACCTCCCCAACTACAAGACCTCTGGTCTCCGAGCTCACGCAGCCACTCTTTCTTTTACACTTTTTATTTTATTTTTTTAAACATTTTATTAGGGGGCTCATACAACTCTTATCACAATCCATACATATACATGCATCAATTGTATAAAGCACATCTCTACATGCTTTGCCCTAATCATTTTCAAAGCTTTGCTCTCCACTTAAGCCCTTTGCATCAGGTCCTCTTTTTTTCCCCTCCCTCCCTGCTCCCCCCTCCCTCATGAGCCCTTGATAATTTATAGATTATTATTTTGTCATATCTTGCCCTATCTGGAGTCTCCCTGACCCCCCTTCTCTGTTGTCCATCCCCCAGGGAGGAGGTCACATGTAGATCCTTGTAATCGGTTCCCCCTTTCCAACCCACTCACCCTCCACTCTCCCAGCATCGCCCCTCGCACCCCTGGTCCTGAAGGTATCATCCACCCTGGATTCCCTGTGCCTCCCGCTCCCATATGCACCAGTGTACAACCTCTGCTCTATCCAGTCTTGCAAGGTAGAATTAGGATGTAAACTTCCCTACCATTTCTATCATCTTTAAGCTGGCACTACCCTCATCTCCCAGCCAACACCTCATTCTGACCACCCCGGTGATATGCCAGCCCTTAGAACTGCTGTGCATTGCCTCCTCACTCCTGGCCCATACAGACAAAAGGCACCAGCTCTGCCACCTCCTGGTGGGTCCCTCCTCAGAGACCACTGCGTGCGCCACACCTCCAGAGATAGTTAAGGTTTATTGTGCCAACCTGGCCAATAAACACACGTGGGGTTAAGTGAAGGGCAGAGAGATAAATGGCTTGGCGATCCTTGCCTTTTGAGTTCTCGGGTCTCTTGCTTTGTGATGGTCAGACCAGGGTGCAGCTGCCTTAGCCATTTCCCTGCTTCAGCTGTTAAGGTTCACTTCCTGAGGAGAAGCGACACGGACCTACCCCGATGCAGCCCTGGGTGCTGGAGCAGCTGTGTGGAGACCCCTGCCAGCGCTGAGATGTTTACACATTCACTGACTCAGCTTTCCTCCTGTAGTCACCATCATTGCGTGTGTTTTGTGAGCTGGAGGAAGACTTGTGGATTGGTGCCGGACATATGGGCTAATGTTGGATTTGTGGTCTTGGGCAGCACTGGGTTGGGTTGGTTTCTTGATGTGCACTTGTCCTTTATATGAAACTCTTTCTTACACATGAGTTTCTGTGGATTTGTTTCTCTAACGTACGCACACTAACACACCTCCACATCCACCTAACTCCAGACCAGTGAAGCCACCTGTCTCTAACTATAAGTCCATGTCCCTGGTTTCTTAGATCACACAGCTGGGCTCAACCCCCTTGCCTCTACCTGGAGTCTACCTAAACCTATTTCCCCCCAGTCCAAGCACCCAAATGGGGGGGGGGGACAATCACTCCCAGTCACTGCTGCTACTGCCTGACTGATCTCTGCCCTGCATTTTCTTGAACTCTCCCCGGGCAGACTTTTGACACTCAGCTCCCTCCCCACCCCCTCTCACCCCCAATCTTTTAAACAAAATCTAGTGCTCTTTTTATAATTCTTTAAAATTAGTTCTATCCTTTCTTGAACTCTTTTATACAAGGCTTTCCCACTATGTCTACAATCTTCAAGTTAACACTAGCCCCATCTCCCAATTAGTACCTCATTCAGACCACCCTAGACCACCCCAAGATGTTCAGAGCAATAGACTGTTCCCTGGGACGACTCATCCTAACCTCCTCCCCTTTGGACCTCCCCTCTGGGCCATCCGAATAAAATATGCATGGCTCTGCTCCCTGATGACCCATCTCAGAGACTCCTGCCTCTCAAAAGGCCCCATGCCCTCCACTCTCACTCAGCCCAGACGTTCCTGATAAACTTCTCCATATCCTGTCATTCCATTAAGCCTCCTCACCTCGAGGCCACTGTAGAGTCCTGAACGTATTCCAGCAACCCCCAAACACTCAGCTAGTTACCCCAAACTCTCACCCACAGGCACTGACTACCCCAAACACTCAGTCAGGTGGAGCCACTCTCTCACCCACAGGCACTGACTGTAACTGCTCAATGGACCCTTGCCCTTTGTGTTTCCAGTCCAGGTCATATATCTATCTCTATCCCCGTTCCTATCCATAACCATATCTATATTTATAATTTATATATTTATTTTGTGTTAGTCCGAGTTGACTAGAGAAACAAATCCAGGGACACTCATGTGTATGACAGAGCTTTATATCAACGATAAACTGTATATTGAGAAAACATCCCTGCTCAGTCCAGATCAAGTCCATAAGTCTGATATTAGCCCCTATCTCAGATACTAGTCCATACATTGCTCTTTAAATTCATGCGGCACATGCAATGATGCAGAATGTAGGAAGATCACAGGCAAATGGTGGGTCTCCCCATCTCAGTCCTGGTGTGGGTCTCCAAGTGGCTCCCCAGCTCCGGGCCTTTGGCTACCATCAGTGTGGCTCCATGTGGCTTGTCAACAGGAATGTGCAGCAGAGAGAATGTGCTCTGGGGAGGAAGACAGGAGTTCTCAGAATCCTCAGGAGAAGGCCATTCCCACATAGAGGCCTTATTGGCTATGACCTGATTGAAAGGCTAGACTCCACCCCTTCCTCAAGTTGACAGGAGATTATGTAACTGTCACATATTTATACTTTATATTTATTTATGATTATATATGTGTGTGTATATATATCCTGTGATAGGTGTATGAATGAATATTGAGCTTTCATTTAATTGTAGCCTTAATTTAAGAACACTCAGTTCTTATGACACGGCATTACTCAATACCTACCCCGATGGAGTGATCACTAAAGGTATCGGCGCTGTAGCACAATGTGACAAATAAACTGAGTGATGCTCAGCTCTCAGAAACAATAGTGCCAGCGGTCTTAAAGCCTCATTTTAAAAGCAAGCAGTCATCGAAGTGAGATGTTGGCTAAATCCACACAGAAGAAGTAAGCATGCTAGCCTGTGTAACCCAAGAATTGTAAATAATGAAATCTAATCCCAGAGGAGGGACTAGTACTCGAGATTAAATCCTGAACACCCAGGTTGCAGAAGCCTGCAGGGGAGAGTATACATCCACAGTCCACTTGGACTTATGGATTAAGTCTTTGGCGAAAGCCTCCGACTGTGAACCAGAGCTAGGAAAGACCTTGTCACCAGGCAGAGCACACTGCAGCGGTAATCACATGGTAAAACGTGACATCCTGCCGTTGATCTCCCTCTGGATCCAATGAATAATTGCTCCAGTTGGTCATATTCTCTGCTTTGTTTGAAATTGTGTTTTTTTTCTGTTTCATTCTTTCATTGATGTTAGACTGTTTGATTTTGTCTTCTGAAAGCCAGAGTAAATAAATCTATAAAGACAACACCTGGATTAATAGATTCAAATGGACGTGCCCGGTGAGGCTGGTGGGAAACCGGGAGCTAACGAAGAGTACAAGGAAGGAAAACATCCTGGAATTGACGTTGGTGATGATTGTACAACTCATAAATGTGATTGAACTACTGAAATGTGAATTGTATGTCAGTGAAACTGTAAAAAAGAAACACAGTAATTAAAAAATTAGATTTAAAATGATAATAGAATTATCTAGGGATTAGGATGTGGGCATATTTGGAGGCATTATGTCACCTGCCTCTTGTGTAAAGTCAATATTCTTACCGAGATGTAAAAAGGAAGGAAGCTTCTAATTTGGAAGGATCTTTTTCTTCTCTTTCAGATTTAATGGGGTCTTCATCATTTGTTTTATTATTCCCTAGTTGATTTCATGTCAGCCTGTGACAAATGAAATTTTATTTTAGGCAAGCAATGATATTCTTATTAACATCAAAGTTGTTCTTGATTCACATTATTTAATTTTCATTTTCAAGGTAATGTTGGTCTCTCCTCTCCATGCTTCATCTTCTAATATCTGTGGTCTTCCTTGCCTTTGAACGACGTGATCTTGACTTGAGAGCAGCTTCGGGACAGGCAATCATTCGCCTGAAAAATACGTTGTCGTCACTTCGTCTTCTCTAGGGCACGGCACTGTCCTTCATCCACAGTTCTGCCTATTCCCCACCCGACCCCAGCCCATGCCCGCCTGCTCACTGGTTCCACTCATCTTCTAGACCTCAGAAGATAGACATTCTCCAAGTCTCAGTCCTTGAACCTCTTTCGCTTTTCTATCAATACTCTCTGCCTGGTACCATCACCAGAGGCACAGGTCAAGCCCATCTATATGTGAACGCTGTGGCTTCCTGAAATGATATGTTTAGTCAAAACTGTAAATCTAGCCACGCAATGCTCGTGAAACATCTCCACTTGGATGACTAAAAGGTATTTCAAACTTTGCACAAAACCAACCTCCCGATACTGTCCCTGTCCTGACCAACCTGTCCTATAAACCCACTGTCATCGAATTGATTCTGACTCAGATTGACACTGCGCAGAGAGTGCTAAAGCTGAAACTCTTTTCAGAAGCAGGTGGTCACAGCTTTCGCTTACGGAGCAGTGGGTAGATTCGAGTTGCTGACCTTCGGTTAGCAGCTAAGACTGCACCATCAGGTCTCCTTGTCAGTCCTGAAACCTTCCTTTGATGATAACTGAATCTGGTCCCTTCCTCTGTTTCTCACCACACATTGTACACATATGAACAACTATTTTCAATATCTGGACAGAATCCAGTTATTTCTGATCTCAAACACTGTTATTCATAATTATACAAATAACTGTCAAGAGTACAGGCTCTCCAGTCACACCATGCAGGTTTGATCTTTGGCTCTGATTCATTAAGAGGATGACCTTGAGCAAATTAGTTACCCTCTCTGTGCTTCCATTTCCTCAGTGGTAATATAAGAATGACCATTGTAATAGCAATTATTACTACAGGATTAAACAAGAAACAGTGCCTAGCAAATCATCTGTGATCAAAAATGGTTGCTATGTATTATTAGTCTCAGGGCAAGATCCATGGTTGGCTCTGCCAGGTGAGAATATTAGACTGTTAGGTTGGCAGTTCAAACTCACCAGCCACTCTGTGATGAAAAGATGAGGTTATATGTGCCTGTAGACAGTGCAGCTTCAAAGCCCTCTACAGGGTCTCTATGAGTCAGAATCAGCTCGATGACGACAGTGGGTTGGTCTATAAATCTGTAGATATGAGCGGCATAAGAAGCAGAGGTAGAAAGTCTTGTGCAGGTAGAGGGAAATTGTGAACATGAACATTTTCCTAAGCCTAAGCCTTCCAAATCTTTATTTTTAAAAGATATTTTAACAGTCGTCTTGTCATTTAATTCACATGTTATACAATTGAATCATTCAATCATATTAACAAGAGTTCTATGGTCATAGCCTTCCAAATCTTTAAATGCTGAAATGCAAACTGAACCATGCTGGTATTGTTACCAACATCTTATTCCATGGGATCTTGCTTATTTTGTGCAGTTTTTCCTACAGTTTTATAGAATGAAATATATAGTGAATATTTTTTTTCTTATCATGCACTACTTGGCATGATTTCTCTTCTCCGTCTCATAGGGAGCTTCTAGTTAAGGGTGATGGAGATGTATAGGAACAGATAGTGGTGGTGGTGTCATAGCATGGCGACCATAACTAACGTTACTGAGTTACACACAAAAAATGCTGAAATGGCAAGTGTTTGGATAAATATATTTTTAATACTCACCAAAATGTGTTCCATAAACCCAGTTAGCAATACTGCTGTGAGAGCCATTTTAAGACCTCATTCTATTGAAATAAAGTACCCAACTTCTTGGTTAAAGTGACTGATCGGGGAAAAGGCAAACTGCTGAGTGAGAATGGAAGCAAGCAAGTCATTAAAAACTCCTCCTGCAAAGGGTAGGACCCCAAACATCCAGGCATCTTTCAGAAAAGAAGACATTGAGAAATTAAAAAATTTCCCTAAGCACCCTGAAAGGAGCCATTTGGAAGTGAGATTAAACTTTGGTACTTGAAACTTCAGGCATTTCTTCTATCTAGGAGGAGTCTTAGGAAAGAACCTTTCGGTTGTGTTTCGATTTCAGTGGCTTTATAACAAACAATACTAAGGGCCCTGGTGCTAGTGGGCTACGCTGGGAGGTAGGCTGTTACCTGCAATGTCAGCGGTCCAAAATCACCAGTCTCTACGGATTAAGCTAAGACTGTCACTAGGATTAAGATAGGACTGTCTGCTCCCATAAAGATTTGCAGGCTCAAAAATGTATAGGACAGTTCTCTGTCCAATGGGTTGCTACGAGTCAGAATAGGCTTGATGGCAGTAGAGTTCAATGCCACATGATGTCCTAGCTGGAAAACACCAAGAAGCACTCCCCCCAATCCCCCTATTGCTAACCCCCTCCCTGGCTTGCCACTCACGTAATCTGAGGTTCTCTACCACATGCAGATTGCAGACACATAATAAATTAGGCAGATGGAACTCATATATCAAAACTACGGACTTGGATTCTGTTTTTGGCTATTGGTGTCTTTCCTCTCTCTCTTTTAATCAGCCTCATAAATCTGACCTTGACAAGGTCCTACCTCTCTCTACCAACCGCTGGAGGTGAGATGGTAATTCGTCCCCAAGCTTTCCTTTGCTTCTGCTCTTGAACGGCTGTCAATGCCACATGGCACCCATTCATCACAGGGGCTCAGGTGTGGCTCTGGGGAGACAAGTGCCAAGTCCTGCCAAACAGGTTACTCCTTCCAAAAGAACAGAATGGATCTCCGAACACTGTGTACTTCAGATGATTGCCCTCCACAGTGCCTGACACAATCCTGGCGCACCAAGAGCTGTAAAGGACACACCGTATGGCAACACGTTCTTCTGAGTATCATCATAGCCATCCACGTACTTGGCTGGTGATGACCTGCACTCATATACATGTTCACGCAGCGCATCCCCATCAAGAATTGAAGACAAGAACAGGGTTGCGTAGGGTGATGACTTTGCTCTCCGAGGTGGGGGCGAAGGCCCACGGACTTGCATTCGGATAGCTGTGTTCAGGGACAGCTGACCCTCTGCCTCCTGCTCTTGAGCCAGGGCATCGGGAAGGTCTGCTGAGCTCACTTAGGCACAGTTTGGAAAGCTCACCAGAGGTGCAAAGACCTTTTCTGGCTTCTTGCAATTTTTGTCATTTTCTCCCTGCCCTTCCTATAGAAAGGCTGTCCATTTCTCTTTTCTCTTCCAGCTGCCGCCCACAACTGGCTTCCAGTCCCCTGTCCCCTTTGGGCTTCCCCAGGTCCTTGTTTGGGGAGAAAAGCACAAGAATGCCCTTAAGTCTTTTAACATGTGTGCTCATGAAATGTAGTAGCTGGGGACGGTCATTTTCCACAGAGGCCTTGCTAGCCAGTCCACTTAAAGACCTTGAGAAATGGAGATACCTTATCACACTCTGGCAGCTTCTTCCAGCTATTCACGAGTGGCATTAAAAGCCTTTTATGGGCTCATAACAAAATAGTCTATTGAAAGAACATAATAGCTTCCCATACTTTTGAATGCTCGTTAAAGCACCACTACTACAGATGCTGATGTTTTGCGGGGCCCTCTGGTCAGTCTCAGTGCGCTTCGTCAGGCAGCATTCTTGAGAGAGCGTGCACGTCTGCCTTTAGGATCACGGTCGGCAAATGTGAGCAGTCACAAGCTCTTGTTGCTGGCGCTGATAAATAATGCCGGTGACAAAAGCTGCCATGTATATATTGAACACTTACTACCTGTCAGCAGTGGTGTTCATTGTACTGATAAGTGCCTTTGACGCAATTAGACATTGCTGCTGTTGTTAGGCGCTGTCAAGTTGATTCTGACACGATTTGTTGTTTGGAAAACAAAACGAAAAGCATCCCCATTGTGTGCCGTCCTCACAATCCTTGCTGGAGCCGAGCTCACTGTTGCAGCCAACGTATCAGGCCATTGTACAGTGGGTCCTCCTCTTTTGACTGCCCTTCGGCTTTACTCAGGATGATGTCCATCTTCAGGGACTTGTATGAAAGATGTGAGACAAACTCTCATCTTCTTTATTAATTGCCTATAAGGAGCCTTCCGATTATATTCTTCCCAAGATCGATTGTATTCTTCTCAAGATAGATTTGTTCAATCTTCGGGCAGTCTAAACTATGTTCAATATTCTTGCCAAAACACAACTGAAGGCGTCACTTCCCCTTTGGTCTTCCTTATTCATTGTCTCGTTTTGACATGCATGTGGGTTGAATGAAAATTCCGTGGATTGCATTGGGTGGACCTTAGTCTTTAAAGTGACACCTTTGCTTTGTAACACTTTAGATTTCCTCACACATCCAAGGAAAAAGAAATCCTTGACAGCTTCAATATATTCTCTGATAAGTGATCATTTATATGATTTTCCTTAGTGGTCCCATTTTGAGGATTTTTGGTTTCTTTATTTCAGATATAATTGATCTTCATCCGTGAGAGCTCTAAGACCTCTTCACTTTTTGGCGAGCAAGGTGTCATTTGCAAATTGAAGATTGTTAATGACCCTTTGCCAATCCTGATGCCACCTCTTCCCTCGGATAGTTCAATTTCTCAGTTGATTTGCTCAGCATACATATAGTGAGAGGCTACAACTCTGCTACACACCTTTCCTGCTTTTGTTGATTTCTTAATCATTTTATTGGGGGCTCATACAATTCTTATCACAACCCATACATACATCAATTGTGTAAAGCACATTTGTACATTCCTTGCCATCATCATTCTCAAAACATTTACTCTCCACTTAAGCCCTTGTGATCAGCCCCTCATTTTCTCCCTCCCTCCCCATTTCCCCCTCCCTTATGAACCCTTGGTAATTTATAAATTATTATTTTTGTCATATCTTACACTGTCTGACGTCTCCCTTCACCCACTTTTATGTTGTCCATCCCCCTGGGAGGAGGTCACATGCAGATCCTTGTAACCGGTTCATCCTTTCCAACCCTCCCTCCACCCTTCCAGTATCGCCACTCACACCACTGGTCCTGAAGGGATCATCCACCCTGGATTCCCTGTGCTTCCAGTTCCTATTTGGTCTAGCCAGATTTGTAATGTAGAATTGGGATCATGATAGTGGGGTAGGAGGAAGCAATTAGAAACTAGAGGACGTGTTTGATATCCTTGTGTTCTTTTTGAGTGACTGAATCTTGGTCTATGTACAGGTTCCATATGCGCACAATTAAGCCTTTTAAAATTCTTATGATTTACAGAGTTATACATAACTTGTTACGATCCATACGGTTAAACATCGGTAAAACATGTGAAAACCTCTTTCTGGTATTCTTTGCCTGTGGAGCAGCTGGTAGTTTGGGGCCATTGACCTTGTAGTTAGCAGCCCAATGGTTAACCCCTTGTACCACGAGGATGCCTTGATTATTCCTTAGATAACTAAGGTAAACAAACAAAATTCACGGAAATCAAGTAGCTCCCATCTCATAGCAACCCTTTATAGGGTTTCTGAGACCATAAACCCTATGTCAGCAGGGATTTAGGTTCAAATATCTTGCTTTGAGGATGTCCAGTAAATTGCTTTGAGTATGTCCAATACATGTATTTTCTATTTTCATATTCTCTTTGTTTTTTATGACATATATTAGTCCAGCGGTCATAGTTGTAGCTTTATGAATAAGCATTATTGGAAGTTTTGCCCTATTTCCAATCCTCATAGTTTCATAGTGTCTCTTCTCTTGTTTTTAATACGTAGAGATCAGCAAGCCATATGTTTTAGTCTAACATGCCATCCTATGTCTGCACACTTACCTTTTCTCAACAGTACTTCAAATTCCATGCTACTGACTAAATTAATAATATTAGTAATATAATTACCATATGCCCCATGGAGATGATTTATAATGTCCCTTAATTAATGCTAGCGATGCCTCTATCGTGGACCAAGGACATATATAAACCATAGATATATGAATGGATTTTGAGCTGATACCTAGTCGTAGGCCTAACCTAAGAATAATTAGTTCCTATGACATGGCTCTATCCAACTTACACTCACGCTCATGGAGAGATCACTGAAGTTATGGGTGTAATGGCAAAGTGTGGTTAAAAAACCCCAAAAAAACAGATGGTCCTTAGTTATGAGGAAGAATAGCATCTGCTGTCTTACAGGCTTGTCTTAAAACAAGCAGCAATCTAAGAGAGGTGTCAGTGAAGCCCATGTGGAAGAAGCACACCAGCCTGTGTGATCCAAGGACAGTAAATACCAAAACCCAAATCCAGAGGAGGAACAGTGTTAAAACTTAAATTCTGAGCACGCAGTTTGTAGGAGACCATCGCCTTCTATGGATAACAGTGAAACCCAAGAGATCCAGATGTGAGGTCTGATGTGGATGAAGCCTCCCATGACCCCCTGTGACCTTTCCCCAGGGATGTGGCAGCCTTCCTATCAGAAAGAGTGCCCTGGAGAGTAGACTCAGGCAGATGAAGTTAGGGGCAAATTCAGCACCTTATGATTTGTTCTTCCTTTTGAATAATTTAAAATCAGTTATTTTTTATTATTCTATAATTCTCTGCTTCCTTCGATTGAGGTTTTTGGTTTTATTGTTGTTGTGGGGATTTTTTTTGTTTTGTGTGTGTGTGTGTATTTTCTTCATATGAAACTCAGGGTAGGTAAATCTACAGAGACAGTAACTTCATTAATCATATCTTAAGGTCCTGGTCTGGAGCCCTGGTGGAGTAGTGGTCACATTTTGGACTACAATCTACAAGGTCTGCGGTTTGAAGCCACCAGGGGCTCTGCGGGAGAAAGACGGGACTTTCTACTCCCTTAAAGAGTTCCAGTTCTATCCTGTCCTACAGGGTGGCCAAGAGTCAGAATTGACTTGATGGCTGAGAGCGTGGATTTGCTTTAGGGTTATGCTGAGGAAAGTTGGGGGTGGGGGATGGGATCGGGAGCTAATAATGAATACAAGAAAGAAGAAAGTGGTCTAAACATGATTGCGGTGCTGGTAGAAAACTCTTTTCCCCCCCCTCAGGTGTTTGAAATACAATTCTATTCTTGTTGCAAGTGAAAAGGAGTGGGAATGACAGTGAACGAACAAGACGTCACCACTGAATATTGTGACGTGACTGTAACAGTCTTGTAGTTGAAGGCAAAAAACAACTGCATCCCAAAAGCGCTAGATATGTGGGTCTGGGGGGGTCAGGGAATGAAGTTCTTAACAGTCACACTCCCTCTGAAGCCCATTCAGCTCCTCTAGCATCCCAAAGATGAGCATGTTCGGCTGAGCTACGTAATAGGACTGGGGAACACACTGCTCCACAGACCTCACAGGACAGTTGCCTATAAAACTTAGACTTCTGACGCTGGGCTCCAGCTACCTTCTACCACAGGCCATCCACCTCATCTGGGAGAGCGTTTGTCTGCACAGCCTCTCAATCATGATCATCATGTGCTGCCAAAACTAGGTCCATAACAACCTCTGGTGGGGCAGGAGCAGGCACAGCAACCAACTCCAAGTTAGGATCTTCAAATCATTTTCTAGCAAGTTGAAGAAAGGGCTTTTTCGAGTTGTAGTTACTTTTGGCAGAAATGCCATAGTACTGAAGGTTCTTCTTTCAGGGAAAGATGATGGACTTTACTTCAACTTTCCTGTCCTTAATGTCCACTTTGTTGCCACAGAGCACGATGGGTATGTCTTCACAGACTCGGACCAGACCCCTATGCTAGTTAGGCACATTCTTGACTGTAACCCTAGAGGTTACATTAAACACTATAAAGGCTGTATGTATGGCTTGTGATAAGAGTTGTATGAGCCCTCAATAAAATGATTTTTAAAAATTATAAAGGCACACTGGGCGTGGATATACTAGCCAGCCCTCGGTCCTTCACAGTTTCCTTGACCGGCAGTGTCCCACACGTTGGATTCCATAGGCCCTCTGTTAGGTATGGACCACAAGAGGGTAGACCTCAATCTCTAAGCTGGCTTCAGACTTCTTCTCAAACTCACCAGTCAGATGACATTTCACAAGTGTTGTTTTCCCAGTAACACCATCACCCAACAGTATGACTTTGAAATGGATGTGAAGTTCTCCTTGGCTAGACATTGTGATGGATGTATCTTCCAGAAGCATCCCTCAGCCATGTCTGACTGAGGGATCGAAAGATGGCAGAAGCCCACAAGTATTTTTATTACGAGGTATACCCAACCAACACCCCCTAAAACCAAACAAAAACAAACAAAAAAATTGGGATTGTGCTGGGCCGAGCAGCGTGCATTTTTCCTGCTAAGTGAGCATCCAGCACCTCTCTGAGTTTGTGCATCCAGTGGTGTCACTTGGGAAGGCTCTTTCTGGTCACAGTGAATTTTTTGTAAAAGCAGTTTCACTTGAACCTCATATTTTATGATTGCTGATTTAAGAGACCAGCATGTGTCTGAGAAATGTTGTTTCCTGCTCAGGAAAAATGCCGCAGAAACTATTGTGATGTTGAACACAGCTTACAAGGACAGCGCTACGGAAAAAATTCATGTGTATGAGTGGTTTTCTCATTTCAAAAAAGGTGAACTGTCAATTGATGACAAACCTCATTCTGGACGTCCATCAATTTCCCAAATGGACAAAAATATCAACAAGTTTCATGCATTTATGCTTGAAGACCGACTACAGACCACTGGAAAGATGGGGAGTTATCTGGATTGCGTTGGAGCTCAGGTCTGTGAGTTTTAACAGAAAATTTAGGAATGAAAAGAGTTGCTGCAAAATTTGTGCCTTGGGTTCTGAATGACCAGCAAAAAGAGCTTCGACCGGAAGCATGCCGTGCCTTGAAAGAATAGCTCCAAAGTGACCCCGACTTTTTTCCCCAAGTTCATTACTGGTGATCAGACATGGTGCTATTCTCATGACCCCGAAAGTAAACATCAATCCAGCCAGTGGAAGATACCATCGTCATCTTGCCCCAAAAAGCTCATCAAGTAAAATCAAAGATCAAGACGATGCTCTTTTTTATCTTTTTTTTTTCATGTCAGGGGGATAGTGCATTTGGAGTTCATTCCACCAGGTCAGACTGTTAATCAAGCTTTCTATTTAGAGATTCTGAAAAGATAGTGTCATAATGAGCAACAAAAAAGGCCTGATTTGTGGCAGACAGGGGACTGGTTTGCCACCATGACAATGCACCTGCTCATGCAGCCATCTCAGTGTGCCAGTTTTTGGCAAAGAAACAGCATGCCTCTCTTGCTCCATGTATCTGACTCACCTGATCTTGCTGTGACTTCTTTATGTCTCTGCAACTGCAGAGGGACGTGAAAGGACAGTGATTTGACGATGTAGATGAGGTGAAGAAAATAATGAGGGAGGTGCTGACAGCCATCCAACAGATGAGTTCAAAAACTGTTTCCAAGAAAGGAATGCCAGATTTGACAAATGTGTGCAGTGTAATGGAGAGTACTTTGAAGGTGATAAGGCTGTTTTGTAAAAAATTTAAATAGATATCTTTGAAAAATAATTCTGTTTGGGGGAGGCACCCCCTCATATACTTAAACCATTGGATTGTATGATATGTGAATTATATTTCAATAAATTGTTTTAAAAACATTTTCAATTCCTTATGGGAGCAGAGAGCCTCATCTTTCTCTTTTGGAGCGGCTTATGGTTTTGAACCACCGTCCTTTTGGATAGCCGCTCAATGCCTAACATACTGTGTCATTAGGCTTCCTTGATTCATGTATTGCACTTACGAATTTTCATAATAACCCAAGAAAGATATTACTTTTATTCCCATTTCTCGGATGTGAGGCTTGACGAGGCTACATAGCCACCTAAAATTGCATTAGAATTTGAATAGAAACCTCTGACTCCACACCTTACACTCTGCACTGTTCTGTTCTAATGTCATCATACTAAGTTATTTCATTATAAGTGATTCGTCTTGATTTCAGCTACATATGCTTTCATGGTTACCCTTTTACCTATCAGTTTTCTTTGTTGCATCTCCTTCTCCAAAAGAGCTCTATTGCTTGCGTGCCTCCGTCTTTCAAGGTAAACTTTCCTGTGAGTAACCTCATCTAGTTCCTTTGGTTTCAACAGCCCCTATTTGCTGACAGCTTCAAAATCTAAATTTCCGATCCAAATTGTTTCCCTGATACTCAGGTTTGCATATTCAACTGCCTATCCAACTGAGATTTCCAAATGGCATTTCAAAGTTAACATGTCCAAAAGAGATTTTTTTTTGTTTTCCTTATTGTTTTTTTAAATTAATTTATTTATTTACATTTTATTAGGGGCTCATACAACTCTTATCACAATCCATACATATACATATACATACATCAATTGTATAAAGCACATCCGTACATTCTTTGCCCTAATCATTTTCTTTCTTTCTTTTTTTTTTAATCTTTTTATTGGGGCTCATAAGGCTCTTATCACAATCTGTGCATACATCAAATGAGCAAAGCACCCTTATACATTCTTTGCACTCGTCACTCTCATAATTCACCTTCCACTTGGGTTCCTGGAATCAGCTCGGTTTCCCTTTTTTTTTTCCCTATCCCCCTCCCTCCCCGATCCCACCCCTGGTCCCTTGATAGTTTATAAATAATTATTATATCTTATCTTACACTCCCCGGCATCTCCCCTCACCCACCTCCCCCTTGACAATCTCCCAGAGAGGAGGTTACACATAGATCTCCGAGATCGGTTCTCCCTTTCTACATGCCCTTCCCTCCTGGTGTCGCCTTTCCCACCGCTGGTGTTGAAGGGTTTGTCTGTCCTAGATTCCCTGTGCCTCCAGATCCCCACTGCACCGCTGTACATCCTCTGGTACAACCAGGTCCGCAAGGCAAGGTAGGATTGGGGTCATGATGATTGGGAGGGGAGGAAGCGTTCAGGAACTAGAGGAAGGTTTTGATTTTCATTGTTGTTACACTGAACCCTGTGTGGCCCATCTCCTCCTCACTACCCCTCTGGAAGGGGTGTTCAGCTGTCTACAGGTGGGCATTGGGTCCCCATCATGCACTCCCCCTCTTTCACGGTGATGTGATTCTCACCACCACCCCACCTTTGATGTTGGAGACCTGGTCTCCTCTGTCCTTCATGGTCACCTATGTTGGTGTGCTGCTTCCGTGTGGGCTCGGTTGCTTCTGGGCTAGATGGCCGCTTGTTTGCTTTCAAGCCTTTAAGTCCCCAGACGCTATATCTCTCAGTAGCCGGGCACCATCCGCCTTCTTCACCACACTTGCTTATGCACACTTTCGTCTTCAGCCATTATGTGAGGAAGGTGATCACACAATGATTGTTTTTGTTCCTTTGTATCTGCTACATGGCCCATTCAACACCTTGTGTTCGCTTAGGCCGTGTGCTTCTTCTCTGTGGGCTTTGTTGCTTCTGAGCTAGATGGCCGCTTATTTGCCTTCAAGCCTTTAAGACCCCAGACGCTATATCTTTTTTTGATAGCCGGGCACCATCAGCTTTCTTCACCACATTTGCTTACACACACGGCTGTCTTCAGTGATCATGTCGGGAAGATGGGTATCCTGCAATGGCTGCTTAGCAGGGCGAGGTGCTATTGTATTGGGGGCCAAAAGAGATTTTAAAAATTTACTTCCAAGTACGCTTCTCTTCGTCTTCACAGTCTCAAATGCCCAAACCAGAAATGTAGGCATCATCTTGATTCCTTCTTTCCCTCCTCTGGACTCAGAGTCATCCTGTGAATTCACCTTCCAGAAATCTGGGCCATCTACATCTATTTTCCTCTGTCCAACTACTTGATCCAAACTACTATCATTCCTTGTCTGGATTAGCTTATTAGCCTCTGATTGATTTCCCTGTCTTCTTACTTGCTGCTTGTTTTAGACCGGTTTGACTGGAGATACAAATTCAGAGGCACTCGTATATGTGTAAGAAAGAGCTTTGTAGAGAGAAGTAATTATATATCAAGAAAACATCCCGGCCCAGGCCAACTCAAGTCCCTAAGTCTGCTATTAGTTCATAAGTCCCTCTTCAGACTCATACAGCCGCATGCAATGATGTGGAATGCAGGAAGATCACAGGTCAGTAGGTGCAAAGTCATGTGGATCCAATGGCAGTGGACACATCTCCAGGGCTCTGGCAGCCACCAGGGTCCGCCAGCAGGGAGGTAAATGAAGGGGATGGGAGGAGTTCCTTGGGCCCTCCTTATGAGAAGGCCACACCCATAAGGAGTCACCATCAGGCTGTGACATGATTGACAGGCTAAATTCCACCACCTACACTTTACTATATCTTCAAGTTGACATGAAAATATGTAACTACCACATTGCCCTACCTCCACTCCATTCAAAAAGGAAAGTTTTCCTTAACTGAAACTCAAACACCAGAGTATGGTCTTACGGCTGTGAGTAATCTGGTCATTGACTAGCTGTGTAGCCTCATTTCATTGAGATTTCCTTTTTACTCACTGCTCTCTAGGCGCAGTTGGCTTCTTTAGTGATATAAGGTTTGTTGAAGTGGCTTTTACTTCCTCCTAAAGTGCTCTCTCCCTTACAGAAGAGGCTCTTTTTTTTTTTTCAGGCCTAGCAGCAAAATTCACCCTTTGGGGGCACTTACCTGAGTATCCTATCTAAAACAGGATCATAACCTAAATGATTGCCTATTCCATCACTCTATTTCATTCATAGCATTTATAATATGCTACCGTTTAAGTGTTTATTGGCCATTTAATATCATAAGAAAGCATGCATCATAAGAAAGGGAGATTTCCTTATCCATCTCAGTCTCCCTAGTACCTAGCACAGTGCTTGAGTTCATAACCAACAACAACAACTCCAAGACCCCCAAACTCACTGCCTTTGAGTTGAGTCTGACTGATAGCGACACTATCCATGCTGAACAAATGATAATTGAACAAATAAGAATAGTAGACTGCCTCTGAGCTTTAAATAATGTAAAAGGATAAGTAACATGAAAAAGAATCCTGTGCCATTCATTAAGTAGCCCATTTGTAACGTAGATATTTAAATGGTATGACTTTAATATGAAGGGAGTCTTTAAAAAGTTCATGCCAGAATAGAAGTAAAAGATGAAATAAGAAATATAAACTTCATTTTTCAGCCTTTCAACTCTATCAAGCTCAAGATATTTTTATATGCCGTGATGCCAGCCATTTAACTACTTCCTAAAGAACTGAGGGTGCTGGGGATGTAGCCATGTCAATGCAGTATTTATTTTAAACATTATTACCTAAAGAAAAATGAGTGTCCTTCAACAAGTTTTTAAGATTAGGAAATAAAAATATATGAAAGGTGCCAAATCAGGACTGTAAGACAGATGCCCAATAATATCCCACCACAGTTTTGAATTGCCCCTTTTTGACAAGAGAAATGAGCAGGGGATTGCTGTTGTGGAGAAAGACTCTCTGGTGAGGTCTGCCTGGGGAAATTTTTTTCTAAAGCTTTGGCTAACTTTCACAAAACATGTGTAATATGTAGACTTATTCTTTGACTTTCCAGAAAGTCAGCCAGCAAAATTCCTTGAGAACCCCCAAACACCATTGCCATGACCTTAGCTCGTGATTACTCTGCTTTTGCTTTGCCTGAACCATTCCCGCCTTTAGGTAGCTAGTACTTTGTACTGTGTCTTTGAGATCATGTTTCATCTCCTGTGACAATTCTTTGAAGACATAGTTAGGGATCTTGGTCCTACTTGTTCAAACATTCCATCGAAAGCTCCGAGTCTGTCTGCAGCGGACCTGCAGGCAGCAGTTTTGGCGCTCATGGAGCAGAAAGCTTGCTCAACTTTAGTTTTTCAGTCAGAATTGCGTAACCCAAACCAATTGAAATGTCTACGGTGATGACTATTGCTTCTTCTATTTATTGGTGTTCTTTAATTCGGGCATGGACAAGATGTTTCCTAAAACATTGAGGTGGAGAGTCTGCTGACACAGGTTTCATTTTCAGCGGGTCACCTTCCTTTTTAAAATGAGTTATCCATTTGTCAACTGCTATCCATTTGGGGGCATTGTCCCCATAAAGCGCCAATGATTTCATTGTTCTTCTACCCAAGCTTTACCGTAAATTTGATGTTTGTGCTTACTTCAATTTTAGCAGAATTCATATGGTTGTGATAAGATCTCTTTTCAGGTTGATATCTTATCCTTATTATTGCTGCAACTAAATCCTATTCAGATATGTTGTAACAAGTCAGTATGCATTTATTTTGGTGCAAAAAACTTTTAGTATCCATGCATACTTTTGTCATAATATTCATTTTTCTGTGATCATTTTGAAGAGCCCTCATAGAACCAGCTTGCAGAAATGGCTTGTAGGACCATATATGACCTCCTCTGGGACCCGTATTGCCAGAAGGTGGGAGCCAGACATGCCTCTACCCTCCATCTTCCTTTATCGTATTCTGACACAAACTGTTTACCCCATAGTGCTCTACTTTTCTGTTTGGTGGAATAACTTAGTATAGTGGTCCCACAGAACCCACAGACAATGCTCATGATGATGAGGGTTTATTTGGGAAATTAACGCATTATCACAAGCCAGGATTAGTAAGCAATAAGGGTATAGTCATTGGTCCACAGCAATACCTTTTGTCAGCTAGTAGTCAAATCTCCATCCCTTAGCCTCTCAGCCATATGATCCCTTGACTTCTGCCTCCAGGGGCCAGGAAACACACCCACTGCTGTGCTCACAGCTTCAGCACTGCTCCTCTGCTGTGTCTCATGGTCTTCTTGCCATGACCTCTGGCCTCCTCATGGCTCCTTTGATTATTTGTAGAAATGATATATTGTAGCGGAACAATGAGATTGATTTTGTCCTTACAGTGGTCTCCATGCCACAGCCTCTGCTCTTGGCCTTTTCCACTGAGACGGAGATCTTGAACGTGTCCCACTGATGGATTTTCCTTGTGACGGTCCTGGGATTTTTCTCTCTGTTTCCAAGATGGCTCGTATACACAGAGGAATGGCTTTTATGAAGATGTGATGTATGTCTTTCAGTAAGCCATGTCCCCAAGGAAACAGCAGCTGGTCACTTGATTCACATCTTCTACTAATGTAGAGACTTAATCCCACCTTAATCCTGCTCATTAGCATAGTAGAGAGCTCCCTTCAAAATGGAAGTATGACCATAGATACACAGGCTAGAGCTTATCCTACACCACAGAAAGGCCTTATGAATTGACTACATCTCACCAGGCTATGAGGAGTGTTGATGTATTTACAAGGTAGAAGAAGGGGGCGTTGAGGTGGGAGTGGATAGAAATGGATTTAATCATGCGATCATCATGAATTCAGTTAGAAAAGACCCATTTTCCATAAACAGGCAACCCAGAGCTAGTCAGATAACGGGCTAAGGCTACCCAGGTGGGAAGCAGTGGGTTGAATTCATGTGTGATCTGACCCCAGTGCCCACCTGCATTCTCCAGTGTGATGCTTGTGAGCTGGCACAACTGGGAGAGATTTGAAGGTGATCAGAAGGGGGGCGGGGGACTCACTGGCACTGAGTTGGTTCCAACTCATAGAGACCCTATAGGACAAAATAGAATTGCCCCTGTGGGTTTCCAACATTGTAGGGGAATAGAAAGCCTCATCTTTCTCTTGTGGAGCAGCTGGTGGTTTCAAACTGCTGACCTTGGAGTTAGCCGCTCAATGTTTAATCACTTTGCCACCAGAGCTCCTTTAATCAGAAGGAACGACACCTGGAAATATGGACTTTCGGTTCATGGGACCAACATCCCAGGTGGCTGTGAATTGGAGAGACTGGCTATGTTACCTGCAGTATGCCTTGGTTGTCAGCCACGGTCTGAATGAGCTGAACATTAGACCCCAGATGAGGTCCCCGTATTCATAGACACAGATAAGGTGAGAGAGACAGTAGGTATGACGATTAATAAAGCACCATCTGCTGAAACATCACACTCTGAGTGGGACTGACATGATTCTGGGTTCCTTTGAACGGGTTTCTTTGTCACCATATGTGCTTGAAGGCTCCGAAAAGGAAACAGCCTAATCCAGGAATGTGAAAAAGAATGGTGACATTCTGCGGCGTGGCAGTGGAACGAGAAACTTATCAGGCACTGTCTATTTCAGGCACATTGTGGTATTTCGTGGCTCCAGGCTTCCAGTCAGTGACAAAATGGCACTGCCAGGATGCCTCACCCAGGCATGGGGTTCAGAGGAGCACAGTGGTGGGCACTACTTTGAAAATTTTCTTTTGGCTTTGCCCTGGTCTAAAGTCACACACACACACACACACACACACACACACACACACACCTACACACACATACCCCTACACACACACCCACACACACACCTACACACACACACCCCTATACACACAAACACACACCCCTATACACACACACCTCTACAAACACACACACCCCTACACACACACACACCCCTACACACACACTTCTACACACACACACCTACACACACACCTCTACACACATACACACACCTACACACACACCCCTACACACACACACACACACCTCTACACACACACACACATACCACACACACACACACCCCTGTTTCAAAACCCCACTCAGAGAACATCTATTCCACTTGGGTTTGCCTATACCCCTTCCATTGGAAAGGCAGCTCTGTTACTGGGTTCCCTGTTGTTGCACTTCGTTGGTATCTCTGTGATAGCGCTGGCCCCAAGCTGCCCCTCCTGGTGGCCTCTTGCAATTGTGTCTCCTTCCTCCATTAACCACCTAAAGTTCCCTGAGGCTGCGGAGCCTATTTGATTCATCTTTGCATAGTCTGGTGGGATTTGCCAGTAGTTTCTACATTGGAGGTGCTCAAATATGTTATTGAATTAAAATAAAATTATTTTAAAACAGAAACTTAGAGTGATGACTTTAATATAGTATATGTTAATTATTTGTAGAAATGATATATTGTAGCGCAACATTGTAATTGATTATATCCTTACATTAAATGCTGAACACATTTCTGTTATTGCATTTAAAAAAAAATCACTCTTTATGAAAGCCAGTGGTGTTTTGAATAAACTGGATAGTTTAGACTCAGTGAAATCCAAATGTTTGAAATGAGGAAGGATATTGCTTTTGGTCTCAACCTTGGATTAAAGGGCGAAAGAAAACCCTTTAGAAAATTCATGGTTAGTTTAGCCTGGGCATGTCAATAAATCATTGCCATCGCTTGGAGATGCATATGTGTGTTTGGGTGTACGTGCCAGCCAACGGGGATCTTTTCTTATAAGACATGCGTTTATTTCAGAACTTTCTGCCTGCAAAGAGGGCTGTAATGAATGTCGCAAAGCAACTAGCTATCACGGTGAGCGCATTTTGAGAAGGCAAGTGTGTTTTGTTTTCTAAACATTTAAAAACATGGCCAACCAGTCCACTGGGATGTTTACATGCAGTGGGAGTACACACAGGAAGAGCGATGGTTTCTGGAGTGATGTAGCGGATCATTCTCCCTAACCTAGAAAGGAGAGTGGAAGGCTGAGGAGTGGCATGATCAAAGTGGCATTCGGGGCAGATGTGTTTGACAACATTATCCAGGAAAACTGCAGGACCTGGAACGGCGGGGCCCAGGGAGGAGGCTGTTACAATGTTCCAGATGTAAGGTGACAAGGGCCTGGCAATAGCAGCAGCAGAAATGTAGCCAGAGGGATGTGGCTATAAAAGATATTTCCAAAGGAAAAATCCTTCTGGCTTTGGGAATGTGACAGAAAATTCTACAATATTGTATCTGAGTGACTTGTGAGCGAGAGAGAGAGAGAGAGAGAGAGAGAGAGAGAGAGAGAGAGAGAGAGAGAGAGAGAGAGAGAGAGAGAGAGAGAGAGAGGTTTCAAGGAGTAGGAGGGCCATAGGCAAATCTGAGAGTGTAGTTTTGGGCATGTGGAGTTCAATAATACAGTGAGATACCAGGTAAAAATTCCCTGGCTCTAGCCCTGTCATTTTAGAACACTGCTGTTTCTGAGAGACGCACTGGGAATATCAGGGCTCGCGGTGACAGAGGGAAATTTAAGACAAGTGAAGAACGGGTAAAGTTTGAAAACATTGAGGGCAGAGCACAGCCTATGCTTAGACATGCCACCGTGTTCTGGCTGGATATTTGATCTCCCATCATCCTGACTCCCCGCCAGGCTAACTGCCCTTGTCCACAACTGTATTCCAGCTCAGACCTCTGCTTGCACGTATCCGGAAGTCGCTATCTTGTAGGCAGTCATTAGAACATAGCAACTTTGTGGACTTGTTCTACAGTGGTCCAATTTCTTGAAGCCTCCCACGTTGTGAGATAGAATTAGAAGCCCAAGGCATACCAATGCAAATTTTGCAGATATACAAAATCACCGCATATGCTGACTGTCATACCAATGTCTCTATGACAGCATCCTCTTGGCAAGGTTTAGCCCATCCTTTGAGAAAGGAAATCCAATGTTACTGCCTCCATGGAGCCTTCGTGTCTTCCCCAGGCACTTCTGCCCGTCACCAGCCACAAACCCATAACACTCCATTCTTATTTCTGCTGCAGCACGCGCCTCGTGGGTCCTGTCTCCCCTTGTGTGTCTTAACCACTGATCTGGGAGCATCTTGGAGATGGGAGTCATTTATTCACCTCTGGATCCCGATCCCCTTAATGTGGAGGGACTGAGGGGTGCTGCTTCCTCGCTGGAGACATCCGAAAGGGGCAACCTGAAACCACGATGGAGCAATGGTGACTGTACCCAGCGTGTGTACAAAGCACACACACAGCACCGCCGAGGCTGTTCACGCGGCGGCAGCAGAGGCAGCGCTCTCATCACACACCGCTGGCCCATATTTGTAATGTGTGACATTTTTTTATGAAATACTGTCAAGAGTAATCCATCATCTAGTAACCTTTGGATTGTATGCCGAGGCTGGTCTTAAACACAGGCATAAATGAACTTCAAGGGGAAAGCTACTTTCTAATAAGCGGCTGATCAAAAAGGTCTGGGTCAAAAAATGAGGCAGAGATTTCTTTCTGCCTAGTTCTCCTTGAGCACAGCGCTAGTATATGAAAATCATCCGCGGACTCGGAAATGCGGTCTGGAAGAAATACACCTGTGTTCAGCAAGCGGATGAAGACTTGCTAAAGCTTTGACCACCTAGGGGGTACCTGTGAGCATTGTAATAACTTTTTTTCCCCCTCAAAGGGCCTTTTAAAGATAAATAAATAAATAAAAAGACCTATGACAAGTCGGGTGAATTCTACTTGTCAATCATGGGCTCCCAATTAAAGGCATTTTCTCTGGGTACCTATGAAGGGCTAGGATTTTTCACTTATTATAGAGTATAAATAATAGAAAGCTTTTAAATCTCATCATTTGAGTGTAAATCCAGATAAGACTCCTTTGATGAGTTTAGGGCTTCCTGTGAAGGAAAAGCTTATAGGTGAGAAGAACACTGAAATCATAGTTCTTTGTCTTCCTTAATTAGACTCGAGCTCACCATAGATCTTACCATAGCAGCGAGAAGAGCCAAGCAGCGATTCACATGGTCAGGTCAGCATAAATGGGCCACCGGCCTCTGATATGACGGAAAGATTTGCGACGTGATCTGTCTATTGGTGACTCCAATGACTTGGGAAAGATGCACGGTCCTGGCTGGGAAACATTCCCTCTGACCAAAGGGCTATGGAAATAAGCCCTTGCAAGGTCCTACTACTACTGCCCCTGCTGTCATTCCAGAAGAAATCCATAAATCACATTAATACCGATTGGCGTGGGGCACTAATTAATAAGTCCCATTAAATCCTGGAGCAATGACTTTTAGCATCTAATGAATGCCTCATAATCTCTTGATCATTAATATTTCATCGCGTAAGAACACCAGAATTGCCATTACTGGGCTCATCCGACAGGGTTTTCGGTCATGGACGGTGGAGCCCAGGGCACCCCTGGGGCACAGGGTATTGCCTCTGGGCTGTAAATACCATGCAACATTAGCAATTAACTCTTTCCGTACCCTGGGTCAGCACTTGTCCTCATTTGGACCAGTCTGCCTGCCATTCTGGGGATTGACGTCTGTAACTGCGAGCGCCGACTTCAGCATTCGGCACTGCTTTGTTGTGGACTCTCTCCACCTATGCAGAAACTCGCCTGGAGGAAAATCATTACTTTGATTTATTACCGGGGGCTTTCTTGATTCAAAGGCACTAATCACCTCACAGAGCAGGCGGTTATTGATCCTCTGGCTCTTCTGGAATTCAAGCCACCAGTCCACAGAGCGAGAGGAGGTGGTCGGAGAACAAGAGGCCCTTCTCAGAATGGCTGGCATGAAGTATGAGAACCCCCCACCCCCCTGGACAGGGTTCTCGGGCTCCCGTGGGAGCCCGTGTGTCTTCTCTTTCAGAAGAGGGGCTGGAGCCCAAAGAACTGAGAGCTGGCAGCGTCTGAGAGGGAGGGAAAGAGCCTGCTCCGTGGGGGGACAGCTGCCTCGGGGTCCTTCCTACGAGAAGAGCAAGGCTCTTCAGTTCTGGAAGAAGATTTCCAAGAGTTGCAGACACTGCAGCTTGGCCAGGGTGGGCTTTGCTCCTAGAGACAAAACGGGGTGGTGTGTGTGTGGGGGGAGGGGAATCCCGATCGAAACCAACTTGGACAAGTGACAAGACTTGGAGTCTGACTGACGTGGGTGGCTGTCTTTCTGTCTTTCTCAGGTCGTTGGAGGGGAGAGGGCGGTGGGAGGCGAGGCGGTGCCATCTGGGGTCGGTAAGGGGAGAGACCAGGGGGTGGAGGTGGGGGGGAGGTCCAGGACAGGGGGGATCAAATTGGAGACAGCGGGGAGGAGTTGTCGAAAAGTCCGGGAAAAGTGGGGATAGAGGCGGATCTGAGCAAGAACCGTGGGGACGGTGGGGAGGGACTCCGAGGGGAAGGGGATCCTGGACGAGGGTGGGGGAGGTGGGGGGCCCGGGGAGCGCCGGCGGTGGGGGGAGGGAGGCGCGGGGGCGGGGCCGGCGGGGGTGGGGTGGGAGCGGGGCGCCGCGCGGAGGGCGGGAGGCCGCGGGGGAGGGAGGGGGCGGGCGGGCGCGCGGCGGAGCGCCGGGGCCAAGTGCATTGTGTCTGGCGGCGGCGCGCGAGCCCACCGGCGGCGGCGGCGGCGGGGAGGGCAGCCATGGAGCCGCGGGCGCTGGTCACAGCGCTCAGCCTTGGCCTCAGCCTCTGCTCCCTGGGGCTGCTGGTCACGGCCATCTTCACCGACCACTGGTACGAGACCGACCCCCGGCGCCACAAGGAGAGCTGCGAGCGCGGCCGCGCCGGCGCCGACCCCCCGGACCAGAAGAACCGCCTGATGCCGCTGTCTCACCTGCCGCTGCGGGACTCGCCCCCCCTGGGGCGCCGGCTGCTCCCGGGCGGCCCGGGGCGCGCGGACCCCGAGTCGTGGCGCTCGCTGCTGGGGCTCGGCGGGCTGGACGCCGAGTGCGGCCGGCCGCTCTTCGCCACCTACTCGGGCCTCTGGAGGAAGTGCTACTTCCTGGGCATCGACCGGGACATCGACACCCTGGTCCTGAAAGGTGAGCGAGCGGCGGCGGCGGCGCGTCCTGCGCCCGGGACGCCCGCGCGGGGAGCGCAGCCCGCGACTCCCCCGGGGCGCGCCGGTCCCCGCGGCCGCGTCCCTGCACGTGCCTGCACCCTCCGGCAGCCCGCTGCCCGGCGGATCCCCGCCTTGCTCTCTCTCCCCGCGACCCCTCTCGCGCCTGCCTTCTCCCAAGTCTGGGCGTTCGACACCCGCCGACCCTAGTTGCCGCTTTCCTGCGTCTGCCCGCCGCTGTCCCCCTGCCCTGTCACCTTTTCTCGGCATCCCTTGCCCCCGCCGGACTGGGACCGCATGTGTTTTGTGGACGCTGCTCTTCGGGAGGATCCTGTCAGGAAGCCTCATTTCTTGCCCCCCCCCCCTTCGTCGTACTCCTTCCCTGGAGTTGGGCTATTTCCATGAGAAAATGCCTCGTGGAGGGAAAGTCGTGACAAGCTCCCCAAGTAGGGACCAGCTGGGGTTGCCAATGGGGAGCCCGGGAGGCCGGAGGGGCCTTCGTTGGAAAGCCGGGGTTTGTGTGGACGAAACCTCAAGCGCCTGTAGATCTTTGGTGCGCGAGTGCTCGGTCAATGCAGTTCGCCTGGCTGTGTTTTCCGCTCTTTAGGATGACACCCGTGACCCCCCCCCCCCATGTCTAGGCACAACTACGGGGAGGGGGAGGGGGCTAAGGAGAGCATCTACTCAAGTCCTTGAACTAGAGCATCCTCGCTGTTGCACGTGGAGCCCCTCCGTCCCGCTGAGGGTTATGAAACGCTCTAAGGTTGTTTCTGTGGTTTTCTTTGGCTTATTTGGCCCTGGCGTGGACAGCGTCAATGTTGTCTTCTGAAATGCAAACAGCACCTGGCTCCCATGCTGGTAATCAGATCGTGAGAACGCTTGTGTGTGTGTGTAAATTCCATTCATGTGAAAACATTCAATGTGACAATTCTATTCATGAGGCTTCCTTCGAACTTACAGAACTTGACCCTTAATACAAAAACATTTTTTAAATTGTGGAAAAAAGAAGGGGGGGGGGGCGCACGGAGGGAATTCATTTACCTTGAGTTCGTTATTGCAGAGAAGAACAAGTCCCAAACCAGCGCTTTTTTTTTTTTTTGTATTTAGCAGTGTTGGGGAAGTCAAAAGCAAAATCACTGATTTGCGTGTGTGCGTGCAAGGACACTTGGGATGAAATTGCACGGAAAGGAGGGGTTAGTAGCGTGCTGGCCTTCAGAGCCTTGGGAGTTGGCATATTCTTGGTACTCAAACATGTCAACTTCCTCCTTCCTGTGGCTAGCTCAGCTGGGGACTGCCATCGAAATCTGTTCATGGAAGAACTCCAGTGCTTTTGTGGGGGGATCTTGGGACTTGCATCCTTTTCCCCCCTCTCTTCCCTCTCCTCCCCAATCTGATTTCCTTTCCTGAAGATGCTGCGTAATTAATTCTGATAGTAGCATAGTACATGAGCAAACTGTCAAAGTGGAATTTGGAGGCTCAGTTATGGAATGCTCGTTTAGGCAAGGCAATTTTGAAAGCTAAACAGTGCAGTCTGTCTTTGGAAATGACAGAGCTGCATTTCCTTAGGCTCTTGCTAAGCCTGGAGTGGTTGATTGCATGTAAATGGGGTATAGAGTAATGTCTGAAATGAGTGGGGTAACGCCCCCCACCCCACCCCCCAACACACACACAGGGTACAGCACATACCCTGCCTCTGGAAGTGCCCGGTTGCATGAGGTGTGTGCATCCGGGTTAGTCTACAATCATCTCAGAGGCGCAAAGGACTTCAGAGGTCATTGAATCCAACCTCCTACCCAATGCGCAAATCCCTTTCTACCTTTTTAAAAATTTTGTTTTGTCCAGCACAGTACTTCCACCAAACAGAATTTATCTACTATTTTAGATGGCTTCTTAGATTAAAGTAATCTCAAATTTATAACACTTGGTGTTTAGCTAATCCTTTGTGTAGAGACGGGCTGGGACGGAATCAGGAGAGTTGGGCCCCACTGTTGGCTTTGCCCCTGTGTACCCATCAACAACTAGGACCCTTGGTGGCGTAGTGGGTTACATGTTGACCTGCAAGGTTAGCAGCCCCAAACTAACCTGGGGAGCCACTCCTGGGAAGAAGATGAGGCTTTCTACTCCAAGTTGCAGTCCCAGAAACTCAGAAGGGCAGGTCTACCCTGCCCTATAGGTCACTATGAGTTTGAATTTATTCCCTTGCCATCAATTTTTGGAGTTTTTTCCCCAGCAAGTGCCTGGGCCTCTGGCCTTCAGTTTCCTTGTCTCTAATAACACAAAGACCTGGTTATTCTGTAGGAAATGTTCTAGTTGTATAATCTATCATTATTGTAATAATCGTAATGTGGATTTAGTGTCCCGGTAAGCTAATGAGCTGCCACTGTTACGAAGTGAGTTTGAAGGAAAGGGCCGACCTTGGTACATTGCGTTGTTCGCTGTCCTTCAGTGGGTCCTTGACTTCTGGTGACTGTGCATAATGGATCAAAACGCAGCCTGGTTCTGTGAGAGATCCCCATGACTGGTCCAGATTGGCCCATTCTGACCCATAGAGATTTTCCACTGGCTGGTTTTTGAAAGGAGATCGCCAGGTCTGTCTTCCTAGTACACGTTAGGTCTTAGGTCGGAAACTCCGCTAAGTCGGTTCCGTATCATAGCAACCTGAAAGCCTCTCCTGGCAGATGGCTGTTGGCTGCCTATCAGATAGATGGCCTGGAATTGAACTTGGCTCTCTAGAATGGAAAACAAGAATTCTACCACTGACTCCTTGGTACTTTATAAGATCTTCATTTGCTCAGGAGATGATCAAAATGCACAAATGATTTTCAACACTATTTGTCACCTGTGTTGGTCTAGTCACTTAACTTTTCTGGGTCTCAGTTTTATCATCTGTGAAATTGATGGGCTGGTTCCCAATAGCTTAAAAAATCTATAATTATGTGATTACTTTAAGAAAGGGAATGTCATTACATATAGAAAATGGAAACAAAAGGACTTAGGTGGGAGAAGTAGAAAGAAGCCCAAAGATAGACTGGAATGTGTAGTGGGCTGTCATGAGAGGGGGGTACATCCAGCCTGTTTCCATGTAATCCTACAGGGCAAGCCAGGCCAGGAGGTAGGTGAAAGTTCCTTAGAGGAAAATATAGAATGTGTGATATGGCAGGCATTCTTACAACTGGACTTGTTTGTATTCCCTATTACTGGGGGGCTGCAAAGTATTTCAGAGAGTTAAGGTGACAGAAACACACAGGCAAAAGGCAATTTGATACATGTAATTAGTGAGGGATACACACATGGCTATATACAGTGTGTGTATATGAGGGGGTATCAACAATCAAACAAACAAATAAACAAACCGGGAATTGCACTCAGCAGAGCGGAGCTTTCTTTGTATGCATTGTGCCCGCTAGGCAAGCCTCGGGCAACTCACTCTGAGTCAGTGCACCCAGCGAGGTCGCCTGTGAAGGTTCTCTCTGGTCACAGTGATTTTTTTTTTTTTGAAAGCAGTTTTGCTCAAACCTCGTTTTTTGTGATGGTTGGTTTAAGAGCATGGTGTGTGGCTGTGAAGTTTTGTTTCCTGCTGAGGCAAAATGTTGCAGAAACTGTTGTGATGTTGAACAAATATAGCGCTGTGGAAAATTCGAGTGTATGAGTGGTTTTCTCTTTCAAAAAAGGTGAAATGTCCAATTGATGACAAACCTCGTTCTGGACGTCAGTCAACTTCCTGAACAGATGAAAATGTCAACTCATAGTGCATTTGGGGTTCATTCCACCAGTTCAGACCGTTAATCAAGCTTTCTATTTAGAGGTTCTGAAAAGATAGCATAACAGTGTGCAACATAAAAAGTTCTGATGTGTGGCAGATGGGGGACAGGTTTTGCCACCATGACAATGCACCTGCTCACACAGCCATCTCTGCACTAGATTTTGGCAAAAACCAGATTTTTCCTCACACACCTTTCTTGACTGACCTTGCTCTGTGCAACTTCTTTTTGTTTCCATGAATGAACAGGGATATGAAAGGACAGTGATTTGACTAGTAAAAGAGGTGAAAAACAAAACAAAACAAGGGAGGTGCTGTCTGTCATCTAAACTGATGAGTGTGAAAAATCTTATGAAGCATGGAATCACAGATTTGACAAATGTATTAAGTGTAATGGAGAGTACTTTGAAGGTGATATGGTTGTTTTATAAAAAGTTTTAAATACATAACTGAAAAAAATTGTTTTTTGGGGTACCACCATATATGTGTGTATATATGTATATGTATAAGTACACACACACCAGCGTATATGGGTATGTATTTCCCTTTGTAGTATTGGTCACTTCAAAGAAATCATATGAGCCAGAAACGCATTGATCCCACTGGGAAGCATCAAACTGATTCTCACCCTTCATTTGTAGTGATCCTGAAAGGGCTAGGTTGGAACACCTAGACCAAGAAGAAATGAAGGGGAGGGGATGAATGAACTCATTAAGAATTAAGACCACAACTGTATTAGAGACCTCCTTCCAGGCCATCAAAGGGTGATTCACCAGACAGTTTGAATACAGTTGATTATTCAGCAGCCACTGTACTGACCACAATGTTGCCAACAGAAATAACATAAGAACTTACCAAATATTTTAGAGAAATTAGGTTCAGGCTGTATTCCCATAGTTTATTATTCAATTCAATAAATGCCCACTGAAAGCTAATTGCATACAAGGTGATAATACCCAAAGATTTTCTTACACATATAAAGGTTTGAATTTGAGTAAGAATTGGCCAGTTGACGCTAAGTCAACTCTTATTCTTGCAGAATTGGATAACTTCATAACTTGGATAACTGAGGCCAAACTTGGAAACTTTGCTGGCCAAGGTAAGGACTTTATTCTGATAAATATGCAAAGGAAGCCATCCTTCTTCATCCAGCAATAGGAGGACTGGGAGTAGTTGAATAAATCTTAGGTAGGAACTTTAGCAGCATGGTTTTTTAAAATTTAGGGTCAGGCCCCTTCATGTGACTGCAAATACCAGTGGTTTGTAGGAAATCTTTGGATGGAAAAAGCTCTAGACAGCTAGTAAGGGAGATAGGTTTCATGGGGAACCATTCAGGGTAAGGTTATATAAGGGATCCAGAAAATTATAGGAGGTAATATAAAGGTATAGTCTTCATATACTCATTTATCCATCCATTAATTTTCAATTCAACAAAAATATAAGCATGCTTAGTGCCAGGCAATTTTCTGGACACAAAAAGTTCCATGATGAGCCAATAGAGAGGCCTGAGGGGCCAGCCCCATTACCAACTAAATGGATTAATCTCAGACGACAGCACTGAAGCTACAGCTCAAGGAGAGGGATGCATCTGATCAGAGCACACAGGAACAAATGAGGGGGGAGGGAAAAAGAGTGAAGTACATCCTGGCCTACCAAGCCCCGAGGTCAATGTTTCTGCTCAGAGCAGCCAATGCACAGAGAGGACCACAGGGCCGCCCCCACCACTAGACTCCAGCACTCCTCACTAACCCCTAGTACCACAGGGGACAACACTGGAGACACCCAGCGGGAATTGTGACTGCCTGACCCCACCACAGAAGGCAAGGGGGTGGGTGTGCAACAGAGAAGCCAGGGGAGCCAGGGTGTGGTGTTCCATCAGACTGGACTAGAAAACACAACAAATAGACCTTGAACTATTTATGGGCATTTGTCTCTTTTTTGTCGTTGGCTTTTGTGTTGTTGTAGCTATTGTTTTATTTTCTATTGTTGAGTTGCTTTGCTCCATCTTGTGTTTGTGCATATTGTAGTCTCTGCATGTCTATCTGGATGGGATAAGTAGGATAAACAAGCAGGAAGAGAGAACAATGGGACGACAATTCCACGGGGACATGGGAGAGAGGGAGGTCTGGGAAAAGAAGTGGGTGTTAACAAACCCAGGGACAAGGGAACAACAAGTGACTGAAAATCGATGGTGAGGAGGTTGTAGGAGTTCTGGTAGGGCTTGTTCAAGGACAATGTAACCAAGAGGAATTGCTGAAAACCAAATGAAGGATGAACATGATAGTGGGACAAGAGGAAAGTAAAAGGAAAGAGAGGAATGAACTAGGAGGCAAAGGGCATTTATAGAGTTCTATCTACAGGCATGTACACATGTAAATATATTTATATATGACAATGGGGAAAAAGATCTATGTACATATATTTATAGGTTTAGTATTAAAGTAGCAGATGGACATTGGGCCTCTACTCAACTACTCCCTCAACACAAGAACATTTGTTCTAATCTGGCATTCTGAGATGCTCACCTTCCCAACACGATCGCTGAAGACAAAGAAGGTGCATAAGCAAATGTGATGAAGAAAGCTGATGGTGCCCGGCTAACAAAAGATATAGCCTCTGGGATCTTAAAGGCTTGAAGATAAACAAGTGGCCATCTACCTGAGAAGCAACAAAGCCCACATGGAAGAAGCACACCAGCCTGTGTGATCATGGGGTGTCGATAGGATCAGGTATTCGGCATCAAAGACCCAGAGCAAAAAATCATAATGTGAATGAGGTGGGGAGTGTGGAGTGGAGGCCCAAAGCCAATCTGTAAGCAATTGGACATCCCCTTACAGAAGGATCGTGAGGAGAAGATGGACCACTCAGGATGCAGGATAGCATCGATGAAACATACAGCTTTCCTCTGATTCTTTAATGCTTCTCCCCGCCGCCCCCACCACTATCATGACCCTAATTCTACCTTACAAATCTTGCTAGACCACAGCATGTGCATGGGTACAGGTAAGAGCTGGAAACACATGGAAAACAGGACAGATAAACTCCTCAGGACCAATATTGAGAGTAGCCACACCAGGAGGGTAAGAGTGAGGTGGGGCGCAGAAAGAGGGAACTGATCACAATGACCTATCTATAACCCCCTCCCAGGGTGATGGACCACAGACAAGGGGGTAAAGGGAGACATCAGACACTGCAAGACATGAAAAAACAATAATAATTTACAAATTATCAAAGGTTCATAATGGAGGGAGGGAGGGGGAGGGAAAAATGAGGAGATGATACCAAGGGCTCAAGTAGACAGAAAATGCTTTGAAAACGATGATGGCAACATATGTACAAATGTGCTTGATACAATGTCTATATGGTTGGATTGTGATAAGAGTTGTATGAGACCCCAATAAAGTGATTTATATATAAAAAAAGTCCCATGATGAGTGAAATGGATAAAATCCCCAGAATTCACATCAAGTAGTGGAGTTTGTATTTTGTAGTGGATTATAGAGCAACTACTTTTAGTAGATTGTGGGAAGAGGGCTGGTCTGTAGCCTGAGAGCACTTTGCGAAGGCTGGGAGCATTGGTAGGCAAATGACAGAAAATGTTGTGCAAGAAAGTCATGGAATGCTGTACCCATGGGGAATTCCAGCCATTCTGTTCGGAGCCGATTCATAGGTTTAAACTAATGGATAAGCAGAAAGATTGGAGGACAGATGGAAGGAGGCTCAGTTGGAAACGTTATATAATGCTTCTTTCAGTTGCTGCAAACACCAGCTTCGGTAAATAAACATTGATGAAACTTCTGAATACATTAGCAATAACTTTAGAAATTAATTTTGAATAGGAATTTGAGTCATTGGAATTGTATAGAAAATTGCAAATGTTCTCCTACTGAGCTCTAATTTTAAATTAAAATTTCCATTAAATAAAATAAACATTAATGTTCATAACCATATATCTTGTTTATGTAATTTCAATTCTAGCATTCTATAGTACCTGCAATAAACAAAAGCCAAATCGATGCTGTAGCATTTTTATATTTATGAAATTGAAAAATTTCATGTAAAGAAATTTCAGACATGTAAAGGTAGTAATTCTGCATGTGAAATCTTTTAACTTGTATAAATCATTTGGAATTGAATTCTTAAGACTTGAAATAAAACATGTCCTTGTGGCTTCAGGAGCATTTTCCCCCTAATGAGCAGAGATATCAAAGACAGTAGGACATAAATACTTTGTCATTTTGCTCTCTGCAAGGGAAAGAAAGTTTAGAGAACCGATAGAAATTCATTGGGTCTGTGCTCTTCCTTCTGTTAATGAATTATCTGCTTCCCCTGTTGCTTATTCTCCATGAAATTAATAGTCTGTACAGGACCCACCAAGTTCTACCTGACACAGAAATAGATTGATGATTTTCTTGAGCTCATTTGTAGACCAAACTATCATTTGTGTTAGAATAATTATCTTCCAAGAACAGATATGTATCTAGGGAGACCAAGAGGGTAAAATAATTTCTTCTTCCCAACCCAGTAGTTTACACACTGTTCTCACACCTCTAGGACCAATGATGCCCTGGCCAGGGGGATTCTGCAGATTGGGAATGCTGGGGGTTCTTGGGCCTGGCGTCTAACTGAAAGATTAGAAGTTTGTGGCATCCCGAAGGCATCTCAAAAGAAAGACCCGGTAATCGGCTTCCAAAAATATTCGTCCCTGGGAATGCCCTGCAACACTGTTCTAGTTTGATACACAAAGAAGGGGTCACCAGGAGTCCACTACAGCAACATGTTGGTGGGGATGTGACTTAGACTCCCTTTCTTTGACGGTCTCCAAACTTCCTGTTAGCATTGTCCTGCATAATTTATGTCCATTCATTTAAAAATGATGTGCAAAGACTCTTGTCCTATAGCACTGATCGTTAGAGACAGTCAAAGGCAAATTGTGAAGGGATTTGATAAGTAGATTTCAACTATTTCCCTCTTGCAGGTTGGAGGCTTGCTGGTGGGCCCCTGGCATGGACACCCCCCAGCTCCTTCAGAGAACGTGCCTCGCACTGTCTACAAGCAGAGCCCTGTTTCACATCTGGGCAGAGGTGGGAGTGACTTATCCTATCGTGGTTGGAATTTATGCGGGTCTCCCCACACACTGCTCTGCCGCACACACCCATCCTCTGCAGGGGAGGAAAGGGGACGGATTTTATTTCTGCCCCACGTACGACAGTAGGCACCATATTAAAAGAGCTCTGTTTGATTAAACAACTGCCAGGTTGTGTTTCACAACTATTTTTTAACTGACTTTTATTCACACGCGTTTTACAAAATTGTTGTAAAATACATATAGAGAATATTTTTCATTTGCACATTTTTAGTGACACTTTTGTTCATCGTGTCTTGCTTACCACTGTCTGTTTCCAGTGTTGTTCACCACCCTTTACCAGTGTCTCCTAGGTGATGGTTTCCATTTCTCCCTCCTTCCATCCCTGGTAACCAGTGGTAAACGGTGACTCCTATACTTTTTCCAGGAATTCGAGATAATTTCATGTAAATGGGATCATAGGGCATGCAACACTGCCCAATTCTGCACTATCCTCCCAATTGTTCCATGAGCCCATGGTTGCAGCCACTAGGTCAGTGCACCTTGTTGAAGACCTTCCTCTCTTTTGCTACCCCTCAACGTTACCAAGCTTGTTGCCCTTCAACATTTGGCACCCCCCACTTATGGAATCTAAGTCAGCCAGAAGGAGAAATGACAGCCTGGCACATGCTTCGATATGGATCAACCTAGAAAACATTGTGCTGAGTAAAATAAAAAACCTCAAAGTCACTGCCATTGAGTCAATTCCAACTCAGAGAAGCCCTATAGCAGGAAGCAGATCTGCCTCTGTGTTTCTGTAAATCTTTACAGAAAGCCCCATCTGTCTCCCAGCTGGTGGTTTCGAACTGCTGACCTTGCAGTTAGCAGCCCAACACATGACCACCTACACTACCAGGGCGCCTCACCATTGTGAAAATGGTGTGGGATTGGGCAGTGTTTTGTTCCGTTGTGCATGAGCTCACTGTGAGTTGGAAGTCATTGGATGGGACCTAACAGCAACAACAACAACATGTTTATCCATGTTGATGACATCTGCCGATGGGCAAGTTAGTAGGTTATTTCGAACTTTTGGCTGCTGTGAATAGTACTACAGTGATCATAGGTATACACGTGTGTTTCTGTCTCTGTTTTCAATTCCTTTGGGCACATACCTGCGTGTGGGGTTGCAGGGGCATCTGGGGATATCATGTTCAGTGTTGTGAGGAACTGCCCAATTGTATTGCACCATTTACAGTACCACCAGCAATACTTAAAAGTTCCAGGTTCACTACATCGTCACCTGTGGGTACGAGGTGGGTAACCAAAAAGAACCTGGGAGTTTCTCTGCTGCGTGGAGCTTCTGCAGAACACATTTTTACTGCTAGGTGAGCATCTAGCAACTCACTCTGAGTTAGTGCACTCAGGGGCATTCCCTGAGAAGGTTCTCTCTCGTCACACGGATTTTTCCATGAAAGCAGTTCACTTGAACCTTGGTTTGCTTTTTTTTGTGATGGCTGATGTAAAAGAAAAGCGTGCAGCTGTGAAATTTTTTTGTTTCCTGAGGAGGGAAAAATGCTGCAGAAACTTGTGATGTTGAACTCAGCTTACAAGGACAGCGCTATGGGAAAAATTCCAGTGTATGAGTGGTTTCCTCATTTCCAAAAAGGTGACTGTTGGGTGATGACCAGCCTTCTTCTGGACACCCGTCGACCTTCTGAACAGATGAAAATGTTGACTCATAGTGCATTTGGAGTTCGTTCCACCAGGTCAGACTATTCATCAAGCTTTCTATTTAGAGGTTCTGAAAATATTGTATAACAGTGCACGACAAAAAAAGGCCTGCATTGTGGCAGATGGGGGACTGGTTTTGCCACCATGACAATGCACCTGCTCATGCAGTCATCTCAGTGTGACAGTTTTTGGCAAAAATCAGCATGCCTCTCTTGCCCCCCGCACCTTTCTCTCCTGACCTAGCTCCGTGCAACTTCTCTTTGTTTCCACAAATGAAGAGGGACATGAAAGGCAGCGATTTGAGGACGTAGAAGAGGTGAAGGAAAAAACCGATGACATGCTGTCAACCATACAAACAGATGAATTTGAAAAATGTTTTCAAGAATGGAATCAGAGATTTGACAAATGTGTTAACCGTAATGGAGAGTCCTTTGAAGGAGATACTGTTGTTTGGTAAAAAATTTAAATACAAAGCTTTGAAAATAAATCTGGTTTTGGGGGGTGGGGGTACTCCCTCCTATGTGTGCCTCTGTGAGTATGGCCCTACATAACTCTTAATGACCAGATGTGTAGTTTGTCTTGTCCCCCAGTGTCTGTGGCAGGTAGTATGCAAGTAAGATACTCTGCGTTTCCACACAGTCTTTTGCTAACATGCAGGAAGGCTATCTGGGATAGGAAATACTAGCTTGTTGCTGCTACCCAAAAGAGAATATCTGCTTCCACTTACAATATAGGAATTTTCTTTCACAACGCATTCATAAGAACACCAAAATTGAGGGTGCATTCGGTGGCTGGTGGTCAGAATGGCCAGAATCATTTATATGTCTCGTGGACAGCATTTTGCAATGACTGTGAGCAGAGGAGAAAGGAAAGAGTTGTTGCTATGCCATGGAAAGTTCATGCTCAATTATACTCGAGTCACTGTGATTTTTCCTTAGCTACTGATTTTTCTTCTTCAGAGCTCAAAAAAGAGCCCTCAAACCCCATCAAGCATACTGCTCATAATTGCGAGTGTTCTTGATTGCCACAGAAGATCAGCTTTTGTTGGGGGAGCATCTGGACCTTACACTTGGGATGAGCTGGCGGTTGTTTAATCAAATAGAGCTCATGTAACACTGTGCCTAATGTCATAAATGGTACAGAAATAAAGTGCATCCTCTCCTCTCCTCTGCGCAGGATGAATTGGTGATGAATCCCGGAGGAAGCCAGGGAGGCTGCACCAGAGCTAAGAGGGAGGCCACAAGCCCCAGCAGCGGGGACGCAGAAGGTCTTTAAGAAATGTCTCAGCTTTTTCTCACAGCCATTGAGTCAATGCTGACTCATAGCAGCCCTCTAGGATGGGGGGAACTGCACTGTGGGGTTTCTGAGACGAATTCCCTATGGTAGTAGACAGTCTCATCTTTCTGCCTTGGAGCGACTGTTGGCTTCAAACTGCTGACCTTGTGGTTAGCAGTTCAGCGCACCACCCACTATGCCACTGGGGCCCCTTTGCTTTGTGCTGCTGTAACACAGATATATTGAGTGGGTGGTCCTGAAGAGCAGAACGTATTGTTCTCACAGTTTAGGAGGCAGGGCATCCAAATTCTGGGCACGAGTTCTAGGAGAAGGCTTGCTTCCCTGCACTCCAGGTGAATACCTTTGTCTCGGGTATGTCAACCTGACATTCCTTAATTCCCTGGAGATCTGTGTGTGGCATCTTGCACCCCTTATTTGTTTGTCTCAGACTAATCTGCTCGTTTATATTATTGAATAGAGATTGAAATGCATCTTACACTGATAGACCTTACCAGCAGAACAAAGGAACTCCTATTTCCAAATAGGATTACAGCTACAGATAAAAGGGTTAGGGGCACAGTACTTACTTGGTTTTCTTTTTTTGGCGGGAAGGGAGGACACAATTCAATCCACATCAAGTGGGCCCAGGGTTTTCCCAACCCTCTTGAATATCATGCACATCTGCAATGCACTGCGCCTCCCTCACTCCGACCCTGGTTCTTTATCTGGGCCATCTGCCAAACTTGTCATGACCTCAGATTGGGGGTCTCCTCATTCTCCGAGCCTACCTTTCTTGTGCCCACCTATCTTTCAGGGGCATCCCCTGGTCTTTGGCTCTCAGTCGTGTGAAGACCTGGGGGCTCAGTGTCTTTGATGATTTTCCAGCTCGAAGAATATAGACACTCAGGGCGGCTCATGCGCTTCACTCCCCCACCTCTGAAATGAGAGCAACTGGGGGTTTGGAAGACCAAAGTGGACACGCAGCGGGCTGGGAGCATGGCACCGAGCGCAACTAGCAAGTGTGTCTCCCTGGGGGATTTGGGGGCTCGCTTCACTATGCAGGCTTGCTTTCGCTCTACAAGGAAATAGGTTTTCTCACAGTGATTTTTTTTAACTATCCTGAGGCTGGGGTTGTTTGTCTATAGCTTGGTGCAGTGGCTGTAAAGATTTGTATCCAAATAAAGCCATTTGTAGATAGGAAGTGGACTTTATCTTCAAAACCTGGTAAGATTGATGATAGTTTGGTCCCCTGCCCTCTTTCCTTTCCCATCGTGTTGTCCTCTGGTTAAAAGTGATGGTGGCGATTAATCTGCTTTATGGCAAGTTTTAACTAAATGGATATCACTGAACTTGTTGGAGCACGTGAGTCGGTGGTCCTGAGGCTGACAGTCTCTGTTAGCAGCAGAGTGACGGGAAACCAGGAGCAGCTCTCCCATCTTTCCAGTATCTCAGCCAGATAAGCTGATCGCAGACCAAACAACAATGTCAAGGGGACACCATCAGGGAATGCATTAGCAAGCGAGGCAAGGGGAGCAATACCAAACCTTATTTTAGCTCCCCTTATCTTGTGTTATGGAGGAGGCCACGCTGAATAATTTTCTGCAATGTGCTGGATGTCCCCAGTGTAGGGACTTTTAAGTATTTTGTTCATAGGCAAAATCTATCAAGTCACTGCTTCCCCCAAGCCTAAAAGGATGTAATATGTTATCGACGGCTTGCTCTGAGTTTCCTGACACTCTGCAGGTAGGAAGAGCAGAGAGTTCTGGTCTACAAGTTGAGGGCTCTGAATGACAAACTAATTCCAGAAGGCCTGCTCGCCCCTCTACACACAGTTGTTGTGCTGCATATCAGCACTGACACATCCACCTGCCACACAAATAAGCACTGGCTTCTGTGTCAGGGTCTACACAGAAGAATAACCCAGGGTGGGATGATATAGTTGGCTTGCATCTCTTTTGTCTACATTTTCAGGAATTTTTTTTTTGTGTGTGTGTGTGTAGGGGATATGAGCATTTGTTTCAATCACCCATCGACCAACAAATGTTGGAAAAGAAATCTTTTTGAATATTAGTGTTTGCTTAGTGCCAAACAGTGGGTACTCAGCCCCCGTGGGCGTGTGCTTTCTTTAAACACAGCCGAAGCAGTGAAGGAGTGGGCTCTCTAGGCTGGGCTGGTTCATTTCAGTCAGAATGCCATCTTCTTGCTAAGTTCCCATGGTTCTGAAAAATGCCGGCAGTCAGGTTTACAAGGACCATGGCATTGTTAAGTGTGGGCATCCTGCTAGGTGGTCCTCTGTGCTGAAGTGAGCCTGGAAACCAGTGCCTGGGTCTCTTGTCACAGAGTTGAAAAAGTATAACACAGGTCATCATCAGAGTGCCCAGGGGATTGAGCAGAAGATAAGTCATATGGAAGCAAGACAAACAAAAGCAAATATATCAAGGCCAGCCATACATTATTACACCTCGGCCATTTGGAGGGCAGAATTTGTTTTATGCCGTGGATCCTGAAGAGTTATTTCTTTCAGGTGACTTAATCCTCCTTGGCATCTGGGAAACTTTGCTTGGCTGTCAGATAATGAGAGTGCTGGTCGGAGGACACTGAAACCAACAAGTACTGGAAAAATAAACAGGCTGAATAAAGAGAAGGTGCCAGGAAAAGCAATGGTGACTGCTAACACACGTTCCTGAGATCTGCTGTCATTCTGTCCTGGTGTTTGGAACAAACAGAGCAGAAGACACAAGGAAACCGTTTACTATTTATTCAGCAGCAAAAGATAAAACCCAGCCAGAAGATGTCTGCGGAAGAAACATCAAAGTCATGCTGTATTTCTTTTGCCTTTTTAGTTTTAATCTGAAGGGCTATCTTTTGTTTCAGGAAGACACTCAAATTGGTAGAAGGGAAAAAGGTAAGCACCTGAAGAAGCAACGATTCTTAGAGTTGAAAGGAGCGCTGAGCAGTGACTCTCACCGGGTTTCTATCCTAGGATGCTCAGGTAGGCGATTTTCCCTCACAGTACAAACTCCGGTCAATTACATGCAATTCCTGGCCCAGCACCTGTCGCGCCCTCCCTGTCCCTCTGAAAGCATGTCATCTGAAAGCTAGTGCGCGAGGAGGGTGCTATTCTCAGGATCATCTTGACTTGGTGTTAATTACAAAATGGTGTCATGTGGATGCAGTGAGCTGAGTTGATCATTGGGCCCTTTGATGATGATCAGAAGAGACTTCGATGTGGCTGTCCGAGGGGGAGTGGAGGTGGGCGGTGCACAGTAGGCACGGAGTTCTATCCAGTTTGTGTGCTCTTTTGTAGGGGTGGGGCGTGCACAGTAAGTTGATGGAGATGATAAGGATGGGGGTTGAAGCCCTCTAAAGTCTTCCTTGGACACCATCACTGATTTGGAACATTAAGATCTGTAGTACATACAGCATGATCAGACTTCACGGGGAAAGGAAAGAGACCCCCAAATAGCAAAATAAATATGGAAGAAGAACTTATGCTCCTGCTCTCAGAACGCACTCTACAGCCCTGATCCTCAAACCAGCACAGTGCTCACTCAAGGGCCAACACAAAGGCCGGTGGAAGAGAACCGAGAACCCAGAAACAGATCCATCTATCGATGGGCAGCTGATTTTCAACAAGAAATTAACGTCCATTCAATGGGGAAGACACCTTATGTTGAACAAATGGCACTAATAAAATGATGTTTATTTGCAGCAAAATGAAGTCGGATGCATACTTAGCACCCTATACAAAAACTAACTCAAAATGGAGCAGAGAACTACATGTTAGAGCCTAAACTATAAAGCTTCTAGAAGATATTATAGAAACAAAATTATGGGACCTGTAGTTTTCTGTAATAGATTGAACACAAATCTACAGGCAACAGAAGACACGTTAGATAACTGAGCCCTCTAGAAATAAAATACTTACGAGGGGGTAGTACTAAAAAAATCCCACCTGGAATCTCCTCCCCCAAATCTATGTATTAAATTTTTTTTGACAAAACATTATCACCTCCAAAGCACTCTCCATTACACTTAACAGATTTGTCAGTCTGCGATTCCATTCTTGGAAACATTTTTCAAATTCATCTGTTTGGATGGCTGACAGCACCTCCCTCGTTTTTTCCTTCACCTCCTGTCATCTAATCGCTGTCCTTTCATGTCCGTCTTCATTAACCAGGTAAAAAAGAAGTCAGGTAAGGTATGTGGGGCAAGAGAGAGATACTGTGTTTTCGCCAAACACTGGCGCACTGAGATGGCTGCGTGAGCAGGTGCATTGTTGTGGTGGCAAAACCAGACCCCCGTCTGCCACAAATCAGGCCTTCTTTGTCACTCACTGTTTAGCAATCTTTTCAGAAACTCTTAATAGAAAGCTTGATTAACAGTCTGACCTGGTGGAATGAACTCCAAATGCACTACAAGTCGACATTTCCATTCCTTTGGGAAGCTGATGGACATCCCGAACGATATTTCACCATTGTTTTTATTTTGAATGAGAAAACCACTCGTACACGTTGAGGTTTTCCCATAATGCTGCCCCTGTACCCGTGAGCTGTGTTTAATATCACAACGGTTTCTGTGGCATTTTCCCCAAGCAGGAGACAAAATTTCACAGCTGCACAATGTTCTCTTAAATCAGCCATCCCCAAAAAATGAAGTTTGAGCAAAGCTGCATTTAAGAAAACATTCACTGTGAGCAGAGAGAACCTTCCCAGGCGATGCCACTGGGTTCACTAACTCAGAGTGAGTTGCTAGATGCTCGCCTAATGGGGAAAATGCATACTATGAAAGCTCCGCCCAGCTCCCCCCATTTGGGGGGTACTCCTCGTATGCTTGTCAGGAAATTTTATCAAATTAGTAAAAAGAGAACCTACAGATTGAGGGGAAATCTTTGAAAATGATATATCTGAAAAGGGAGTAATCTCTAAAATATATAGAAAGCTTAAGCAATCCAAAAACAAAAAAGACAATATAAATAAAAACTGGGCAAATTGTACGAACAAACACTTCATCAAGTGGATGTCTAAATGGCCTGTGAACACAAGGCAAGATGTTTGTGACCATCAGCCACCAAAGAGATGCGAATCAAAACTAAAATGAGATAGAAACTCACCCTGCAATAATGACAGTGATCCCCAAACAATACATGCTGTTGAGTTTGCAGGGGGATTGGAATCCTGCTTACTGCTCATGGGACTGGGAGTTGATTCAGCCGCTATGGAAGAGGTTCAGTGCTTCCTCAGAACGCGATGATACACCAGTCTCACCCGGAGGCAAAGTCCCTAGATTGCTAAAACTATGGGTGTGAACAGGTGTATGCACACCTATGTTTTCTGGTAGCACTATTCGCAAGGAAGAAGATGGAAACAACCCACTACCCATCAATCAATGAATGGATTAGGGAAAAATAAAGAAAAAAAACCAACAACCGTGACACACAATGTAATATTGTGCAACCGTAGAACAATGTTGATTTCTCAAGCTGTACTATAGTGTGAACGAATCCAGAGGAGATAAGTCAAACACGAAAGAACAAATGGTGTATGATCTCCCTATTACAAAAAAGACAAGAATAGGTATACTTACCAAAAGCACCATTTTCTTTGGTGATTACTAGGGATGGGAGCAAGAAGGAGGGAGAATCAGTTTCCAGAAAATAACCACTCACTAGGTTTGATAATGGATAGGCAATACTGAATAAGGTTAAAAGCACAATTTGACCATGGTAAAAGACGACACTAAGAACTACACAAACATAAGTGATGATTTGGGTAAAAACCACAGTATTTACCAATTTTCAATGGAAGTACTAGCTGTCTTGAAGTAAATTCTGTAGAGAAACAAAACCAGGTATGTCTATATTGAGAGAGAGAGAGAGAGTGGAGAGATTAGAATTTGCATCAGGAAACCAGCCTAGACACTTACAGAAGTGGGCAAGTCCACATCTGGACAGGCTCCCAGTCTGTGGGTTTCATGTTAGGCTGGAGGCTTCTCCTGACGTGAGTAGCTGGTGAACTCAAGATTGGCAGGAAGCTGACAGGCTGGTGGCGGCAGAGGCATATGAATCTGAAGTTAGCAGATTCGGTTTGTGGTTGCAGATGTTAATGATTCTAAGGCTGGCAGGTCTGATGGCAGGCTGTTGACAACTCCCAGGATTTGGAGGCAGTCCAGCAGGCCATTGCCTCAAGTCCAAAGAAGTGGAGATTAATGAACCAGATGCAGGGTCCAGACCGTGCAGGAAGCAAGCTTTTCCACAACCCCCACTTATATTGAAAGTAGGCCCCACCCCAGGGGAAGCATCATGTCAGTTGATTGTCAAATGGCTGTGATCTGAGGGAGGGCATGCATCACGGTTTTTTTTAAAAAACATTTTATTAGGGGCTCATACAACTCTTATCACAATCCACACATATACATACATCAATTGTATAAAGCACATCTGTACATTCTTTTCCCTAATCATTTTCTTTCTTTTTTTTCTTCTTTTTTTACATTTTATTAGGGGCTCATACAACTCATCACAATCCACACATATACATACATCAATTGTATAAAACACATCCATACATTCTTTGCTCTAATCACTCTCAAAGCATTTGCTCTCCACTTAAGCCCTCTGCATCAGGTCCTCTTTTTTTTCCCCCTCCCTCCCCGCTCAGGTTTAATCTTGTAACTGTTCGTAGCAGATCACAAATGGAAGTGATCACATTGTGCTAGGTCACATTTTGGGGAATTGTTGGTAGTTGGCCCTATGCACAACAGCTGTGAACATTGCCTGGTCTGTGCCATCCTCGCAAGCTTTTGAACGCAACATTGTTGCAGTCACTGAGTCAATCCATCTCGTCCAGGGTCTTCCTCTACTTTACCACACACGATATCCTTCTCCAGGCACTGGTTTCTCCTGACAACATGTCCAAAGTATGTACGGTGAAGTTTCATGATGCTTGCCTCTGAGGAGCACACTGGTCATTCTCCTAAGACAGATTTGTTTGTCCTTTGGGCAGTCCGTGGTACTTTCAGCATTCTTCCCCAGCAAGCACGCATGTCAAATGTGTCAATTCTTCTTCAGTCTTTCTTAGTCCATGTCCAACTTTGATGTCTATATGAGAAAATTGAAAATATCATGGCTTGGGTCAGGCACACATTAGTTCTCAAAGTAATATCCTTGCTTTTCAATACCCCAAAAAGTTCTTGTACAGCAGGTTTAAACACATCCTTTGATCTCTTGAATGCTGTTTCCATGAGCCTTGATTGTGCATTCAAGCAAGACAAAATCCTTGAAAACTTCAAACTTTTTTTCCATTTATCATGATATTACCTATTGGTCCAATTGTGAGGATTTGGGTCTTCTTTATATTGGGTTGTAATTCATACAGAAGGCTACAGTGCTTGATCTTCATCAGCAAGTGCTTCAAGTCCTCCTCCAAGTTTCCTTCCACCAATCCTGATGCTGCTCTCTTCTTCATGTGAACCAGCTTCTCTGATTATTTTCTCAGCTTACAGAGTGAGTAAGTATGGTGAGAGGACGCACCCTTTCACAAACCTTTCCTGATTTTAGGCCATGCAGCATTTCGTTGTTCTGCCTGCACCATTGTCTCTTAATCCACGTCCAAGTTCCTCGTGAGCACAATGAAGAAAGTGTTCTGGCATTCCCATTCTCGCCAAGGTTACCCATCGTTTGCCATAACCCACACCGCTGAATGCCTTTGCAGAGTCAATAAAACACAGGTAAACACCTTTTTTTAGTATTCTTTGCTTTCAGTCAAAATCCATCTGACATCAGAAATGATAGCTCTTGCTCCACATCCTCTTCTGAGTCCAGTCTGAACTTCTCCCTGTCAGCGTGCTGCTGCAACCATTGTCGGATGACCTTCAGCAAAGCCTTGTTTGCATGTGGTACCAATGATATTATTCTAGAGTGTGAGCATCCTGTAGGGTCCTCTTTCGTTGGAATGGGCACAAATATGGATCTCTTCCAGTCAGTTGGCTAAGGAGCTGTCATTCAATTTTCCTGGCATAGACAAGTGAGTGCTTCCAGTGTTCCACCAGCTTGGTGAAACATTTAAATCAGTATTCCACCAATTCCTGGAGCCTTGCTTTTGGTTCATGCTTTCAGTGCAGCTTGTACGTCTTCCTTCAGCACCACTGGTTCTTGCTCATAGGCTACTTCCTGAAATAGGGCAATGTCGATGAACTCATTTTTGGTATAGAGACTGCATTCTTTCCATTTTCTGTATCATTCAATATTTTACCCAGAGAATCTTTCAATATTGCAACTCGAGGCTTGTTTTTCTTTCTTTCTTTAGTTCTTTCATTTTAAGATACGCTGTGTGTGTGCTTGCCTTTTGGTTTTCTGACTCAAGACCCTAGGACATTTCAGTATAATATTTGACTTCATCGTTGGGAGCTGCTGTTTGAAATTTTCTATTCCACTCTTTGACTACGTCATTTCCTCCATGGGCCTTAGCTACTCTATGATTAAGAGCAATTTCAAAGTCTCTTCTGATGTCCAGTTTGATCTTTTCTTTCTTTCCTGTCTTTATAATGGCCCTTTGCTGTCTTCATGTGTGATGTTCTTGATGCCCTCCCATAGCCCATCAGGTCTTTTGTCGTTAGTGTTCAGTGCACCAAATGTGTTCTTGAAATTTGGGTGGGCGAGATTCAAGGTTGTATTTTGGCTCTGGCGTACTTGTAATTTTCTTTAGCTTTAATCTGAACTTACATATGAGTAATTGATCATGTGGCCCTCAGTGGCCTCATTTTATCTGCTGATATTGAGCTTTTCCATCTTGCCTTCCAGAGATTTAGTCAACTTGATTTCTGGGTATTCCATTTGGAGAAGTCCATGTACATAATCACCTTTTGTGTTGTTCAAAAAGGTATTTGCTATGAAGAAGCTGTTGGCCTTGAAAAATTCTATCATGATATCTCCAGCTTAATTTCTATCACCAAGATCATATTTTCTACCCATCATTCCTTCCTCTTTGTTTCCAATGTTTGCATACCAATGTCCAATAATTTGATTATATGTATCAATTTCAGACTCAAGATGTTGGTAGAATTCTTCAATTTAGTCATCACTAGCTTTTGTAGTTGTTGAATAAATTTACATAATAGGTTGTATTGTTGGGTTTCCTTGAAGGCAGATAGATATAATCCAATCACAGACAGCATTGCGCTTCAAGATTGATTTTGAAATGTCCTTTTTGACAACAAAGCAATGCCATTCCTCTTGATTGTGTCATCCTTAGCATAGTAAACTACATGATAATCTAATTCAACATGTCCAACACCAGTTCATTTCAGCTCTTGAATGTCAGAAGAGACTTTGAAATTGCTCTTAATCATGGGGTAGCTAAGGCACAGGGAGGAAATGATGTAGTCAAAGAGTGGAACAGGAAATTTCAAACAGCAGCTTCCAAAGACGAAGTTAGGCATTCTAGTTACTTTTTGATGACTTCCAGTTTTCCCAGATTCATACTTCATACATTCCAAGTTCCGTCTATGAGTAGACTTTTGCAACGGTTTCTTCCCACCCTGAGTTGTGCCCACAGCAAATGAAGATCCCGAGGTTCCACTCCCGGACTTCACTCCGTTCACATCAGCATGGTGGACTCTACTTTGAGAAACCACCTCCTCCTCAGTCACATTTTCAGTGCTTGTCGGCCGAGGGGCCCATCCTCAGGCACTAAATCGTAATGTTCTGCTTCCACTAATTAGATCTTTCCGCATCTGACAATATTTCCAGGCCATGCATAAGGTTTTTAATGAATATGTCTTCTGATGTGGACAGACAATTCCTTCTTTGTAGTCTATTCTTAATCTGGAAACTCAGCTGAAACCTATTTTCTCTGGGTGACCCTGCTGGCATTTGAAATATTAGTAACAAAGCTCCCATGGGCTTAATTGGCAAACCACTGAGAATCCTGGCCCAACCCAGTTTACACAAAATGTAATTCTCAGAATAACAACAAAATAAGTGGATATATATATATATATATATATATATATATACACCTATACCTGTTACTTATGTGTGTGTTATGCAAATGGGCATGCATGTATGATGGGCCTTCAAAAAGATCATAGAAAAATGGAATAAAATGATAATGGAAAACTTCCATGAAGTTTTTGGAGCCCCTCATATGGATGTTTCTGTAGACAAATATTTGTGCTTGCCTCATGTATAGTCATATTTAAAACATATGGCAGTGGACATTTATAGCTACTTCCTAGACATACTACCTCATGGGATTTAGTTGCTGGGTTTGGGAGCTAGGACCATAGTGTTAGCATAACTTGGTCAATTGGCATAACATTTCCATAAATATTCTGCATCCGTGTTTGGTGAACAGCAATAAGGGCCTTATAAGCAGGTGGCCATCTCTATGTGTCTGGAGCAAAGAACAGAAGGAAATTCAATCTCAATGGAGAAACGGGGCTAATATTCTATAGGAACGATGGCTTCACCCGTCTTGAGACCAGACAATCTAGATCAGCGGTTCTCAACCTGTGGGTCGCAACCCCTTTGGGGGTCGAATGACTTTCACAGGGGTTGCCCGATTCATAACAGTAGCAAAATTGCAGTTATGAAGTAGCAACAAAAATAATTTTATGCTGGGGTGGGGGTCAGCACCACATGAGGAACTGTATTAAGGGTCACGGCATGAGGAAGGTTGAGAACCACTGCCCTAGTAGCTACCACTACTAACATTTCCTACCAAGGACAGAATCTCAAAACTAGACTCACTGCCATCAAGTCAATTCTGAGTCTTCGCGACCCTCTAGGACAGGGTCGAACAGTCCCTGTGTGTTGCCAAGACGCCGTGGGAGCAGAAAGTCAAATCTTTCTCCCATGGAACAGCTGGTAGCAACCCAGTGGGTGACCACAACCCCGCTAGGGCTCTAGAGCCCCAATAGCTGGCCTTAAATAGTACGGGAGAAAATGTAAAACCAAGCTAAAATTCCTTTCGAAAAAGTCAGACTGGCTAGACTGGGAGCGGTTGCTCTGTACTATCTTTTAGCCTGAGGACCCCAATCAGTCCTGGTAGTCACCTATCAGTCACACTACGAGAGGGGCTCATCAGGTTAGTGCCACCACCCAGGGCTGCTGTGCTTCTCTGCACAAGCTTCTAGATGAGGCCCGATGGGCCACGGTTGTCCTAGGCCAGGGGTCAGCAAACGCAATAGAAGAGCCCATCCTGTCCCTAACAACAATTGAAACATGGCTCCAGAGCCCCCATATATCTGCAAACAAATGAAATCACGATGATTTGAGTAATATCCTTAAATATGTTTCGATTTTACTTCAGAACCACGTGTATGTACCAAAAGAGCTGCATGTGGCTCTTGAGCAACCGTTCTAGACCGAAATGAGGAGGAAAGCATAGGAAGGAAGTGAGATGAAAGGCAACAGAACAACCAGAATGCAGATGCCAACACACTCTGAGAAGTGTAGCCAGTGTCATAGAACGATATGTATAGAACTTCTTAAATGACAACCTAATTTTCTAGGTCCAGTCGCTCAAATCACAATAAAGCAGTTTGAAAAACTGCATGATGACACACAGAACAAACAAAAAACATTGTTGAGAAGGAGGGGGGCTGGAGCAGAGATCCAAAGCCCATCTGTAGACAGTGGAACCATCTCCCCACAGAGGGGCCTCAGGGAAGGGATGAGTCACCAGGGTGCAGTAAAGCATCGATGAAACACAGTATATTCCTCTGGTTCCTTGAGGCTTCCTCACCCCACCCCATTACTATGATCCCAATGCTGCTTCTCAATTCAGACTAGACCGGAACATGTACACAGGCATAGAAAGGGATGGGAGCTCACGACACACAGAATCCAGGAACAGCAGTGGGAATAGTGATACCAGAAGAAAGAGAAAGAAGAAAGGGGGAACCGATCGCAATGATCGACACATAAGTAAACACCCCCCTCCAGGGGGAAGACCAACAGAACACATGGGGGAAGGGAGACAGCGGTCAGTGTGAGACATGAAAATAACAACCATGTACAATCTATCGGGGGTTATGAGGGTGGGGAGGGAAAAATTAACAAAGAGCTGATACCAAGGGCTCAATAGAAAGTAAATGTCTAGATAAGAATGAGGGCAACATGTGTACAAACTTGTCGGATTCAATTGATGTATGGATTGTGATAAGAGATGAACGAGCCCCCAATAAAATGATTTTTAAAAAAGGAAGAAAAAAACCTGCATTTTTTTTTCATCTGCTGAACAAGTCCCCACCTACCTGCTTTGGGAAAGTTGAACAATAAACGACAGGCGAAATCCTGACCCAGGTGTATCTGCTGTCCAAGGGTGGCGGGTCATCGAAATGAATGTGACTGGGAACCACGGAGCGGTCTGATGTGGGAGCAGTGTTCTGTGCTTTCAACCACACAGGCGGACAATTCTGCAGGCATATCTCGATGACGCCATGGGGGACATTGAGTGCTTCTTACTAATTGGACCCAGATTTTCCTTTTGGAAATTGGCGGCAAGGGTGTTTTCAGAGCCCGTTTTTATTTCTCAATCACCACACAGTTCTTGTTTCGGCGCGCTTCCCTTCTGCGGGGTACACGGCGGACCTGGTAGGTTTGCTTGTTTCCTGCCCAGAGCTCTCCCACCCATGGAGCTTTCAGCGGTGCCGTTCTCCTCTGCAAAGGTCAGGCACGTCCGTGTTGCGCAGGAGATATGAAATATTACTATGTGGGTCTCATGTTTAAAAATGCAATTAATAAAGTGCTTGATACACATGTATCCTCTCACACAGGCAGGTTTGTTTTTGAAGGGGTTTTTAGTGCCAAAGAACAAAGACCCAAACAAAAATAGCTTAACCCACCAGGCAAATGCCCTGTCTGGCGTAGCAAGAACTCTGGCGACGGGTGCGGGTGGAAGAGGTTCCGAGCATGCTGTTCCGCCCCAGTGGCCCTCAGGGGGGTGATTTTGCCCACAGGCTTGACTCTTCCTGGTTGTAGCAACTACTGGCTCATTTCTCCATTCAGAGGCAGTCTAAAGCTAGAAGCAAGGAAGGCTACACACCTCTATGTATTCCTTTGCTATGACCATTAATTGTCCCTTCCCTGAAGTTCTGCTGCAGATGTCCCTAAAATTATTGGCCTCGTGGGTTAAAATTATGTCACTTGGCTGCTCCTAATTCAATCCTCCGACAAGTGGAATCGAATGCCTTGATGCCTGTAGGCCTACCAATCTTCCCCTCCCGGGACTGGGCACGATCTGTGATCCCCAGGAAGTATTTGGCTGCCTGACACCTCAGCACCATCAGCCTTGTGTCAGCCGAGGGAGCGTGCTTGTCATGTAGGAAACGACAGTGCCTGCTGCCACCGACAGGGGGTTCTAATGGCTTGGCGTGAATAGAGGCCTCTCTCTCAGTCCGTCCACAGGTAGCCCCGGAGAGAGAGGATTCAGGTTTCTTGGAGGCGCGTCCAGATTTACCCCCTCCTTGCACAGTCTGCCCTAGTGGGCAGAAGTACCTAGAAGTGACCTGAAAATTCGATGCTTTCTGCTTTGAAGTGCTAATTGCACCCATTTAATCTCCATTGACCCAGGGGTTTCCGGAGGGCTTATTTATCATTGCACTTTAACATATGGAATTGAAATGTTCTAAGTTACGGATTTGAGGGGGTATTGGCACACTCAGATCAATTGTGGCGAATTTCATATGCCCTGAGTCGGTGATGACAGTGCTGTGGCCCTTGTCAGTTGCAGCGTCTTGGCCACCCTGCCCTCCCCACTGGGGGTGGAGGGTTCTTCTGAGCCGCATCCATCTCCCTGCTCCCTTAGCTAGTGCAGTTTATAACATCTGCTCAAGTCACAATATGACTTCAGTTCCTTGAAGAAACCAACCACAGCCGCAACTGCCGCCCTGTCACAGCCCTTGCCTGGTCAAGCTCTCTGGGGGTCGAGAGCAGTGTGCACTTAACCGTTCACAGGAAGGCGGTGGTGCACACCTATCCAGTCCTGCGGAGGAAGTACGGACTGATGGTGTCCTTTGGTCCTGATCAGAGTGAAGGAAATCCTGGCACACCTGTGAGTCAGAATGCAACATGGTGGGAAGAGTTTGGGTTTTGAACTTTTGGGGTTGGGTTTGGACTTTTACCTGTGAGTGCCCATCATTCCCACTTTCCCCAATGCATCTGTAGCTGTGTCCGTTGCAGAGAGCAAATTCGCAAGCCGCTGTCCGCTAGTGCGCGTGACCTGGTGTGTGTTGGCGGAGGCCCACGTTCAAAATCAGAGACATGAAGCATTTCTAGTTTGAAGAAGAGCCTCGTTAGTCCCAGCTGCCATCTTGGGATTGAGTCATCCTTGAAATTTCTGTGAACACTCTTTGGCCTTTGACATGGCAAGCTGGAAGGTCCCCGTGTGTGGCTGCACATGTGCAGGAGTAGGACGGGTGGAGTGAGAGAGCTTCAACATGGACTGGAGTCATCTCTGAAGCAATGGTGAAGTCGAAACGCTCCAGCACACCTCCTGCTTCCGGACAGCACTCTTGTACGCTCCTGGTCTCTCTCATTGGAAGCTGAGAGGCCTCTGTAACAAAGCGGGATACCTCCTCAGAGCAGGACTTACAAAGCAAGGAAACAATCTGAACTGCTGCGGGGCTGAGCCAGCAGGATTTTAGCACCGAAGCCTCACAAGATGGTGTCGTGCCACAAGGTAGGTGGGTGGGCATATATTTGGTCCACCAGCTTGCATGCCAATTTGTGGGCTCCCAAAAAAAAAGCCAGTAGATAAACAGGCAGGCAAGAAGGGAAGGGGGAGGGGAAGCTGGGGAGCAGGCAAGAAGGAGCCAAGGCACAACTATCTGGTGGATCTTTAGAGAATCATTTCCGTAGGTGGTCGTTTCCTTAAATATCTGGTTGGTGCACTTGTCTTTCCTGAGTACGATCATATGTCTTTGCTTGGATGAAATTTGTCTGGTGGATTGGTACCTTAATCAGTTTAACACAGAGGTCCCGCAGTACCCAGCAGTTCTACTCCTAGCTGCTCACCCCAAATCATGGAAAACAGCTGTTTAAAACAACCGTGAACACACCCATTTTTATTAGCGCTGTTCGCAATAGCCAAAGGGGAGGAGACCCCAATGGCCTGAAACTGATGAATGGATGGATGGCATGTGCTCCATCCATGTCATGCAATACTATTCAGCTTGACAGAGCAATAGAATACAGAGACCTGCAACTACAAGTGTTAAGCCAAGAGGAAGAAGTCAGCCACGAAAGGCAGCATCATGCAGGGCTCCATTTGTAGAAAATATGTAGCATTTCCAGGAACAATCCCGAGTGACCGAAAGCAGAGATGGAAGAATGGGAAGCAATTGCTTACAGGGCACCAGATTTCCTTTCGGAATGGCAAACCATACGCTGGAATCAGTGTTGATGGATGTACACATCGTGAACACAGGAAATGCCACTGAAGGGCACAAAAAATGGTTACAAATTTTTTTCTTAAAAAAAATCTTTAATGGTTTTCCACTGCTCATAGCTGCAAGCTACACGTTAGCTCCTGCCAGCTAGTTGATTCTGACTCCTGAGACCCCGTAGGATGGGGTCGAAGTGCTCCCGGGGGGCTCTGAGACAGAGGTAGCCATGGTTCAGCCGGCGCCATCTGGCTCTTAGGGAACAGCTAGGGGGCTTGTACTGGCTAGCAGCCCAACCCTTACACCACTCTGCCCTCAGGGTTTCCAGTCCACACTCTACCAGATCCTAAAAAGTCTCACTACAAGCATGAGACGTCTAACAGTTTTATTGAAATATTCACACATCGTACAATTTGATGGTTTAATCATATTTTTAAAAGTGCCATCATCACCCGAATCAATTTTAGGACATTTTCCTTTGAAAAAAGAAATCATTTTATCGGGTGCTCTTAGAGCCCTGATAACAATCCATACATCCATTATATCAAGCATATTTGTACATATGTTGCCATCATCATTTTCAAAACATTTTCCTTCTACTTGAGCCCTTGGTACCAGCTCCTCTTTTTTCCCTCCTTCCCCCACCTTCAATCTTTTTAAATCCTTGATAAATTATGAATTATTATTATTTTCATATCTTACACCATCTGCTCTCTCCCTTCACCCACCTTTCGGTTGCTCGTTCCCCTGGGGTGGAGGGTGTTTATACATCAATCATTGTGATCGGTTGCTCCTTTCTCCCCATTTTCCCCGACCTTCCCCCTACCCTCTTGGTTTCACTACTTTCATTACTGTTCCTGAGGGGTTTATCTGTTCTGGATTCTGTGTGTCGAGAGCTCTTATCTGTACCAGTGTACATGCTCTGGTCTAGTTGGATTTGTAAGGTAGGGCTGGGGTCATGACGGTGGGGGGGGACTGGTACCCCAAGTCTTGAGGGCAACATACCAGCATGAAGCAATGAACAGAGAGTTCTGCAGGGATGGCCCCGATTTTCTTCTTTCTTGTACTTGCTGCTGCTGGTTCCTCATCTCCCCTCACTCACTGCTTGGTCCCAATTAATTTTCTGGTTGGTTATGTAGCCATTTACTTCTCCATGAACCCTAGGACCCGCTGTATCAGATCATTTGGTATTCTCTCAGCACGCATGCCCTTTCACGTCTGTACCATTGCAGGCCCTGCCTGCTCTGACAGAAATATCATTCCCTCTTGTCCATCGGGGCAGTGCCCCCCTTCCTCGAAGGCTTGCTGCCACTGTAATTTCCTCTCCAGCTTTGCATGACACTCTCCTCATTCTCTGTGGAATTAATCATTCTGTGATCTGCAAACCCTCTCCACTTCCATTATAGCACTCTCCTTTATATTGTGGTTTGCTTCCTTGTCCATTTTGCTCTCCACCTTGGACTCTGTAAGGTCAGGAAACAGATGCCAGCCAGCTCAGTATCTGACTTGTGGCGAGCTTTCCAGAGAAGGTGGAACAAATGACTGAGATGGATTCAAATCGCAGTCGAATCTGATCCCTATTCTTTGCACCTCCTCCAGTAGTTTTCATTCGATTCAAGGAAAAGAAGAGAGAATTATTCACAGCCTTGAAGACTACACTAGACCAGAATTCAAAGAAGACAAATACTTGGCATTAAAATAAGTAAGAATGGATATATCACATTGATCAAGGGCAGACTTACGCAGCCCCTTATTGGAATTGCTGTCAATAAATTGTAGACCTGTGAGAGGTGGACTTGGGAAACGTTGTGCAATAGATATATTTACAACAAGTACAGAAGAAGAGGAAAAAGAGCAGCTGCTGGATCTGTGCCACCCCAGATCTCATAGGCTTTGTTTGTTGGGGTTGGAGGGTGAGGGTCACAGTTTCATGAGGCGTCCCAGTTAATTGCCGCATCACATGTTTAGTGCTTCTGTTCTACTTCCTACTTGCTTGCTGAGAAGCATGCAAAGAGCCATCTCAGGTGCAGTAATTGGCCTTGCTTCACTTGGAGCAGCACAAGATGGGGAAGAGTACGGAACAGGAGGAGGATGCGACAGTGTACCTGACTGCATCCATGGATCACTGCTTCCTCCGCTCTGAGACCAGAACCGGATGGTGCCCAGCTTACTCTTCCTGAACATTTTGATCAAAGATTCCATAGAAGAATCGTGATCAAAAGGGGGAAAACACAGAACAAAGTTTCAAATTCTCATGGACTCCGGACTTCCTGGAGCCATAAAGGTTGAGTGAACCTTTGAAACAATTATCTTGAGATAGTCTTCAAACCTAAACCAAACCATATCCCTGAGCTCGTCTTAAAGCCAAGTCAGAGTTTAACAGGTTAAGAAGAAACATTTCTCCCACGCATTATCTGTATGGGATCAAATGGACACCAGCAACTCAAAAGACTGCATTGGAATGGTGGGGGCAGTGATTTGGGCCAGTGGAGGAGAAGCCCCTCGACAATTAGAAGGCTTACACAGCGTGAAGAATAGAGTGAACAGCACTGAATGGTACGTATACAAACTGCTGGATTGGTGCATATCTTACTGTGTACGTTCTAAACAACAACAATAAAATAAAGTTGTATTCCTATTAAAAAAAAGAAAATACCCACAGAGGAGGTCACATGTAGATCCTTGTAATCAGTTCCCTACCCCACCCTCCCTCCACCCTCCCGGTATCGCCACTCTCACCACTGGTCCTGAAATGATCATCATCCTGGATTCCCTGTGTTTCCAGTTCCTATCTGTACCAGTGCACATCCTCTGGTCCAGCAGGATTTGTAAGGTAGAATTGGGGTCATAATTGGAGCCCCTTCTTTTTCTACCTCATAGAGGGACAGGTCGTGTCAAATTGGGTTCTATTACGCCACGAAAAACCTCAACCAAACTCACTGCCATTGAGTTGATACCAACTCAGGACCCTACAGGACGGGGTTGAACTGCTCCTGTGGGCGTCTGAGACTGTCACTCTTTACAGGAGTAGAAAGGCTCCTCTTTCTCCCTGGAAACAGCTGATGGGTTAGAACTGCTGACCTTGAGGTTCGCAGCCCAACAGGTAACCACGTCAACACCAGGGTGCCTTTTATGCTGTGAAGGAGTGAGAGGAGATACCAAGAGACAAAGATGCCTAGAACTTGTGTCCTGAATTCGGATCTTTAGTCTCCGAAGCAGTGAGAAAATAAGTGTCTGTTTGTAAAGTCAACAACCACAAAAGTAGTCATGGTCATAGATGTAAAACAAACAAAAAAAATAAAAGATTTGTTTTTACTATCAAAGTATTAAGAATATCAGTGTAATGGGAATACATGGTGCTTCTTTGTGGATTTTCTTCCCCCATAACATCCTTGCCTCAATGATTAGGTTATTGTTTAGAGTTTTTCCATAGTATCCCTGTCTATCTTCACAGCATACCCCTGGCTTTAAGAACCATGCCTTTGTTCTCTTGCAAGGCCTGGTGGGATGCTGTTCAAATAATACAACATAGCTACTGTTTTTCCAAGTTCCCTCTATACATGGACTTGAAGAGTTTGGGCTTATTATCCTCCCCCCCCCCAATAAAATGCTATAAGTCCATTCCAATGAGAGGAAATCTCTAGAATAAGCCATTACAAGGAGGGGGAAAGGAATCACATGCTCAGGGGACACTGGGCTTCTATTAAGAGTGAAGGAACAATTTGAGAAGGGTTAACCGTGACGATTGAACAACATGATGGACAAATTAATGTCACTGAAACACCCATATGAAGATTGTAGAGATGGCAAATATCCTGATACCTATATATTCAACACACACACACACACACACACACACACAATTGTAAGTCAAATTTCATACTCCCTTGACCGGGAAGCAGAACCACCAGGATTAAATGGCTGAAAGGCTCTTGGTTTGTCTTTCATCAAGCTCTTAACTGAGTTATTCTGCTACCGTGTCAGCCTGGTGACTCAAGAGGACCCTAGATGCTGAAAAAGAGCCACGTGGGCACGAGAGAGCTCTGCTGGCACTTCCAGAGACTAGTGCCCTTGCCAGCATGTTGAAGTGCCCTCCTTCTTCGCAAATTTATTTTCTATTGTTTTGAGGGGATGGGAATCAGGAGGCTTGGGGGCATCTGCTTCACTCTGCTATTAACTAGCTGGGTGGCCTTAGGCAAGTCACCTTCCTATCTGGATCTCTGTTTTCTCGTTTGTGAATGTAGAGGTTGGATCCATGAAATCTGTGATTATAGGATGCACAGAAACCAGCTGCTTTGTTAATTCAGCAATTGTTAGGCTAGAAAGGGGTCAGTTCTCTCTAGAAGTTGGCAAGCAGTAGGGCAATTCAAGATTGACGGCCTTTTCTGGTTTCCAAATGATTCACTTCTATGTCTTCCACTTGCTCTTTGGGATGTGACATGTTATTATTGCTCTCCATCCCCCATCCCCATTTCCTGACGGCTTCAAATAAGAAACCTGGATTTTCTGTGTTGCTCCAGAATTCTGTTCTATGGGACCAATGTTTGCCATCTGATTTGAAGAACTCCACTGTGTAATTTTTGCTTCTTAGATAATTTTAAATGGAACTGGTAATAAAAATAACTGGAATTCCTATCAGAGAGAAAGAGAGAGAGAGAGAGAGAGAGAGAGAGAGAGAGAGAGAGAGAGAGAGAGAGAGAGAGAGAGAGAGAGAACTCTTTAGGAAATTGCATAGTGTAATTTCAGGTTTGTCCTACCCACTTTAAATTTTCTTGAAGTTTTGAAAAGATTTTTATAAAAGGGAAAAATTATAGATATATTTCAGTTATTACAGGGAATAAAATTCTAGGTTCATCCTTGATTTTCTTCATGGGAATATTTAATACCTGTACTCCACATGAAGTCAAAGAAACATTTACAATGGCTATTATGCCTCGTTTTCTTAAAAAAGTTTTAAGAGATATGCTTTCTGAATTTAATAATCTACTGTGTTAAATACCTTGAAGTCATATTTGATCTCTTTAATTCTTATTATGAATGTTGATTATTCATTTGTTTCTCTTTTCCCTCGTCAAGTGCTATTTCTAGACGTTTGGCCACATACTGCAATTAGTTTAATAGCTAATTTCAGTGAAAGCCCTATTCCAAAAACTGTGAACATGTTCTGACTTTCCTTGACCTCAAATGTCTTCCTCTTGGTAGTTGAAAGGGCAGAGCCATGGCAAACATCTTTAAACATGTATGGCAATGATGCTTGTCACAGATTACCGGCTCCACTTCAGATGCGTGCAGGGCCTTTACCCACCCAATAGAGCCTTCCACACCAAGAAGAGATTGGACAACCTGGGGTCATCCCTATCCTGAAGGAGCCAGAGCGTGATGTCCAGAAGACAATCTGTTGCATATGGCCTCAGGTAGCCAGGTGATGAAAATGGTTAATGTACTCAGTGGGTAATTGAAAGATTGGTGGTCCATCCAGAAGCTTCCTGGGAGAAAAGCTGGATGTACTCTGACAACATAAGTGATTGGAAACCTTGGGGAACATGCTTCTGTTCTTGCCCTTCTCACCATGCCCAAGCATTTTGGTCACTTCGAAGACCTAGATTCATAAGATCAATCTACAGAAGGGGTAAAGAAGCCTGCTTAGAAGAGGGTGGCATAATGCCATGCATCGAGATGGGGAAGGAACGAGAGGCAGTACATGGAAGGATGAAGAGGAGAACCAACCCATAAATGGTCTTCACTTTGGTCGCTTGAATTAGAGACAGGCTTCTTTAAAGCTTGTAGAATTTGCTCTCTTGGAATATATTTGCAGGTTTCCTTGTATAAGCAGTAACGCTAGGGATGAGCCTTACACAGACTGTGGGAGATGATGGACAAGGGAGCAGAAAGCACTCTGGTGGAGCCATATGATAGTGTCTGCCACTCGTGAGTGTAAGAAAAAGCACCTTAAATTTGCAAGCCAACTTGCTGACACAGAACTCCAAGTCGTTTTCCAGACAGAGAAAAGGGAAAGGTGTGTCTCTGCATAGATGATCATAGTAACATTGGAACCGCTGCGGCCCGCTGCCTCTGCTAGCCTGGGAGGCCACCGGAGAGCCCGGAGAACCTGACCCTGGCTCTTCCTGCTACCTGTGGGGCCTCTAGATCTCAGGTTTTATGTGTAAAGTCAAGGACCATACTCTGACTTCAGAGTTTTTCCAATTATTATAGTCTGTGGTTTATTTAGAGGAAATATTTCCCAAAGTGGGTGTTATCGTCCTCTGGGGGTGCTGGAGCAATGCAGGGCTGGAGGGTGGGGGCGCTGCAAAATGAGATCTATGCACTTTAACCTGAGTTGTGAACTGTAGTTAAAATGTTTTTAATTGCCTATGGGGTGCTGAATCTCTCTCTTTTTTTTCTGAAAAGGGATACGTTTTGGAACCTATGATTTACAGGGGTCCCCCAACTTTAAACAGGGGACCAGTTCACTGATCCTCACAAATTCCTATGCACACTGCACATATCTTATTTTGAAGTAAAAAAACAAAACAGGGAAGAAACACTTGGCAGGCCGGATAAATGTCCTCGGTGGGCTGCCTGTGGCCCGTGGGCCGTAGTTTGAGGACACCTGATTTAGAGCATCAAGAAATAAAGGGTGTGTTTTCCCTTTACCTTTTTAAAAAACTGAAACAACTTTAAAATGGGTCAAAGGGTGGTCAAATGATAGCACATTTTAACTTAGTTCCATCTGTCATAGTCGACTTTACAATGCTTCTGTCTGATAACAAGGCTGTCCACAGCCCTCAGCTATGGTCAGAGGGTAGTCACCCAAGGCTTAATCATCCACGTGTGGACCCTGCAAATGGATTGTGGGCTTCCACTGTCATCCAGAGCCTCCTGCAAACCAGGTATTCACAATTTAAGCTTTGGATGCCATTCCTTCCTTTGGATTTGGATTTTATTATTTTTAATCCATGGATCACATAGGCTGGTGTGGTTCTTCCATGTGAACTTGATTGATACCTCTTTTAGTCGGCTGCTTGTTTAAAGACAAGCCTTTAAGACCCCAGGTACTATTCTTTTTTAAAGCTGGGCACTATCTAGTTTCTTCAGCACCCTTTGCGGTAGCACCCACATCTTCAGTGATCTCTTCATTGAGGATGAGCATCAGGGAGGGGAAATACATACACATGGGTTAAGCCTGTGGTACATCTCCACTGACCATAGCCCAGGGATGCAGAAAGCTTTGTTATCATGCAGAATGCATTGGGAAGTGGATTATTGCAGATGCAGGTAAGTTAAAATTTAACCACCTTATCACTTGAGCTTCTTGGTGACCCATTTTTAATTTGTTCCAATTTTAAATGTTTCCTGTTTGATTTGTTCTACTTTGTTATTGTTTTTAGTTGGGGTTGTTTTATTTATTCAGTTTTCTGTTGTTTTTGAAAAATGTTTTTTCTATATAAGAAATCCCGGATAGGTAAGACTATGGAGACAGTAACTGGATTATTGGTTGTGTGGGGGGTCTGGCAGGGGGGTGTTGAGGGGAAATGGGGAACTAATAACAATAAGTACTGGAAGGAAGAGAATGTTCTAAAATTGATTGTGATGGTGATTGTGCAGCTCTTAATATGGTTGAACTACTGATTGTATGATTTAGGAATTATGTGCCAATAATACTGGTAAAAAAGAAGTGAAGGGTGAACTTTCCCGGCTATGTTTCAAAACTTGTCTTGCCTTCACTGGCTGGATCTGCTTATTCAAGGCATCACACACATCCCTGCCTTCTGGGGCACAGAGCACTAAATTTAAGTTTCACTTAATGATTCAAGTGAATCATTATGAACGATGATGTAAGAGGTTGGTGCTCTTAGGGATTTGACGTGTGTGTAGCACTATTTGCCTCAGACTGAAATGTCATGCTCCTTAGAAACAATGATTACATTAGCTCTGAACTGTCTTATGCTTGTTTTTTATTTAATTCTCTCTTCTACTCTCCCCTGTCTCCATTTTCATAGTCCACTTTACATCTTCTTATGGGCTAAGAACTAGGAGCCCTGATGAAGTGGGTTGAATGAGGTGTGAGGTTAGGGCATGGTACAGGTGCAGGTCTAGGGAGGACTCCTGGGATTTTATTGTCACTGCTGCAGACCTTGGGGACATTCTTCCGTGTTACAGTATGTGACCTTGGATTAAAAGTGCAGCATCAGGATGTATGGCACTTGCAGATGACGTAAAGATTGTGACCATTCTTACTGAGGAGGAAAACGAGAGTGACAGTCAGGCAGAGACCTGAGCTCAAGAAACCACCAGCAGACTCAGAGTCAGAAGACAGAGACTATGTAGAGAGTCACTGAGGGCAGGTCCACAGTCTCTGAGGGTGTCCAGGGACAGGCTGATCTCACGTGTGGGGCATCCCACACAAGCATCCCACTCACTATCTCTGCGTAGCCAGCCATTCTCTACCCACCCCCCGAAGATAAAGCGGAGTCAGCACCACTGGTGTCAGAGGCAAAGGTGGATTTAGAACCAGGGATGCTGAAGGTCTACTTAATTGTTATTCTATTGATCCTCCAGCCTACTTGCAGCAGGTTAAGAAAAGGTAAATTGGCTATTCATTTTCTTGTATATTTACAGTGAATGCCACTTTATTAGCTTGAAAAATACAGTAGCCTCCATTTCAGCATAAATTTGGACACTGACTAATTTGCACTCGTTTAATCTGCAAGCTGGGCAGTTTCGGGAAGGCTCCTACCTCCTCCCCACGGCCTCCACTTAGTCTCCCCTCTTCCCTCCACCGTTGCCCAGAATGTTCTTTGAGGCTACGGAGGCTACAGTAAAACACTCCAGGGCTTCTCTAAGCTTTTCCGAAGATTTTCAAAGAAATCTGCAGTAAAAACAAGCATCTTAAAGGCCAGTCTGGCTAGAACTTTCTCTACCGGAATTTTCTTCCCCCTTGAGGGGGAGAAGTAGCATGGCCTGGTGCTCCACTAACTGGGGTCCAGAGCTGGGCTCCCTGCCAGGGAGGTGGGCGGGAGAGAGCCAGGAGCATCTACTGTTCGCTGGAGCATTTCACCAGGGTTCTGCTTTTGTAGCTCCTGTGGGCCTCGGGGAGGTGTGGGGGGGATTAGCAATTAAGCAAACAAGCTCCCTCTCCCTCGGCATGGGACTTCAGCGCGTCATGGTTGTGTCTCGCTTGCATCAGCTTTTTCTTCTCTTCAAACACGGTTGGCATGGAAGGGGTGGGCACCCTGGGGGTCCCTTCCTCGCTCTGAGGAAAACACTGTTCTACAGGAGCTCGGGATTTGGGAACCAACAGCTCTCGTCTTTAGAGCAGGGCAGCCTGAGGTAGCCAAGGCTTTGGATTGACTTCTTTATTGATTCGGGCTGATAATCATGCAAGCTATCGGGTCATTTCTAATTATTTTGGCTTTCTTCATTATTGGATTGTGCATGATCTGCTCTGTTCAAATCATTTCTCAGCAGGAGGCATTGAGCCAGCGACAGAGCACAGGCATCTACCTCGCTCCCATCTGCTGCTGCCTCTCGCCCTTTGTGTCAGGTTGAATGAATCATTTTGCTTCCCTGTCTTAGTTCCCTCTCTGAGAACACAGGCAGAATGATATTCATCTTGTGGTTTAAGATTTCGGGTCACTAAATATCAAAATGTAAATGGTTGCAACCAGTTAGCTAGGGTCTGCCACACTGGCTTCGTGCCTTTTAAATCTTCATTCCTGCCCCCCCCTCCCATGCTTATTATAAACAAACAAACCACCCAAAAATCTATAGGGAAGAAAATAAGCATCATCTATTACCTTACAACGTAGTTCCAGAGTCCTGTCAGAAGTTGGATTTATTTTTATCCAATCTGTGTTTTCATGAATCTATCCACATAAATATGTATCTGAAACCACATGGTATGTTGTATGCAACCTTCAACCACGAGGATTCCCAATTTCAATCAAGTTTAACCTCTGCAGGGTGTTTTATTGTGCAGATGCATAGCCTCCTCCTTAAGTCATCGTGCTGACCCACCTCTCTCCTCAGATGCCTTGTTTACCCAACTGACCAAATCATCCATCTGAACCCAAATGTGATCCTATCTCAGCCCTGAGTAAATCCTCCCGGGACTCCTGAGAACTTCCTGCGTCCCAAAGCTCAGCCATTGGGGAGGAGGGGCTTCTGGCAGGTCTCTGCTGATGGCCCCTCGTTCCCCCCACCGTGCCCCGTGCCCCTCACACTGTGCTCCTGAAACACTGACCCTCTTAGCAGTGCCTACAGATGACTTCAGGCTCACCTCGAAACCTTCCCTTCTGCTGGTCTTTGTCTAAAAGGCCACACTGCGCCTTCACCGGGCGGCGGGCTCCGTTTTAACATTCATTCAGGGAGGCTGCCCTTGACCTCCGCTCACTGGCAACCACAGTCTCTGGATGACCCTGCAGCAGCTTGTTGGTATGAGTGTCCCTTAAATGGCCATCGGCTCCTCTAGTCCGGCGCAATGGGGGCCAGAGAGATTTTCTTCTTCAAAGTTCCATTCTGACCATGCCCTTCCCCTGGTGACAAATCCACCGTGACTTTGCTGAGGGTTACCACAGAGTTCAATCAAATCTCAACCAGGCCCTCTGTGGTCTGACCCCCACTTTCCTCACCAGCAGCTCCCCTCAGTCTGCACCCCAGGCCACAGGCCTCATCTCTGGAGGGAGCCGCTCTCCCACCTTAGAGCTGGTCTACAAGCTCCTTCTGCCCATTGATACCTCGGGCTTCTCCAACTGCCTCCCCCTGGCCCTTCCTGGCTGTGGGTCAGACACCCTGTCCTATGATTCCAGTCACCGGGTGCTTCTGAATTATGCCAGAATTTTTACTATCACATCTGTTTATGCTACTATTTTAGGAATGCCCCTGCCCTTTACTGGACTCAAGGCTCTCTGAAAGTAGGGCCTGTATGTGTGTGCCAGGGGGTGGGGGTGGAGGTGGGGTGCGGGTTTGGGTTGTCCGTGTGTGCGATTGTTCCATCTCTAAAGACAGGTGCGTGGCTGCTAACCGAAAGATGGTGGTTTGGACCCACCTCCCTCAGCTCTGCAGGAGAAAGACCTGCTGATGTGCTCCTTTGTAGAGTGCAGCCTGGAAAATCCGCAGGGCAGTTCTCGTCTGTCCCACGGAGATGCTGTGAGCTGGAAGCCAGCTCCGCAGTGTCTAACCACCCAGCGTTGGCAGGAGTGCACTGGGGGCAAGTCACGAGATTCAGTGTCTGAGGTTAGACAAACTCTTCAACAAAGCAGGCGCCGTAAGATCACCTAAGTCTGATGGGACTAGGTGCCGTAAGACAGGTGGTGCAGATTCAGGGAGCCGGTGTATCCACTGTGCCTGATCTCGCCTGGTCCTCAGAAGGCCCTGTAAGAATTACCAGCCCCCTTTTGCAGATGAACTAACTCAGAGAATTCATTTGCTGAAGATCATAGAGCTAGGAGTACCTCTTGTCTTTAAGCCAATGCTGACTCACGGGACCTCGTGCATGTCAGAGATAGACCTGTGTGTGCCCCATAGGGTTGATTTTTTTCCCCGAAGTAGATTGCCAGACCTTTCTTCCATGGCACTTCTGGGTCAGACTTGAATCACCAGTCTTTGGATTTGCAGCCGAGCACATTACCCTGTTTGTCTCACCCAGGGACACCTGGAGGTAACAAGAAGCTACGTAATTTAATGCTAAGCCAACCTCTGGAGGAAGGCGGTGGCGTGGAATGATGAACACGTGAATGTAGACTGTGTGTCGGGAAGGGAAAGGCATTTGGGGGTTGTAGAGCACCACGTGCCTGTGTGTGCGTGTCTCAGGAGTGGTCTTGGCAGCTGGCTGGCTCACTGCATGGTCTTGGCGCAGCCCGGCAGCAAACAGAGGGGTGCATCCAGACGCAGGGGGCCTGCACAGGCTGATCTCCTTGTGTCTCTGCACATTTGTGCTCCCGGTCATGAAGGGTGCTCTTGAGACCTTCCACACTGTCTTACACAAGTGGGGCAGCTGGGGACCAGGGGCCTGTCTTTGGAGAGAGCCCCATGAAGCCCAGAGCAGGAGGCACTGGGTGCCTAGGTTTCAGAACCGCCAGTTACAGCTGAGATCAGCAAGGAAAACAGCAGGAGGTGGTAGACTTGTTTCAGCCCCAGCCCAGGGCATTTTAAGTTGCCCCAGGAGGAGGCCTTTGGACTGTGGGCAGCCTGGGAAACTTGGTTATCCAGCCTGAGGCTTTGAGAACCAAGCAGAGGCAAAGCACAGCGTATTCCGGTTAAAGAGAGAATGATCCATAAAGGATGTTGGCAGAGAGGGTTTGGCTTTGTTTTTTAATTTCTTGACAATTTTCGTAAATTAGGTTTTCCTTTTAATTACCTAGTTATCCTTCTGAAGCTCAGAGGAGCCCCATTCCTTATCAGCATATTCCTTGTCAATTATGCACAGGCTCAGGCTTATGGTGCTGTGGGTGATGCTTAAATACAGGCAGCTGAAATTTTTCCCCTCTTGGGTTTCAGGGAGTGATAGAAATGCTAATGGGCCCACACTGGTGGCTGCACAGAGGCCCGCTTGAATGGTGTCTGGGGATCTGGAGGCTGGGGAGAGAGGCTCCTGGCTTTGCCTCCTGGAGCAGGGGTGGGGGGCAGAGCTGCTGAACTGACCCAGTGCTGGGGGCTGAGTGGCATCTTTAATTTTTGTGATGCTTGGAAGTGCTGCCGACTCACTGAATTCTTAGCAGCCAAATCCCCAAATAGCTGATTTACTTGTAGAAGGGATGTTTAGCAAAAGTGCCTGTTGGCATTTCTACCCCTCCCCAGCTGTTTGTTATCGGTGCTGCCTGACATAAAATCGGGGCAGGAAATATTTTGTGAGTATGTGCCAAGTAGATAAATGCTGAAATGTGGAGGGGTAAGGTAATATTTGTGCCTGTGTGTGTCTGTATGTTATGGTTCACAGTAAGAAGGTACCAAACTATGGCCGAGTTGATTCCAACTCATAGCCACCCCACAGGACAAAGTAGAACTGCTGCCCAGGGCTTCTGAGCCTGTGTATTTTTAAGGGAAACAGAAAATCTCTTCTTTCTCTTGCAAAACAGTTGGTAGGTTTGAACCACTGACCTTGTGGCTCACCCCCAATGTATAACTCACTGTGCTACCGGGAGCTCCTTAGTAAAGGAGAGGTCTTGGTATTTATCAGTTCTTTTGCCCTCCATGGGATTAGGCAGCTTGTTTGCCCTTGTTAGGACTAGATGTGATGAGGACAGATGGTGTGTTTGACCAGGTTAGCTAGAGAAATAAATCCAGTGACACGTGTGTACAAGAGAGGGATTTATATCAAGAAGTAATTATACATCCAGCAAAGATCCCAGCTCAGTCCAGAGAAAGTCCGTAAGTCTGCCACTGGTCCATAAGTCCTTCTTCAGACTCACGCAGCCACATGCACTGATGCAAAGAGCAGGAAGACCACAGGCCAATGGGTGAAAAGGGTTTTGGATCCAATGGTGGGTGAATCTCCAGGGCTCTCACAAGTCTCTTCGTGGTACCATCAGGAAGGTCAAGGTAGAGAGAGAAAGGGGTGGTGCCCAGGAAACTCATGCAGAGGTCACACCCACAAGACCCCATCAGACTGTGACCTGATTGACAGGACTCCACCCCTACACTTCAAGTTGGCATGAAATTATGAAACTACTGCAGGTGGTATGCAGAGAACTATAGTTCTCCTTCATGCTCTCAGTGGGACTAGACCAGAAATGCATTTGCATTCCTGGCTCCAGCAGTCACTGGTTGTTCGGGCTGCTTGAACTCTGCGGGTAAATGGAGGGATTCTGGGTGGGGGACGACTGGGGATGTCCATTTAGAGTGTGTGACCTGTACTCTCCAAATGTGTGAATCTGGGTACTTCAGAGAAACAAATCCGCAAAAACTCATGGATAAGAGAGTTTCATATAAAGGTTAAATGCACATCAATAAAACATCCCAACCCAGTGCTGCCCAAACCCACAAGTCCAATATTAACCCATGTTAATGTCCAACTCCAATCCACAAAGTCCTCCTCCATCTCACAAAACGCACGCAGTGATGCCGACTGCAGGAAGAAAGCCGAATCAGTGACTGTGTAAGCATCTCAGCACTAGCAGGGGTCTCCATACGGGTGCTCCAGCACCCAGGGCTGCATCAGGATAGATCTGTGTGACTTTTTCTCAGGGATGTCTTGCAGAAAGTGAGCCTTGTCAGCTGAAGCAGGGAACTGGCTAAGGCAGCTGCACCCTGGTCTGACCATCACAAAGCAAGAGACCCGAGAACTAGCCTCACTTCTTGCCATGAAGTGACACCTACACCTTAATCCTATGATCCTGTGAATATGTCCCCCCACCTATGAAACTTTGTAAGCCAACCACCTCATGTCTTTATCCCCCCCAATTTTGGGAATCCAATTTACATACTGCCCACTTACATCAACCCAGTCCTCTGAGGAAACAATCATTTTCCCACATGAAGAATCTTCATTCCGGTGGGAACCTTTTGAAATCTGCTTCCATAAGCAAAGTCAAATCTGGCCAGGCCATCCATAAAGTCAGCAACAATACGCACTAGTTCCCAGGCTCAAAAAATCTCCAGCTGGTTGGGTTCTGGTCAACTCATTGTGGGCTGCCTCAGTCTCCACAGGCTCCATTGGTCACCTTGCCTTTAGACCATGGGCTCTCACCAATACTCAACAAGCCTAGCCCCCTCAGGCTAGGTCATGAGCTTTAGACCAGTCAACCTGCTCTCATCTTCTTTTTCCTGTAAACCAAGTCCACAGGTGTCAGTGGCCAAACTCAGCCCGTCTCTTTAGTGCTGCATTTCTCCCACTTCCACTCAACAAGTAGATCCAGGTGGGCACCTAGCAAGCCTTTCAGCCTGCTCTCAGGCTCCCTTTAACATTCAGTCCTAGAGGGGAGTTTTCTTCGTGGTTCCAGATTTTTTCCAGCTTCTGACAAAGATCATTGATTCCTGAGTACTCCAAAGCACTGGGTGGGGCATATCTTTTCAAAGCTTTCTTTGCATGCATGGCCTAAACCCATCTAAAGATCAAATTTTAATGGCTGAAAACAAATGGGCTTACAAACTTTCTATTTTCATACTTCCCATATTTTTTCCCCACAAAGCAACCTAGTAAAGTGTGGTTTTATCTGATCTCTGGCTAGACAAAGGAGAGGCCAAACAAACATCTACTCTCCATCTTATGATTTGTTTCTCCAGTACCTCACTCCAAAGGTACCATAGTGTGTTAGTGTGGGTACGTTCGAGAAACAAATCCACAGAAACACATGTATAAGAGAGAGTTTATACAAAGGGTAAGTGCACATCAAGAAAACACCCAATCCAGTGCTGTCCAAGCCCACAAATCCAACATCAACCCATATGCCCAACACCAATCCACAAAGCCCTCCTCCATCTCACAAAACACCTACTATGATGCCGACTGCAGGAGGAAAGCCGAAGCAGTGAGCATGTAAGGGCCTCAGCGCTGGCAGGGGTCTCCACACGGGTGCTCCAGCACCCAGCGCTGCATCAGGGTAGGTCCATGCGGCTTCTCCTTGGGGATGTCTTGCAGGAAGTCAGCCTTGTCAGTTGAAGCAGGGGACTGGCTAAGGCAGCTGCACCCTGGTCCAACCATCACAAAGCAAGAGACCGGAAAAGTAGAAAGGTGAGGCTCACCGAGCCATTTATCCTTCCGCCCTTCAATTAACCCCACATGTATTTATCAGCCAGGTTGGCACAATGAACTTTCACTATCTCACCACACATAAGGAGATGCCCCTCAGGAGATGTCTCTTCCCCTTTAGTCCAGGTTGAGGTCTTTCTTTCCCAACCTCCCATGAGCTGTCAGAGTCCCCACTCCTGACCAGGGGGCTCCCGTGGGCTCAGAAAGGCAGGGTCTCTCTTTCCGGTCAGTCTAGCCCTGCCCCCACTCCGTCCGCAGCCCACCTGGACTCGTGCCCTACACACAGGCTGAGGAATCTTTTTACGCGGAATCCAGGACAGTGGGTTCCTGTAGCCGTTGTGTCAGCATCAGTATGAGCACTGGGCAGCTTCTCACAGTGAGAAAAGGGGATGGAAACACACAGATTCACAGTGTGATAAGAAGCAATGCTATGTGTAGGGCCCTGCCTGCCTGCTGTCCTTGTCGTTCTGAAGGGATTAATTGGACATAGTCAGGTGTGGTCATAGGGGTTCTTATCTGATGAAATCTGCTAAGAGGGCTAAGAGCTGGTTTTGCAGGCAGAGCCAGATGTAATCCCAGCTCTGTCCCTTACTAGCTGAGGGAGTCTAGGCAGATTAGTTCATGTCTCTGAGCCTCAGTTTCCAACGCTGTGTGACAGAGATTAATGATCGAACCCATCTCACGGGAGAAATAGTCAGCTCTCATTAAATTATCATCATTGTTATTTAGTTATGTGGTCTTGGGTGGGCCACCTACGTGCTCTGTGCCTTATTGGTAAACTGGGAAGAATGCGTGCCTTGTGCAGCTTCCAGGGGTGTGTAAGAGGCACGATGGAAAAAGCATAGCATACTCTGCAATAAGTAAAGCATGATCATCGTTTTCCTGTAACTACTCTAAAGCAATTCTGGTGGTCTCAGAACGGTGCTTACGTGGCTGCAGACTCGGGCACTTGGGTAGAGATGCATGGGGGCCGGTCAGGAGTCAATTGGCTACGAACCAAAGTAGGATGGTTCAGACCTACCCAGAGGTGCCTTGGAAGAAAGATGTGTCCATTTGCTCCCCAAAGGTCACAGCTATGAAAACCGTGTGCAGCGGTTCTGTGCCGAAGCACCATGAGACAGAGTGGGCTTGATGGCCACTGGCAGAGCGGTCGGAGGAACTGGAGCCCACAGAGAATGGGGGTCAAACCAAAGAAAACCTGTTGCCATCAATTCTGGCTCATAGTAACACCAGGGGACAGGGTAGAGACCCCTGTTCTGGCTATCATCTTTCCACCACTGTCATCAAAGGCTTAAGCCTTGAGAAGGCATCCAACTTGTAGATTGTCTTGCCATTTCACTCTGCGGGAGAAAGATGAGGCTGCCTGCTCCCGTAAGATTTCCGGTCTTGGAACCCCAGGAGCAGTTCTACTCTGTGCTACAGGGTGGTTGTCAGGAGTCAGAGGCAACTCAGTGGCAGTGGGTTTGTTTCTCTGTCTCTCGCACTTGCTGCTGGGCCATCCGGCTCCCAGAGGGTGGCTGAAGAAGCCCAAAGAAGTGAAACCCAACCTTGTCAACCTTGCTCCATCATTGCTGGAGAGGGGCTGGGGGGGGGGGGGGGTGTCACTGATGATCAGTTTGATTCGTTAAAATGTGGCTTCTCAAAATCCGTAACACCCAGGAGCACAACTCTATCAGCCATCGGACTGGCTGTGTCGCAGGCTCTCCTGTCAGACCCAGGAGAAAGGCTGGCTTTGCAGGGATCCTCCTTTCCACTCATCTGGCTGTGCGGCGGGGACACAGCTGGTCATCAATCCAGCAGTCCCAGCTGGTGAAGGGGTACAAGGACCTTGTTCACAGCAGCAAACATTGTTTAAGATTTCTTTCACCGTCTGAGCAGAGTGATTGCCCTTGGCCGTGTGTTCCTAAAAGAGCCATCCCAAATGTCGCTCTCCTCATCTCAGAGTCGGAATTAGTTACTCCAGCTCGGTCCAGGGCTCATTTTGATAAAGAGATGAAACTTCTGAAACCAGATCTCAATGAGCAGGATACTATCAAGACACCTGCAAGGGACCCACCGTACATCGTTTTTCAGGATTATTTGCCCTGGAACACTGCCAACCCATTCTAAGTGGGTAGCCTTTCTCCAGCGAGTTGCTTTCGTCAGAGTTTTTGGGAGATTGCTAAAGACATCACTGTTCATAGGTTGTCCCCTGGTGGGTGGGTGTGCTCTCCGCCCCCTCACCTCCCCCCCACTACTTCAGCCGTCTGGTTCAGCATCACTCTGATCTGATTTACTTTGTGTGGTCCTCCATCTGCATTCAGAGAGGAGGCCCCCAGTCTGAAAGACACTTGGCTAAACAAATGCTTGTCAAAGAATGAGTGCATAGAAAGGAAGGATCAATGATAAGATAATTGACTTTTGAGGGCCTGGAGTATTGATTGATGCTTTGCCACATACATGCATCCCCTAGGCTGCTGGAGTTGATGATGCAATTAGAAACACGAAAACCCTCATGTCCGGACTCACCCTTTACTGGTCCTGATTGTAAAGGGTGTGGATGGACCTGAACTTTCTTAAGCATCTACTAAGGACATCAAGCTTGGCCAAGTAGAGGGTCAGCAAGAAAGAGGAAGACCCCCAACGAGATGGTGTGACACAATGGCTGCAACAATGTGTGCCAACACAGTGACTATGAGGATGGAGTGGAGTGGGCACTGTTATACGTAGCGTTATCATGAGCTAGAACTGATTAGGCAGCACCTTAGCAACAACAATAATGAATGTGCTAGTTTGACTCTACCAGCTCTTCTTAGGGAGAAAGATCAGGTTTTCTGTTTTCATAAAGTTTTGCACTCTCAGAAACTACTCTGTCCTAGAAGGTCACTATGAGTCAGAATCAACTTGAGGGCAGTGGGGTTTTTTTTGGGGGGGGGGTGTGCTGGCATATTTTACCCCTCCCCCCAAACAACTGATTATTTTTTCAAAGCTATGTATTAAAAATTTTTTTCAAAACAACCTTATCACCTTCAAAATTCTCTCCATTGTACTTAATATATTTGTCAAATCTGCGATTCCATTCTTGGAAACAATTTTCAAACTCATTTGTTTGATTCTTCACATCTTCTACATCATCAAATCACTGCCCTTTCATGTCCCTCTTCACGAATGGGAACAAAAAAAAGTCACATGGAGCGAGATCAGGTGAGTCAGGTGCGTGGGCCAAGAGAAGCGTGCTGGGTTTTTGTCAAAAACTGGCGCACTGAGCTGGCTGCATGAGCAGGTGCATTGCCGTTGTGGCAAAACCAGTCCCTATATGCCACCAATCAGGCCTTTTTTGCTGCAAACTGATACGCAATCTTTTCAGAACCTCTAAATAGGAAGCGTGATTAACGATCTGATCTGGTGGGAAAAACTCCAAATGTACTATCCTCGGCACTCAAGGATCTACATCTAACCTCCTCCTTGGGGATGGGCAACAGAAAAGTGGGTGAAGGGAGATGCCTGGCAGTGTAAGATAAGATAAAATAATAATTTATAAAGTATCAAGGGTTCATGAGGGAGGGGTAACAGGGAAGGAGGGGGAGGAGGAAAAGGAAGATGAGGAGCTGATTCCAGGAATCCAAGTGGAAGGCGAATATTGAGAATGATGAGGGCAACGAATGTATAAGTGTGCTTTACACAATTGATGTATGTGTGGGTTGTGATAAGAGTTGTATGAGCCCCAATAAAATGATTTCAAAACAAAACAAAGCAACATTGTCTTAATCTTTGATTTTACTTGACAAGGTTTTTTTGGGCGAGATGACGATCGCGTCTTCCACTGGCTTGATTGATGCTTGCTTTGAGGTTGTTAAGAAGAGCACCATGTCTCGTCACCAGTAATGACCTTGGAAAAAAGTCTGGGTGGCTTCGAAGCTGTTCTTTCAAATCATGGCATGTTTCCACTCAATGCTCCTTTTGCTGGTCAGTCAGACCCAAAGCACAACTTTGGCAGCATCCCCTCTCCTTCCCAAATCTCCCATTAAAATTCACTGAACCAAACTCCAAGATTGTCCATATAACTTCCCCACCCCTTCAGTGGTCCATCGATGGTCAATGAGCAGAAGTGCATGAATTGTGATGACAGGTTCATCCGTTTGGGAAGTTGATGGACATCTAGAATGAGGTTTGTCATCATTCGATATTTCACCTTTTTTTGCAATGAGAAACTGCTCGTACACTTCAGTTTTTGCCCCATCGTGCTGTCCCTGTAAGCTGTGTTCAACATCATAACAGTTTCTGTGGCATTTTTCCCGAGCAGGTAATAAAAGTTCATGGCGACACGCTGTTCTCTTTAATCGGCCAGCATAAGAAACAAGGTTTGAGCAAAAGTGCTTTTATGAAGAAATTCACTCCGACCAGAGAGAACCTTCCCACTAATTCAGAGTAAGTTGCTCAATGCTCAGCAGCAGGAAAAATTCATACTCAGAAAGCTCCGCTGAGTGGAGCTTTTACCCATTTTTTTTAAGCGGGGGCACCTCCTCATATATAATCTCATTGGATTCACATGGCAACTCTATGAATTTATGTTACCTCCCTCCTCACAAAAGAGGGAATATAGACTCTAAGAAAGTGGTAGAATTTATTGCTTCAATGCACACAGTAGACTTAGAAGTCTGCATTCTAGTTACATTCTTGCATACTGCTTCTTATACCTACTTATTACATGCTGAGCAAAAGCACATCCTCAAGTTTATCCCGATATTTGGTAACAGAATTAATCTTACTGTTTAAAAGATAATTATATTCATTGGTGAACACGCGATTTAGAAAAGTTGTATTGGAGAGGGAAGAAAGTCTGATTGGAGAGGGACGTGGTGGGCAGACATTTGCTGAGCTGACGGGATACTTCTCACACTGACTGGATGCCCTGTTGGGCTGGGTTGTCTAGAGAAACAAAACCAGCAACACTCATACAAGTATAAAGCGAGCTTTAAAATAGAAGTCATCTTTTATACAAGCGAGCTTTAAAATAGAAGTCATCTTCTATCATGAGGCTACAAGGCTGGCCATGCAGGAAGGTGGCTTTTCCAGGTCACAGAAAGATCACCTGCTAGTGGGTGCAGAACCAAAGTCAGTGGAAATATGGTGGGGTGTCGACAAATCTCAGGGTTCAAGGACCCATATGGGGCCACCCCTGGAGGCAGACACAGAGCCCCAGCAAGTAGGAAGGGAAAGGGACAGAGAGGGAGAGAGGGAGGAGGAACCCTCAATGTCTCTGTTCTAAAAAGGCCACACCTTCCAGGGGGAATCATCAGGCTGTGACCTGATGGACAGCTGGGACTCCACTCCTACACTTTCACATGAGTGGTTAAGTTGACATAAAATCTAACTGCCACAGATGCCTCGGGAGTCCAGGTGAGTTTAACATCCATTGTGGATGAACAACACCTATAACCCCATGTACTACAAAGACAGCTTTTGTTCCAACTCTATTGATCTCTCTGAGGTCAGTGTGTTGTGACCAGAGCAAGAGTCACCAGCAGCATCTGCCAGCCTGTCTGTATAGCATGGTCCTCTGCAAAAAGGAATTCCCCGCCCGCCCCCGCCCCTGCCCCTCTCCGTGTGTGGTGGAGAACACTTGCTGAGCTGATGTGATGTTGGGATTCGGTTCCACAGAAGACAGGGCTCAGGGAATGAGGTACTGGATGGGCAGTTCTCACCCAGTGCCACACTGACAATGGAAAGAGAAAAATCGGAGCTGAAGGAGAAGGGGCAGGGAAGGAGAGAGAAGTCGAGAGTCCTCAGCTGGAACCGAGACACTTGTAAAGTCACTCAAAAGTCACTCCACTGCCTTTGCTGCCAGTCATAAATGTCTTTTAAAGCAGCTAAGCCACATGACTGTGTGACAGGATGGTTCTGGAAAGCTGAGAGTCTTGGTTTGAACTTTTAAGATCTTTTATGACTTTTCATGTGGAAGCAACATAATACATTCAAGGAGATTAGAGAATTAATACAAACCAATACTCATCCAGCACCCACACCTAGGGTCAATTTCCATGATTGTGGAGTAGGATCACATTTGTTTGAACATTGTTCTTTCTGGTTTGCTCCACTGTGACCTAAAAAAAAAAAAATCTTTCTGGAATGATGTCTACTGTTTCCAAAATGGGTTGAATCAGTCCGACTTTTCATTGAACCTTTACTCTTTACCCCATAGAACTCATGTGTCCTCAGTTTGAGGATGTCATCTATGTCTTCGCTTTAAGAAACTATTCCATAGTCTATACTGGTAAATAAAACAGAATTCATAATATAACGGAAGCTAATACTCAGGGTCCTTTACCAAGGACATCATACTCGGTAAAGTAGAAGGTGTGCAAAAAAGAGGAAGACCTGCCATTAGATGGATTGACACAGTGGCTGCAACAATAGGCACATTACTGTGTCATTTAATCAGCTGTAGGAAGTAGACGTACTCACCCGCCCACGTACTGATGCCCAGAGAGGCTAAGTCCCTCCCCTGGGACATCCAGCTATGGAGCAAGAAAGTCAGGATTAGATTCCAGGCGATTTTGCTCCAAAGGGAAGATAGTATGAACAAAGCTATAATTCCACTACTAAGAAATCGATTCTCCATTAGTAATAAGGAACAATTAAAACACAACAAAAGAGTGTTTTGGAGAGCACTTCAACAAGGACTAACCTTGAAACTTTTCTGGCACTTAAAAAATCTGATACCTGATTCCGTTGACACCTTGTGATCACATGGGTTGGTGTGCTTCTTTCATGTGGGCATTGTTGCTTCCTTGCTAGATGGCTATTTGTTTACTTCAAGCTTTTAAAACCCCAGATGCTATATCTTGTAATAGCCAGGCATCGTCTGCTTTCTTCACCACATTAGCTTATACACCCATTTTTGTCTTCAGTGATCATGTCGGGAAGGTGAGCATCACAGAATACCAGGTTATTAGACCAAACTGTTTTTGAGCTGAGGGAGGACTTGAGTAGTGGCCCTATGTTTGTCTGGTACCTTAATACCTAACCTATAAATATGTGTACATAGACCTGTATCGCTCTTGTTATAAATATTTTTACATATGTATATGCCTATCTTTATATCTCTATAGCTGTCTTTTGCCTCCTACTTCTTTCCTCTATTTCCTTTTACACTCCTCCTGTCCCACTATCATGTTTAGCATTCATTTGGCTCGCAGTAAATCCTCTCGGGTATAATGCTCCTAATCAAACCCCATCAGGGATTCTATGCCCTCCTCACCAATGATTTTAGATCCCTTGTTGTTCCCTTGTCCCTGGGTTTGTTGGCTTCCCCTTCCCTTTCTCCCACCTCCTTCTCTCTCTTGTCTCCCCTGAGCCTTCAGTCTCATTATTCTCTCCTCAGGATAGTTTATCCTATCTTAATAGCCTATGAATAGTTCCAGGCCTGTCTGCTGAATATTTTCTGATTGGGTCTGATACAGTGCCAAGCCCTATCCCCGAGTCCAAAGTCTATTTTCATAATTCCTTGGGGACTTTGTTGACTTTGTTTCTTTGCTCCCTTTGCTGCTCTGTTGAGCTTCCTTCATGTTACAACCTGGTGGGGAGGGGTCAGACCAGGCACAACCCCCACACTGTGTCTCTGGTGCTGTCCCCTGCAGCTCTGTGGGTGAGGCCAACCCTACGGTCCTCTTGAGGAAAATGCTGTCCTCAAAGCTTGATGTTTGTTTTTTCTCTCTCTCTCTCTCTCTCTCTCTCTCTCTCTCTCTCTCTCTCTCTCTCTCTCTCTCTCTCTCTTTCTCTCACTCTCTCTCCTTGTTAGTTTGCTCCCGTGTGTGATCTGGGCAGACCCACCACTCTCGCTGGGCTGTATCTTCAGTGCTCTTCTCTGTAGTGCATTCTTCTGGTGGGCGGTGGGGGTGGGGGGGGTAAGGTTTCAATGTAACTGGGACAAGGGCTGGCCCCACAGATCTCTGTTAGTTCACTGCTTCATGCTGGTATGTTGCCCTCAAGGCTTGGTGTACCAGTTTGAGATCTGGTCCTTCTCTGTCTTTCCTGTGGAGACATAAACAGTACCCACCCCATGGTGGATTGGTGCCCTGTTTCCCCCAGTGCCTTCTTCTAACCCCCCTCTTTTTCCTTGTCCCCCACCCCTCTTTTTCCTTGTCCCCCACCCCTCTTTTTCCTTTCTTTATGTTGGTGTGCTATATGCATCATGCACAGAAGAAAAACTAATACATAATTTACAGGTTGCGGGACAGGCAAACAGGCAGGGGCAGCCAAAGCCCAATGATGCGTCAAGTACTCTTACTTTCAATCTCCTTTACTTGAGCTGGAGTCTTACATGCATCTGGAACACACGTGAACACGCATTCGAAATGAGCGTGGTCTGAATGAAGATGGGCAGTCACTGGACACCTCCACCAGAGGCTGAAGACTTTGTATGAGAGAAGGAATGTAGCATATCTCACGAATAATTTTCAGAATATTGATGGCAGGCTAAATAACGAATATCCAAATGAACCTCTCCTGTTTATTAATTCTCTTTTCATGGACCGTCCTGCTCTGGGCTAATTCACGTTGCACCTCTTTCCTCTCTGCTCAGGAGACTTGCTGATGGGTTGGCTCTGAAGGCTGTTAGCTTGAGGGCCGGCTTTGGTCATTTGAGGACCTGAAAGACAGACCTAAGCCACCAGATGTGCGTCACTTGGTTTCCTTATGGAAGGGCGTGTTGTTGGCACCCTTTATATGGGAGGCGATGGTGGAAGCATTTTCTTTAGTCCGTTTAGCACCTGATTCCCTCTGAAATGAGATCTTTCTGACAAGGACGTGGCTGCCCTTGTGACCCTGTACTGGGGCTTTCTTTCAAAGTGGGTTGCAGGCCAAGTAGAAGTGGTGGGAAGAGTTCAGTTGTTTCTGCCCATTGGCCAGTTGTGAAATTCCAAATTGCCACATAGGAAACAATGTGGACTATTCACGACACTGTCACAGGCTAGAGCGCGCTAAGCATCCGTTACCCTGCTGTTGTCAGCCACTGGCTCCCATTTCCTGAAATGCCACATGACTCTGCTCTGAGCCTTCACCGGAAGGCAAGCTTGCTGACCTGCGCGGGAGTGGCAGAGCCGAGCTCGTGTGGCTCAGCCCGTGACTTTGAAACAGCTGGACTGGTCTGTTGTGTTTGAGGAGGGCTCTTTGAAGATGGTGGGCCTGGAGGGCCTAGAAGGTTACGGATTGTCAGAAGGCGGGGCTGAAGGTGTAGGAAAATCGTGGAAATGAGAACATGGCATTAAGGGGACACGTTTGGGAGAGATGGAGGTATTCTCACAGGTTCACGCACAAAATGAGGTAAAGATCATATGTGATGGTGTGTGTGTGTGTGCACTAACACCTGATTCACGGAGGTGTCAAGTGTATATTCTTGGAACAGAGCATGACAGAACTAGGCAACGAAACCCTGTTTAATTGTGCCGGGGCAATGGGAAGTTTTCTTTTTGTCTGTCAAAAGTCATATTAGCATAGCATTTTAGTTATTTAATAATCCAGATTAGGAATCTTGGTGGCACAACAATTAAGTGCTGGGCTGATAACCAGAAGGTTGATGGTTCAAACCCACCCAGGGACTCTGTGGGAGAAAAGGCCCTGGGACTCTACTACTGTAGTGGTTATCACCTTGCAAACGATGGCATAGTTCTCTACATATGGTAACCGGGAGTCCCTATTGACTCCACAGCACCTAACAACAATAAAATAGAGACAATGTAGCGCTTACTGAGCCCTAGGAGCTAGTTAGAACTTAGGTTGTTGTGTTACCATTGCATCTATTTTTAATACATAAAATATGAAAAATACATATCTAATTTTAAATATGTACACATAATTGACCTATGGAAACTAAAACAATAATCAACTTAAAGAAACACAGAGTTGTTAATCGCTGTAAGAGGTAAGTGGTTATAGCAGAAATGATACAGCCCTTCCTCCTCCATTCAACAGATGGGTAATGAACCGTGGCTGTGGAGGTGCCAGATCTCCACACAGCCCGGTGATGCTCACTGGGCCCATAAAGATTTGCTGTCTTGGAAACCCCAGGGAGCAGTTCTGCCCTGTCCTACAGGTTTCTAGGAGTCCGAACCAACTCGATGGCAATGGGGTCTAACAGAGTGGGCTGGAGCATGGAGAGAAGTCAATTAGCAAACTCTTTGGGAGTCCGGTGGTGGAATTTGCACTGAGACCCTGCGAGAAGAGAGGAGAGGAGAGGAGAGACGAGGGGAGGGGAGGGGAGGAGAGCAGAGGAGAGGAGAGCAGAGGAGAGGGGAGGGGAGGGGAGGAGAGCAGAGGAGAGGGGAGGGGAGGGGAGGAGAGCAGAGGAGAGGGGAGGGGAGCAGAGGAGAGGGGAGCAGAGGAGAGGAGAGCAGAGGAGAGGAGAGGGGAGCAAAGAAGAGGGGAGCAGAGGAGAGGAGAGGAGAGGGGAGCAGAGGAGAGGGGAGCAGAGGAGAGGAGAGGGGAGGGGAGCAGAGGAGAGGGGAGGAGAGGGGAGCAGAGCGGAGGGGAGGGGAGGGGCAGGGAGAGCCATCGGGTCTTCATTGTTTGAGTGGCTGTTCACGTGCCTGTTCACTTGCTGTGCACCCAGGTCGGTCTGTAATGTCCATTAGTGCACTCTCCTAGTGCGGCAATGGGTCTGGAGAGCGGATATAGGCAAGTGCCAAGAGAGAACTCATCATCAGATGCTCTTATATACTGAGGGCTGGCAATGAATCACACCCTGTTCCAGCCTTAAACCACTCTTCATTCTCACAATAGCCCCAGGAGGTATCTGCTATGAGCCCAGCTCTTTAACAAACTCAAGAGAGGTTAAGTGCTTTTTCAGGAGCCACATCGCCAGATTCAAACTCAAGCCTGTTGGATGGAAAACCATCCTACCAATCGTATAGGCGTGGATCCAGGTTGACAATAATGACTTTTTACAGTGGTCTCACATTTCTTTCCCATTTAACCTGAAATAGCCTGTTCTAAAGGGAGACCCGGTGAAGCGTTGGGCTGCTAACTAAAAGGCTGGCAGTTTGAACGCACTGTGGGAACGATGGGGCACTCTGCTTCCATAGAGATCTACAGCCTGGGAAACATGGAGCCGCTCTGACTCAATTGTATAGGATGGCTGTGCATCGTAATCGACTCAACCAGCAGTGGGTTTGAGTTTGGGTGATTTTGTGTGTGTGTGTGTGTGTGTGTGTGTGTGTGTCACTTAGCATGGAGCAGAATTCTTCTATATCAACGCTGGACATGATGGACGTTCATTGTCTACCCCTGTAGAAGATACTCCTTGATCTTATTTTGGGCTTTGCATCATAAAAGTAGCTCTCCTTGGCCCTGGAAGAAGCTAATTCATCACGAAATATAAACCACAGCTTGTTCTTTTCAGCCCTCTGCATGTTTCTTCCCCACCTGTGGGGTGCCATCTGGCGCTGTGGCCTCGCCGCTCTTGCATGCCTTTCTGAGAGCCAGATCATTGCTCTCTAAACCCAGAACGCCAGTTCATTTTAAAGTTTGTGTGCATAACTGGAAAAAAAAATTGGAATCTAATGCCTCCTTGTGGATTTTCCCAGTATCACTCTTTAATACTAGTTCGTTCCATTGTGTGGAACTTCTGCCTCTACCATCATACGTATGTAGTTGTCTGTTCACCAAAAAGAACTCATTCGTCATTGGCAAACCATCAAATAACTCCCAGTCTTTTCCTGTGTGATTTTTGTCAAGTTTCACCTTGTCAGTTCTAAGTCTCTGTGTGTGTGTGTGTGTGTGTGTATGTGTGTAATCCAAGCCTTAATAATATGCTTCCCTCTCCAACCCTGTTAGACTGTCTGCTATGACAGTGGAGCAAGTGTTTAAGAACAAGAAACTAAAACAGCGCTAGCAGGGTTTTGACCCTGCTGTTGATCTGTTCCTCACGCCCACTTTCTCTTCCCATTCTGCCTGAAGTCTCTAATCATCTTCCAACCGAGTGCAGGACCAGACTTGGACTACATTATCTTGCAAACTCAGCTGAGGTCCTCCGGCTCACCACTAGACCCTCGATCTTTGGAATTTCTGAGTGCTGCTTGTTCCTGTCCAATCCGGATCTCTATCCCTCTCCCCCACTCCTGCTGCCTTTCACTTCTTATTTCAGAGTTCTTGGCGGTTTAAATATAGCCTGGGAGCCCAGTGGGAAAGGAAAGGTAATTTAGAGATGTGTGCACTGCTTACCTCATTCCTGGCACACGCCTAATGGCCTTGGGGGAGCAGGAGAGCACTGGGCTGGGCCAGCTGCCAGCCTCTGCCTCCTTCCTGCCACTCGCCCTGCCCGCTGGGATCTCGCCTGTTCTCAGCAAGGGGCAGGGACCCTAAAGACGCCATGATTTAAGGGAAGCCACATCTTTCCCATTTGCAGATGTTCTAGGCACAGCTTCTCGGGGTCTCAGAGAATGTTTTTTTTTTTGCAAAAAGTAGCTCATATCCTGAGCAGTAAGCAGTGTCTGCGAGATGCAGGTGGGATGAAACCATTGAGTCCACCACATAGCAAGTCCTGTCTCTAAGTAACGTACATTGAAAGGTATGAAGAGGGTAGACAGGGAATTTGGAACTAGATATCAATTCTGTTTCCAAAAGAACTTGGAATGGTACTAAATGGCTACCTATTTTGACCTTAACTTCACAGTACTTTGAATAACTTGTTCAACCACCCGCAGATTTGAGATGCATTTCTAAACCATGAAGGATTTCTATCTTCCCTGAGTGAGTTACTGTTATAAAATTGGGATATTTCTATCTATATATCTATCTATCTATCTATCTATCTATCTATCTATCTATCTATCTATCTATCTATCTATCTATCTATCTACCTATCTATCATCTTGGGCTAGTTATTTAACCTCTCTGAGCTTCAGATTTTTCTATCTTGTGGAGCTAATGATTTATTTTATGTCCAGTTCTCTGGTATAGTCTGGCTGCTGACGAGTCAGTGGATTCTTTGAAGGACTGTTTGGGCGTTTTGCCCTTGGGTCCATTGATACGGTGTATTACATTGATTTTCATAGGATGAACTAGCCTTGGCTCCTGGGGTAAATGCCACTCGGTCATGCTCTATAATCACTTTACATGCTGCTGGAGTCAGTTTGCTAGGATTTTGTTGAAATGGTTTCTGTCGCTATTCCTTAGGGATATTGGTTTGTAATTTTGTTTCCTTTGGAGGCCTTTGTTTAGTTTTAGTGTCAGGGTAATAATAGTCTCAAAGAAAGCCTTCGGAAGGACTACCTCTTTTATTGATATTTTTGATGTTTATGAAGGATTCTTCATTCTTCTCTAGATGTTTGGTAGGATTTACCAGTGAAGTCATCTGGTTCTGCCCTTTTCTTTATGGGAAGATTAAACAAACATATTTTTTATAATTTAAACTCAATCACCTTATTTATTATAAGTTTAATCAAAATTTCTATCCCTGCTTGTATCAATACTGGAAGTTGGACTCTTTCTAGGATTTTGTCCATTTCATCTATGCTATTAATTTTTTGGCATATATTTTATCATATTATTCCTTTATAATCCTTTTTATTTTTGTAAAACTGGGAGTCATATCCCCTCTTTCACTCTTGCTTTTATTATTTATAATCATTTTTATTGGGAGCTCTTATAGATATTATAGCAATGCATAATTCAATTAGATCAAGCATTATTGTACAGTTGCTGCCACTATCATTTTCAAAACACTTTCTTCTTGACCTCTCTGATATAAGCTCCCCTTTATCCCCTCCCTCCAACACCCTTCTCCCCAGAAAGCCTCATTATTATATTATATATATTATTTTGCCATATCTTACACCATCCACCGTATCCATTCACCTATAACTCTGTGTTTTGTTCCCTTCGAGGGGGGTGATACTGTCATCATTGCTATCGATTCCTCCACATCCTCCTCCCCTTCCTGTACCCTCAGGGATTCATTTCTCTCATTACTATTTCTGAAGGGTGTATCTATCTTGGATTTCATGCATTGAACAACATTAATCAAACAAATGACCATACATAGGTCTCACAAGATTAATGAGGTGAAATTAGGACCATAATAGTAAGGGGAAGAAATATTAAAGAACTAGAGGGTATTTATGTTTCATCAGTGCTATACTGCACCTTGTGTACATCATGCTTTCCATGTGGCCCTTCTGTGAGCGACTGTCCAATTCCTTTACAGGTGAGTTTTGGGTCTCCACTTTGACTACACTCCTTCACATCAATCTGATGACTGTTTTTTAAATTTCTGATACCTTTACCTGTTGACACCTCATGATCACACAGGCTGGTGTGCTTCCTTCCCTGTGGGATTTGTTGCTTCCCTGCTAGATGACCCTGACACTATATCTTTTACTAGCCAGGCATCATCAGCTTTCTTTACCACGTTTACTTGTGCACCCGTTTTGCCTTCGGCAATCGTGTCAGGAAGGTGAGTATCATATAATGCCACATTATTCAAACAAACCGTTCTTATACTTAGATAAGGTTTAAGTAGAGGCTCAAAGTCCATCTGCTTCCTTGTTGTATTTATGTGTGTGTGTGTGTGTGTGTGTGTGTGTAGAGAGAGTGAGAAAATACACCTATCTTTATATATTTGCATATGCATATCTATGTTTATACCTACATATGGTTTTTATTTTCTTATTCTTTCCTCCTGCCCCACTATCATGTGCATCCATCATTCACCTCTCAGCAATTCTTGGATACATTTCAGTTGATCAAACAAGCAGGGATACTACCCCATCCTCACCATCAATTTTAGGTCCCTGGCTATTCCCCTGTCCCTGTCATTATTTGCTCATCTCTTCTCCTTGCCCACCTCTATCCCATGCTTATCCCCTTTCCCCCTCCCCCCCAAAAAACCCAAAAACTTCAGTCCCATTGCTGTCTCCTTGGGATTTTTTATCCTGCCTATCTTATATTAGATAGTCACCAAAAGAGAAAAAAGAAATAAAAACAAAACTAAAAGAGACCCATGCAAACAATTCCATGTCTGATTGTTGTCCTGACCCGAGTAGATGAGTTACCCCTCTGGTAGATAGCGAGCAGGCCCTGGACTCTCGCTTTTGGTACTTGAACATTCTGTCTCTTTTTGGCAGTCAAGCTAAAGGTTTGCCAGTATTGATCTTTTCAAGAAAAAAATAATTTCTCAATTTTCCTATTCTCTATTTTCTTAAAATCTCTACCTTGAATCTTTTCCTTAATGTACTCACTCTGAATTTATTAATTTTCCCCCTTTAGGATGAAAAGTTAGGGTACTGATTCGAGATCTTCCTTTTGAGGCTAGCTATTTATTGCGACAAAATAAATCTCCACTGTTTTCGCTGCATCCCCCAAGTGTCAGTGTGTGATGTCATTGTCATTCTTTGCAACTTGACTAGGCCCTGGCTTCCAGCTGTTTGGTCAAACACTAGTTTCCTTCTGTCAGGAAGTGGTTGCAAAAAAGTGTGATTAAAACTAGGTTGCCCTTAAGTAAAACAAATAGTCTTCCTAAATGTGGGTGCCTCTGTACCAATTGGATGAAAGTCTTAAGACTACAATAGGGAAAGGGGGAACCGAGTACAAGGATCTACATGTGACCTCCTCCCTGGGGGATGGACAACAGAGAAGTGGGTGAAGGAAGACGCCAGATAGGGCAAGATATGACAAAATAATAATCTATAAATTATCAAGGGCTCATGAGGGAGGCGGGGAGCAGGGAGGGAGGGGAAAAAAGAGGACTTGATGCAAAGGGCTTAAGTGGAGAGCAAATGTTTTGAAAATGATGAGGGCAAAGAATGTACAGATGTGCTTTATACAATTGATGTATGTATGGATGGTGATAAGAGTTGTATGAGTCCCTAATAAAATGTTTAAAAAAATTTTTTTTGCTTTATACAATTGATGTATGTATATGTATGGATTGTGGTAAGAGTTGTTGGAGTCCCTAATAAAATGTAAAAGAAGAAAAGAGAAAAAAAATGATTAGGGCAAAGACTGTACAGATGTGCTTTATACAATTGATGTATGTATATGTATGAACTGTGAAAAGAATTGTATCAGCCCCAATAAATTGTTAAAAAAAAATTTTTAAAAGAAAGAAAAATTAATTAAAAAAAGAATACAATAGCAAAGTTTTCTTTGGGTGTATTCTACGTCCATGCTATAAATAGGCATATTGCCAGAAGTCTTCACTTTTCTCATTGGACTGACTTATCAATTTTGGCCTCTCGTGTCTTTGTTGTAGAGCATCTTCATAGAACGGTTGCCTATTAAGATGTGGCACTAGGCTGTTTGAGTTCCCTAAGCATGTTTAAAGTAATAAACTTAAATTCTTTATTAGATTAGCCCAATATCAAGTCTCCTCAAGGACTGTTTCTATCGACCACCCCCACCCTCCATGTATAAATCACATTTGCCTATATTTATGCATATTTTATATATTTTTGTTGTTGAAATTTGGACATTTAAAATAATATAGTACAACTCTGGAAACTAGAATCTCTCCCATGCCCAGGGTTTGCTGTTCTTGTTTTTGCTGTTTGCTGTAGTGACCTTTGTGAACTAATTCTGTAAAGTTTATACTCTTTGAGGGGACACCTAATGGTCAGGTAGCGTTTTCCTTAACCATTTGAATGGATAAAGTCTCATAGCCTCTGTGTGTGTGGGGAGGGGGGTGGTGTGGGGGGGTGCGCATGCGTGCGTGCGTTGGGGCACAACTTCAACTCTGCCCAACATTCCTTCTGTTTTCACAGATCCCCAATGCTAGCCAGTGGGTAAATATAAAGTAGGATGGTAGTTTTAAAAATACAAATGTGCATAATTAATGGGTTAGTCATCTTTTATCTGTTCCTGTCTTCATGCCAGATTGTTTGCTTTTTTTCAAGCCAAACACTTTCTGACTCAAAAAGACTGGATTTAGATGGAATTTATTACTGCTCTCTTCCTCTTGATAGTCTCCCACCCAATACCTTAGAACTTACAGCCACTGCCATGAGCCTACACCAAACAAACAAACAGATAAATATAAAAGAGCTTTGAGCTTTTAGAAAAACTGAGATTTCAGAAGGTAAAAGAAGCTTCCCAAACCAGAGATAGGCATTTCCCCCCCTTAAAGTGAGATTCAAGGACATCATGGTTCAGAAACACTAGGGGTACTTGTTATAATTCAGGTGCCTAGAAGCCCTGGTGGCATAGTGGTTACGTGGTAGGCTGCTGAACTCAAGGTCAGCAGTTTGAAACCTTCAACCACATCTTGGGAGGAAGATGAGGCTTTCTTACTCCTACAGAGAGTTACAGGCTCAGAAACCCACAGGATCACATCAACCCTGCCTTATAGGGTTGCTGGGAGCTGGAATTGTCTGCAGGGCAGTGAGTTTGGTTTTTTGAAACTTGACTGATAATATCTGAGGTCAGGTCCACAATCTTCATATTAAACAAGTACCCCAACGGGTTCTTGTGCACAGTAATGTCTGTAAATAAGTCGATCCCACAGATGCATTCACAGGAAGGAAGGGCTGACCTGATCATGATACAGTTCTGCTCAAAGATGAATCTCCCACTTTCAAATATCTGAATTATTTTTATTTCACTCTTTGAAACACTCAAATTCTGCCAATCCTTTGCATTGATTAAAGTTTAAAAAATATATACCAGGGTTAAAAGGCTAACTCACATCTTTCTCTAACAATTGGTCAAGAGGATTTGCAGTAAGAGAAAGATGACTTTGGTTTGTTCTGCTGTTTTCTTAATTTGAAAATTCTGAATTGTTCAAATTAGTTAATTTGTTAAAATTCCTTGATTTTGAACATAGTTTTCCCTAAATTTATACTTTTATGAGATTGAAAAGACTCAGAGTGCAGTAGCATTGCTGCAATAAAAGCCCAGAAAGATGCGGCACTGCGAACGGCAAGGGGCGGATTTACCTATTTCAAAATCCTGTTCCTCATCTGGCTGTGTGACCAGAATTAGGGAGGCTGTGTTTCCCTCTCCTTTTAAATATTGCTCTTTTTCTAAGGACATAGAATTTGGGCCAGTACAATGGAGGCATTGGTGATTCAGTGGTAAAAAGCTTACCTTGTGTAAGCACACCCAGCTTCCTTTTCCAGCCAGGGTACTTCATGTGTAATGACCATAGAGGTGCGTATGTTGCTATTGAGACCAGGCAGGGAGCGAAAGTGGAAACCGCTGGACCAGAGACAGAAGTGAGGTGGTTCTGCTGTACAACTGAGTGGGGCTAGAGTTCAGAGAAGTTCCTGGAGTCAAGTCTTCTCTCTTTGTGAAATCTTGAAGTTATTTTACCCAGATATTGCCTCGGAGAATGAGCACTGAGCCATCTTGTGGACTACATTCCCCAGAAGCCCTTGCACTGATACTACCATCAGGTGGAAATGGAACAGGGACAAAAATTCCCAGAATATCTCATTCCCCTTACATGTGCGCAAGATGAGTCATTTTTGTTTTTGACCCCGGTAGCTTTTAAGTCATGGCATGGATACCCTCTCAAGGTGTTAATAAAATTCTCCAGCGTTGCTTCTATATCTGACTAGAGCAGCGGTTCTCAGCCTATGGGTTGAGATCCCTTTGAGCGGTTGAACGACCCTTTCACTGGGGTCGCCCAATTCATAATAGTAGCAAAATGACAGTGATGAAGTAGCAATGAGAATAATGTTATGGTTGGGGGTCCCCACCACATGAGGAACTGTATGAAAGGGTCGCAGCACGAGGAAGGTGGAGAACCACTGGACTAGAGTAATCTGTTGGTAAACCGAATGTGGTGGTACTGTCCTACAGAGAGGCCTGGCATTGCACTTCTGAAACGCAGCTATTGAAATCCTCAGAGACAGCAGCAGCGCTCACAGGGCTGGCTTTGGCGTGGGAAGCGTTTTATGTCATTGTACAAGGAGTTGCTGAATGTCCGGGACTAACTCGACGGCAGCTAAAAACAAGGGTGAAGGGGGCTTTCGTGACCTTAACTCAACTTTTATGTTCAAGAGAGCTAATCACTACCGAAACCTCCATGTAGAAGACAGCGTTTATGGGGAAAATGTCTTCTGGTTTTCGCACTGACAATTTCCTGAGGAGCCTTGAGCCACAGATCATTCGAGAAGAGGAAACTGGGTCAAATGTCAGGCATGTGTAATTTATCCGTGCTAACTTAACATTTGAAGCTGAGGACTGACAGTCCTCTGTGTAGTATTAGGGCACCTTTCCTTGGTGAATTTGGTGTTTGGGTGATATAAAAACTCAGTGTTGAAACAATTATAGCAGTATCATGGCAAGCATTCATTAATTCAAAAGTGAAACATTATTTTATTAGCATTATTTGATATTTTAATTTCTCTGTGCTCTGGCTTGCCTCTATGAATAAGGGTAATCAAGAGATTCCTCCACTTCACCCCACCCTACCCTGCTCCATTCAACTCAGTTAAGGACACATTTTCTACCTTGTTGTTAGATGCTACTGAGTTAGTTCCAACCCAGAGCAACCTTATGCACAACAGAAGGAAACACTGCCTGGCCCTGCACCATCCCCACAGCTGTTCCTGTGGTTGAGCACATTGTTGTAGCCACCGTGTCACTCCATCTCATTTAGGTACTTTCGCTTTGGGGCTGCTGCCCCTCTACTTTGCCAAGCATGGTGTTCTCCCCAGAGACTGGTTTCTCCTGACAACGGATCCAAAGTATGTGAAATAAAGTCTTGCCATCCTCGCCTCTCAAGTAAACTCTGGCCTTACTTCTTCAAAGACAGATTTATTTGCCCTTTCGCTAGTCCGTGATATTTTCAATATTCTTCTCCAGCACCGCAATGGAAACACACCCATTCTTTTTCGGTCTTCCTTATTCAACGTCCAACTTCTGCATGCTAATGAGGTGACCCAAAAGACCCTGGCTTGGGTCAGGTGCACCTTTCTCAAAGCAACCTTCCTCCTTGTCAACCCTCAAAAGATTTGCCCAATGACACTCATCATTTGATCTTGTGACTGCTGCTTCCATGAGTATTGTTGGAGATTCAAGCCGTAGCGCTCCAGCATCCTACTACACACGAACAGTCTCATCAACTGCGTTTTTTATTCCCTTCAAGGTATTGCCCAACGGTGCACAGCCATCAAGTACCACTTTTCTCAGCCCATCCGCTTACGAAACATCCCTTTCAACTTGACCAAGATCATACAGCAAGATGAATGGCACCTGCTTCGTAAGTATTGGGGGACAGGGTCATGGAGCGAAATGGTTTCTTTCTTAACAAAATGTGTCCTCACCAGTTTTTGTTCGTTTTGGACCAGAAGTCACTGTGCTTATCACCTGGTGCCCTTGGGGCCAGCTGGCCGTGGTGAGAGACTCTGAGGATCATTTCCCAGTGATGTGGGGACATTCTGCTTCACACTGAACGTGACTGAGGGTTTGTGACTTAGTGCAGTGCCCGAAACCACCGTCATTTGGAATAGTCTTAGAAAACCAAGGAGATTACACCTTAACTATTATTTTTGTTTTGTTTATACAATATTTATTTTAGCTACCGTGTCAATCTCAAACCTTGGTTGTTCAGCTAAAATATCCTTACGAGTCTATGTTGTAATCTTCTCAGAGGGTGTCTCTGACCTGTACAGCTCTCAGGCAGGCAGTGCTCTTTTTCACTATCAGGAAAATGTGAAGTTCTAGAGAGAAATGCACAACGAGCTGCCTAGTGGTTAGTGACTAGCTCTTGAAAGGCAAAGACTACATTGAATTATTTTCCATGTTTACCCTCATCAGAGGTTGATGTGCTCATTTCCCAATGAAAGAAGCAGCAGGCACTTCAGTGATCTTGTGTGGCCACCAAGGCCACCAAGGCCACGGCAGACATTCAAGCAGCATCTTCTTCTGCAGGTAAACCCTTCTGATCGATGGGGAAGGCACCGTTTTGTATCTCAAACACGTAAATGGAAGTTCTTGCCGTATTACACCAGCAGTGGTGTACCATCAGCAAACACTACGATTGGTACACTTTGCGCAGAAAGATGTTGACATAAAATGTGGTTTACCTCCTAAGAGTCCTATTTCCTGAAAGCTTTTTTTGCTGGTTGGATTTGATGATCATTTCCCAGTGGATCTGAGTTAGATCCATATGTCTGAATTCTCTATGCCCATGTTTGGGGTTGTCCTACTCATGTATCCAGAGAACCACAGACTTCCTGACTTCAGTCAGGAGAGGACACATGCTCATAGGATTCTGGGAAAGAACCTTGCTTTTTGAGTCCAAGAACCTGCATATACTGTTACTGCCCAGGAAGGCAGTCTTTGGATAGTGCACACATTTTGTATGTAACTTCAAGGGAGGAGGTTCAAACTCACCCAAAAGGACCATGGGAAAAATTCCTGGAAGCCAGTTTCCATAACAACCAGGGCTAAGAAAACACTGTGGAGGAGCTGTGCTTGGTTCCGCCTGGGTGGCCAGGAGTCAGAAGCATCTCAATGGCCATGAGTTTCCAGTTTTGCTTCTTCTCCTGAATCCTTTTTTGGTGTCCTCTTAGAAAGACACTTTCAGCAGCTTCAGGCCCGGTTCTTTCTAAGAAAATCACACTTGATGAGCTATCCCATGCCTGCTAGACATGCCTGACGCCTGGCACTACTGTGACTCCCAGATGGATTGTCTCTGCAGCCCGTGCCAGTGAATGGCCACAGAAAATAAAACTATCGCTCGAACCACAGGGACTTGGGGGAGGTTGTGAGGTAATCGCGGCTGAGCTGTTTTTCCATTTCCCCTGCTCATCCAAACCACTTCCACTCTTAATGCGAAGCCCAGGCTCTCTAAATGATCACTGGGCTTGGCGGCTCTGAGCTGGCCATGAGAAATTCTCCTTTAAAAAGGGACAATCTGTGTGAGGCTAAGATGCTAAGAGTCAGACTGGACGCGATAGCAGCCTACGAGGCCCAGGTACAACAGACCCATTGTGGCAGCTGCTTGGCTGCTTGCACCTCAGCAGAGAAGCCGACACGCCCTGCAGCAGAGCTGGTTCCATGTGTGCACAGGCAGCTGCCCAGCCTTGCTGGCTGTCGGGGCTCAGGGCACAAGAAGGATATTTGACATCTTTTTAAAGAACGACCACACATTTAGCAAACAACATCTTTATAGCTAGCGTTGTTAAAAAAGAAGAAGAAGAGGGGGGAGGTGGTGGGGGGTAGGAAGAAGGAAGCAAAGAGAGAAAGGGAGGGATGGAGGGGGGGGGAGAAGGGGGAAAGAAGCCAAGAAAGTAACGGAATGGAAAGGAGATTGGGAATAATGCAGGAGCGAAGGCAATGGAAATGAAGAAAGCGGGAGGGAGTTGGGATCTAATATCTAATTTCAGGGCAGCAACCCCACTGGCAGTCCATTCAGGTACTTGTAGCCAGTACACCGTTGGCCTGCCCAGGAGTCGGGTAGACACGGCTTTCCTGCCTCAGTGAACACAGTTCTGTTTCTGTGATAGATCCTTCTCGATCGTTGGGTGTCTAGGGTGACTTGGCCAATGGAAATGATCCTCCTGCTGGTGTGGTGTGTTCTGACTGGGTCTGGTAGCAGTTTGAAACCACCAGCCTCTCCTCCGGAGACAGCAGGCTTTCTATTCCCATAAAGAGTTAAGGTCTCCGAAATTCCCGGGGGCAGTTCTGCTCTGTCCTTTCAGTTCGCTGGGCGCTGGCACCCACACGATGCCAGTGCATCTGGTGCTCAGGCCAGACGTGTTTCAGCAGCGATCCCTGTGAGGCCTTTTCTCCCCACCCAGCTCATGCCACATTCCTACCGCTCACGTTAGGGTAGCAGAGGTGCTTCCCAAATCCCCCTTCACTCTAAGGTTACTAAGTACCTGGATTTGTATTGTCAAAGTTGACCTTGGGGCTGCCCTCTACTCCGCAGGACTCAGTAGTATAGCATTTACACATTGGGCTGATGTCTTCAGGGTCGGCTGTTTGAAACCAACAGCCGCTCCCCTGGGGAAAGATGGCCTCTCCACTCCTATAAAGAGTTACAGTCCTGGAAACACACAGGGGTCTTCCTCAGTGGGCAGATGGGTGTAACACACTGTGTCCACTCAGTAGCAGTGAGTGTGGTTTTGCCCTGGGTCCTCTGCACCATTGTCTACTTGCGATAAATTACTTTATGGACAGACTGGGAGTCCAAGATGTGTTGCACCCCATCTGCCCGCTGAGGAGATGACCTGGGAGGTGAATCCCCTAAACCTGTAACCCTAAGCCTCCTTGCATAGCTTATTGATGTTCACACATGCGCACCAAGCACGTCATTCTCTGATACTCAATAATGTGTCTTCTTTTGGGGGGGGGGGCATCTGTTTCTGCTTTGAGACCAGATTTAAGAAGAATCACCGCTGGCTTCCTGGGCATGGCGGTCGCCGTCCTGCTCTGCGGCTGCATCGTGGCCACCGTCAGTTTCTTCTGGGAGGAGAGCCTGACCCAGCACGTGGCGGGACTCCTCTTCCTCATGACAGGTAGGAAGAAGACCTCCCACTCCCCCTGCGGAGGCACGCGCTGCTCACCTGGGGGCAGGCTGCCTGTCCTTTCCCAGGGACGCTTAAGTCTCACTGTGAGGAAAGAAACCAGAAGTTTCTGGTTGGGGTGAATAATACTGATTTTAAAGAAGAGTACCACGTGAAGCACACTGCCCCAGTTTCCCCATCGTAGCCTGTTAGAAGCTTAGGTGGAAGTGTCTAGGGGGGTAACCTCCCTGGGGCTACGATCATCTGTCCTGTCCTAGACTTTCAAAGAGGCACAGTCAAGGCTGTGGAGTCTTGTCAAGACGTACCCACAGGGTCAGTGCTACCCTGTCTTATAGGGTCACCAGGAGTTAGAATGCATTTGATGGCAGTGAGTTCAATTTTGTTTTTCATAATGGACCCTCAACCAGGGGCTGGCAGACCCAGGCCATGGCCGATCAGGGTTCATCAAGGACAGAGGGTGATAGACCTGCTGGAAAGTTGTCTTAGCGATTGTGTCATTTTTGCATCCATCCTCCCTGTACAGATGTTTCTGCGGAGTCAAAATGGACTCGTTGGCAGTGAGAGAATGGAAATGACTGTGTAGTAGACGTTGCTACAGCTTTCTCGGTTCTTATCAGTTACGGTCCCTTCTGACTCACCTTGACTGACCCCATATGCTGCAGACTGGTGTTTCAGAAGCAGGCCTTCTTCTGAAACACCTCTGATGAGGGTTGAATTTGGTTACCAGCCAAGCGCCTAACTGCTCACCCCACCCAGGGATTCCCCTGTAGATAGCAGAGACTCACATGAGCAGGAGACACACAAGCCTTGCCTATTCCATGTCGGGGAGATAAAAACAACCGATAATTTGGGAAAGTGATTGCTTTTAAAAAGCTGCAAGGCAGTTTTTCTGACCTACAACGTTTTCATGCTCCTAACAGCATTAAACATTGCGTAGGTGCCACGGTGGCAGAGTGGTCACATGCTGGGCCGTGAAATGCAAGCTCAGCAATTCACAACTACCAAGCTCTGTGGGAGAAAAACGGGACTTTCTACTCCTGTAAACAGTGTTGACAAGCCCACGGGGCAGTTCTACCCTGTCCTATAGAGTTGCTGCTGAGTCAGAATTGACTAGATGGCAGTGAGTTTGGCTTTTGAACAAGGAAAACCGCTTAACCAGCTTTATTTGTATTAAAATTCATTTCCCAATAAATAAATTTCTCTAAATCTGGCGGGGAAAAAAGCTGCAAGGAAATACACAGGGTGGACCTGCGGCCTCAGGGAAGGCTTTACTGAGGAGTAGTCGGGCCTCAGACACTGGAGCCGCAGGGAGAATTCCCGCACGGCTGGTAGGGCGAGAACGAAGGGGCAGCATCTGAAGAGATGGAGAAGGAGGCAGAGACTACATCGCTACAGCCTTCCTCACTGTGAGGAGCTTGGCTCTGAATTGAAGAGTGAGAAAGTCACTGGAAGGTTTTAAGCAGGACTGGTTAGGGGCCATCAAGTCTGTTCTCAGTCGTAGCAACCATATGCGCAACAGAATGAAACACTGCCCAGCCCTGTGCTATCCTCTGCTGGAGTTGCCTGTGGCAGCTGCTGTGTCAGATCATCTCATTGAAGGCCATACTCTCTTTCTCTGCCCTTCTACTTTGCCAAGCATGCTGTCCTTCTCCAGGGATTGGTCTCTCCTGAAAACATGCTCAACGCACGTGAGAAGAAGTCTCGCCATCTTTGCCTCTCAGGAGCACTCTGGCTGTACTTCTTCCAAGACAGATGTCTGTGTTCTTTTGGCAGTCCATGATATTTTCAATATTCTTTGCCAACACTATCGTTTAAAGATTCTTCTTTGGTCGCCCTTATTCAGTGTTCAATGATTTCACGAGGCCATTGAAAATACCATGGCTTGTCCTAGGTGTACCTCAGTCCTAAACTAATCTCCCTGCTTCTCAACAGTCTCGTCTAGAGGGACCTTGTGCAGTAGATTTTTCCCAGTGCAACGTGTCTTTCAGCAAGGGGGTGGCTTCATCTGAAAGCTGGGGTCTAGGAGAGTGTGGGGAGTCTTTGGATTCGCAGCTGAAGGATATTCTTGCCTAAAAAGCAGTCATAAGCTGAGTTGACTGTTACCTTGGACTGAAGCATAAACGGCTAAGAGAATAAACATGAAGCTGTACAGATTTAGTGATGAGGGTGGTGTGTGGTTAAAAGCAGTAGAGTCCTCACCGCCCACGTGGGAGACCCAGCTCGACTTCTCGCCAATGCGCCTCACATGCAGCCACTGTACTTCTGTCCGTGGAAGTGTGTGCGGAGGAGCTATGATGCTTAACAGGTTCCACTGGAATTTCCAGGCTAAGACAGACCAGGAAAGGAGGCATGTCCCCCCCCCCACACCTGCTGATTAAAGACCTGCATGTAATTAAAGTGTATGTCATAGAAATGATATTTGTTAGGAGCTGATACCAAGGGCTCAAGTAGAAAGCAAATGTTTTGAGAATGATGTGGGCAAAAAAATGTGCAAATGTGCGTGACACAATGGATGGAAGGATGGATTGTGATAAGAGTCGAACAAGCCCCCAGTAAAATGATTAAAAAACTATTTTTGTTTTTTTAAAACCATTTTATTGGTAACTCCGACGTTTATCATCCCATACTTCAATCACGCAGGCAGTATCATACAATTGCTGCACAGTCAGTTTAAAAACATTCTCTTCCTCCTTGATAGCAGCTCCCCAGCCCCCCACCCCATACCCTCCAGGAGTCCTTACTCTACCTGCCGTCACTATGGGCTCATCCATTCTGCTTCCACATACCCAACACCAGGGAAACAGATAACCAAAATTCAAGAGCCTTGGGCTTCCACCGTCATCAGTAACTTTCTGCACACCAGAATCGTATAATTTAGGTCCTGATACTAATTCCCTCCTTCAGGTTCGGATTATAAGATGTACAGTCCTTTGGACACTGATGTTGGTGTGCTTCTTCCATGTGGACTTGGTTGACATCTCACTTAGATGGCTCCTTGTTTGGAAACAAGCCTTTAAAACCCCATAAGCTATGTTATCTGATAGCCAGGCACCATCTAATTTCTTCACCACACTTTTGTCATAGCACCCATACCTTCCGTGTTCCCTTCCTGAGGGTGAGTATTGAGCACGGCCATGATGTAAGAACTAATTATTCTTAAAGTGGAGCTAGGATTTAGTGCGATCCACAAATCCTTTCCTGGATCTATGTTTAAAAATAAAATTTTTTTCAGACTTTGGCTCCCCTTAGAGGCGAAGGTTGTTAATTTATGGTAGTTTGTATCTACTTCTGAAAATCAGCCGGTGAAAACTCTACGGGTCTAATTTCTAACAGATCATTGGGCTAGCATCAGACCAGGCAGCATTTCATTCTGTTGTGCCTGGGTAACCATGAGCCGGGAAACTGACTAGGAACATACAATAGTATGGAGCCACAGTGATCCAAGAGACAGCTTCTCTGCCGTTAAACTTCCGGGTCAGATCCACCCAGTGACTCCATGGGCGAGAGATCAGAAAAATCCATTTCTGTAAAGACTACAGCCTAGGAAGCCCTGTGGGCAGCTCTACCTTGTCATAGTGGGTCATCGTGAGTCAGATTGTTGTTGTGTAAAGGCACACAACAAAGGCACACTCACACACACACACACACACACACACACACACACACACACACCGTGCTGCTGTCTGTCTCTCAGAGTGTCACCCTGTGACACTGAAGGAACCCAGGTCACAGCTGGCCTCTCCCTCTTAACTCCCACCAGTCCCATGAAATGACTGTTAACAGGCAGTGATTCGGAAGATGGAACATCATTGCAGGCATCCTGACAGAAAATTCAGAAATGGAGCCTGAATAGTTCTGGGCAGAAAACCAATTTAGGCTTCTAGATGCCGGCAAAGATAGAGTGCCTGCATTGCCCGGGGAAGCTGAAATGCTGGTGGCTCAAGTTTGGGAGGAGGGTTCCGACTCTCCTGACCAGCCATTGGCTTCTTGCCTGGAGGACCCATGCATAGTCCAAATTGGAGTGTAAGCAGGTAAAGGGGAGTGTGTTGACGTACTGAATGTGCCACTAGTCACCTCTAGGTCCTAATGCCCACTGCAGCGACTACATAGAATGCACAGACAAAATTCCAGAGGAAAGAGTGTATTATGGGAGTTAGCAAGTTGCAATGCCAGTGAGACATGCTCAGGGCTGAGTGATTTATCAGGACGTGTGACAAAAGTTCTGTCAGGTCTGCTAATAAATGCCCAAAGATGCATCCTCTCCCACTGGAAGCCTTAGCCCTAAGACATTCAGCTTAAGCTCCATGGGCCAGGAAACACAGTTCCCTGAATTATGTGCCATGGGGTGCTACGCTTCAGTAAGTCTCAGTCCAGAGGCACAGCTTCACTTCCGTGGCTGAGCAAGCCCAGTGTCCCCCAATAAAGTGCCTAGAGGCACCTCACTCCCCAATCCCGTTTCCTGACAAAAGCACTCAAGCTTCACTTGATCTGTTGGTTGGGAAGTTCACCACTCTGTACCATGCCAGGCTTCTGGCTCTGCTGCTGTTTCTCTGATGTTCTAGCTGTCTTCTGGATCTAGGGGGGCGGTCACTGTGCAGGAATCTCGGGCCCAGAGGATCTATGTCGCTCCACTCCTGGCTCTTGCTGGTAATGAGATTCCTCCTCCTGCTTCTCAGAGGGCTCATTTTATATACCATAGGATGACATTCCAAGGAATCCAGGCCACAATTACTTAAAGGCGAATCATCAATACCACCCCCACCCTAACCCACCCCAGCCAACTTTCTTACCAGACCCATGCAGAAAAAGGTCATTGGTGGAGTGAGAGACATTGTCTGGAAGAGCTACATTAAATAGTGCACTTTTCCTGCAGGGAACCCTTAATGACCACAGAAGTCAGAGAGAGTTATGTTCCTAGAGGAGTGTGTAAGGCTGGGCTGAGGTCTAGTGGCCATCAGCAATCTCCTCATCAGAACTCTGTCGCGTCCATCTTCCTTCGTCTGGAAGCGTGTGCAGCAGCATAGTAGCACATAGGCCTCCCCTGACAGACGGCCGGTGGCTGCACATGAGGTGCCCTGGTAGGGAATTGAACCTGGGTCTCCCAAATAGAAGATGAGAACCCAACCACTGGACACCAGCGCATTGTCACTAACCACGAAAGCATTGCTTTTGGGTGTGCGAAGCGGGAGACGGAGGAAAGATGCCTTCCCTCTCTTCCTGCGCTCCCTTTATGAGCAGTGCCCCGTTTTCCTGGCCTTCATCCTCATCATCCTCCAGCAAGGGCAGAGTCTCTCACATCCTCCCGGCCCCAATGGCCCCTACATCACTAGTTCCCTTGTCAAGAAGAATAAGGGCAGCTGGACCAAAGCTCTAAAGGACACTATTAACATAGGTAATACATGAATAATTTAAGATGCTCTTAGCATATAAAACAAGTGTTAGTATTGGAATAAATCACAGGGCCATAAAAGTCAAGCCTAGGTAGCATGCCTTGGCAGGAAAAGGGGTTGGTTTGGTTTTCAATGAAAGAGGGATGTGTTAGTCTGGGTAAACCAGAGAAACAAACCCACATAAATTCATATATGTATAAGAGAGAGTTTTATAGAAAGGGTAAGTGTACATTCAGAAAGCACCCCAACCCTGACCCATCCAAGCCCATAAGTCCAACATTTGCCCATATGTCTGACACCAATCCACAAAGTCCTCCTCCATCTCACAAAACAGACGCAATGATGCTGACTGCAGGAGGAAAGCCGAATCCGTGAGCATGTAAGCATCTCAGCGCTGGCAGGGGTCTCTACACGGCTGCTCCAGCACCCAAGGCTGCATCAGGGTAGGTCCATGTGGCTTCTCCTCAGAGATGTCTTGCAGGAAGTGAGCCATGCTAGCTGAAGCGGGGAACTGGCTAAGGCAGCTGCACCCAGATCCGACCATCAGAAAGCAAGAGACCCGAGAACTAGAAAGGTGAGGCTCATGGAGCCATTTATCCCTCTGCCCTTCAAGTAGCCACACATGTGTTTATCAACCAGGTTGGCACCTTAACTATCTCAAGGGATGAACGAAGGTGGATGTTCCTTTTGGACACCATATTGGAGAGGCACAGCAGAGAGCCAGGAGCCTCGTTTTCTGGACCGTCTGATCCATTTCTGGGGAGTAACTCAAGGAGCATTGGTAGCCTAGTGGATTAACCACAACTTCAGCAGTTCAAAATCCCCAGCTACTCTGCAGGAGAAAGTAGAGGCTTTCTGCTCCGGTAAAGAGTTCCAGCCTGGGACACCTGCAGGGGGCAGTTCTGTCCTGTCGGATGGGGTCAAGAGGAGTCGGCATTGACTCCATGCAGGCAGTGTTCCGTTCTCTCCCGCCTCAGCAGCCCCCGGGACGTATCTTGGTGAGCAGCTTTGCCATGGTTAAAAGCACAGGCACAAAGGAAGCAAAGAAGCAGGACGACGGTGCCATAGCGAAGCCCCAACACAACCACTAAAGCAAAACAAAACAAAATAGTCGGCACCTCTCAACTACAGACGAGACAGTCCAGAATGAGTGAGAGACACAACATCTAAGCGTTTGCGGGAGGGGGCTCCGTGGCAGGGAGGTGGGGGTGTTTGTGACCCTCGAGTAGAAAATGTCAAGTCCCTGCAGGTCCCTGAGTGCTCTCACGGTGCTGCATTGTTCTCTGCTCGCGGAGGGGGTAGACGGTGCTGCGTTCGTCTGTCCCCTTATGGAGGGAGGCAGGGAATTTTCCTTTATGATTGATGCCAGAAATAGCCTCCGTAAAATCCCACTGTAAACGTGGAGATAACTTCAGGAGGCTCACGCAGATCTCTCACTCCAATCTCGGGAGAGGAGCCAACAAGGGCCAAAGGCACTGATTTTAATTAAGCGCAAGTGTCTGCGGCAGCTCCTGTCAACCTCACTCCCCCGATTGTTGAGGCGAAACTTAGCCCCTTCTGATGGGCTGGCATCTTCATTCTCTGCCTCAACTTCATGGCCAAGCCTTCAGGGGAGAACATCGGGGCTGTGACAGGGGGAGCCGTCACAATGGAAATTTTGATTCAGCCTCCCTCCTGCCGCCTCCCGCCAGTCAGGCAGCTCTTGATGCCCACGTGGGGGGCAGTGGAGCAGCGCTGATGATTCACAGCTGGAGCCACACGCTCCTCACCTCCCTTCTCCCTGGGCCTCTGAAGGGGTCCGGTAGCAGTCGCCCATCTGCCTGGGGTCTCTGGTTTGCCTTGAGGGGTGCAGAGTTGAAGGGCACTCAGCCACTCGCTGACAGCTGGGCAGTTGAAGCCCACCTAGAGGTGGCTTGGGAGGCAGGCTGGCGGTCGCTCTGAAAGCTCAGTCTTGGAAACTGCCATAGAGGAGTCGTTCTCTGCACCGCGTGTTCAGCTCATCACCACACCACACTACAATCGCCATACTACCACCACCATACTGCACCACCACACAACATCATACTACCACCATACCACACCACCACTATATCACACCACCACCACGTAACATCACACTACCACCACCATACCGCACCACCACCACCACACTACCACCACCATACTGTACTACCACCACCACACTACCACCACCATACTGCACCACCACCACCACCACACTACCACCACGATACCGCACCACCACCACCACCACCATACCGCACCACCACCACCACACTACCACCACCATACCGCACCACCACCACCACTACCACCGCCATACCGCACCACCACCACATTACCACCACCATACCGCACCACCACCACCACACTACCACCACCATACCACACCACCACACTACCACCACCATACCGCACCACCACCACCACACTACCACCACCATACCACACCACCACACTACCACCACCATACCGCACCACCACCACCACACTACCACCACCATACCGCACCACCACCACCACACTACCACCACCATACCACACCACCACACTACCACCACCATACCGCACCACCACCACCACACTACCACCACCATACCGCACCACCACCACACTACCACTACCATACCGCACCACCACCACCACACATCATACTACCACCATACCACACCACCACTATACCACACCACCACCACACATCACACTACCACCATACCGCACCACCACCACCACACTACCACTATACCACACCACCACCACACAACATCACACTACCACCATACCACACCACCACCACCACACTTCATACTACCACACCACCACACTACCACCATACCACACAACCACCACCACACAATATCATACTACCACCATACCACACCACCACACACCATACTACCACCACTATAACGCACCACCACACACCACACACCACCACACTACCACCATACCATACCACCACACCACACCACACCACATCACCACCACTGTCACCACCCCACCACACTATACCACCACACCACAGTACCACCACCATTGCTGAGGTCACACATATGGCCCCAGAGGCACACCCAGACCACTGGGGGAAGCACACAGCTCTGCGCTTCTGCCCATTAGGAGACCACACTGCTTTTAGGGCCCTGTGAACACAGATTTTCATCAATCTGAACTTGAGCAATCTATTAGATTGTACAAGTAATATAATTATAGCGCATACACTTTAAATTACAAAGGTAAGTGTTCTTAGAAGGGTTATTCATTGTAAATATTTAAAATACTGTGTTCAAGTCTCTGTTTTAGAACCTAAATATACCTTTTAATATGCTTTAGCCTAAAAAAAATAAGGTTAAGGGTGAGCCTCTCTTGTTGAATTATCCAGGCAATCCGTTATTCATAAGCAGAAAGTGCCGCTCTGTGCCATGCCTTATCCGAAACCTTTGGGGCTGGACATGTTTTGAAATTCACGATGGAAACAAATTTCATTTTAGAGAGGTAGCCTGGGAGAGCCATCTCTTACGACCCAACACCCTCCGCCAGGTCTGGGGCAGCAGCTTGAAATCCAGTCATGAACGTCCCTTCAACAAAGCCCATGAATATTCATACTAAGCGGGATCAATGAAATCTACACATAGCTTTCCATCAGGCTCTGTCCCACATGAGGTGACCGCAGGGAAGATGGGACGCCTCCTGGATTCAGGAATGGTAGAGTGGGGGCTGCACTTTGAAAGGCTCGGTGCTGTTCGGCTCCATCCGTCTTGCCCAGTGATGTAGTCAGGACAGCTCGAGAGTGGCTTGTTGAGCCGCCTGCACGAAGAGGAGCGGGAAGCACTTTTGCCGGGAGAGCAAAGAGGCCATCTTTTGAAGGAGTGATGGAGGGAAAAAAATCAATGTTACGCCTTGGGGTGTTGCGGTTCCTTATTTATCACGCAGTAACCAGGGTGAATCGGCTTCTTCTCCTCCGGCTTTGAAAGCCCATCAAAGGCGGTGGCCCAGTTACCCTAATGGCCCCTTCCCGGCTGGCCACAGGCACCCTGAGGTTTTAGGGGTGATCTGACTTTCATCCTGATGTGACAATATCGCTTCCAGTCCTCTAATGCTGGGGTTTTTTGTTTTTGTTTTTTGTTCCTTCGAATTAAGAATATTGGCAGAAACCCCTTTTAATATTTTATAAGAAAAGTCGCTGCATACTGCCTTTTCAGGGAACCAACGATTATTCAGTGTTTGAAAGACACCACCAAGCCTGGCTAGCACCCTCCTCAGACTCGGACACCTCTCTCTCCCGAATGGCTGCCAGCTGGGCCGAGGGGAGCCCCCGGGAACTCCAGGCTGGTCCGGGGAGAAGGCCAAGCCTTTGAGGAGAGCGGAGCCGAAGGGAACCAGTGCCCCTCACCAGAAGGCCCATTAGGGTCTTCGCTCTTTGAAAGCAAGGTGCCCCTCGTTGTTTCCTTTTTAAAAACCCATACCCCCTTGGCATGCTTTCCCTGTGTGGTCCTGTTGCCGTTGTTGGATGCTGTCAAGGTGATTCCAAGTCGCGGGGACGCTGTGTGACAGTGGGGCTGCTCCACAGAGGTCCCTAGCCTATAAGCCTTATGGGAGCAGGTCACCAGGCCCTTTCTCCCAGGGAATGATGGGAGCCAGTTAGCAGCCACGTGCATAACCATTGGGCCAGTAGAGGTCCCTGCCATCTCGCTGCCATCCGGTCAGTGTTGACTCATAGTGACCCCTGGGGTTTCTGAGACCGTACCGGTTTACGAGTTGTCTCCCGTGGAGCTGCTGGTGACTTTGAACCACGTGGATCGCAGCCCAACGCGTAACCTGGACACGCCAGGGCTCCGTGCCACTAGCGGTAATGCACGCTAATAAGAAGGTGACTGATGAAAATGAAGCAGCATCTGAAATAACTCGCTGCAGAGCTCAGTCGTTCGTGGAATCCAGGTGGGACAAGCGATGGTGTGTTGCCGCTAGGTGCCACCAGGTTGGTCGGAGTCCTGGGAAAATTCATTTTGCCCAAAGTGATCTTACCGAGTTGGCAAGAGAAAGAGGTGCTAATATAATCACTGTTTTGCGTAACATTAAAGGGAGTTTGTACAGAGGGAAATGATAGACGGCGCTCTACTTTTTATGTAGGTGTGTAATACTGAGTCTAAGACTCGACGTTGTGGGCTACATTCTTCCTTCTGCCGTGCGTTAGAATAGAATCATTGCAATTGGATGCTCTAGGGGACTTCACTCCCCAGACCCCATGTCTTTCCCCAAGGATGAAGGAACTACAGCCTGAGGGGCCAGGTGGTTTCAAGGTTGCGCTGGAACTCAGCAGTACAGCTGGAGACTTGAATCTAAGGCTCCTGTACCCCAGCCCGGGGGCATGGGGCCATCAAAGGATGCACACAAGTCTGAGTTTGAGCTTAAGCTTTCAGGGGTCATTTAAACCATTTTACTTGTAAAAATCCCCGCTTTGGGACATTCTACTCTCTACAGACAATTAAGTGCAGACTAGAGTTTTCTTTGTTTGTTTTTCTTCCCCTATGAACAAGTCTTTGGTCTCTTAATGTATTTTGCCTATTGATACTCCAGAGATCAATTACCCACCCCCACCTCCAACTGCCCCGTTGTCCTATTACTAGCATTTGTTGAAAGAGTCTTGTTATCTATGAAGATTGTCTTTGTTTTGGTGCCCATGAAAACATTCATGTCGATTAGAACATTTGCTCTTCGTGGGGCCGACTACAGCGATGTGTTCTTTTGGAGAATGGTCCATTTCTTTATGAAAGAGAAATCTCCCATCGGACAGGGAAAGATATGACAAAATAATAATTTATAAATTATCAAGGGTTCATGAGGGAGGGATGAACGGGGAGGGAGGGGGGGAAATGAGGACCTGATGCCAGGGGCTTAGGTGGAGAGCAAATGTTTTGAGAACGATGAGGGCAAAGAATGTACAAATGTGCTTTACACAATTGATGTATGTATGGATTGTAATAAGAGTTGTATGAGCCCCTAATAAAATGATTAATTAAAAAAAAGAAAGCAAGATCTCCATCTTGACCTTTCTTTGGGAGAGCTCAGAGTGATGGGCTTGGTGTAATCTGGAGCAAGACGTAGGAAGATGAGACTATTCTTTCCACAAGAACAGAATCTGTTTATAACAGAATTGGGAAAATCACAGGAGCTAAGAAATTGTGTCAGATCAAGTGTCCTTTTAATTTAGAACATCATTATTGTTTTCTTTCTCTCTAAATGTGCATTCGGGAAAGGATTCAGGCAAGGTGTCCTTAACATGACTGGTGGAGGGGGAGCCCTAGCCCTTACCATAGCACTCAGCGATCTATGTTTCCTCCAAAACGTAATCTTCTCAGTGCTTTCTGTTTGTTTGTCTGTTCGCTTTTTCTGCTAGCGGTCCTGGTCCCTGAAGTTACTTATGTATCGATATATAGGCGTGCCTATGGAGATCTCTCTATAAAAGTGGGACATGTTCCTTTCAGCCCTGTCCTTCCAGCTCAAAGCTGTGTCCCTGCTTCCTACAGAGATCTGCATGCATCTCTAAGGATGGCTAAGCAAATGTCCAGCAAATAGATGGCTACTTGGTGCACAGGGGTAAACCAGGGTGTGCGAAGAGATGCAGCTCTCAGTGGAGGCCCTGAACACCGAGACATTCTGGCACCTGGTGACATGCCAGTTCCGGTTTCATCACGTATCTTCAACTCAGCAGCTGCCTCACTCTGATCCCAGGTCTATGCAAAAGGGAGCATCCTTGGAGACCATGGCGGCACTGAAGAGTGGCTATGGGAGCAGTTCTCAACCTGTGGGTCACGACCCCTTTGTGAGTCAAACGACCCTTTTACAGGGATCACCTAAGACCATCGGAAAACACATATTTCTGATGATCTTAGGAACGGAGACACCGCTCCTCTATCCATCTCCAGGCGGGTCTGCCCACATGCAGATACGTGTGAAGACTGTTGCCCAGGCGACACCGTGCTTCAAGACAAGTTTTAATTTATTTGTCATTAGAAGTAAATATTTCACAATATATAATTTCATATTGTTTTTGTGATTAATCACTATGCTTTAATTATGTTCAATTTGTAACAATGAAAATACATCCTACATATCAGATATTTACATGACGACTCATAATAGTAGCAATATGACAGTTATGAAGTAGCAATGAAAATAATTTGATGGTTGTGGTCACCACAACATGAGGAACTGTATGACAGGGTCGCAGCATTAGAAAGGTGGAGAACCACTGAGCTATGGTCTTGGAGTAGGACTTGAGTCACTGCATATCCTGTGTTTTGAGTTTATGTAGCATTGTTTATCAGCCTTGACTTCTAGTTCCAGAAGGACAATCAGACATGCATGTGTTGGCATAAAAAAGTAAAACTTAAATCAGCTTTATTTGGAATGGTTAACACATATTATCTCACAGCAATTTCAAATTCTAGGATTTAATTTACCATATATACTCGTGTATAAGCCCAGTTTTTCAGCACAAAAAATATGCTGAAAAACTGGGGTTCGACTTATGCATGGGTCAGTGGTACCCCGATGAGATGTAACATCTCGCTGGGGCCCCCGAGGTAACAGGACGAGCGCCCATTATCTCGTGGGTGATTGCCATTTCTCCGCTGTTCACTCAAAGCCCCGCTGACATTGCAGGAGTTTGAATGTTTGTTTATTCACATCTAACCAATCAGAGCCGGCCTATGACGTGTATCTTTGAATAAGCCTTTTAAAGACCATGTGCGAAGGATGTGGCATGAATGGATGTCATCTGGTCAAGCCCGAAACAAAAGGAGGAAATCTCATGAAGCCTGACATAGAGTTAATAGCAAAGTGGGTTCGAGATGCATGGGAAGACATTCCAGAAGACATGGTGTGACGTGCCTTCCAGAAATGTAGTATTAGTAATGCTATGGATGGCAGTGAAGACTGCGCTTTGTATGAAAATGACAGCAGTGATGGTGATGACGGCGATCTCAGTGAGGACAGCGTCTGATGACCTCATACTAGCTGAAGCTCTGCATTGGGATACGGATGATGATGAGGAAGCCAGTTTTGAAGGATTTTAACTCTTTACATTTTAGCTTGGGTGCTGATTGAGCTCAGGGAATAGTACCCTTAAGGTATCATTGTTGATACCTTATTGTTTTTGTTGAACCTATTTTCCACTTACTGTGCTGGTTTACTAATGTTAAATGACTTGTCCTTTTATTTATGTTTTTTATTTAAAATAAATATTTAAATACATTACCCCACTGATGTCTCAATTTTAAATAATTTTATTTTCATTTGTTTTGATTATTGAAACACACCAATAGATTCTGCATTTTCCACCCTAGGCTTATACTCTAGTCAATCAGTTTTTCTGGTTTCCCAGATAATGATTAGGTACCTCAGCTTATACTCGGGTTGACTTATATTCGAATATATATGGTATACTTATTTTAAAGCATTTATTCACTCATTTAGGCCAGAAAGAGATTTGAGAGCTTAATCCATAGACATTTCTGTGTTTTAAAAACCAATTCAGTCATTTATGAAATCTCATTTAAGATATCTACAAAGCTAGTTGCTTCTGAGTCACCTCTGACTCATGGTGGAGCCCCTGTGTTTCAAATTGAATGGACGATCATGTGACTTTTGGAAGTGGATCACCAGGGCCTTTCTTCTGCAGTGCCTCTGAGTGGGTTCCAGCCACTAGCAGATAACACAATAATGTTAACTTAAAAATAAAGCGGAGTTAAGGCCTGCAACAACCTAAAGGTGTTTGAAAATTATGTCTAGAACAAGGGCAAGGGAAACATAGTTTATCATAGGTGTACAGGAGGAGACAGCGGCCCCTCCCACACACTGCACAGGGACCCTCGCTGCTACTAATAAGGTTGGCGGTTCAAACCCACCCACCCTCTTGGGGGTGAGAAAAAACTGATGGTTTGCTTCTGTAAAGATAACAGCTAAGAACAGCCTGTGGAGTAGCTCAACTGACACAGGAGGTCGCTGAGAGTGAGGACCAGCCCCAATGGCAGTGTTGCTTTAAGAATGAGAAACAGTAAGATATGACAAAATAATCATTTATAAATCATCAAGGGTTTAGGAGAGAGGGGTAGTGGGAAGGGAGGGGAAAAATGAGGACCTGATGCCAGGGGCTTAAGTGGAGAGCAAATGTTTTGAGAAGGATGAGGGCAACGAATGTACAAATGTGCTTTACACAATTGATGTATGTATGGATTGTGATAAGAATTGTATGAGTCCCCAATAAAATGGTTTTTAGAAAAGAATAAGAAACAAAATCAGAAGCGATACAAAGACACCCAGCAAGATAATTCTGCATAACTAAAGTCACTAAGCTGTCCCTATGCCTCTGTGGCAAGGAGCTCTGCTTGTGCCATGGTTAAGTACTCTGTTGCTAATCCTTAAGTTGGGGGTTCGTACCCACCAGCTACTCCTCCAGGGAGAGCTGTATGGCTTCGCAAACCCTAGAGAGCAGTGCTCCTCTGCCCTGGGAGTCGGAGGCCAGTGGATGGCAGTGAGCTTATTTGCTTTTGATTTTTACAGTCTTTTCCACTTCCAAACCTAGAGTAGTGTTTTGATAGAAGTTTGCCAGGGTTACTTGGATGAATTAATTCAAGTGAAAGATTTATAGATTCATTATTGTCCTATTGGCTGATCCGATGTTCCAGAGGCCAGTCTGGCATGTGCCTGGTAGCAGGCAAAACTGTAACCGCTCATTCTGTTCTCTCTGTATTATTTATAGGCATCTTTTGCACCATTTCCCTCTGCACGTACGCTGCCAGCATCTCCTATGACTTGAGCCGGCTCCCGAAGCTAATTTATAGCCTGCCCGATGATGTGGAACACGGCTACAGCTGGTCTATCTTTTGCGCCTGGTGCAGTTTAGGCTTCACGGTGGCAGCTGGAGGTCTCTGCATCGCCTATCCATTTATTAGCCGGACCAAGCTTGCACATCTAAAGAGCGGCCGGGACTCCACGGTATGACTGTGTGCCAGCACGTTCCCTGCGCGGAGGCCCAGCCCCGGAGCAGACGGCTGCTGAAGGGTGGGACGCGGAGCCCACGTCAGGATCCCAAGCACAAGTCGATCAAACATTCCAGCCTGTTGCCTGCCAACCCTTCCCGGATGACTCGTAGCCAATCATGCAAAACCTCTCGACCTTTCTGAGGACAAGACTACTGTGGATTCAAGTGCTTTCATGACTCTGCTTTGACGGTGTGCCGTGGTGAGCCGCGCCACGGGCCGGCTCCAGGTTCAGAACAGAGGAAAGGGCAGTGGGAGCCCCCTGCGTGGTCTCTCCGGATCTCCAAACATTTGTATCTAACCATCACCGGAGAGTCATTCCTATTTGCAAACTGGTTCCTTGCAAAGCGCGTCTCATTGTCCTGTCTCTGCTTGCTGGCGTCGAATCCAGCATCGCCAGTGCTGGTCCTGATGGTGCCTGGTTGCGTCCGCACCAAAGACGTGTGCGCTTTTTGTGTCTGTTTCTCATCACAGGAAGATTATTCTTCTGTTGACTTACTGGGTTTTGTTTTGTTCTGTTTTTTCTTGCCCCCCCCCCCATTGAAGTCTCTTCTCTGTCTTTGTACTGGACTGGACGTCACGAGATGAAACAGATCAACTGTGTATAAAAAAAGCTATTCCGCAACACTATGCAGTATTGTTTGAAGCTCTGTCTGCCGTCTGATGTTACCCGTCTCTTTATGTTATCTGGATTTCTGAATTAAATAACTGCCCCTTGTTAGTCCCTGCGTGCTTTCCTGCGCCCTCCTGCGGCAGCCGCAGGTCTCCCTAGCCATACTAATAGATGAGAAACCTGCTGTTTCCATGTTGAGTCTTAATCAGATTCACTAATTGCTTGATTGCAGCAAGGTGGGTCGGTAGCATTCATCTTTTGTAGCCAACCACACACTTGCTACTGATCAAAGATGCCATGTCCACCCTTCTTTTTAAACTTGTGTCTAGATTCTCCTTTCCTTTCCCTCGCTCTGCCCCCGCCACCCCCACCCCTTACCATTGGCCTGGTTCTTCTCCAGTAATAAGAATATATGGACCTCTCTAACCTGGCCCTTGGGCCTCTTAGGCTGTGGTTTTCATACTTGACTACACATGTGAAATTCTTCAACCCTGCCTGAGTTGAGCTCCACCCCAGACCAATTAACTCAGAATCTTGGCAGCTGGATTTGGCCTTGAGTACTTTGGGTGGGGGTGGGAGGGAGGTGGTGTTACCAGATGCTTTTGATGTGCAGTCAGCTGTGGTTGGTGGAGACCCACCCCCTCAGCCCCAAATCTCCCCGAAACAAACCAAAAGACCCTACTGCCACTGAGCCAATTCTGACTCATAAGCTCATTGTCATCTAGTTGATTCTGACTCATAGTGACCCTAGAGGACAGGGTAGAACTGCCTCTGTGGGTTTCTAAGACTATCAATCTTTACAGGAGTGGAATCCCACATCTTTCTTCTGTACAGTGGCTGGTGGCTTCAAACTGCTGACCTTGTGGTTAGCAGCCCCATGTGCAACCCACGATGCCACCAGGGCTCCTAGTGACCCCAAATAAGGTTTCTACGGCTTTGTAAACCTTTACAAGAGCAGATCACCTCACCTTTCTTCCGTGGAGCAGCTGATGGGTTTGAACTGCTGGCCTTGCAGTTAGCTGTCCAAGGTTAACCCACAGCTCCACCAGTGCTGGTGTTCATCCCAGACTTCTTGTGAGGTCCTTAATAGCTAGCGTTTAGTTAGCACTTTTTATGTACCAAGAGGGAACCCTGGTGGCGTAGTAGGTTAAGTGTTGGGCTGCTAACCGCAACATCAGCAGTTCAAACCCAGCAGCTGGTCTCGGGGAGAAAGATGAGGCATTCTGCCTGATAAAGATTTACAGCCAGGAAAACCCACCGGGTGCTTCTACTCTGTCCAGTAAGTCAGAAGTGACACTGGCCGTGGGTTTTGGGTCTTCTGTGAAGAAGTGAGCAGAGGAGGTACAGAGGTAAGGTTCTAGCTTTCCATCAGGAAACTCAGTTTGATTCTGGCCAATGCACCTCATGCCCAGCTACCACCTGTCTGTCGGGGTTGCCACTCCCCATCCCCTGGGACCAGGTAACTCAGAATCTTGGCCTTGGATTTGGCCTTGAATCCTTTTGGGGGAGAGTCCGTATTGCTATGATGCTCAAGAGAGGTCAATAGGGTTTCCAGGCTAAGATGGACTAGGAAGGAAGACCCTGAGAGCCACGTCCAAAATCGACCAGAGGAAGCTCTATGGGCCACAGTGGCTCAGAGAGCAGGGGGGGGGGGGGGGCGGGCCGCGGACACACTAGAGAAGAGCTCACAACAACAATGACACATGTGCTAGGAATTATACTTGAGTTTTTCCCTCTAAGAATTCCTTTGAGCCTCTCCAAAGCTCCTGCAGGTGGAGAGTGCTTTAATTGTTAAGGAGACTGAGGAGCAGACGTCGTCAAGCTGTGTTCTTTCTACACCGGAGAACTTGCATACAGGAGAGCTTTCCAGAAAAGAAGGAAGGAAGGAAGAAAAAGAAAATCATGGGGAAAGTTGGGATGACTGTGACCTTACCAACATGCAATGAGATCAGAGATATAAGATGTTTAGAGATACGCTGTGTAAAGGGCTGAAACAGTCATTTCATTTTTCTCTCTCTCTGTGCTCTTATGCTTCTAGGAGTAAGGCCTTGGTGGTGCCAGGGTCGAAGTGCTCGGCCACTAACCAGAAAGTCAGGGATTCGAATCCACTGGTTTCTCTGTGAGAGAAAGTGGTGGCTCGCTGCTTCTGCAAAGACTCGCAGCCTCGGAAAGGCTGTGGGCAGTTCTGCTTTGTCCTCCAGGGCTGCCACAAGTCTGCTCGGACGAGCGGGGGGTGGGCATCCTATGGATGCATGAAGGGCAGGAGTTTAAGTCCATCCACTGCATCTTTAACCTTCAAGAGAGGGGCAGGCACTCGCTGACCTCTAAGCTTTCCCTTTGAACCCCACACTGCCCTCTCTTGAACTTGGGTAATCGGTGGAAATGCCAGACTCACAAGTCAGACACGGTTTCAGATTTTAAATGAGTACAAGAATCTTTCCTTTCCTTCTTATAAAAAATGGATTTGCTACCCAGGAAGAACAGAGATAATCTGCCACAGCCCCTCAGAGGGTAGAGTATGACAGGAGACACAGCTTATCATGAGGCCCTTGGGAGAGCTTCGGGGACCCCAGGGACCACACAAGCACTCACCCCTAGGGGTCGGGGCATGGCCGGGACTTAGAGGCACACTCACCGGCAGTCTCAAGGGACAGTTTCATAAGCCAGGCCCGCTGGGCAAGTTCACAGCCACGTGCAAAGGGCAATTATTTTCATGTATTACTTATGTGGGCAAATCTCAATGCAGGAGAGCAGTTTCTTGGAAGTCTTCGTGGAAGATTCCCTTCAGAAGATGTCAAGACTCTTGAACATTTATATTCCAACCACCGGAGCAGTGTCTGAGTGAATGACTTTTGAAGGTTTGGGGGGCTTCTAGGGCCTTGAGGTGAGAATGGAAGAGAGCCCCCATACTGTCGGAGGTTGAACGGTTCACAGATTTGTCTAGAAGGCAGGGGAGTCCTCTTAGGATCCTGGCATCTGCTGCGAACAACTGGGCCTCCTCTGCCTGCTAGCAGATGCAAGCTCGGGGCAAGGAGGTGCATGCCCGTGGGTCCCTGGTTGCTGTTTACTGTCTCTGAAGCAGGAGCGAGTGCGGCTTCCACTGAACATTGACCTCAGTCCGTTCTTAGACATCTCGTAGGATGGTCTGTGATGGATGCTGAATAAAGAGTGATCACAGTGTATGGCAGATTCCACTATGGAGATAATTGTCTTGTGTTCCGCATGTCCTCTGTCTGAGCCCCAGTTGCAGGCATGTAGCGAGATAAGCAGAGGGGGTGCCGAACTCCTTGAAGTCCCTGTACATTCAGGTCAACAAGTGCTCACGAGAGCCCACATGGACTGGGACGTCACAAAGAGAAGGGCCACACAGTCCCTGAAGGTATCAGGGTCTCAGAGAACATGGCTGTGGGTGTGCCCCAGATTCTGGGGCCCTGGGTCCAGAGGTTCCAAAGCAGCAGAACCAACGGACTGGAAGAACCCAACCCTGGGAACAGTGGGCTTCCCAGTGGTAACCAGTCTGACTCTTGAAAGACCAAGGGACTTTGGCACAACTGTGTATGTGTGTGTGTATGTGTGTGTGTGTATGTGTGTGTCCACAATAAATGAAAGATGGCATTCAGAGCCACAGAGATCAACTCTCATCTTCCCTGGACAGAACTGAATTCCTGAGCACCCATTTTAGGGAGCCCATAAAATATATGTATACAGTAGTATGAGGAGGCTAAATGGAATGAGAATATAGCTAGGCAAGCAAGTAAGCATCATTAGCATAATTAAAGGGACTATTAACCCACACTAACCCAGACATAACTTGAAATCTGTTATGAATTATATTTATGGAACATTTATTTGACAATTCAAACATTATGAAGTTAGTAACCTCAATCTGGCTCTACACCTCAATTTTAAGCCATCCCATTTATGTGCCCAAGTGTTTTAAATATCTAATTGGAATTCTGAAAGGAATGCTTGAGAAATGACATCCTTTGAATGCAAATGTCTTCAGTGACCGCAAGCTCTTTGAAATTGCATTTGGATTTCTCTAGAGGGTCCTGTCCTTTGACTTCAGGACACCCGCAGATGCTTGATGATGCTCAGGGCACCCAATTGCTCAGAGAAAAAGTCTCTGCATCCTGGGACTTTGGCTATCCATCATATCCATCTTGCCTCTCACTATGTAACCTTTATATTCCTAGATTCCAAAGCAGGATTTCTCACTGTCCTCAGACCTGTTAGACAATGTCTGCCCGGAGTCCACAGAAAGGGGAAAACACATTGGTTGGCTAAAAAAAAAAAAAAAAACTTTCCTGTCTTTATCTTCTATTTTTTCTTCCCTTTTAGTATGTACTATAAATCTTTATTGTTGGTAATGTGTAAGTCTTTGAGCTTCACGTCATCCTGTCTAGCATCTCTGAGTGAAAGTTTTGCAGAAAGGAACTGAGAGAAGACTGTATGGTTGGAGTGGAAGCAGGAAGGGCAGTGGTGTAGGCGAGGATGCTCAGAGCCACTAGAAAGAGCCTATGTTTCATTCTAGGAAGCATTAAGAGTTTTAAAGTAGGACAATGATGTGATCAGATTTTCACTCTAAGAATATCATTGTCCTTGCTGGGTGGAGAATGAATTGGATGAGGGCAAGGCTACAGGTGGAGGAAGATTTTGTAGGAACTCCTGAGACATGCTGGGAGTCTGAACAAAGGATGATGATGAAGATGGAGAGTAGTTGGCAGATTTTTTTTGTGTGTAGAGGTGAAATTGATGAGACTTGCTTGTAAAGTAGAAGACCTGGGAGAAGGAAATTCAAAAATCTCAAGTTCATTGCCATCAAGTCAATGCCAACTCATAGCAAGCCTATAGGGCAGGGTAGAACTGCTCCTGCGGGTTTCAGAGACTGTGACCCTTTACAGGAGTAGAAAGCGCTTTCTCCTGAGGAGTGGCCAGTAGTTTTGAACTGTTGACCTTGAAAATCACACTCAATGTGTAACCACTGCTACCAGGGCTCCTAGGAGAAGGAAAGAACATTATAATGAAATAACACATTGGTAAAAAAATTGTGTTCGGTCACTTCCTAAGGAAACTGATTCTGAGGTACCAAAAATGGAGATGAAATCATTTGAAAAAAGAAAAGGGGGTGGGAGTGGGTAATGACTAAGTTTAAAATAAACTCATTGTTACCTTGTTTACAGCTGCTTCCCTGAGTAGAGGCCAGGGCTAGAGTTGTTGCTGAGTGTATGGTTCAATGACCTCCCTCCTTCCTACCCATGGTTCACCCACCTGCTCGCCTACATCTCTTTGCTTTCTGGTTGTTCTTCAGAAAGTGTCTATACCAGGGTTGGTGAATAGGCATCACTTGGAGGGTCAAATCTTTATGGTGAAAGAAGATTTCAGTTCAGGCTCAAAGGGAAACAACACAGTGATAGTAGGTAAGTGGCGAGTGTCAGTGTCCAACATGGACAGCCCCTAACCTAAATCATGTCCCATAGACTTTGGGTCTGTTTTAGTTGATTGAGCATTTCTCCTCCGCGAGAGTTTTGAGGAACACTGATATCTAAAACCAACCCCTTGATGTTGAGGAGATATTGACTCTTGGAAACCCCCAGGCTTCAGAGTAGAACTAGACTCCATAGAGTTTTCTTAAATGTAATCTTCTAGAAACGGGTCACCAGAATTTCCTTTTGCTGTAGTGCTCGGGGCTTCACACTCAAAGCCTTTTGGATTGTAGCTGCAATCAGGTAGTTTGTGTTCACCAAACAAGCCCCAGGGCTATCGTGGGGCACAATCACATACACAAAATGCACAGACCACGGCCCCAATGTTGTGCTCCCCATGGATGTCCAAGACGTTAATGATGCTGCTGACTGAGTGTGGGCAATGGGGATGGATGACGTGTACTCTTGGGCTCTTCAGAAAGTGTTCAAAATATGTAAGGTAGACTAAAAAATTCATGGGGAAAATGACATGCAAATTTAATGGATTTATTTCCCATGAACCTTTGGAAGCTCCTTGAACACATGACCTAGAGGTAAATTCCCTTGATATCTGTTTCTCTGTGAAGTGGATTCCTGGGGCTCCCCAAGATTCCGATAGGAAGTGCCCCAGGGCTCCGCTCTCTATGCCTAAGACACAAGAGGTCTGTCCCAGGGACAACCAGATCTTTGAATCAGAGCCTTTCGTTCTGGATTCACGAAACATCTTTTATTTCTATCGTCGTGCCTGCCTGATTGGCAGGCTAACTGCGACGAACACATAAACACTTGCCTTAGGAACTTGGCCAGGCCTGAACTGAATTCCATTCAGCGGTGGCTTCAGTGGGCTTCAAACTCATTCCCAGCATGTACAGCACATCAAACCCCACCATTCTGGTGGAAGCTGTTCAGCATAAGAACTCAAACAAGTCAAAGTACCTGAATACATTGCTGAGGTTTTCTCATTTCACTTTAAGCCCTGGTTTTATATTGGGAAGTTGTGTGGATTCTATACTGAAAACTCAAAAAGAAAAGAAAAGGGGGGGGGGGGGTAGAGAAACAAAACACGTCTTTGTTTTACAGCACTTGATCCTAAGAGGAGGGCACTGGAGTCACCTTCCTGTCATTTCCTTGGTCTCCTTTACTCATCGATGTGAGATGTCAATAAGAGATGGGAAGGAAGAAGCTCTGATTCTCATTGTCCACTACAGTCTGTCACTTGGCCTTAGGAGATGTCAAAGGGGCAGACCCAGCAGCATGTCCTTAGGGCCTACTGTAAGCCATTCCCTTTACATATCTTATCTTGGCATTAGTATTCCTAAATTTTGGGTGAGAACTCTAAGGCTCATGGAGGTTTCTACTTCTGTCAAGAGTGACAGTCTTGGACATTGGGCCTCTACTCAAGTCCTCCCTCAATTCAAGAACACTTTGTTCTAATAACCTGGCATTCTGCGATGCTCACTTGGAATTCTGTGATGATTGCTGAAGACAAAATGGGTGCATTAGAAAATGTGGTGAAGAAAGATGATGGTGCCTAGTTATTACAAGATATAGTGTCTCGGGTCTTAAAGGCTTGAAGTTAAACAAGCGGCCATCTAGCAGAGAAGCAATAATGCCAACATGGAAGAAGCACACCAGTCTGTGTGATCATGAGGTGTCAACAGAATAAGATCTCAGGTTTCAGAATACCCAAAACAAACAATCATATTGATGTGAATGAGGGGGGCCGAAGTGGAGACCCAAAGTCCATTTGTAGACAATTGGACATCCCCTCACAGAAGGGTCACAAGGAAAGGAAGGGTCAGCCAGGGTGCAGTATATCACCAACGAAACATACAACATTCCCCTAGTTCTTTAATGCTTCCTTCTTCCCCCCTCTACCCCCAAACTATCATGACCCCAGTTCTACCTTACAAATCCAGCTAAATCAGAGCATGTACATTGGTACAGATAAGAGCTCTCGATACACAGAATCCAGGTCATATAAACCCCTCAGGAACAGCAATGGGAGTAGTGATACCATGAGGGTAGGGGGAAGGTAAAAGGGGAAAACGATTGCAATGATTGACATATAACCCCCCAACCTCTCACCCTCCACGGGGACAAAAAACAGAAATGTGAGTGAAGGGATCAATGGATGATGTAAGATAGGAAATTAATAATAATTTGTCAAGGGTGCATGAGGGTGGGAGGGGAAAAAGAGGAGCTCAAGTAGAAACAAAATGTTTTGAAAATGATGATGGTAACATATGTACAAATGTACTGGATACAGTTGATATATGGATTGTTATAATAGCTATAAGAGCTCCCAATAAAATGACTTATAAAAAATTAAAAAGAATTACAGTCTTAGGAACCCATGGGGACAGTTCAACCCTAGGGTCCCTATTGGTCAGAATCATGAGTCCTGAGAAGGTATAAGTGACAGAGGCAGTAGAGGTTCAGTGGTGAAAGTCTCACCTTCCATGTGGGAGGCCTGGGTTCCATTCCTGGCCAAGCACTTCATGTTCTACCACCACCCGTGTGCCACTAGTGGGTTGTGTGCCTCTGGAGAGGTTTCAGAAGAGCTTCCAGACTAAGGTGGATGTGGAAAGAAGACCAGCAATCTACTCCTGAGAATCGGCCCGTGAGAACCTAGTGAATCACAGTGGTCCAGTCCACAGTCAGTCTCGGGGATGGTGCCAGACCGAGTAGTGACTCATTCCATTGTGTACAGGATTCATCTGAGTTTCTGACAACCCAACAGACACGGCAGGGGCAGGTTCGGTTCTAACGTGCTTACCCTGAAGTCATTGTCTTTCTGTATTTCCACTCGGCACCCAGACCGAGTACCACAAGCATCCATCATGTACCTCTAACCACATCTGAGCGGATTTCTTCTAGAGAGTGTCACATCTTCCCTTGGAAGCTACTGTTTTAAGCTGCAGTTTTGGATCAAGCAGCACATTTCCAAACCATAGCACTCTCTGCCTCGGTAATTCTGTAAAGAATGCCAGACCTGTTTTTATAAGCGCAGGGCCTCTCCTAATATGGTTGACCTTCACGGAGCCCTATCCTCTGCTGTAGCCTAAAGGAATGGAAGCAATTTTAATTGCCTTCTTAGCAACCCCCCTCCTCCATCCTCCCTACTCAGAGCATTTTGAAAAATTTTCATGTCACCAGGGATGCTCAAAGATTAATATTGAAGTGGATAGGGTCTCCTTACTTGGTCCTGTGGACGCATCCCTGATGAATTTTCCGAAATTATTGAATGAAAGCAATTACTCAAAAACGGAGGTGGTTCGAGGGCAGGGTAGGACCTCAGAGGCTCGTGAATTTGAATCCTTGCTCCGAGACAGTCTGGCTGTGTGACCCTGAAAGCCAATCATTCCTTCTGAACCTCTGGAGACACCCACGAACCGATGTGCTCGGGGGCGGGGGGGGGGGGGGGGAAGTTGGTAAGAAACACGTACTTATGCTTTCAACAGCCCGATGAACTTCTGTTTTTGTTATTGAAGTTAAATGGAACTAATTAAAAAAGATAACATGTTAAATTACACCAACAAAGAAATAAAGCCAACTGACATCAAGTTAGCCAGCACAAGGATACCATCCAAGTTATTTATTAAGGAGCAAGGGGAGGACTTCATTTCATATTTTCTCTTTGAGAGATCCAGTAATGTTCAGTGGCTTATAAAAATAAAAACAACAAAATAAAAACGCCTTGGCAGCCTTAGAGGTAGAGGGAGGCTATAATTGTCATCCCCAGTGACAGCGGAGGAAACGGAGAGTCCAAGAATTAGCCCAAGATCTTTTCGGCCCGTCCTTGGCAGGGTGTCCACCACCCAACAAATGGGACAACTAGGCTGCGAGGCCAACATGCCTGCCTAAAGCCTCTGTATGCCGGCAAACTTGTCGGCAAAGGGCCAGCGTCTGCTTTCTGTGCTTCTGTTGTGACTACAGTAAATCTCTATTGTGCCTACATGTCTCTAGAATAAAGTGGACTCCGGAATTGAAACTAAACCAACTGTGAAAGGTAATTTGGGGAAGATAACACTCATGATTAATGCAGTATTGATTCACTGGGTGAGCTAGGTCTTAAAGACTTTTTCAAAATAAAAGTAGCAGTTTAAAGAGGGTTCACAGGAGTGGGAAAGCTATTTTCCAGAGAAATGAAGTTAAGGGAAGGAAGGAAGTCGCCTGAGTTGGAATTAGGGGGGGAGGGACAGACTCAAGGTACCACATGGAGAGCAAGCAAGCAGGCTCTGCTCACACCTGGTCAAAAATACCGGTGAAGGCAATGGGGCAATACAAACTTGAGTGTAAATTCATGATTTGATTTTTAAAGCAATCAGGCGGTGGGTCTGTGCTATGCCTACATAATCAAGACATGTGCCACAGAAAATGTCAAGCTTTGACCTAGTAATGACTGAGCAACTGGTTCTGTGAGGCTTGATTCCCTACATCCCAGCATCAGACCGAATGGAAAACAAAACAAAACCCTTATTTCAGCAAGTAATAACTGAAGATATGTAGATAGATATCTTCAGCTGAGTTAGACAGGGTTCTCTAGAAACATAAAACCAGATTGCTGATAATTTCATATATATATATTTATAAAGATAGATAACACAAGAAATGAACAGTTAAATTATAAAGCAGTACAAATGGTTCAGAGCAACTCACTCCCATGAGAGAGTTGTGAGACATTGGCAGTCCTTCAAGTCTTGAGGGCCGCCAGGTAGTCCTCTGTAGAGAGAGCTAGGCTATCCCAGCATCGGCAGCAAACAGCAAGGCAGGTCACCAACTGTCAGTCGGGTCACCAATAGTCAGTCCCCAGCTCAAGAGATGTAAATTCCAATCATGTGGTCTTAAAGGGACCTCAACTCACAGCGATGCAGTCTATAGGCTAGGCATCCCACGGGTAGTGTAGCCTGTAAATTGAGGAACAGAACAAGCATCAAAGAGTAAGAGACAAGAAAGTCGAAGCTCACCGAGCCATTTATCTCTCCGCCCTTCAATTAATCCCACTTGTGTTTATCGGTCAGGCTGGCACAATAAAATAACTATCTCATCAGCCATTGTATTATACATGTGTATTATATATGGGAGAAAGACTAGGCTTTCGTGTTAGGCCGTGTTGACTAGAGAAATAAATCCAGAGACACTCATGTGTAAGAGGGAACTTTATATCAAGAAGGAGTTAATATATCGGGAAAACATACCGGCCCAGTTCAGATCAAGTCCATAAGTCTGATACGAGTCCATAAATCCCTCTTCAGACTCACACAGCTACATGCAATGTTGCAGAATTCAGGAATATCACAGGCTGGTGGATGAAAAGTCTTATGAATCCAATGGTGGTGGAAACATCACAGGGCTCTCGCAGGTCTCTGACAGGTCTTCAAGTAGCTCGCCAGCAGGAAGGTGAAGCAGAGAGAGAGCAGGAGTTCCCAGGATCGTACTCATGAGAAGGTCATGCCCACAGAGAGGCATCATGAGGCCGTGACCTGATTGCAGGCTACACTCCACCCCTACACTTTTTAATCTTCAAGTTGACATGCATTTATGTAACTACCACAGCTTTCTACTCCCATAAAGAATTGCCATCTCAAGGAATAAACCTGACTTGAACAGTCAAAATTTTGTCAGTTGATCCTCCCTCACATTGGACCTGATCTGGTTTTCAACATTTTATGTATTTTTGTTTTGTTTGTTCGTATCTCAACAGTGTTATGTTATTAGGGGTTACCCTCTTGAAGTTGTTATATCTCTTTCTGTTTTTTCATATATGAAACCCAGAACAGCAAGTAGCATACGGATTTGGGGTGGGGGTTGGAGTACAGTGGTGATGGTGGGGGAAGATTAAAGGGGGAAAATGTCAAGGAATCCAGAAAGAAAAAAGAATGTTTGGAAACTGATTGTGGTAGCAACTGTACAATGCTGCTTAATGTGACTGAGATTATATATATATATATATATATATATATATATATATATATATATATATATATATATATATTACATTATATGGGAATGATATGTATATTAATTCCCAATTAAATAAAAAGCTTAAAAAGGAAAGTAAAAAAAGAGTTGCAGTCTTAGGACCCACAGGGAGAGTTCTACACTGTCTTAAGGGGTCACTATGAGTTGGAATCGACTTGATGGCAGTGAGGGTGTCAGTCTGGGTAGACTAGAGAAACAACTTCATAGAGACACATATGTGTATCAGAAAGAGGTTTATGTACAAGAGCAGTTAGATATTGAGAAAACATCCCAGTCCAGTGCAGATCAAGTCCATAAGTCCGATATTAGTCCATATGTCCAATACCATTCTGTAAAATCCTCTTCAGACTCACGAAACACATGCAATGATCACAGAAGTCTTGTAGCTCCAATGGCGTTGTAAGCCTCTGAGCAATGGCAGGGGTCTCCTCATGGCTTCTCCGAGTTCAGGGTTCTGGCAGCATCAGGGTAGGTCCATGTGGCTTCTCCTCAGGGAAGTCTCCCAGGGAGTGAGCAGAGCAAGTGGCTCCTGTCTCCAAGGAAGAAAAGCCAGATTTCCCAGAATTCAAAGGAGAATGCTATGCCCACACAGAGGCCTCATTGTCTATAATCCAACTGACAGACTAGACTCCACCCCTTCACTCTGAATCTTCTTGAGTCCCAAATTGACACCAGATTATGTAACTACCACAGTATTATATATGTAATCAGCTATTATATGTAATATATCATAATATAATACACACTGTATTATTATGTAGTGTGTAATACAAGGGGTACCTGCTTTCTTGATGTGAAGGGGATAGTGCATTTGGAGATTTTTCCACCAGGTCAGACTGTTAATCAAGCTTTCTATTTAGAGGTTCTTATCTGAAAAGATTGCATGACAGTGTGCAACAAAAAAGGCCTGATGTGTGGCAGACAGGGGACTGTTTTTCACATCACGACAATGTACCTGTTCATGGAGCCATCTCAGTGTGTCAGTTTTTGGTAAAAAAAAAACCCAGCATGCCTCTCTTACCCTATGCACCTTACTCACCTGACCTTGCTCCATGTGACTTCTGTTTTTCTCCATGAATGTAGAGGGACCTGAAAGGACAGCAATTTGAAGACATAGAAGAGGTGAAGATAAAAGCAAGGGAGGTGCTGTCGTCATCCAAACAGATGAGTTTGTAAAAACTGTTTCCAAAAATGGAATTGAAGACGTGACAAATGTATTCATTGTCATGGAGAGTACCTTGAAGGTGTTAAGGTTGTTCTGTAAAATAATTTAAATACATAGCTTTGAAAAAATTCAATTTTTTGGTGTCCCCTCAGATATGATATAAAATATATAGAGAATAATATAAAATACATGCATTTATGTATCTTTATAATATTGTAATGCATGGATTTGGTCAAACTGAGGTGGAACCATTAACCCTGGATCTTTATTGTTCTGTTCCTATGCCTGGTCGATGATCATGAAGTTAAGGCGACCTGTGTGGGTGTCAGTGGAGTGTGAAGTCATGATAATAAGTGTGCGTTGAAGGAGAGAGGAAATAAATGAATGAAGCATCACAGAGATGAAGTCCTCTGACTTTCTATCCCGCTGCCTCATGCCTCTGTTTCTCAAAGTTATCTGTCTCTTGTAATGCAGAAGCTCTGTGTGGTCTCTTAAAGAAAGGCCTACAATTGAAAAATAGTCTTGGAGACTCCATGAAAACAAAGATCTCTAATTACAGATGTAATTGTGTCCCAGCAAAAATATGTTGTAGTCCTAACCCTTGGTACCTGTGAATGCGACCTTATTTGGGGAAATGAAGTTTGTCTTATTGTACCAGTAAAAATGATAACATTTAGAGAGAAGAGAAGTGTTAACTTGGGTGAATGGGAAGGCAATATACAATAAGGGGGAGGTTGCCAAAAAATGGACGCAGGCTAAAAATGGAAAACATTGGGAGGTTTTCAAAAGCTCTTACATACACAACTCTGCACCAGTGGAGATTTATGAGTAGATGCTTTGATAGACATTCAGACTGAACCAGGTGTGGGTGGGAGAGTGGGATTATAACCATGATTATGCATATAGATTTCAATAGAGACTATTTGTGTGTGTGTGTGTGTGAGTGTGAGTGTAGTTATACCTTTGCTACAAATATGTCCATAAATATGGGGGAGTAAACAGAAGGCAAAGTTATGAAATTTTCTTAGACATAAACACTTTGAAGAAATGAGTCACAGAGCCTGGGAGATCAAGACTATAGTCTCATGGGACAACAAGACTAATTGATATAACAGTTCATAAAGGTAAGGTTCTACATGCTACGTCAGTGAGTGGTAACTAGGGCCTTAAAAGCTCATCAGCAGCCATCTAACCTGTAACTTTGTAACTCTCCCATCCAAAGGAAAAAATAATGGAAAGAATTGAGACCCATGTTAACAATTAGTCCAGTGGTCTAATGCACCTCCAAAACACCAGTCCCTACAGCCCTGAGAACAGAACTAGATGATGCCTGGTCTCCACTAACACTTCTCTGAAAAGGATTACATTAGAAGGCCCTGAGAGAATGGGAGAAAATGGGGAACAGAAGCCAAAAATCATAAAATAGACAGGCTTACTGGCTGAATAAAAACTGTTGTGACCCTCACGACCATGATCTTTAGTCAACCTTCAGGTATGGTACTGATCCCTGCCCCTGCCCTTGTAAGAATAACCAACCATTTGAGATCCACAGGACAGCATTTATCCAAGTGTAAGTTCAGCGGGCTGGGAAAAAAGTAGGAATAAAAATAGGAATCATAAGAGAAAGTGGGGTTATTGGAATGGATGAGTTAAAATAAAAAGTATGATCTGCTGAGTGTAAATTGATGGCCTCTCAACAAACCTTCATCTGATTTACAATTTAAAAAGTTCTTGTTGCTTTTTATTTAATGTTAGTGGTTAAGTAAAGAAATTGTGCAAGAGTGAAATGGGTCCCAATCCTAACAATCCCTTCTGAGTATCATATTATAAAAGAGAAAAACTATCAGGGCAATAGACTCACACACACAAGCATGAAAAACATGTGAACGGCTACAGGGCAAGTAATGCCTGGGGCTCCCAAAACCACAGGAAACAAGAAAAGACCTTTCTTTAGACCCTTCAGAGAAAGCATGATCCTGCTGCCACTCTAAATTCGACTTCCGGCCTCCAGAACAGGAAGAACACATGTTTCTTTTCGTAGAGCCATCTCTTTGGCGGCATTTCACTAATGCATCCCTAGGAACAGAAAGGCCTGATGCCTTACATGTTTGGTTATGCTTTGGGCTGCACTCACAAGTTAGCAATTCGAAGCCACCGGCTACTTCAAGGGAGAAAGTTGAGACTTTCTACTCCTATAAAGGTTTATCATCTCAGAAATGCACAGGAGAGGTTCTTCACTGTCCTACGGGTTCCTAAGAGTTGGAACATGGCAGGGAATTTGGTTTGAGTCCCCTTCACACACCACTCCCTGAGAAAACTAAGGCAGTGTCTAATACCATGGAGCAAAGAAACATGTAGTCATGGGACCAGTGACCCAACTCTGTTCATTTGCTCAGTCATTCATGTGCACGTTTATTTATTTATCAAATTTTTATTGTTTGCCTCTCCTAAGCCAGAGACTGATAAAAGTACAGGGTATGTCCACCAAACAAAGTCCCCAAGGAGTGCCTGTTGTAATGGTGGGGAGACAGACCACAAGCAAACACACCTATGTCATGCGTGGGGTGGCATGTGTTATAAAGAAAAATGGCGGTGGCTAAGAGTGTGCCAGAGAAAATAGTGGAGATAGATAGATAGATAGAGATATGGGGTGTTTGAGCAGACACTCTGAACAATGCAGGAATCTGGGAGAAAATGCCCAGGAAAAACAACAGCAAACAAACACTCCTGCAATGCGACTGAGATTGGCATATTTAAGGAGAATTAAGGGCTGTGGGGTGACATCAAGAACTTCCTACATGAAGAAAGCAAAAGGTTATTAAAAAGACAGGAAAGAAAGAAAGGATCAAAATGGATGTCAGAAGAGACTCTGAAACTTGCTCTTGATCATAGAGTAGTTCAGGCACATTAAAGAAATGATGACGTCAGAGAGCTGAATAGCAAATGTAAGTGATAGTTGAAGGAGACAACGTCAAATATTGTCATAAAATGTGCACAGACCTAGAGCGAGAAAACCAGAAAGGAAAAACATGCTCAGCATACTTCAAACGGAAAGACCTGGGGGAGAGGTGGGGGAGAGGGACAAGTCTCATGTGGCCATATTGTAAGATTCTATGGGCAAAGTAGGGAATTATGCAGGAAGCATCAGTAGAAGATGGAAAGAATACAGAGTCGCTGTATCCAAAAGAACTAGTCAATATTTAACTATTTCAAGAGGTACCATATGAGCAAGAGCTAATGGTATTGAAGGAAGAAGTTCAAGCTGTACTGAAAGCATTAGCCAAAAACAAGGCTCCAGATGTCAGTGGAACACCAATGGAAAGGTTTCAATAAGTTGATGAATCACTGGAAGCACTCACTTGTCTGTGCCAGGAAATCTGGAGGGCAGCTAGTTGGCCAACTGACTGGAAGAGATCCACATTTGGATCCATATTTGTACCCATTTCAAAGAAGGTTACCCAACCAAATGCTCAAAGTATAGACTTAGATCATTGATATCACGTTTAAGTAAAATTTTGCTTAAGATCATCCAAAAACGGTTCAAGCAGTACATGGACAGGGGGCTGTCAGAGGTTTGGGCTGGATTCAGAAGAGGACTTGGAATAAGGGATATCATTGCTAATGTAAATAAATATTGGCTGAAAGCAGAGAAAACCAGAAAGATGTTGTGTTAGTCTTGGTTGCATAGAGAAAAAAAATCATAGACACTCATGTGTATAAGAAAGAGCTTTATATAAAAGAGCAATTGTATATTGAGAAAACACCCCAGCTTAGTCCAGATCAAGTCCATAAGTCTGATATTAGCCCATATGTTTAGTACCAGTCTGTAAATCCCTCTTCAGATTCACCAACACATGCAATGATGCAGAATGCAGGAAGATCACTGGCCAGTGGGTGGATAGTATTGTGGATGTAGTGGTCATGGAAGCATCTTAGCAATGGTCTGGGTCTCCACATGGCTCCTCCAGCTCCAGGGTTCTGGCTCTATCAGCGCAGCTTCATGTGTCTTGTCAGCAGGAAGATGAAACAGAGAGTGTCTCTCACCTTCAGGGAGGAATAAAGGAGTTCCCAGAATCCTCAGGAGAAGGCCATGCCCACACAGAGGCCTCAATGGCTCTGGCCTTATTGAGACACTAGACTCCACCCCTTTGCAAGTTGACAGGAAAGTATGTATCTGCCACAGGTGTTTACTTGTGTTTTATTGACTATGACAAGGAATTTGACACAGTGTGTGTGGATCATAACAAACTTTTGTACTGGCTTGAGAAGAATGGGAATTTCAGAACAATACTTCATTGTGCTTATGCAGAACTTGTACATGGATCAAGAAGCAGTTGTGCAAACATAACAAGGGACTGCCATATGTTTTAAAATCAGGAAAAGTGAGAGTCATGGTTGTAGCCTGTCCCCACACTTACTCAATCTGTATGCTGGGCAAAGAATCAGAGAAACTGGACTAGTTGAAGAGGAATGCTGCCTCAGGACCGGTGGGAGGCTTGCTAACAACTGCGATACAGAGGTGGCACAGCCTTGCTTCCTGAAAGTGAGGAGGACTTGAAGCATTTACTGATGAAGGTCAAGGACAGGTAAAGTAGAAGGGCAATGAAAAAGAGAAAGACCTTAGACAAGATGGATCGATACTGTGGCTGCATCAATGGGCTGAAACACAAGAACAAATGGGAGGCAGGCACAGGAATGGGCAGGGTTTGATTCTATGTTGCAGAGGGTCTCTATGAGTTGGCACTGACTTGAAGGCACCTAACAACAAGGGCCCACATCGAGGCTTTAGGTTTCATTGTAGGTAAAAATGAAACGTTATTGCAAGGCTTTAAGTAAAAGAGTTGGCTTAGCTGATTGACACAAACAAAAATGGAACAAAAACACCGGTCCTCTTAATCCACTTTCTAATTTTCTTGGGGCTCCTTGGCCATGAAATCCACCCTTGCAATGAAATCAGGGTCTGATTATGCAGAGCTAAGGCAGGAGACACAAAGGGAAGACTGGACGTGTGGGAAGAGCCCTAGCAGTGTAGTGGAGTATATGCTAGGTTGCTAACTATAAGGCCAGTGATTTGAGACCCCTAGCTTGCTCCTTAAGAGAAAGACAATCCTTTTACCACCCTGGAAACCCACAAGAGCAGCTTGTGCTCTGTCCTGTAAGGGTTGTATGAGTGGGCCTCGATTTGAACACAGTGAGCTTTTTCTCCAGAGAAAAGTGTATTCATTTCCTAGGACTATTACAACAAAATGCCACAAACCAGGTGACTTTGCACAACAGAAATTTATTGTCTTGCAGCTCTGGAGGCTAAGATTTGACATCACGGGCCCTGTACCTCGAAAGAGTCAGGGGACAATCCTGTTTCTTCTCTTCCAGCTTCTGGAAGCACGAGGCTTTCTTTGGTTCAGGGCAACGTAATGCCCACATTTGCCTCTGTCGTCACATGTTTTTCTCTTTGGTGTAGCTTCTCCTTAAAAAATCAAGGACCTCTGACATTGAAGGAGGGCCTATCCTACTGTAGTAGGAACTCATGCTAACTCTCTGCAGAGACCCGATCATTGAACATGGCCCGATTCACACGCACTGGGGGGTAGGACTTCGCCGTGTCTTTGGGGGTGGGGCACAGTTGAACTCAAACAAGCATAGGTCTCTGAGACGGCAGTTATACCCCTGAGACGGCAGTTACTCGTTGATCGAACTTGGAGAAAACCGACCATAGATTAAATGGTTGTGACATTCTGATGGTAAACTTATATTTCAGATTTCCTGTTTCTCTGGAGTATAATGAATTCATGGAATTTAACTAAAAAAGAGACTGAGCTTTCCAGGCACCTAAGCCTCCTTTCAGCTGCTTCTTTAAGCACCAAACAATCCATTATTTCGCTCAAATGTTTTTCTGGACTCTCTCTCTCTCCCTCTCCCCCCAACAATTTCTCTAAGAGTGGATTTCATCCCTCCATCCAAAGGTCAAGGATGTTTCCTGCTTTCACAAAATGGGACTGAATGCTAGCAGAGCAGGCTCCTGGATGTTCCATTAGGGGTTCTTGCCCCGCCCTTGACCTGTGCCTGACAGTCCCCTGCTTCCTGCCTATCTCTCTTTCCAGCTGGTCTCAGCAGTCATTCAGTACAGGAAGTGTACCAGGGGGCATGACTAGAGCGAGAACAGCACATTTCACAATGCCCCAATACATAGTGAGTTAAAGTTTATTGTGCCAACCTGGCTGATAAACACATGTGGGGTTAATTGAAGGGCAGAGGAATAAATGGCTCTGTGAGCCTCATCCTTCTAGTTCTCGGGTCTCTTGCTTTCTGATGGTCGGCCCAGGGTGCAACTGCCTTAGTCAGTTCCCTGCTTCAGCTGAAATGGCTCACTTCCTGCAAGACATCCCTGAGGAGAAGCCGCATGGACCTACTCCGATGCAGCCCAGGGTGCTGGAGCAGCCATGTGGAGACCCCTGCCAACACTGAAATGCTTACTCGTTCACTGATTCGGCTTTCCTCCTGCAGTCGGCATCCTAGTGTGTGTTTTGTGAGACTGAGGAGGACTTTGTGGATTGGTGTCGGACATATGGGCTAATGTTGGACTTGTGGGCTTGGGCAGCACTGGGTTGGGGTGTTTTCTTGATGCACGCTTACCCTTTATATAAAACTCTCTTATACATTAGTTTCTGTGGATTTGTTTCTCTAAAGTACCCAGACTAACACAGCATCTATTTCAAGGACAGGAGTTCTGGGGAGTTCTATTCCTCCTCTTGTGCTGTTGAATATTCTGCTCACGATGGATTAAGTGGTGGGAATGAAGTCCTTAAAGTGGGAGGGAATGGGAAGCGTTCCTACTTTTGAGCAAAGTGGTCTTCCCTCAGGTGGACATGTGTTAGCTGGTCTAGGTGGCCTTGCAGAGGGACCCAGCAGGATCGAGCCCCAGCCTTGCATGGGGGTGATTAGCCCAAGAGTACCGCCTTAGCCTGCCTTTCCCTCGGTCCCAATTTCCCTCCTGCAGTGCCCTCCTCCCAAAGCAAACGATCTGCATGCAAATCCTTGTCTCAGGTCTGGTTCGGGCATGAATCTAGAAAGATACGTGGCTTCCAGACATCCCTCCTCTGCCGTGTTTCCTCCTCCTTCGCAGGAACCAGCACTCCAGTCCACGCAGTTCACCCCCTTTGTGTGTTTCTGCTCAGTGGAGTCAGGAACCCAGAAGAACCCGCAGGCAGTGTTACTCTCCAGAGAAACGGGGTCCCTGTTGCGTCTGCTGACAGAAGACATGCTCTCCTGGACACTGTTTCATCAATAAGCAGTGTTGTGCATGGGGGTGCTGGGTGCCCAGCATGGATTGTGTGGAAAATGAGAAGCTAGATGTTTGGGGGGGGGGGGGTTACCTGTGCCGTCTCTCTCCCCGCCCACTGGTAGGGGACTAGAACATAACATGCATCCTCAAGACTCTCGGGTACTCTCAAGGCACAGAGAGGTGGCGCTCCAGAAATTTCTATCAAGAGCTGGCACCCCACATCCAGACTTCTTGGCATCCAGGAGCTTGTTTGTTATGCATTGGGGGTAGGGTGGCTAGTAACTAGAATTGATGATTCTCCATGAAATAAGGACGAGAACATGGAATCAGCCCTACCCTGGGCGCAATCGATGACAGCATTGAAGTTCCCACCTTGCACCAGAGGCTTTGAAACTTCAGAGCCAGTGGCTTCTAGAGTTGGCAGTGATAAGATGCCAACATTTAAATAAGGTGTTCGGGGTGATGCAGCCAATGATACTACCCCATTTCCACTCATTGTCTGGGTAGGCTGACTCTGGAAGTAGCAGCACCATCTACTGGCCGTTTGTCCATAGCGCACGCAGCATCCCGGAGAGAGGCACCTGACCCTCGCAAGCAGGTGATCTCCTGCCCGCCCAATAACTGAGCGCTTAAGGAGCCCATTAGTCCGAAGAATGGTTGCGTGGAATATACTTCATAGTGAATAAGGCGATTTGGTAATCCCGTGAAAGGTATTGGTGGCAAGGAAAAACCAAATCCGGAGTTGGTATTTATTAGCGTGAGATCAAAGGATCGCCCTTTCCATAAGGTTCCAGGTCAGGAAACAGGATGTTTAAGGATCCCTGGGGGCACTGCCAGGGAAGTGTTGGTCTGCTAACCACAAGGCTGGTGGTTTAAAGTCACCAACCTCTCCACGGAAGAAATAGGAGGCTGTCCGCTTTGGTAAAGATGTTCAAAGAGGCAGGAGCCCGCCCAGGGTAGCTACGAATTGGAATCATCTCAGGGGCAGTGGGTTTGGGAGGGACCTCCGAGAGGACGTCCCTCTTGGGTGCGGTGTGAAAATAGGGCTCAGGGTGGGCCACTGCTGCTGAACACGAGTTGGCGGTGGCAGAAGCAGTTCTTGTTGGGTCCAGACATTCTCTCCATCCCTGTAACCATGACCACTAGACCCTGGACACCTGCCAGGGGCGCTGGGGAAGGGGGGCGTGGCAAGCATAGGGCCGTTGGCAGCCGGTCTTTTCATTTTGTTTCGTGTGTGTGGATTGGAGCATAGCGTATCGGTTTTCCAGACTCCAATTCGTACCTATTTCCTTATTAGTGATTTCAGTCCCTACAATGAAACATCTTTTAATTCCACTTCCTCCCTATGCTTCCTGTTTCCGTTTCTCCTGTTTCCGTTTCTCCTCCTCTCCTACCCTTCTGAACTTTGTTCTGGGGTAAATGCTGCTCTTTTTCCTCTCAGGTGGTTATTCTCGTGTGTGTATACCTCGCCACTGCTATTGTTCCTTATAGACCTGTCTTTTGTCCGGCTGAAAACTGAGGAAGGGTGAGTTCATTTCCAGGCTTAATGGGATGAAGGGCCATAGTCTTGCAGGGACATGGGGCAGACAATCTTCCGTCTATCCTTCTGAACAGTGGGAGTCTCTGGTGTCTTGTGCCCATTTCGTGGGACCCAAATAATATCCTCCTTTCGTGGTCTGTCTGTACACCTTTCTCCACCCCTCCTTCCCAGCCCCTGACATCTCCCCTCCCCCCCCCATTAGCCACCACCATCAGGACAAGGTGATAATCCACCTCTCAGACTATATCTCCTTCCTGACACTCCGAGTTCTGCAGACCCGGAACTTTCCTTTGGCCATTGTTCTTCAGCCCCGAATCGACTCCATAACAGTGAGTTTGGCTTTGGGATATTTACCAGGGACAGAACGTGACTTTCAAATGTGCGCTAGTATTTTCCTTGCGGCTGGTGTTCTTGTTAGTGACAGCTTGCAAAACGGCAGGTTTTGTGGTCAGCCTTTTGAGGACCACTGGTTACAAGCCTGGCCACTAGTGGAAAGGTTAGTGGTTTGAATCCACTCAGCATCTTTGCACCCATGAGGAAGCTTCGGAGATCTCTCATAAAGATGATAACCCAGAGCTGCATAAGGTCTCGGTGCTGAAACCAACTCAGTAGCAGCTAACAATGATTCCCACCCCCACTAAATTGTTCTTTTCAGGGCATGGATCAGAGAGAGAAATTTCCAGGGATACATGTATCATCTTCCCTGACATGTCGGTATGCTGCCTTCCCACCCATCACCCCGGGTAAATTATTCATGAGCCAGTGAAAGCCAGCCCTGCTACTTGTGAACTACATCCCACGGCCTCTTGCCTGCTCACCACATTGCTCCGGCATCTCCCCACTTTGCCTATCTCATCCATTTTTCATCTTTCCTGGGATAGTCTCGTCAACATAAAAATCATGCTGCTCTTTTTCCCAATTATAAAACAAAACTATTTCCCTAGATTCTGTATCCATCTTCTACCAACTTACTACCCCCCGTTTTTGGCGCCCCTTTGGGCAGAATGAATTGTGGTCATTGTCTATACCCGCTTCCCTCCCGCTCTACGCCTCCTCCCTATTTTCTCTTAAGTTGACCCCTGCCTTGCCTTATGTCCTCCTTCTATCTGAACTCCTTCTGTCACGGGTACTGATGGCCCCACTTTAGCTGGCAATGGATACATTACGTCCTAATCTTTACAAGTCCTCGGCGCCAGGCCTTGCGGTGTTCCTCGAACATGCTTGGTTGATAAGCCCGATGGTCAATTTCTAGATTTTTTTCTTGTTTCAGGCGTTCTGGTGGAGCTCTGCTACTAACTGCAAGGTTGTTGGTTTGAATCCACCAGTGGTTTAGTGGAGAGAAAATGAGGGCGATGCAACCCTGTAAAGACTTCAGTCTTGGAAACCCTGGACTCTGTCCTGCAAGGTCCCTACGAGTCACAATCAATGCCACATCAGTGACTCTCTTACTTTACCTATTGACAGTGTTCAAGAGAGCGGATCGCCCTCCATGATACTTGTGGCACTTTCATCATCTACTGTCAACTTTAGGAAGGAGTGGAGTCTAGCCTGTCAATCCAGTCACAGCTCGATGACCTCATTCGGAGGCATGAGGGAGGTAAATAGCTCACTGGAGGCTAGACACACTCATTCTCTGCTTCATCTCTCTGCTTCACATTCCTGTTGATAAGCCACATGGAGTTACACTGATGGAGCCAGAGCCCTGGAGCTGGAGGAATATGTGGAGATTCATGCCAGCATTGAGATGCTTCCACCACCACTGGATCCATAAGACTTTCCATTCACTGGCCTGTGATCTTCCTGCATTCAGCATCATTGCAGGTGTTATGTGAATGTGTTAGTTACATAAACTGGTGTCAGTTTGAGAGGATTACAAGTGAAGGGGTGGAGTCTGGTCTGTTAATCAAGACATAACCAATGAAGCCTCTGTGTGGGCATGGACTTTTCCTGGGAATTCTGGGAAATCCTGGATGTCCTTCTTGGAGGTGGGAGACACTTCTCTCTCTCTGCTCACTCTGAGAGATGCTCTAATGAGAAGACACATGGTGCTATGCCTGGGACCTGGAAAAGTCACATGGACCTACCCTGATGCAACCAGAACTCTTGAGCTGGAGAAGCCACGTAGAGACCCTTGCCAATGCTGAGATGCTTCCAACACCATTGGACGCAAAGACTTCCTTCTACCTACTGGCCTGTAATCTTCTGCATTTGGCGTCATTGCATGTGTTTTGTGAGTCTGAAGAGGACTTTTTAGATTGGTATCTGGCATATGGATTAATATCGGACTTATGGACTGGGCTGGGATGTTTTTTCAATGTTCAGTTGCTCTTGTATCTAAATCTCTTTCTTATACACATATGTGTGTCCATGGATTTGTTTCTCTAGTCTACCCAGACTAACACATTGTCCCTGCCTGTATTATTGCAAAAAGTTCTACAGATCTCTCTACCACCCTTGCCTCGGTACAACCAGCTGACGGTCCAGGACTCACAGGATTCTATAAGACATCTGTTACATTGTGTCACTTGTTCAAAACTCTGGAGTGGTTTGGAGTCAAAGTCAAAGTACTCAAACTAGTTTTCTAGGGCCATTCTCTCCTGGCCCTGAAAAGACAGGGTAGAACTGCCCTTGTGAGTTTCAGAGGCTGTAACTGTTTCCAGAAGTAGAAAACCCAGTCTATCTCCCAAGGAGTGGCTGGTGGTGTCAAACTGCCGACCTTAAGGGTGGCAGCACAATGAGAAACTACTATGCCATTGCTGTGAGTGGGCATTGACTCAATGGCAGTGACTTTGGTTTTTTGGTGTGTGTCTTCCAAAGTGGGAGATACGGCAGCTGCAAAGGCAGGTATCTCTACTTTATCCTGGATTATGGGCTACAGTACAGAAAAGTTTTAATTGCCCAGGCAGTGGGGCTGAGTAATGTCCACCTAGAATAGCGGTTCTCAACCTGTGGGTTGCAACCCCTTTGGGTGTTGAACGACTCTTTCACAGGGGTCGCCTAAGACCATCGGAAAACACATAAATATTTCACAATGTATAATTACATATTGTTTTGTGATTAATCACTATGCTTTAATTATGTTCAATTTGTAACAATGAAAATACATCCTGCATATCAGATATTTACATGATGATTCATATCTGTAGCAAAATTACAGTTATGAAGTAGCGATGAAAATAATTTCATGGTTGGGGTCACCACAACATGAGGAACTGTTTTAAAGGAAGGTGAGACCCACTGACCTAGAACCACAGCCTGAGACCTTACTTGGAAATAGGGTATGTTGAGACGTAAATAGTTCAGGTTGAGGTCATAGTTGTGGAGTGAGCCCTAAATCTAATGTGATTAAAAAATAAAACACAGTACCCCCTCACACACACCCCCCCACGGCATCAGGTTGCTTCCATCTAACAGTGACACTATAGGGCAGAGTAGGGTTTCTGAGATTGTAAATCTTATGGGAGCAGGCAACCTGTTCTTTCTCCCACGGAGCAGCTGGTGGGCTGGAACGACAATCACGTGGTTACTGGCCCACATGCTTAATCCACCGTGCCACCAGGGCTCCTTCCAATCTGATTTGAGCCCCTAGAAGGGCAGAAGAGACATAGAGAGACAAAGATAGATACAGAGGGAAGTGATGTATCCACCAACCAAGGAAGGTCCAAGGTGGCAACCCCAGAGGCCAAGTTGGAGACAGACACCCGCAGGTTTTCTTGTAAGTCTTCAGGCAGAGCACAGCTCTGCTGGCAGGCACCCGGTTATGAGCGGAACAGTATGAGAACCGCTGCTTTAAGATACCAAAATTGTGATGACTTGTCACACTGGCCCTAGGAAAGTCATACTATGTGTGTGATAGGTAAGTTTATTGTGCGAATCTGGCCAGTAAGTACATGTGGGATTATTAAGGTCACAGTTTGATTGGAGAGCAAAGAGATAAATAGCTCGGCGAGCCCTACCTCACTCTCTTTTGCTCTCTGGTGATAGGACCAGTGTGCAGCTGCCTTGACTAGTTATCTGCCTCAACTTCAGAGTTACACTACCTGTGGGACACCCAACTCGTGGACTGTGTCACTAGAGCTTGAGGTTCCTTCGAGACCTGCTTCGCCACACTGCTGGTGTATACATCGCTTAAGCTTGGGACTGTCGAATCCTGTCATCTGGCTGACTGTTGGTGACCTGCCCTGCTGTTTGCTGCCTGTGGCTGAACTACCTGTATTGCTCTATGGAAGACTCAGCTGTCTGTTTCCTTGATCTTGGACCCAGCAGCCCTGGAGAGTTGAAGGACTTCCAGTATATTAACTGTTCCATGGGAGTGAGTTGAACTGAGCCCTCTGTACTGCTGTGTGTACTAACTAGCTGTTATATTCCTTCATGCTATACATATCTATCTTTATATATACATATATAAAATCATAAGTGTCCTGGTTTTGTTTCTATAGAGAGACCCCTGTCTAATACAATGTGTGACATCTAGAACCTTTGGTCAAGTGTACCCAGGTCAACCAATTCAGTTTGAAAGTCGTAGTTGTCTTTCTCTCACGGTGTGACAGGATACCTTCTCCCATCCTCTAGGATTGTTAAATATGTTAGCAACATTTGGAATTCTTTCTAAGGTGCCAGACCTTTTCTTCCTGGCTGAGGCCCTTGAGGCAGTCTTTAGTGACAGTTCTAGAAGCAGCACGAGGTGGGAGGGCTAGGGCAAGAGGAAAACTGGTTTCCACGTGAGCGGCATGACTACCTCAAGTCTTACGAGGGCCCCTGGAGCAGCTTCTGCTGGCAAAGGAGGCCCAGTGGGGTCTGAGTGACCCGAATCATTTCCCGAGTCTCCAAAACTTGCACCTGGAGATCTAGATACAGTGTCCTTTCACCTGACCTCATTCATTTGTCTTAGCTACGTGTGGGCTGGCCTAGCAAAACACCACAAACACAGGGGCTTTAAAGAGCAGACATTTGTGTTTTCATAGCTCTGATGGCTCTAAGTTCAAGTCAGTCTTGGCCATGCCCACTCCTTCTCTGGGCCTCGCCCCTAGTTCCCGATGTCTGACGGCAATCCTCAGAATGCCTTTGCTCCTTAAGGATGCACCTGCCTCCTTCACCATGGCATCCTTTTATAAGACACCACTTCAGAATGTGCTATTATGTGCCAGCCAGTCAAATATTTTAACTGTTGAAAAGAAGAAAAATCCTATTTTCATACAAGGTTACATTCACACATTCACAATATGGTAACATGTATTTGGGGGGTGGGTGGACAGGGGTAGAATTTGATTCATAACTACACCCTAGAAGATTAAGTCATTGAGTTTTCTTTTCAGCTACCACCGTCCAGTGGCTACTCCAGATGGGAGGTTCGCTTTTCTTGCCATTGAGGATTCTGAATCATAACAGCCCTGTAAGACAGTGTAGAACTGGTCATGTGGCAGTCCCAGACTGTGATTCTTAATGGGAGCAGAAAGCCTCATCTTTCTCCCAAGGAGCTGCTGGTAGTTTCAAACTGCTGACCTTTAGGTTAGCAGACCAACACATAACCACTGCACCGTCAGGACACAAGGCTCTCTCAGAGCAAGCACAGCCCAGCCCAACCCAACTGTACTGCCTTCAAGTTGACCTTGACGCATAGCAAGCCTATAGGACAGAGTAGGACTGCCCCACTAACATGATTCCAAGGCTGGAATCTTCATGGAAGCAGAGTGCCGTATCTTTCTCAGCAGAGTAACTTGTAAGTTCAAATGATAGGCCTTTCAGCAGCGGAGCAACTAACCACGATACCCCCAGGCCTCCTTCTTAGAACCGTCAGAATTCCTGCTATGTCCTACCATGCCACCAGCTGAGGGTTTGCAACTTTGGAACCATTAACATGTTGTGCCCGACAGGTCTTTGTTTGAAGGGGTGTTGGCTGTGTGTCTACGTGGCGAGGCTTCAGTTCTCAATAGTTTGGCACACACTAGGTAAGCATCTCGATTTTGTGGTCTGATGTGAGCAGCCAATGAGTCAGAAGAGGAGTTCCCTTGGGGGTGTGGTCTGTGCCCGTGATGTAATATTGTGGCCGAGCTCACTCTCTGGATCCCGCAGGCCTCGTCCTTCCCTGACTACTGGTTCTTCCAGGTTTTCAGCTCATCACCCCTGTGAGCATGTACGTCGGGAGAAACACCTAGCCTGCGGTCTGACCCGCAGATCTGGGACTTGCCAATCTCTACAATGGCACGAGCCATTTCCTTGAAATCTCTTTCTCATTCACTTATTTCATTGGTTTCCATCCTCGAGAGCAGTGGTCCCCAACCTTCCTAATGCCGCGGCCCTTTCATACAGTTCATGTGGTGGGGACCCCCAACCATCCTCATTTAACTACAATTTTGCTACTGTTATGAATCGTCATGTAAGTATCTGATATGCAGGATGTATTTTCATTGTTACAAATTGAACATAATTAATGCATAGTGATTAATCACAAAACAATATGTAATTATATATTGTGAAATATTTATGTTTTCCAATGGTCTTAGGCGACCCCTGTGAAAGTCATTGACCTGCTCTAGTGAACCCAATCTAAGTAAGCCATATTCCTGGTCTACCCACTAGATGTCAGTAGCACCTCCCCAAGATGTGACAACCAAGATGTCTGAAGACCTTGGCAAATGCCCTCTGGGGAGCAAAACTACCGGCTGAGAACCATTGCGTCAGCCTAAGGAAACTTGCTTTCTCCTTGCAGCAGTGAAGTCTGCTACAGCACATGACCTACCCCATCTTCTGTGTTGCCTTTTCTCAGGTGCTTGCTATTTTCTGCAGCACCGGGTAAACACCTTAACAAACCAAACTAGCAAAACTCATTGCTGGCAAATGAATTCTGACCCACAGTGACCTCACAGGGCTGCGTACAACGGCCCCTGTGAGTTTCAGAGACTGTAAATCTTAAGGGAGTAGAAAGCCTCATCCTTCTCCGTTGGCGCAGCTGGTGACTTTGAACAGCTACTTTGCCCTTGGCAGCCCCACGCATGTGGCCCACTAAGCCACCTGAAGGTAAGCACAAAGGTGACGAATTGTTTCATTATTGCTTTATGCTTCCTTTTATACTAGCTGCATCGTTTTTAACGTAACCAGGTCAGGCAGGCAGTCATTTCTGAGCGTCGGATGCCTGCAACGCCCTGAGTTCTGCGTCAGAGTTCTAGCTGGTGTCTACCAAGGAAGGGCGTTGTAGGATGGCTAGTCAAATGACAGTCACTGCCACAGAGTCCATGCTGACTCATAGCAACCCGGTTTCTATAGGGTCTCACCAGGCTGTAAATCTTTGTAGGAGCAGACAGCCTCATTTTCGTCCCTCAGGGTGGCTAATGGGTTTGAACAGCCCCATCCTTCACACTTACCTGAAAGCACCACTGGGCTCATACTAAAGCAGCTAAAAAGCTAAGTCACGGTTATCAAGCGACTGAAAAAGAAATTAAACTGGAACCTATATTATCATCAACTTCCTGTGTCTTCTTCTCAGGTATACACCCCTTTATCCCCTATGATTTACTCATGCTTTTAGGAAAAAAAGGAAACGTTGTCTGTCAAGGTGATTAATATTGACTTCATTCATATTGCTATTATTCCCTTTCACGTTGAATGTGCGTGGGGCATAAACAGTGTCCTGCAAGTAACACTGATTTCATACCAATGGAGACAAAAATATAATTGATTAAAAATTTTCATTTAATATCAAAAGTATTTATAAACAAAGTTTCTTACATGTTCTAAAAAACTGGTGGCTAACATTATAACTAGCTTATGTTGTCTGCTCCATTTGATGTGAACTTAGGAAAAGTTTTCTTTGGAAGTTTCTGCTTAGAAATAATACATGACCAAACAGGTCCTCTCACATTCTGACAAAATACAAATAGTTCAGAGTCTTTTGGTATAAATATTCGTTAACTGCTCTGTGTAAGAAACATTCATCCCTTTTCATTATAAAGGAGAAAGGCCTAAGAACATCCAGCAGCCACGCCTCCTGCCTTCAGGGGAATACACTATATGTCTGCTGAGTTTTTCAGCACATTTTAAATGCAGTTTTGGTGGCAAAATTAGGTGGCTTGGCTGATATTCGGGTTGGCTTATACTGGCGTATACACGGTAATTACCTGGAACTAACTCTTTGGCATGAAACCATCATCAATGCTCATGGAAGCAGCAGTCACATCATCCAAGAACATATCACAATGGCTAAACCTGCTGCACAAGACTTAAGTGTTAGAGAGCGACCACGCCGTGGTATTTTCAGTCACCTCATAAGGAAGTGGAGGCTGGACAATGAATAAGGACCTCTTGAGAAGAGCTGCCCTCTGTGGATGATGGTCTTGGTGGGGAGGATGGCAAGACTGCATCGCATGTCCTTTAGGCATGCTAGGAGAGACCGGTCCTTGGAAAAGGACATCGTGTGTAGTCAAGCAGAGGGTCACTAGAAGAGAGGAAGAGCCTTGAAGAGTCGGACTGACCCCGGGGCCGCAAGAAGAAGCTCACACACGACCACTGTGAGGATGGCGTGGGACCAGGAGGTGTTTCCTTCTGTTGAACCCAAGGGGGCTGTGGGTTCGGACTGACTCACTGTCATGGTGGACAATCTTAAAGATCATCTTCTACTGCACTATCTACGATGTAAGGACCGGCACGTGGCTCCAGCGAGCCTGCTACTGTCCAGGAGCGTGTGACTTCCTGTATTTCGAGATAAATGCATCTGTTTTCCCAAGGCTAACTTTGTAGCACTCCACTGGCACCAAAGAGCCAAATGGGGACATACTGTCTAGGCTCCCCTGGTCGCTGGCTTGAACTGGAGACAACACTGTCTCTGATAGGTCTTCTTTCCTCTCAGGAGGCAAGCACTGCTGAAGTCCACTTTCAGGTGTGCGGCTGCTCTTGGAACTCAAGGGGAGGCTGCTCTCGTCACAATCTTTGAGCCGCCTCTGGTGATATTCACTTAGAAGCAATACAAGGATTCCACCAACATGAAGCACTCTGTGATTAAAAAAAAAGGGGGGGGGTTAATTAATATTTATTTCTTTTTCAAAGATTAAACCTCATACTTCTGACTCGAACTTTCTGCTGTATTTTTAATTTGAAATTTAATTTTGTCTATTGAAATACAAGGATCCTGCTAATTAGCTAGCACCGTCCACAATGCACAGTCATTATCGTAATTATAGAATCAATACTAAAAATCTGGTTTAATTATCTATTTTTACTCAACAGTACTTAAAAGGCAGCAAGCCTCAAAGTAATTGGCAGTCACAGTCTACAAAAGATTGGACGAAGCAGAGGGAAACGACAGAATCCTAGCAATCCAGCAAATGCTCATCTCCACGTGAGTAGGGGGCTAAAGCGGGCGCAAGTCTCCTGAAAAGCAAGGCCAGGAACAAAGGAACGGCCACAAGGAAGATCTGAAGATGAAGAGATGCCCTTGAAATGTCAGCTTTGTGAGGAGAAATAATTCATTCCACCACTCAACCAAAGTTGCACGGAGGTGGAGAAGCAGTGAATAATGTGTAGCTGCTCAGGGATTACAGCTCAGTGGGAGAGAGAAGTACGGAAAGAGTTAATGAGTTAAAGGAGCCACCACAATCCAGGCCAGTCTGAGGCTCACAGGAATGCGTTAGCTGGAGTCCAGACCCCACACAGGAGAGAGGGGAACATTTTCAGGAGGATGTGCCGCCAATTCTAAGTGCTCAAGGACAGGCGGGAGTTCGCCTGGCAAAGTGAGGGGTGGGGCTGGGGGAGGCAGAGGATGTAGCACCCAAGGCTCCCGCAGGGATGGGGCGTAAGGATGAATCACAGCCGGTGATGCTCGAGGAGGGAGGGAATGGAGGGGATTCAGCTTGGAATGGGGTGAGGGACTGGAAGACGGCTGGAGACACAGCCTGGAGGTCGTGAGAAAGGCCAGGATTGCAGAGGGAGACCAAGAATTTTCAATAGGAAATGGGAGGCAGAACCATGAGATCATCTGGGGTGACAGCCTGAATGAGAAGGGGGAAAGGCCATAAACAAACAAACAGATAAACATATAGATAAATAAAGAGGAGGGATATATATATATATCCCCAAAGATAATCTGGGCACTAGGGATGTCTAGGAGGACAAAGCATCGATGCTTCAGGAAGGGAATGGGTTCAACAGGGCAAAAAGCTGTAGGTCTCACAAAGAACCGCATGATTCATGATGAAGGTGGACACCTGGGGGTGCGCAGCCCAGAAGAACAGGGTAAAGAAGGTAATCACTGTTAACTGAATTGGTGTAGGTCTGGCTGTGTCTATTGCCAACAATAAATAGACAGTTTAAAACAAGTGACCCTGGGACAGTGATCTCAGTTGAGGGCAGGCGTAGTCACTGGCGCACTGAGGAAAAGACGCTGGCGGACTGGAAGCAGAAATCAGGAGTCAAGTGCAGACCACTCTTCCGCAAAGTTCCGTGGATACACAAGGAAACTGGGGGATGCCTAGAGCATCCAGTGACAGGGATTCTTCCTGCGCCCAAGAAAGAAGGCAGACGCGTTCCTTCACGTAATCCATTACCAAATTTGGCTAGTTCTCCCTTCAAACTATTTCATAAATTAATCTGCTTCTTCCCATGTTCATATTTTGCCTGGGTCACTGTCTCAATCCCCTGACCAGGTCTCCTTCCCATTCTTGTTGTTCTTCACACTTCTTCCTCAGGTTCTAGAAAGAGCCCACCATGCACATCACTGCTCTTTAACTCTTGTTAAATGTTAAGAGTCTCAGAAACACAGAGGAGAAGTTCTACTTTGTCCTGTAGGGTGGTTATGAATCTCAACGGACTCAATGGCAGTGAGCTTTTAAACACAGTGCTGTGACGTCCATAAAATGTCTGGGGAGGATTGGTCCCCAGGGGGATTTCACAGTTTCGCTAAAGGAAACGGTGCACGGAACCTTACGGGGGTGGGACCACGCGGAGGTTATAGAGGGACATGGTCCCACCCCCTGGTACGAAGGCCCCTCTCCCATCTCTGGGGTGGGCACTCTTTCAGCCACGCAGGATGACAAAACGGAGTAGTGATCCCTACGAGGGTTCCACGAGCCGCCTAGGTCAAGGAGACAGAAAGCTGTAACACTCGAGAGAGTCGGAGCTTGGGCCGCCAGGTGAAGCTCCTGAGTCTAAGGACAAAGAGAGCAGCGCATCCTGGGCAGGAGGCTTCCTGAAGGAGTGTGGGCCTACACGCACAGCTGAAGGCTTTGGGAGAATTGTCGAACTGACCCAGAGCAAGAGGTGCGAGCTGAGGGCCAAGGGCTCAAAGAGAGGCCTGCCTGTGGGCACGGCGGTGAGGAAGCTGCCCTGGTGCATCCTGAGTTGCTCCTGTTGCCTACAAGCTGACGCTGTTACTTCCCAAATAAATACCATAATCGTGAGCATGGTTTGTGCGGGTATGTGGTCAATGAAACAAATGATGGGATCCAGCAGAGACGTGAGGCATGCTGTGGATGTTGCAGGGCTGGGCAGTGTTTCATTGTCATGCACAGGGTCGCTGTGAGTGGGAACTCACCTGATGGCACCTAACAACAACAACAACAACAACACTTTCATACCAATCATGCAGCTGTGATCCATGTTGGGTTACTGAGTGCCCCGTATGAAAGCTCTGTACGGCTGTTTAGCAGTTAAGTGACCTTGAGGAGGTCAATCATCTGGGTCCTGGGTTCCTCATCTATAAAGTAGGAGCAATGACATATTCCAGGCAGGAGTTTTGGTTGGCTTAGAAGCAAATAAGGAAATTATGTAGCAAAGTATAAAACATTATAGAGAATCAAATTTCAGACAGCACTACAAGAGAAATCAATGCTTCTTTTCTGAAGAAAATTCAGTGTTAGATGATCAGGACTTACTATTTCAATGATAGAGTTCTGATTTGAAACCTTTAGAAAATTAAGCTGCGAAATCTCTGGGGAATTCCTATAATGCAGTCAAGCTTTAAATGAAGAGTTGTGATATATTTTGTTCAAAAGCCCAGCAGCTCAAAAATTATGGAAATGTATTCAACATCTTACCTTTCCATTTCTTGTAGGATGCTTTTGATGTCTTTTCCTAACTTAAACTTTTTCCCAAATGGAATGTCAGAAATAATAATATCGACACTTTCTGAAGGCAACGGCAATTCTGAAATAGGGAAACCAGGGAATTCTATTATAGTAACTTCAAATATGTACAATCCAAGTAATGAGAAAATTGAAGGACACAGAATTATTTTTGCATATTTAATAAAATTTAAGATGATTAATATTGGTTCTAAGGAACTAACAAGATCCTAAAATGCTTTCAGAATCACTATAGATTGAAAGGGTCCAGTTGCTTAATTCTGTTTCTTGAAAATGATTTTTTTCCCAAGTAAGATAAAATGAGACATATGGTATACAGATTTTCTTTTAAAAACAGAATTTTTTATTAACCAGGGAACCCAATTCTCTAAATACATGTAACCTGAGTATATCTAAAAAAAAAATTAACTTCTTTCATTACATTTTAAAAGGAATTGACAGGTATTGAGAACATGTTCTGGGGCCAGAGAAAAAGCTACATAATTGATAAGTCAAAAGAATAAATATTGTCACCAAATAACATAATGATCTCATTATCAGATCACTCTCATCTCAGCATAGTCTTCTCAGAGACTGATTAACATAAAAAAGTAATAGACTTAATCTCAGCACATCACTTATCTGAAGATAAAATGCTAAAAAACAAAAACTTTACTGCCGCGGAGTTGAGGCTGACTCCCAGCAGCCCGATAGGCCAGGACAGAAGTGCCCCGTGAGGTCCCGAGACGGCAATTTCACATGAGTAAGAAGCCCTGCCCTCTTCCAGCAGAGTGGCTGGTGGTTTCAAACCAGCGATCTTTTGGATCACAGCCCAACTCATAACCACTGAGTCACTGGGGCCCCTTTTCTTTTTAAACATTTTATATATATATATATATATATATATATATATATATATATATATATATATATATATATATATATATATATATATATATATATATAAACATTCCATAGTTCAATCACATCAAGCAGTAGCGCACAGTTGCTACCACAGTCAGTTTCAAAACATTCTCTTTCTTCTGTGAACTCCTTGACATCAGCTCCCCCTTTCCCCATCCCACCCCTTCAGGAACCCTTATTTTTAATATTATTATTTTATTGCTGTATCTTACACCATCCAATATCGCCATTTACATACAATTCTGCCGTTCGCACCCTCGAGTGGGGTTACACAGTCATCAGGGCTACCAGCTGCTCCTCCTTACCCCGCCCCCCCACTTCCCATTCCCTCAGGAGACCGTTACTCCTGTTACTGTTTCTGAAGGGTCATCTATCCTGGCTTTCATGTATACAACTACCTTAACTATACAAATGAACAGACGCAAGTCTAACATGATTGATGACGTAAAACAAATAAAAACCATAGTAAGGGGAGGAATATTAAAGCAGCAGAGGATAGTTATGAGCTCCATTAGTGCTCTACCACACCCTGGATCTACTATCCATTCTGAGGACTGTCCAATTAACTTGCAGGTGGGTTTCTTACCTGTCAGCTGAATCAAGTTAGATGCTCATAAGGTAGAAGTAGCTTAATTTCCATTTTGACTAACCCTCTAAATTTATAGCGATGTATTAAAATTTAAACCTTTACTACACTAAAGGAAGGAACCTCAGTGGTGCAACATGTCAAGCACTGGGCTGCTAACTGCCAGACCGGCAGTTCAAACCCAGTAGTCACTCTGAGCGACAAAGAGGAGGCTGTCTGCCACCATAAAGACTTACAGTCTAGGAAATCTGATGTAGCTCACTGTGAGTGACTGGATGCCAATGGGTTTGAATTTTTTGTTTCAGAGAAACTAGATAATATATACATTTTTGCTGACTGGAAATAGAAAAACAATCCTTTGTGACTGAGAACATGAAGTCTCACGACTACTTTCTAGATTTCTCTTTGTTATCATGCTACCTGAGATGAACCCCGCCGGGCCATTGAGTTGATTCCACTTCAGAGGGAGCCTAGAGGGCAGAGTAGAACTGCCCCCCTGGGTTTTCAAAGCTGTCAATCTTCATGAAAGCAGAGAACTGTGTCTTTCTTCCTTGGAGCGGCAGGGAGGTTGGAACTGCTGACATTGCTCGTAACAGCCCCACTAATAACCTCTATGCCACCCGGCCGCTTTACCTGAGCATTGTCGAGAGAGGGAAAAAGAGTAGCTAGCAAAAATTAACAAGGCAATAATCTTTGGCAACTGATTCTTGCATGTACTTAGTTTTAAGGTGTTTACAGAAGACTCATACATTTGAACAATTTAGATGTTTTTTCACAAAACTACTATAAACACTGAATACTAAATGCAAATGAGATGCTCAAATGCTGATATACATTTGAGGGAGCACCAAAAACTGGGAAAAATGAAATTCAAATGGAACTTTTCCGTAATGTTTGAAGCCCCCGGCATATGGAACCATGCAGCAAATGTACTTGAGTTAAGCCCAAGTCTCATTTGCCTTAAAATATACAAATACGCATTACTCCGTGAATTAGCTACAAGCAACTTAAATTTGTTAATGGTATTCCGAAATTTGCCTCCATTTTTTTACCCACACCTTTCCTAATCCAGGTTGTGTGATTTGCTAAAACCACTTTAAATAATTTTACAAGTTGGAAGGATAAGTACTTGACATAGAGGTGGAAGCAGTGACATTTTCCCAAAATTCTAAACTAACAAGCGTGATGGAAATGGAAAGTCACATGGGAATAATGAATTCAGCGGGCTAAGGGGCCATGCACAACATCGTTCTCCACACCTGCAGAACTACGCGGAGTGTGACTACCACTATCTCTGGATAGGATCCCAACAGAAGGTTCCAGATGGAGTGGGGAAGAAACGTGTCACAAAACTCAAAATCAAGAGACTAGGCTTAGCGGCTGGATAGAGATTGGTGTGTCCCCCACTGGGCCTTCAGGTCTGGAATGCACCTCTGTGTTAGATGAATCAACTCTTTAAAACCCAAAGGGCAGCATTCAGCCAACGTCTGAGATCCAACCTGCTGTCTTTGGGGTTGAGGGGGGAAAGAGGAAGGGAACAGGGAGGATGTGGGACAAGTAAAGATACACTGAGGGGATGGCACCGGATGAGTTGAAACAAAATGTGTATGAACTGCTGCATGTAAAACTGATGCTCTGCTCTGAACACCTTCACCCAATTCAGAGAGAGAGAGAGAGAGAGAGAGAGAGAGAGAGAGAGAGAGAGAGAGTGTGTAAGTTTCCAAATGAAGCTGTGCTATTTTCTAGCAAGTCCTTAGGAATGGGGCCCCAAAGGCCGTTTGAGTTTGGGGCTGTCACTTGTTCTGGAACTTTGATAAATTGCTGCTTTCGTTTCCTCATCTGTAACATGAAAGGGCAGCTCCCTTAGAAATAAAGCTTAATAAACAAAGCAATGTAAGGAACGCATTTAGAACTGTGCCGACTACATAGTGAACACTCAATAAATGTTAGCTGTTACGGTGGTAAATACTGATACTGCCCTAACAATGTATCGCCCCGGTGGCATAGTGGGCACACATTGGACAGCTAACCACAAGGCCAGCAGTTTGAAATCACCAGCTGCCTTGTGGGAGAAGCAGGAGGTTTCTACTCCTGTGAAGAGTTACAGTCTTAGAAAGCCACCGGGGCATCTCTGCCCTGCCCTATAGGGTCGCTCTGGGAGTTGGAATCAATTGGAGTTTGCGGGTGTTTTCCCTTTGTGGTAGGGAGATAGCAGGCAGCTGGAGAGCCTGGAGGCCAGGCCCCCCACGGGGGCTTTACAGAGCACAGCGTTTTCTTCTCTTAGCTTCTTAGAGGCCAAGACAGGGCAGCCGTTTCTAGTTGGGCATCTTTCCCTCCTATCCTTCTCTAGCAGGGGTTCTCAAAGTGTGGTCCTCAGACCATGCGCATTAGCAACACCAAGGAATCTGTTAGACATACAAATGATTGGGTGTCACGGTGGGCCTATTTAGTATGCGTCAGAATCAACTGAAGGAATTTATTAAAAGAGAATGTTGGTCCTATCACCTGAGTTTCTGAAGCAGAAGCCCCTTAAAAAAAACAACCGAGCAACTGACCCATAAAATTCAGCACACAGTAAAATCTTTTTCATTTATTAAATGTTTTGATGTGCTTGCAAACAAAGAGTTGGCTTTCAACAAAGGAGATAGGATTCTGAAATAGAAACATGTAGCTCAAAACAAACAAACAAAATCATCTTGTTTTCACCTCTCTGCCAGATGATTCAAGGACAGGAACAAAATATATTTCAATTTAAAACTACTGGTGGGTTTTAAACAAAAGCAGAAACTATCCTTTCCTTGTTCCAGGAGAAAAATGGGTAAGAATTGGTTACAGCTCAAGATTACAGCCCTAAGATATTTTACCAGTAGCTGATGAAGGGTCTTCAAAATGTCTTTTGTGCATGCAGTACCTCACACAACATTAGGGAGATGGCGTGCTTTTGTAAAATTGGGACTAGCCTGCCATTACCTTTCCTGGTCTTTTCACTGCTCAGGTTTAAAACATTCCTACTGTCTTGAAGTCGTAATTTCTGCAGTCGTGGTGAATCAGTTCTGCACGTCAACAGATTCACTCCGTATGACTATTCCTTCGTCTTGGCTTCCCCCACTGCCTTTGCCGCGCAGCTGGGCGGGTTCAAACTGCGGACTTGCAGCGATTAACCGAGCACACACCCCATGAACCATCCAGGAGAAAGCAGAGTACAGTGGCTGAGGACCACAGGAGGGTGGGGATATTTTTGCCTTTTTAAATAGGCCAGGCCTCATTGAGAATTTGAGATATAAAAAATATGAAAGGAGCTAGAACAGTGTTCCAGGTGGAAAATACCAACCCAAACATACTGACATGGAGCTGATTCCAACTCACAGTGACCCTGCTTAGGGTTTTCAAGGTCTTTCAAACCTTTCTAGGAGCAGAGAGCCTCACATTTCTCCCTGCAAACGGCTGCTGGGTTTGAATGACCAACCTTGAGGTGTGCAGGCCAACACTTACCAGACAGCACCACTGGGACTCCTGTAAGGTTGAGCGAGGAGAGAGAGCCTAAGGCTGGAGTGCGCTTGAGGCCTCTGAGGAATAGCAGGGAGTAGAGTGACTGGGGTGGGGGCCCACAGGGAGGAATGGGGGGCGAGCAGGTTAAAGAGGTGGAAGCTAACCCGTAGGAAGGTCAGATCTTTCAGAGCGTTGAAGACTATGACGAATACCTTGATCTACACAATCAAAAGAGAGTGTCTCTTCCCTTCAGATAGCCACAGTGGACTTGCCGAATTCTGACATTAAATCTCCTGAGTTCTAAAGGTATCAGAATCTTTTTGGTTTTAGAGTAATTATTGGGTTCTCACCATTTAATTTGTGATTAGTGTTTCCTTGGCATTTTAGCTATGTCCTGCTGCTTTTATTTATTTATTTTAAAAAATAATTTCATTGGGGGCTCGTTCAACTCTGATCACCATCCATCCATTGTATCAAGCACATTTGTACATTTGTTGCCATCATCATTCTCAAAACACTTTCTCTCTACTTGAGCCCTTTCAGCTCACCTTTCCCCTTCCTTCCCTCCCTCACAAACCCTTGATAACTTATAAATTATTATTATTTTGTCATGTCTTACACTGTCTAATGTCTCCCTTCACCCACTTTTCTGTTATCTGTCCCCCAGGGAGGGGGTTATATGGAAATCCTTGTGATTGGTTTCCCCTTTCTCTTCCCACCTTTCCGTTACCCTCCTGGTATCGCTACTCTCATTATTGGTCCTGAGGGTGTTTATCGGTCCTGGATTCCCTGTGTTTCCAGTCATTATCTGTACCAGTGTACATCCTCTGGCCTAGCTGGATTTGTAAGATAGAATTGGGATCATGATAGTTGTGGGGGAGGAAGCATTAAAAATCTAGAAGAAAGTTGTTTGTTTCATCATTGCTATATACTCCACCCTGACACCCTCCTCCCCACGACCCTTCTGTAAGGGGGTATCCAATTGCCTACAGACAGGTTTTGGGTCTACACTTCATACTCCCGCTAATTCACAATGATGTTTTGTTTTTGTTGTTGTTCTGGGTCTCTGATGCCAGATACCTGATCCTATCGACACCTTGTGATCATACGGCTGGCGTGCTTCTTCCATGTGGGCTTTGCTGCTTCTCAGTTAAATGGCCACTTGTTTACCTTCAAGCTTTTAAGACCCCAGAGGCTCTATCTTTTGATAGCCGGGCACCATCAGCTTTCTTCACCACATCTGCTTATGCACCCATTTGTCTTCAGTGATCATACTGGGAAGGTGAGCATCATGGAATGTCAGTTTAATAGAACAAAGTTAACTACAGTTAACTCCAAAATTCAAAAGATAAAGCTGTTTGCTGATCCTTTTTTTGACTCTTGAGCAGATTTCTCATGGAGTTGAACAAAATGAAGCTGCCATTAGGCAATGTGTTTATAAAAAGCTTGTAAGGAGGACTCTTTCTGGCTGATTTGGGGGTGTCGTTTCTTGAAGGCTTAAACATTTCAAAATGGAGTTTATGGGATGGTCCGTGAGCAAGGAAGTAGATTCCGCCATTCGGAAGAGTTTGCTTTCACCCAACCATCTTCATCACAGAATGTTTACATTTCCGTTTTTCTGGCTGTATATACATTTTTAAAATTAGCATTTTGCAGCTTGTTTGAAAGTACTTGTGAATTATGTGGGCATCTTCTGAATTCCAAGTACATGCTGCTCTAGAGGTAACTTTAGTAAGGCCATTATTTTTTACCATGATGCCGCAGTCCACCCAGTCATTCGATGCATAGACACATGGGCAATGCTTACCTCTGAGACTGGGGCTTTAATAACATTCAAAAAAATGAGTGATACTTCTTGGACAGAATAACTGCCTGAACCGCCAGGGCCCGGGGTAACTGTTGGGTGTCGTGAAAAACCCTGTTGAACTCCTGTGGTGGAAGTGACCCGAGAATAAGGCAGAAGTGCCACCAGTCATGTGATCAAAGGTTCCCTTGAAGTGATGCATGCCTGCCCTGCTGCTTTGTGCCACGGAGTCAGTTCTGACCCACAGCGCCCCTAGAGAACAGAGAACCGCCCCACATGGCTCCCAGGGCCTCTCCAATTTGTTTCTACTTGAGACCCCCTTTTGCTGGAGAAACTTACAACATGAGCAAGCCCTGTTGAAACTCAGATGCATAAGGAGTTTGATTTTGAATTAATTTCTGGTCATTGTGCATTCAGAAACCCATTTTTTGCCCCTCCTCCATTCAGTTATGCAACCGTAGATGGGTGGCAACCGACAGTGAAAGCAGCTTTGTTCTAAGCTGAAAGTTTTACGGAGCCAGTTGCCGGGTTTTCTCTCGTGGCGGCAGCTGTAGATTTGACCTGCTTAGCTTTCTTTCAGTTAGCAGTAAACAGGTAGCCACAGAGCTCCCCGGGTGAGGCAGGCTACAGAATGCCGGAGTGAAAAGATTCCAGCAGCCTCAGCATAAATAAAATTGAATCAGATCCTCCCCCCAACTCTGAATGCACAATAGGAAATACTCTGTTTTGTAAGAACAATGAAAATATATCTGAAGATTTTTAAAAAATGCCTAACCAGTGGCTGCTTTCTATGTCTTAAGCAAACTTGCAACCTGATGTTCATTTGACTCCATTATCATGCTGTTTAAAATTTAGGGATAAACACATGCGAGTTCTGCGTGTTCAATGTGATCGTCTCAGTTTGTACTAGGAGGAAGTCATTAAGTAGAACGGATGTTGGTAATAAGTATAAATAAGTCTTGCGTCCAAGGGGAATAGTGAGAATGATTTTTCAGAGACCTAAATCATGATTAGGAATATTACTAATCTTCTAGACTTGCTTACTTAGGTCTGTTTCAGGGTGTCCGTTTGGCACTCTACCTCATAAAAGTGTACCATACCTCCTCACTGCGGCCTAATGAAGTAGGTATTACGCTTGTATTAAAGATGGGACAATGGAGCGCTTCAGCATTTCGCTAAGTCACGCAGTTTGAGTAAGCTGCTGTGGGGGCAGGGTTTGTGCTTGTGACTCTTTGCCTCTAATGGACATGTATGGGCTTAATTACACGCAGCAGAAAGACGTGGAATCCGCAAACCTGTCAATGTCGAATAAGGAAGTCACGGATAGCATCCTTCTAAGTTGTATTTGCTATTTAAGCTCCGTTTCTTTAAAAATTTCTTTTTCTTCTCTTTTAGTTTTTGGTGATAGCAACTTCTTTAAAATAGCAGCAGTTTGGGTGTGAAATGAAATAACACACACAGCTCCCTTCCGCATGTACTGGTGTGCGTTCACACACATGCAGCCCCACCACCCCCACTCTTCAAACTCTCTTTTGGTGGCTGCATTTCTTCTGTGCTAGGTCACAAAGCTGAAGACGGGGAAGAATTTTGGTTGCTGACATGGTGAGCCCCATCATCCCCTCTTCCAACAAGAGACACGTTGGGCTTTCTCCTGCTGGCGGGCTGCGCACACAATGTGTCACTTGCTATTGTCCTTCAGGGATGTCCTTTGCCAACAAATAAGGGACCACCCGTATCAGTTGAGGATAAGTCGTTGCTTAGAGTTCTTACAGGTAAAGGCATAGTAACGAAGAAAATAGATGCTTGAGCCTAGCTAGAAGGCCCACCCCCAACATGGAAATAAGGAGCGCCCGTGGAAACCACTCCAGGTAGGCCTTGCTCCTATTGCTCCACGGAGCCTGCTCTGCACTTAGGAAACCACCTCACCGTCCTCACCTGACTTGACCACCCGATGCAGCTGCTCCTTCATATTCGCCCCCATCACTGGCTGTTCTTTGAATAGAGCCACCTCTCCTGGAACTGTAACACCCGAGTGCTACAGGACCCAAGTCTTCAGGCCTCCCATTCTTCTCTAGACCTGTTCTTTAGATGGCCTCATGTATTGAAGTACTATTTTTACTGGTAGGACCCAAATCTATATAGTGAGCCAGGACCATGCCCCCAGGCTTCAGATTCACATAGGAATATGTAGCTACCAACTTGATGTCTTCGTCTCTTAGGGCATCATAATGTATTTTCTCATGAGAGTTAAGATGTCCAAAATTTCCCTGTAATCCTCCCCAACTGCATTAATGGCAACCCCATCCTCTAGCTGAGTGGTTCTCCACCTTCCTAATGCGATGGCCCTTTCATGCAGTTCCTCATGTGGCAGAGATCCCCCAACCATAAAGTTATTTTCATTGCTACTTCATAACTGTGATTTTGCTACTGTTATGAGTCGTAATGTAAATATCCGATATACAGGGTGTATTTTCATTGATGCAATTGAACATAATTAAAGCATAGTGATTAATCACAAAACAATATGTAATAATATATTATGAAATATTTCTTTTTAATTACTAATTAATGAAGTTTTGTCTTAAAGCATGGTGCAGCATGGGTAACTCTTCACGTCGCAGACACTTATGTGGGCGTATCTGCAGGTGCGCGGACCTGCCTGCAGTCGGATACAGGAGCAGTGTCTTGGTTCCTAAGACCATGGGAAATATGTGTTTTCTGATGAAAGGGTCATTAAACCTCCAAAGGGGTCGAGACCCACAGATTGAGAACCGCTGCTCTAGCTGCTACAAAAAGCTCAGTCGTTCCTTTTTTCCCTCTTATCCCCCAGACCCATTCCAACAAACAAGTCCTGTTGGTCCAACCTTCAGAATCGATGTCAAATCCAACCTCCTCCACGAGCACTCCTTTGCCCAAAGTAACCATCACTTCTTACCTGGATGACTGCAGCAGTGTCTGGCCTACTCTATCTTTGACCTGTGACAGTTTATTCTTAACATGGCAGTGAAGGTAATCTTTCAAAAACTAGAATTTATTTAGCTCCCTAGTGCTCTAGAGAGTCGCCCCCATCCCCCATCTTCTGTAAATTGTTTGAAGTGAAATCTTATGGAAACACTCACCAAAGTTAAAATAGATAAAGGGGGACTCAGTTGGCCTGAGTCAAGCCCCGCCAGACCCATGCCCCTTCTTCATGCCCCGCACCCTTCAGAGGCGGTGCCAGACATGACACAGGCGTGCTCTGCAACAACTGCTGTCTTTGCAATGTCAAAAGCAGCATGCTCAGACATACGAGGGCCCGTGAAGATTTGGTGCTAAGTCTCAAGAACTCTGGGAATAGAGCAATGGCTTACATATAAAGAGCCCTATGAAAAACCTTGGCGGATGATATGTGAATTATATGCCAATAAGACTGTTGGGGGAAAATAAATAAATAGATAACTAATGCCCCAACAACGTGTGGAGGAAAGGTCAGAGATAATTGTTAGTAACACACAGCGATAGGGTCAATCAATAATACAACTTCCTCCCCGGGGCTGTTTTACTAGCTTGCATGGAGACATACTCCTAATATTTTCTACTTGTTGAAACTCATCTTTCCTCCTTTTCCAGTGTAATAAATATTTTTGTAAATTTTATTTTTTCTAATTATAAGCTAAATGCCAGGTCTTATCCACTACCTATTTAGTAGCAGGGGAATATCTTTTTTTCAATTGAGAATGAAATTTCTTTTTTTTAACCCTATAATGCTGAGTGTGATATTTTCATAACATTTAATTAGATGTATATATTAATATATATTGATAAATATAAAAGTAAAGAATAAAAACCAAAAAAATATTTTCCCCCTGAAATGAAAAATTCAGGCATTATAGGGTTAAGACAGAGAGACTATACTAAGAAAGAAACAAGAAATGTGAGACTTCACTAAGGCAGTCTAAATGCCATGGATCCCAGGGAAATATTGCCTGGACTGGCCTCAGTAGACATGATTCCACGCCACACTTGTTCCCCACCAGTTAATACGGGGTGATGTTTTCCTGCAACTTCATAGGGTGACAGATGTCCTAGAGGGCCTGGGAAACTTTGAAAGTCTTGAGTTTAGCAAGGCTATTGTTTGTCTAAGTGGGGCAGAAGGAAGGAGCTAAGATAATTCCGAACATTTCATTAGATTGGCAGAAAAAAATCAGGGGTTCTATGAAACTGCTTTTTGTTTAATGTCTACATTAAGTCATCCATTGTTACAGTTAGAGAAACAACTCAAATGCATTAAACCAGTGGTTGGTTCTCAACCTGCGGGTCGCAACCCCTTTGGAGGTCGAACGACCCTTGCACAGGGGTCGCCCAAGACCATCGGAAAACACATATTTCAGATGGTCTTAGGAACTGAGACACCGCTCCTCTATCCATCTCCAGGTGTTTCCACATGCAGATACGCCCACATACGAGTACTCGGCTCGGCGTGAAGAGTGTTACCCATGCTACACCATGCTTCAAGACAACATTTCATTTACTTGTAATTAGAAATAAATATTTCACAATATATAATTACATACTGTTTTGGGATTAATCACTATGCTTTAATTATATTCAATTTGTAACAATGAAAATACATCCTGCATATCACATATGTACATTACATTACGACTCGTAATGGTAGCAAAATGACAGTTACGAAGTAGCAATGAAAATAAATTTATGGCTGGGGGGGATCACCACACATGAGGAACTGTATTAAAGTGTCCCAGCATTAGGACGGTTGAGAACCACTGCATTAACACACCTTAAAAGGTGTGTGTTACTTAAATGCTTAGGGAATCGATCTAAATGCTGCTTCTCAGGAATGAGCTTTCTAAAATTCCAGTTATCACACTGGAATTAAATGGAGTATGTCATGATTCTCCGCAACGGTAAGTCAAAACAGTATTGATACAAAAATCGTCAAGTTTTAGTGAACAAACATACTAAAATGTGAGCTATTTCCTGACATGTCCTCACGTGTGTTTACACACTTCTGAGGGCAGCATTTCCGTTTCTCTAACCCTTCCCCAAGGAATTCGGAACTTTGTGATTTACACCTTGTCCAAACGGACAGCTCGGAATAGTCCAGGGACTCACATCCTGTTCCTTTTAGCATGGGGAACAGAAAGAAGTCCGAAAGGGCAAGACCAGGGCTGCAGGGCAGACTGGATAGGAGAGCCCACAGCAATTCCGGGAGGGCAGCCTGCCGCTCTCAAAGAAAGAGGCGCACTGTCATGATGGGGAAAAATGCCTCGGTGGAACTTCCATGGCCTTCTGTCTCACAAAGGCAGCTTTCCATTCTCTTCAAATGTCTTCTTAATAAGCCCCTGTGACCATCCCGTGTCCTTCAGGAGAATCAAGATGATCCCTTTGGACTCTCAAAGAAGAGTCACCTTAAGCTTGTGAACGGTCCTCTCTGCCTTGAACTTAATTAGCCCAGCAGAGTCCCTCAAGGCACTCTCTCCATTGGCACTTTTCTCTAAAGGCCCTTTGTCAGGACTTGGAGGATGGTCCCCCCCCTCCCCCACCGGAGAGGTTCTGCAGCCAACCCTGGAGGGCAGAGGCATGCTGAGGCACCTTTTGTTTGGAATAAGCTCACGCATGTCCGCACAGGGACTCTAGCAGCAATACTTTCTCTACTTCCCTTCGTACCTATTAACACAGTCACCCCCCCCCCCGCTCCAGATTGTCCCATGTTTTCATATCTTACCTATAACAGAGACTTTGAGGAGTTCAATTTTATCATTAAGGCCTGCAGCTTGCAGATTGTCACGCGCTCCCAGTAGCTGCGAGTCACTGACGTCAGCACCCACATAGTACACATCCTACAGGGAGAGAAATTCATATTTTAAGTATACACAAAACTTTCTTTTCAAAGGATGAAATGAAATTAATACATTTGTTAATTCCATCTACGACGCATTTAGACTATTCGAGTATAATGACTGGCAAAAATGAAAAGTTGCATGACCAGTTTTAAAGTCTGGAAAGATTTCACAATGAAATATTTTAAGGACTTAAAGAGATTTGTATAATCTAGGTCATGATGACTTAGTTAGGCTGTTATGCTTTTCTAAATTTCCGGTGGTATTTTAGGAAACAACAAATATACTTTGCCCTTCATTATCTACTTTGAGGAAATCTACATACTCAGCACGTATGCACTGTCTCATTGTCCAACAGCTTGCATTTATAACAATGGTAAGAATCTTTGGGTGTGTGTGCTTCATTTGACACCTGGGTGCCGTACATTTGACAGTAACAAACTGAGGGGTGAGGGGAGAGAGACAGTTAAGGTCACATGTTAGTTTGGCTAGGTCATGATTCTCTGTGCGTGGTGGTGAAATCATGATGATGTCTTCTTCCACTGTATGACCTGCTGTAGTCATCCTCCAGTTTCATAAACTGAAGTGGTCTTTGGAACCTAACCATGTGCACAGTGAGGAGTGAGTGTACTTAAATAGCAAATCCCATAATTAAACACTTCGGTCTACTTGTAAGAAACGCATGCCTCCTAGTGTCTGTCAAAACATGTACATTACTTGGTCCCCCAAAGTGTAGCACTTACTGGCCATTCTTTCGCAGCTTCCAGAAGTATTGTTCCAAGTCCACACATTGGATCTAAAACAACTGTTCCAGCCTACAGACAGACAAATATTGATGGGCGCGTGAGTAAGTCGACCAAGAAAGGTTTAATAACTAGAGCCTAAAACTTGAGGAATCAATATTTTAACAGTCAAGTTTGCTTGTTACACTTTATTAGGAACTTCAGGTACTTGAACGCCTAAGGCAGGAGTCAGCGTGCTGTGTCTGCAGAACAGCCAGGAGGCTGGCTTGGCAAAAACACCTTTAGGAGAAGGAACAGTGACAGTCATAGTGCAGAAATGAGGTACTTCTGTCCAGATGAGCTGGGCTTTGCTGCATGTAGTAATCACGCCTGAATTTCAGAGGTTTAAAGCTACATGTAGTGCATGCTATGTGCCCACGATAGGTCACGTGGGCCTTCAGCTCCTCACTCTGGGACCCAAGCTGAGGAAGTGGTCACCATTCAGATGGGACAGTGCCATCACGGTGGTGGGGCAGGACAGCACAGCACTGGCTCTTATGCTGCCGGCCAGAAGTGACACCCGTTGCTCCATTGAACTGGTTAATGCATGTCAGTCACATGGCCACATACAATTCCAAGGGATCAGGGAGGTCGTCTTCCACTCGAATTTGGGAGGAGGAAAGGAAATATGGAGGACAAAATGAATTTCTCCTGCTATGCACCATAGATCCTGCTAGATCTTGTAGGTCCTTTAAGACTCTAGAATCTGTCCTGGAGGAAATGGGTAACTGCTGAAGGGTTCTTGGCAGAGCCCTTAACATGGTGGTACATTTCAAAGGGATCCCCTTGGCTGCTCTGAGTGTTAATGGGGAGGCTAGGAAGGATGCTAGGGGAGGAGAAATAATGGTTGAAATGAACAGTGGTGGTGGTCGAGGTCAGAAGAGTGTGGATGTTGGATATGTTTCCAAGGCAGAGTCAACAAGGTATGTCGATGATTTGGATGTGGAATGTGAAAGAAAGGTCATGACGTGGGATGACTGCAGGTCTTGACAAAAGCATCCAGAAGAACAGAGCTGCCTCGTCCTGAGATGGTTGGGGGTGGAGAGAATACATTCAGTTTGGGATCCTGTAGTGGGACAGGAGGAAAGTCAAGGGAAATAGAGGAAAGAGCTGGGAGGCAAAGGGCATTTATAGAGGTCTAGACAAAGACATGTACATATGCAGATATATATATGAGATTGGGGAAATAGATCTATGTGCCTATATTTATAGGTTTAGTATAAGGTGGCGGAAAGACATTGGGCCTCCACTCAAGTACTCCCTCAATGCAAGAATACTTTCTTCTATTAAATTGGCATTCTATGATGCTCACTGTCCCGACACAACTGCTGAAGACAAAGCGGGTGAACAAGCAAATGTGGTGAAGAAAGCTTATGGTGCCCGGCTATCAAAAGATATAGCATCTGGGGTCTTAAAGGCTTGAAGGAAAACAAGTGGCCATCTAGCTCAGAAGCAACAAAGCCCACATGGAAGAACATACCAGCCTGTGTGATCACGTGGTTCCAAAGGGATTGGTTATCAGGCATCAAAGAACAAAAAATCATATCATTGGGTGCACACCTCCAGGATATGATCGCTGAAGACTAATGGGTGCATAAGCAAATGTGGCGAAGAAAGCTGATGGTGCCTGGCTATCAAAAGAGATAGCATCTGGGGTCTTAAAAGGCTTGAAGGTAAACAAGCGGCCATCTAGCTCAGAAGCAACAAAGCCCACATGGAAGAAGCACACCAGCCTGTGCGATCATGAGGTGTCGAAGGGATCAGGTATAAGGCATCATCATCAGAACAAAAAAAATCTTACCAGAGTGAATGAAGGGGGAAGTGCAGAGTGGAGACCCAAAGCCCATTTGTCGGCCACTGGAGATCCCCTTGCAGAGGGTTCTAGGGGAGGAGATGAGTCAGTCAGGATGCGATGTAGCACCGATGAAGAATACAGCTTTCCTCCAGTTCCTAAATGCTTCCTCCCTCTCCCCCCACGTCTGCCAACTATCATGATTCAGAATTCTACCTTGCAAGTCTGGATAGAGCAGAAGATGTACACTGGTGCAGATAGGAGCTGGAGGCCCGGATGATCCCTTCAGGACCAGGGGTGTAAGGGGTGATACTGGGAGGGTAGAGAGTGAGTGAGTTGGAAAGAGGGAAGCGATTACAAGGATCTACATGTGACCTCCTCCCTGTGGGATGGACAACAGAAAAGGGGGTGAAGGGAGATGTCGGACAGGGCAAGCTATGACAACATAATAATTTATAAATTATCAAGGGCTCATGAGGGAGAGGGGAGCGGGGAGGGAGGGGTTAAAAAAAGAGGACCTGATGCAACGGGCTTAAGTGGAGAGCAAATGCTTTGAAAATGATGAGGGCAAAGAATGTACACATGTGCTTTACACAATTGATGTATGTGTGGATTGTAATAAGAGTTGTATGAGCCCCTAATAAAATGTTAAAAAAAACAAACAAACAAAACGTTTGGGATCCTGGATGCATTGAGTTTGGAATCCGATGAGATTTCCAAGTCCTAGTGTCATGTGGGTCCCTGGAGATATGCGTCTGGAGTCCCTGGACCGGGGTGGGGGGGAGGCTATGGATATCAAGCAGGAACCCTTAGCGTCCATCAGCTTATCAAAGGTATGGGAAGTATCAGAATGGCAAGCAAGCAAAGGTAAGAGGGCGACGTCTGTGGATTGTGCCCTGACACTGACCAAAGCACAGCTCTCTGGAAGATGAGGGACCAGTAAAGCCTGCCGAGAAGCGTGTAGCGGGAGAACCTAGGGAGACTGGTGTTCCCAAAATAAAGTGGGAGGAAAACACAAGCAACTGTTTGAAGAAGGTGAGTCCTCATTACGTCCGAGTGACGACCACTTAAGATTGCCTCTTGGGGCTGGGAAGCTGGGGGCGACGGGCAAGCTCAGAAAGAGCAGTTTCAACAGGGTGCTGGGAAGGAAATCCAGATGGGCATGGACAGATGAGAGAATGGGCAGAGAGAACGCAGGGACCCCAAATGCAGACAGCAATTTTATGAGTTCGGATGTACATGGAAGCCAAGGAAGTGGTGATAGTTGAAGGAGAACGTAAGTCTGAGAGGACTTTGAGATTTTAGGTCGCAAGATGTTAGTACAAGGCAAGTAAAAAAGCACTGGTACAAAATCATAAACACTTTTATTAAATAATAGTATCCAATGGCGAGGCTGCTTCTAAACACATCCTCTTGCTAGATCTGCATACTGCTGAAGGCTGCTTCCAGCTCTCTGTCCTTCCTCCCAAAGAATTGTGGACTCTACAGTTTATATCACATCAAAATGGCCTCAAACCATGTTCTCTTAACGTGTTCTTTGAGTGTGGGGAATCAAAGTAAGTCTAACTGAGCAGGAGCTGGGCTGCACTGTGGATGGAATAAGGTTTTCCCAGTGAAATTCCTGTAGGACAGCTTTTGCTCCCCTGAAGAATGCGCAGGCGCGTTTCCACAATGGAAAAAAATAATCCTTGGTGCACATTTCCTGGCCCTTTTCTCATCAATGCAGTTTTCCATATTCTCAAAATTTCTTCATAAGACGTTCCTGTGATTGTCCCATGTCCTTTGAGGAAATCTATTAAGATTTTCTCTTAAGATCACTCAAAACCTGTCACCATAGCCATATGAACTGACCTCTGCTAAGAACAATTCAGCGGGGCCACTGCTTTCATCGCATCTTGCTCTTTGGATCACATTCCTAAGTTCCAAACTCATCTCCAGTTACCATTTTTTCTATAACATTGCCTTCCTGAGCTTTGATCTTGCTTAAGAGTGATGAAAAGATCAGCTCTTTGAGCTGAATGCATGGGATTCGTCAAGCCCAAAGCTCGACGTCAAGATGTTCACTTGTCGCTATCAAATCAATGGTAACTCTATGGTCTTCGTCCACCAGTTTCTGGACATCAGCCATCGTTTCTTCATTCAGCCAGGTAGGCAGTCTTGCCTCCACCAAAGTCTACCTGACCTTCCTTTAAATGAAATGGTTGATCTATCTAAACACTGGTTTACGGAGGGCAGCTGTAAAAGGACCAATGATGCGGGGGTGACATCTAACCTCCTCCAACTACACAAGAGGGGAGGAAAATCACCATGATCATCACCAGCTGCTCAAAGCCAATCCCTATGAGATTAGGGTCAGACAAGACCTCTTCCACCTTTCCTTACCAATTCTCACAGCAGCTGACTCTTCCCAGCACTCCGCTCCCTGATCTTCTCTCTCTCATGCTGGTGGTGACACTGCCTCTCTCTGCTTCTGAAATGGCTCAGTTCATGCTCAGCTGGTGGCAATGACAATGAACGCGGTGTAACAGTCACTCACGGCTGAATCATACAATTCTATCAGCATTACAGCCGTTATGACTAGAAGTTGTCGTTGCTGTTGTTGTTAGGTCCCTTTGAGTCAGTTCCAACCAATAGGGACACAAGGCACCACGGAACAAAACCCTGCCTGGTCCTGCAGCAGCCTCACAATTGTTCCTGTGCTTGAGCCCATTGTTGCGGCCACTTGTCCATCCATCTCTTTGAGGTCTCCCCCTTCTTTGTTGCTCCTCTACTTTACCAAGCATGTTGTCCTTCTCCAGGGAATGCTCTCTCCTGACAATATGTCCAAAGTACGTGAGATGAAGTCTTGCCATACTTGCCTCTGTTCAGTAAACACAAGGAGCACTCTGGCTGTACTTCTTCCAAGACAGATTTGTGCATTCAGTGTTCTTCACCAGGACCATATGGAAATGCACCCATTCTTCTTCATTCAGTGTCCAATTTTCATATGCCTATGGGGCAGTTCAAAGTACCATGGCTTGGGTCAGGCCCAACTTAGTCCTCAAAGTAACCTCCTTGCTTTCCAGCACTCTAAAGGGGTCTTGTGCAGCAGATTTACCAATGCAATGAGTGTTTTTATCTCTCGACGCTGCTTCTATGACATCCAAGTAAGCCAAACTCCATGACAACTTCAACCTTCCCTCCATTTGTCATGGTGTTACCAGTTGTGAAGATTGTGGTCTTCTTTATGCCGGCTTGTCATTCATACTGAAGGCTGATCTTTATCGGCAAGTGCTTCAAGTCCTCACTTTTAACAAGCAGGCTTGTCCTATCTGCATATTATAGGTTGTTAATAAACCTGCTCCAATCCCGATGCCACATTCTATTTCATATAATCCAGCTTCTCATGATTTGCTCAGCATACAGATTGAATAAGTATGGCGAGACGACACAACCCTGATGCTCTCCTGTCTTGATTTTAAGCCATGCAGTATTCCCTTATTCTGTTCACAACACTGCTTCTTGATCCTTGTACGAGGTCCAAATGAGCACAATGAAGTGTTCTGGAATTCCCGTTCTCCTCAAGGTTATCCACAGTTTGTTATGATACACAGTCTAAGGCATTGATGGAGTCAATAAAAGATAAGTAAACATCTTTCTGATAGTCTCTGCTTTCAGCAAAGATCCACTGGACATCAGCAATAAGATCCCTTTCCTATATGTTCTTCAGAATCTATGACTAGAAGAGCCATGTTCAATAATCCACTGTGCTTCAGGAGCATTCCCATGCACTTGTTTCAAAGCTTCAATGACTTGGGAAGTTGTCCATTTGAGTTTTATAAAAAATCATTTTTTCCCATAGCACAAACAGAATCACTGCTTGATGGCACCCCAAGGAGATGAAGACAGTGCTGAACTGAGCACAGCCATTCACTCCATACAGAGACAAATGTGAACCTGTTTTACTTGAATAAACCAGTGCGGGTACGAACTGGAACCCTGGAAGCAACGCTTTCTGATTTACCTTCGTTTACGGATGTGAAAGGGTCAGTAGAGACAGAAGTCTCTATGTAGGTGAGTGGGATAGAATCTAGTATACAAACATTACTGCTGGCTACAGAGTTTTAAAAGGACAGTGAACTTATTGTAAAGAGGATAAATCAGATTACATGAGCCTAGATTCTGAGAGATTAGTAGCATGTTAAAGTTCTATTTGGATTCTAATATTTAAATAAAGCCAGAAGTAAGAGTGTTGAAAGCGCTGGTAAGGGAATTAATTCAATGAAAGATATAAAGTCCAAACTATGAATGAGAGATAAGCACAAGCAGTGAGAAATGGACCATGGTCCATGACCATTAATCCATCAAGGGGGTGGGAGGTGTGGAGGGTCAAATAATTGTTAGGATACTAGAGGAGGGGAACAAGAAGAAATAGAGAAGTGATTAAAAGCAAGATTTTTGACACTGGGATTGTTGGAAGAGATGCCCTTGTAGAGATCCGGATAAGGTGTAGTATATGACTGATGCAGACCATTAGAGTCAGGGAAGCCAACAAACTAAGAGGCCAGGTAACAAAGCATCATGACACTCTTGTAGACATGATGAGGAAGTTGTGTGCATCTTAGTGTTATCGAGTCAACTATGACTCACAACCACCCTGGAGAACAGAGTAGAACTGCTCCTTTGGGTTTCTAAGCTATAAATCTTTCCAGGAGTAGAAAGCCTCACCTTTCACCCACGGAGCAGCTGGTGGGTTTGAACTGCTGACTTTGCCTACTAGACTAATAGGATTCCTTAAGAAGATGTGTGTGTGACTGAGATAATCTGTTAGTCTGTTCTTCCACAAAGGCAGTGAGAGGTTTTCCATGAAAGGGAGGAAACCATGATTTGGATGGGGCAATGAAGAACAAGCAGGGCACCTACCCCACCTCCAGGACCCGCAGTACATAGAGTGTGGGAGCAAAACCATTCATCACCTGATATGGCTATAGAGGAAGCAGAGTCCTCAGTGGGCAGTCAGGAGTCAGCCAGAGCCATACAGGACCTGACCTAATAAAAGGCTCACGGTGTTCATTAGAGATGGTTCTAAATTTACTTTGTTTTCCCTCAGGGTATTTCTAGTATTGACATTTGTGCTCACAGGCAGAGTAGAGAGGTGTTTATTCCTGGGCACTTGTAACACCAATTAGGAACTACAGAACATGCTGTTCCTCCTTACATGTTATGGTATGTTTATAGAAAACTTCGTATCTAAACTCCCTATGTATCACTGCCACTGTTAGTGGTACTGTCCTCCGCAAAGTGGAGCTATCTAGGCCGTAAGAATTAAATAATGTATAAAAGAAGTCCTGAGCTGAAGAGGAAAAAAATCAATAATAGCAAATGATATACATAAACTTCCTATATATAAGCCAAGGCACCATTGCAATCATTTTATAGATATTAGTTCATCTAACCTTCACATGCCTCTATGATATATACACCGTATGCATGTAAATGCTATGTTAGTATATAATGTTCCTAAATTTCAGTTGAAAATGAAAAGATATTATTAGTATCCAGGCAGAAGGAACGAAGAGGCTGTAAAGGATAAGAAAACAGTCTGGAATTGGATCTGTCTCCTATAACGGTGGGGGTTAAGAGATAATGGAATCACATCTATGGAACTCTGAGAGAAAAGGATTGCAGCTCTGAATCTTATACCTAGCTAAGATATCAAACCTCAGCCAGAATGCAAGGGAGGAGTGTGAGGGGGATCCAGGGTTCAAGTACAACATCCGAGGAAAATATTTAAGAATGAACTTTGATCAAGCAGCAAATACACCAGAGTAGCTGTATCAGATAGGGAGAGACAAGTAGAGAAACAATGTCTTCCTCAATGTATCTTTGTGTGCATATTAAAAAATGTGGGAGTGTTCCACAAGTGCTTCTTGATAATTAAGGAAAGTATAATTGCTAAATAAAAACTTCTGAAAGGAGAGGGACATACACTAAGGGAAACTAACACATAATAAATTATTTTGTTCAATAAAGTCTTCCAGTAGTTGGGGAATGGGGGTGGAGGGAAGTAAGGAGATTAAAATATTCCAAAGGTCTCGTTGTAAGGGGAGGTAAATGTGGGGAGAGGAAAATAAAACAGTACTCCGGAGATCTCCTCTAATTACTGGTACAGGGGAAGCTGGAGGCATGAGAGCATCTTAGTGTCAGTGCATTTCAGCAGATCACAGAGCCCGTTCCATCTTTTAAACTGGAAGTAGAGGGATGGGTGTCAAGGGAGCTGGGGACGGAACCAATCCTGGAACAGAAAAGTAAACAAAACCTCCAGCTTGAAGGAAAACAAGAAGGAAGAAGTAACTTAATCAAAACTTGAGCAAAAAGACAACAAGTAAGCAGTATAAGAACTAAGGATGAAGCAGTATAAGATGTAACAGTAAAGTAGAAAGAACCTAATTCAGGATCTCTGTCTTAACACTTAAACGGAATTCTTCCACTGAGAGACCGAAACTAGTAGGGGACACAAACAGATCTGTGTCTGATGTATATAAGAAATACATTTAAATAAAACACCCATGAAACAATGTGGTAAATGTGAAAAGTAAAGAATTACTAGGCAAATGGATACAAAAAGAAAAGCACGTACACATTAATAAAATCATAGTGAAATTTAAGTTTAAACTCATTAATCAGGATAGACTTAGTCATAAAAATTCTCAATTAAACTCATGAACATGTATATTACCAAGTCAGTGAATAATGCAATAATTTTTCAAAAAACATAATGGGAAGTATAGAAAGAGTAGGAGACTGTGCATTGCGCCTTTCAGAATTGAACAGGACTATGGACGATCAATAGTAGCCACATGGAGGATATTCCTTGAGTGGATACATTTTTGTAAAGTACCTAGGTCCACAGATCATTTACAGAACTTGATCCAGAATTTGATCTCAGAAAAGAACAAATAGTACAAGGCAGTAATCTTTTGACTTAGCATTTCTCTCCCCGCAGTACTGTCAGAAGTTTAACAATCTATAGAAGTGTATCAACCCAGCAGCTTCTAAGTGTAACTGCAAGGACTGTGAACGTAGCTGGGGAAGCAAAGGAAAGCAGATGGTGTCTACAAGAGCCCGGGTAACTAAATTATGGAAACAGTGTTGCTGTTGACAAGAACGAAAACATCTTCCTTACTTTAATTTCAGCGAGAGATGCCATGGCCCACGCAATGGTGGATCGCAGTCCTGCTGTCCTGATGTAAGTTCTGCTGGCTAACGGAACCCTGCAGAGAGATGAAGCTGATTACATATCAGATGCTGTTGCCGTTGTGTGGGCTCATCTCCGACTCCCGGCCACATTATGTGGAACAGAACGAAACACTGCTCAGCCTTGCATATGGGTCTCAACCTTTGCTATGTTTGAATCTGTATTACAGCCACCTTGATGATACATCGAATTACTCTAAATAAAAGAAGAATGCGGTTCAACTAATACAAGTGACTCACCTGTCTCTCCCTGTGAGTCACTTCAACATATTCATTCGACAGACGCAGAGTATCCCTTAAGCTAGAAAATATTTTAACTTTATTCTAAACATGTCTTGTCTAACCAGCCTGGATTTCCAAAAGGCAATTTCAAAAAAGACAATTGAAATGTACATTTTCATGTGTCTGGATTTTTTAAAATGTGACCAGGCACGAGGAAAACCCTTCTAGAAGATTTGTATCCTCCCTGTCCTCCCATAGAATAGGCCTTTTCCTGCTGAGGCAGAGTCCCCACAAAGGGCACAGTGTTTGGGGACACAGGTGTGGAAAGTGAGACTGAATAGGTACTAGCACTTGAAATCTGCTTTCTATAATGAAGTGCCTTTCGTAATTTGCATTTGGCTCATTTGCATATTTCCCCAAAAGGAGCCCGTGAAAATGGACACTGAAGATGTCCACACTGAATGACTGCATTTGGGGAAGGCACGCTTTACCCAAGGGGCTCATCGTTTCTTACTCTGCCACTGTGGGGTGGCCACTTTCAGTATCTCCAGATTTGTTACAAAGAATTCAAATACCACCGAGCATCATTTCTACTTTTGTAAAACAATAAACAAAAAAGCATCTCCTAGGAAACTTCAACAGGCTTGTTGTTTTCCCTTGTACTGTGTGCTGGTGAGATTGCACAATGTGATGTCACTGTCTGGTCCATTATCTGGGGGAAGGCTTGTCCATAACCACTCAGAGGGCTCTTTCTTTCCCAGGTATTATGCAAAGCCAAGATGTTCTCTAAACTCTCCTTACAGACTTTCAAGAGAATTTCAGGCGTATAAACATTGAAAATTTCTTTCTTATGCCAGTTTGTTCCTCACCTTTCTTGGTCTATATCTCCAGTTATCCTCTTTGAGGTGTATTTACTGCAAATCCACTCAAATCTTCGTATTAGATGACATATCCCTTTTATATGAAATAGCATAATTGCAAACTTACCGCTATAATAGAGAAGCCTTACATGATAAACACTTGGGTATTTCACTTTTTAATAGCATTTCTTCAGGAAATAACAATTCATATTAGATGCAACTAATACTGTATCTACTGATTTGTAATCCAGTAGGCAAACTACAGATGAAAAGACCGTAAAATATTTTGATTACCAATCTTGCCTTCCACAGATTAAGTTCTACTATTGTGCTATAAAACATATTTGATAAAGCCAACATTGCTAAATTATTTTTTAGTCCAGGTATCAAAGGAAGAAAAAAGGGGGGGGGGAGAGAGAGGAGATCGCTAATACAAACTGTATTTGCCTATCTCAGTGTCAAACTCACTGCCATCAAGTCAATTCCAACTCACAGCAAGCTGACGGGGCACAGTACAACTGTCTGTTTGGGTTTCCGGGACTTTAAAAAATATTTATGGAAGTAGACAGCTTCATCTTTCTTCCAGGGAGCAATGGGTAGTTTTGAACCACTGACTTGAGGTTAGCAGTTCAGCACATAGCCCGCGACACCACCAGAGCTCTCTTTGCCCACTTAGGAATGTATGTTTCAAAGTGCTTTAGTAATGAATGGCTACACATGTACACACACCTGCCATCCCCAAACAGACGTACACACACCTGCCATCCCCAAACACACGTACACACACACACACACACACACACACACACTATTTTTCTTCTAATAGAATTTTTATTTTATGGGGGCTAACCACAAGACAAAAATAAGTGTGCTCTTGTTTTGCTTAAACCTGAGCAAGCTAATCTACACTTTAACAAAGAAGCCCCACCATACCATATGATGAAGTGATTCAGGGGACAGGTTGTATTCAGAAATAAACTTCTTAAAATTAAAAATAATTCTCTACTGTCATAGAATCTGGTTATTGATTCTTTTTATCAGAAATCAGCTGGCCTTTACAAAGTATAAAAATGCTTGTGGTTCTTTTTCTCACATGCAAGGAAGCTCCAAGAAATTCTTGGAAAAATTCCATGATCTATTCATTCCATCCCCAGTGTATATTTCTCCTTATTTTCCTATATGCCATCCAGCATCACACTGAAGACACCCTAATCGAGATCCCTTGCCGATGCTTGGCAGGTATTTCTCCGCAAGTGGGTGCTTGGACATTGAATCACCTGAAGATGCCACACATTCACCAAGCTTAACTGAAAACATCTTCCCTTTCTGGGTTTCATATCTTGGCACATTTCTTCTTTATTTTCTTATCAGCAGAGCTCCTGCTGCACATCCCCAGGGCTACCTGTGCCACCTCAACTCCAGGTTTGTCTCTTTCAACATCTCCCTGGTCACCTTTCACTGAGCACACTGCTGCCTTTCTCTGCATTTTACAGCGACTGGCATCTGGGTCTACGAGCTCCCCAAACCAGAGACCAGGAATGTTTTCCAGACTGCTTACTTGCTTCTGGGGCCCAGGGCCTCCTTCCCGTTACCCCTAATTTTGCCACAGGTTAGCTCTTCTTCCAGAGCCCTGGTGGTGCCAGGGCCAAACAATCAGCTATGAATCAAAAGGTCAGGGGGTTGTTTTTTAGGACAAAGACAGGCAGTCTGCTGCTGGAAGGATGTAGGGCCTAGCAGACAATATAGGGCAGTTCCACTCTGTCCTATGGGATCACTAGGAGCTGGAAATGACTTGAAGGCCAACTCAGAAGCAGGAGAGATTCCTGCAGCCCACGAGAAAGAGGAGACACCATGGAGCATGGACAATCTTATGCTCAGCTCAGAGGTAGAGGCACCAGAGGCCTGGAGACCACGAGACAAACAGGTGTCAGGCTGACACAGAGCAGAGGAGCCAGGCTGAGATCATGAGGCAGTGAGGCAGACAAGCAGCGGACTTTATGGTCCCCAGAGGCAGAGACCAAGGGACTCTGAGAGGCTGGCGACCAGAGAAATAGCCACCAGCAAGGCTGAGAAGAGGTATTGGGGAGTGGTGGGCGGACCTTTATCCTTACTGTTTTGTACCCTGTTAGCTACTCGAATAAATGTCCATAATGGTGAGAACTGCCTGAGAGTTCCGTGTGGCCACATCAAGGAATCATCAAAACCAGCAGAAAAGTTGAGAGCCCAGACAGCCCGTTGGTAAAAGTCTGTAGTTCGAAACCATTCTGAGGAAGATGAAGCTTTCTACTCTGAGAAAGAGTTATGATCCTGGAAACCTGCAGGGGAAGTTCTTCTCTGTCGCATAGGGTCATTATGAACCGGAATGGACTTGACGGCCGTGGGTTTGGTTTTGGAGAAAAGTAAAGTTCCCTAGGAGGGAAGGAAGGAGTCAGGAGGATAAAAGAGGATGGAAGGTGGAGGCAGGTCTGACCTCTGCCGTGTGGAAATCGGCCTTGGAGTCAAGTCGTGGAATGGGATTCTCCTCCCCCGTGTAGTCCGAGAGCGAAGACATGGTCCCCAAGTACTGTGCTCTCCCAAGGAACCCAAAAAGTCACTGCCCTCAAACCAATTCTGACTCCTAACAAACCTCTGTGTATTTGTTTTATCACTACACTAAATCCATTGAATTCAAAGAGCATTTTCTTCATCTTAGAACTCTGGGCATATATCCTTACCATAAAATAAGTACTCAACAGATATTTCTGTTGAAGGTAACTGAACAAATTAATCCAATTTACTCTAGTAAATGGGTTTTTTCCTTAGTTGTTGAACTGATTAAAACGTGTAATAGTTGACATTTATTCAGTACTTATTGTTTACTAGAAGCAGTATCAAGGATTTTCTTGATTTATCTCATTTAACCTTCACTACAAGTGCTACTTCCTGAACGTGAAGAGTTGAAATAATTACTAAAGACCAAAGACTACATAGCCTTTATTCTGGATCACAGGTGGTCACTAGACTTTGGTGTGGTTCTGACCTATTGCTTTGAGAGTGCTCAAAGAATGGTGACCTGGAACCAACATATATTTGTTGCTTTGACACTGAGCTTTGTTTTTTTTGTGAGATGTCTACCAGGTATAGTTTTCTGCCTTTGCAATATCTCCCACCCTCATGGCTTGTGTAACTAGTATCCAGTCACCTAACTATCAAAGTTGCATATGTTAACAATTCAGTGTCATCCAATAAGATGTCCTACATATGTGCAAATTCCTTTTCTCAACAGTGTTTTAGATTCTATACCACTGACTAAAACAATGTTACTATCAGCAGAATTACCTTAAGCCTCATGAAGATGATTTATGGTGTACCCTAATAAAATGTCAATGACGTCTCTGAAACAAACCAGGGACATATATCAACCATAGGTATATGAATGCATGCTGAGCTCACAATTGATTGTAGCCATAATACAAGAACAATTACTTTTTGTCACATGGCCCTGCTTGGTACTTGCCCTCGTGGGATCACTGAATACATGAGTGCTACAGCAAAGTGTGATGAAGAAATCAGATGGTGCCCCTATAAAAAAAAAATCACTGTCTGGGGTCTTAAAGTCTTGTTTCAAAACAAGCAGCCATCTAAGTGAAGAGTTAGTTAAGTCTACTTAGAAGAAGCACATCAGCCTATATTATCTAAGGATTGTAAAGAAAAAAATCCAAACCAGGAGGATGCCCCTTTTCTTTCTCCTCTCTTTATTTCATTGTTTTTCTGTATAGGGAAGTCAGGGTGGGTGGATCTACGAAGACAGCAACTGGACTAATACTTACTCAGGGGCACAAAGGGGAGACTAGGGGAGATGGGGAGTCAAGAAGTAATAGGGACAAGGAGGAGGAAAATGTTCCAAAGTGGACTGTGGTCATGATTGCACAATCCTTCTCTTATTAGGATTAAATGATTGAATTGTATGGTACGTTCATTATAGCTCAAACTATTGAAAGGAAAAAAGAAAAAACAGCAGGAGTCCTCACACCTGGACCAACCAACAATGCCGTGGTAAGCAGAAAACACTGAAGCTGTTAGGATTTCAGGTTACTTGGCTCCACAATTACTATCCATGGAAGGAAGAAAATCAAACAAGGCTTTTATTGGGCACATGGCTGCAAAAGACCTCTTTGAAGCATTAAAAAAAGAAAAAGATGTCATTTCAAAGATGCAGGTATACCTGACCCAAGCAAACGACTCATATGTTCGTGAAATGAGTAAGCCTGAAGCAGAACTGATGCATGTGGATTACGGTGTTGGTGAAGAATAGGGACTATGCCAGGCACTTCCAGAATAACAACGTCTGCTGAGGAACGCGGCTCGGATGCTCCTGAGAAGCGAGGGCGGCAAGACTCTGTCTCAGCTACTTCGGACTTGTCGGAGAGATGGGTTATTGAAGAAGGGCATTCTGCTTGATAAAGGACAGAACTGGTACAGTCAGGGAAGAACCCCAATGGGATGGAAGGCCCCAGAGGCTGCAACACTGGGCTCAAACGCAGCACTAGTTTCAGGATGGCGCAGGACCAGGCAGTGTGTGCTTCAGGCTACAGCATTCCTGGCTGCTGACTCAGAACAGAAACCAACCACTGACGTAGTTACTGTTATTTTTTTCTAACTTTATACAAGATAGTTGGCCCAAATAACTAATTTGTGGAGAAGATCAAATTCAAATCCACTATTCAGTACTAGGTGAGGGTACAGTGTGGACAGATGTATAGTGAATGCCCTTCGGAGTTCTTTTCTGCCAAGAAAACAGTGCTCTATTGTGATCAGTGTCTTTAGGAACTCCTGAGATAAACATTTTCATGTGATTTTCACACTTCAGGGTTACTCTATCCTGTGTCATGACTCTGACTCTGACTGCCATCTGGCTCATGAGGCTGTGCTTTCCGCTACCCAGGCCCACTCTTCTCACCCACTGCCACCCGCCGTTGAAGCCCTCCTTTCCCTCAGGCCTCAGCAAACGGTTCCCTTGACAGACATGGATCACAGAGATGGCTTTCTTCCGCTGCTGAGTCAAACTAATTACCGTAATTGCAGGACATCTATATAATCTTATTTTCAACCACTGCTCATTCGGTATGAGTCTTAATTTTTGGATACATGCCTTTAATTTGTAAATGTTTAGGTTGTTACCAATTAGTATTTGAAACTCCATGAGCACGACTTCTTCAGTGCTTCTAGCAAGTATTCAAATAATTTTAAATAATAAGATTTAATGCTTTTTCTTCACATAGAAAAAATGCATACATATTCATGAATAATAAAATAACATGAAAATCAGCTTATCAATAGTAATAATTAAAAACATGTTCTTTTACTTTTGGTTAAAACCTTGTCAGTTGATTCCCTGCTCTGATGCATGTTAGGCCTGAAATAGTTTTCAACATTTTCTGTATTTTTATTTGTACCTATTGGGGTTTATCTCAGATGTTATGTCACTGGGGGTTACCCTCTTGAGTTTTTGTTGCATGTGTTTCTGTTTATCGGTAGATGAAACTCAGGACTGATGAACCTATTGGGGAAGCAAGTCGAATAGTTGTTCTTGTGGGGGTGCACAGTGGTGGTGGGGGTGGGTCAAAGGAAGCTGACGTCATGCGTTCAAGAAGGGAAAGCATGTGTTGAAACTAACAATGGAAGCAATTGTACAAGACTGCTTGATGTGACTGAATGATGGCATATGATTAATAAAATCATAATTAATAAAATGGTTTTGTATTAATAAAATTATTTTGAAAAAAATTTAATAAAATGGTTTTGAAAAAAAAGGTGTTCTTTTATTTACTGCTAGGAAATTAAATCCGTGTCCGACTCAGCGCTGCTGGGGATGAGGCGTTCCTCATACGTCAATCTTGTAGAGCCTGAAGCTCAGCCTTCTAGGGGCCAAAGATTAAAAAGTAAATTGTTAAATGATTTATTGAACTGTTTAAAAAATAATTTTCCTATTTTTCTGTTCTGCTATTCTTCCTGACCCTTACCTTCATGAGCATCAGTAGTGACAGTGGGATCCCAGAAGGTGGTTGCCTAGGTTTGCTCACCTCCCTTTCCTCCTTTGTTTAACATGCTACACTGGAAGATGACGATGCCATGAAAGGTCAGATTGGCCGCATTATTCAAATGAAAGACTGTTTACAAATACTTCGCATGGGCTAAGGCCGGCACTCCATCGGCAGTGGAGCAGGGCAACCTGGAAACATTTGGGGTGAAGATCTCGGAGGGGGTTAGGCTTGGTCTGGGAGAATTTCTAAGGTGTTGAGCTATCTGGGGGCCTAGGGAAATGAACACGACATTGAGGCAGGTAATGAGCTCACAGGTGCTATGGTGAGGAAAACGTTTTTTCAGGGCATGGTCTTTGTCATCTAGAGGCTGGTAGGGCCTGCCTGATGATCAGCGCACAGGAAGCACGCCATCCTTCAACCTTTATTGACACTGCTCATCGGCTGCTATCGCTCATCACCAGATGAGAGCCATGGCAATCACCTTAAGGCAGTTATGTTTACATCCTGCTTTTAGCTCGCAGATGCATCTGTGTGAGCTTAGGGCAAATGAAGCAATTCCTGAGCTTTAAAAACACACAGAACTTTATGATCTTAAAAAAAAAAGGTGCACAGATAGCAACTGGAAACACAGGGAATCTAGGACAGATGACTCCTTCAGGACCAGTGGTGCGAGTGGTGATGCCTGGAGGGTAGAGGGAACATGGGATAGAAAGGGGGAACTGATTACAAGAATCTACATATAGCCTCCTCCCTGGGGGATGGACAGCAGAAAAGAAGGTGGGGAGGGGGGGAGAAGACATCAGACAGTGTAACATATGACAAAATAATAATTTATGAATGAAGGTTTCATGAGGTGGTGGGAGTGGGGAGGGAGGGGGAAAATGATCAGCAGATATTAAGGGCTCAAGTAGAAGGCAAATGTTTTGAGAATGATGATGGCAACAAATGTACATATGTTCTTGACACAATGGACGTAGGTATGGATTGTGATAAGAATTGTATGAGCCCCCAATAAAATGATTTTTTAAAAAGGTGTATTACTAAAATCACCTGGAAAAAGAATAGCTAAATCATTTTGTTTTACATATATAGTACTATACACATAAAACCTTTTGTAGATACTCACATTAGGTACACATTCCCAAGAAAGTGAAATCCCTTTGGGTCTAACTGGCTCTATTTTACCAAAGTGCCTGGAAAATTATGTGTGTCCTGGCAGAGAAATGTATGACCTAACATGTATCATTCTATAAGGAAGCACTTGGATATATTAAAACCGGTAACAATATGGTGATGAAATTTGGGCAATATACACAAAATATTTATTTTAAAAAATTATATTCTATTTTCCATTTTTAATGAAAAGCCCCAAGATGCCAAACAAACTAAAATGTTTAGCTTAAATATGGTCCTAAAACATAGGCTCTACTGGAAATATTGAGGCGTAGTTTTCAGAATGGAAGCATGTAATCAGTGTATTATTATGATCAAATCTTACACAGCTCAAAATAGTTGAAGTCATACCCACCCAGTGGCATGACAACATTTTACTACTATGAGGAAAGAATGCAACCCCTATGCCTTTATCTCCTTCTGCTCTATCAAGAAGGAGTGTTGGTGGTGGTATCTGGTAAGCACTGGACTGATAACTGCAAGGTCAGTGGTTCAGGCTCTCCAGCCACTTGGCAGGTGAAAGATGAGGCTTTCTGGTCCCCTAAAGACGTACAACCTTCTAAAGTCTGCATAAGGTCACTGGGTTGTAAGAGGCCTGACAACTGGGTTTTTTATTTTTGGGGGGGACAGGGGGCAAGGGTAGTATATCACTGTTTCATAATCCAAATGAAAACAATAAAGTTCTTAATATTGTAATCTCTAAAGGACAATCTCGAAGCATAGAATATATGTACTTACTTGAAAATTGGAATCCCCACCACAGAGTAAATGTCATTTAGATGCATAAAGATCTGTTAGAATGAATATAAGACATGCCATTAACAAATTAATTGTAAGCTCCAATTGTGAACCTAACTGAGGGGTTTCAAAGCTCCTGGGAAGATGGGACAGAAGGATCACGGAATTTCCCCACCAACTCTGGGAACCTCCCCGCCCATCCTAAACTACATTTCAGTAACAAACGCCAAGGCCTTAATCATGTCTGGAAAATGAAATTTTTATCCAGAACAGAATTATCTTGTGGATTATATTTACTCAACCAAGTGCTACATCATAGCTTGTTAAATTTTTGTTTACTGGGGCTTTCTATTTAAAATGTACACTAGAGATTTGATACATTGAACTTGTTTTTAGCTATTAAGTCATAAAAGATACAGCGAACTTCTCTCCCTATAAAATTTGTTTGTGCTCCTGTTTCTCCATAAATGTCATATAGCAAAATTTAACATTTGATTCTTCTGTCAGTTTTTAGCCAGGGATTCTACTGTGCATTCTTTGACTGTTACAGTTTGGTTTTGCGTTGATTATTTCCACTGGTCATAGCTATCGCTAACTATGGCGGAGGGCTGACAGAAAGCACATCAGCTACTTTTGTTCACTTACGGCGCTCATCTGCAGAAAACTTATGAGTATTTCAGAGAGAGATTCGGGGAGGGGGAGGGAGGAAAAGAAAGAATACGAGAAGTGGAAAAGGAAGGTGAGAGGAAACCGCCCTGATGCCAAACCATCCTTGGGACTACATACTTGGTTGAAAAGCAAAGGGGCCCATGAACACAGGAAGTGCAAGAGAGGAAGCAAAGGTCTCCAATCAGGCTCACTTCCCTAAGTCTTTGCAATGTCTTATTTCACGTGCTGCCACACCTGCATTATTTTGCTTCTTAAACTTAGAAGCATCATATGAAGAAAATGAAAATTAAGCAGCACAAGGTGCCCTGACATTTTTGGCCAGCTAATGCTCCCTTTGAAGGTAGGTGGCAACTAATCATTTTGGGAATTAATGTTCACAAACACAACTAAATACTTGTCAAATTTCTGAGAGAGTTTTGAAAAAAATAGAAGACTATTTTTATAGATAGCATCCTATCTGTCACCCTACCACCATTCTTTCTTTTTGTTTTAATGTCATTATCAAAGTAGTATAAACTCATTAAAATAATCTGGAAAAAGGGGAACAAGGAAAAAAAACCAACACAAAATCCCAAAGCCTTAACAAAACAACTATTAGTGGCTTATTGAATATTTTTGGCAGGTCTATCTTGTTGTAGATGCTGGAGACTGATTACGGATTATAGCGATGATAGAGACCACCTTCTTTGTCACCGCAGGATAAGTGTTCTCCTTTCTTCAACTCTAAGCCGCTCCCCTCTTAAAAAAAATATTCTATTTGGCCAAGACATTTTCACACTGGAGATTAGATAAAACTATCTGCACTATTCTACTGCTAAAAAGAAAATAGGCTTTTGTATCCATTTGGGTAGGCTTTCGAAAAAATATACCGTGAAATTTAGAAGGATAGTGACATGAGCTGATGCCGTCTTTACAGACTATGACAGTATTTTCTTGAAGAATATGAAACAAACCATTCATTCATTACCTCTAGATTTGGATTCCTCAAATCTGCTTTCCATCCAAATTGTTTCATCAGAGCGATCCCAATTACTCTGCCTACTTCCTGGAAAGGCGGGATGTAATAGAAAAGATGCTTTTAAAAGCTAAGCTAAACATGAAAATGTGAAAAGATTGAAAATAAGCAAAAATGTCTCAAGCCCCTGAGAAGTCAAGTTCAATGGTAACCCAGGGCTGCAGTATTACCGTACTACACCAACGTATTCCGCATCGAAGGCCCACGGGGCTGCCCGTCCATCCCTATGCTCCCTGCCCCAAACACAGCCCAGGGCAATAAGACTGTGCCCGTGTCCTATGGATTTTAGGCAAGTGGCATTACATGGAACAAGCAGATCTGCAAGCTGAAAGGAAGCTTCTAGCTCCACACACATGGACATGTTTGAAAATACCCACAGCAGGGGCTTCATGTGCAAGCTTGAGGGTCCTGCCCTTGGACTCCAAGACTGTCGCCACCTTCCCCTTGTTTCAATCACTGAACCTTGTGGAGGGCTAACTTTCCATGAGTTTGACTGCAAACCATTGTGGTGTTTGGTGTTCTCCTCTAGATTCTGGATGCCTTGAGTTATTTATGCAATCCTAGCCCTGGGTCCAGAGGGCCTGGCGCTCGGCAGCCTTTCAGTACACCGAGCGAGCTGAGAAGAAGCGGAGGACTGCGATATTAGGGACTCCCAATGGCAAACCATTGGGCAGAAATTAAGAGAGTCGTTCCGCAGAATGGCATGCCCTTTCTTTCTCAAACACCCAAGGTCAAGGAGGAAGATGAATTCTTAAAGAGAATAAATTATAGTTATCTTTTTCAGCCCCTTAGCCCTTTTAAGTACTTCTTTTAAGAAATAGGAAACTACTCTGGCCTGGAGTTGGGGGAGGAGTGGAAGGGGGAGAGGGCGGAGGACTGAACATACCTGTGGAGTAAAGGTCTTTCCGAGAGCCCCGCTGCAGCGACAAGACACTCGAAATGTCAAGCCTTTCTGGTTCGGACCCACAGCTGCTTTCTGTGCATCATTCTGAACGTCTGCCTCTTTAAGAAGATCTTGTTTAGCGAGGACGCCTTCTTGCTGTATTGTCTCTTCTCCTGTGCATTGGTCCGGCGGGCAGTCGTTCGCGTGTCGCTCCTGCATGGGGCCGGCTTTTAATTTCTTAGCAGTGATCATTTCCTCACCTGCCACGTTTCTCTTTCGGGGTTTAGAAGTCGCTTGAGCAAGCTGTTCGTTTTCAGCATCAAGTTCAAGAAGACTTCCCCAAACTGCAATGGCATTGGACCAACTTCCCGGATCATCATGTATAAGTCTTTGCATCTCATTGGCTATTTTTCCTGGAGAAGTCAGATCTCAGTTTATCCTCTGTCTGGGCTTGAAAGACAGCCTACATTAATTACACGCATCCCCTCCACATCCTGTTACCTTTACTGATTTAAAAACAATTATGAAATCACTACTAAGTAGTGACTTTAATCTGCAATTTATAGAATGTGTAGTAGGATTTTTCCCCCCAAAGGAGGTTCATTTTCATATGGTATACATATCACCCAAACTCATTTTCTTCTGGGATACAGCCCCTAAAATAATTAAATGTCTGGAAATTGATTACACTCACTTTGAATGCCACTCCTACTGGCACTCCATTTCCAGCCACACTGGCTTTCTCGCAGCTCACGGCAGGCATGCTCTTAACTCCACGCCCAACCCAAGCCACTGCCACTGAGTGGATGCCCAATCACAGTGGCCCTGCAGGACGGGGTAGAACTGCCCCTGGGAGGTTCCGAGACGCTAACTCTTTCCAGAAGTCCAAAGCCTCGTCTTTCTCCCTGGTCCCATCCCAGGGCCTGCAAGTCCACTGTTCCCTTTTGTGCCGAGTACGCTTGTCTAGTTACCAGCATGGCTCCTTCTCTCTCCCCCTTAGTAGTCACTCAGCAAGGTCCTCCCTGCCCAGGCATATCAAAACACCGCCCCCGGACCGTGAATGGCAAGTCTTAGATATCCTTTTCCTTTATAAAACATCCACAGCACTGACTGCATTTTATATGTTTTTGTTGTGTGTTGTCTATCTCAGGTAATGCAGCTGGTGGGGGAGGAGTGTTTATATGTTGGAAGAATGCCTTCGCCATGGCAGGCACTCAGTAAATATTTGTGGGCTGAATGAATGAAACATGCACTGATTTCTTGAGACTATAAACATTTAAGAATCGGAAATATTTAGATAGTCAGTATGCCCGGGTAGTATAAGTGGGTAACGCATTGGCCTGCTAACCTCAAGGTCAGCAGTTCAAAATTACCAGTGGCTCCAAGGGATAAAGAAGAGGCCTTCTACTTCTGTAAAGAGTTACCATCTCCGAAACCCATAGGGACAACTCTACCCGGTCCCTTAGGGCCAGAATCACCCGGATGGCCATGGTTTCATGTCTATTTCACCAAATCCTATTGAGACAGGTAAAGCATGTGAGGAAATCTCTACTTATCGAGGATATATAACTTTAAGTACTAAAGAATATGAAAGCTTTCATAAAATGCAGGAATTCAGTGTAAAAATGCTACAGAAGATATTTAAAGCTTTTAAATTCCTAAGGAATTATCACACCCTATCTGAGCAAGATTCTTGTCTTACAGATTTTCGATGGATGCACACAGGTACAGGGTATGCCTTCCCCAGAGTTAATACCTTGGCATACACTTTAAAACAAGTTTCCTCCGCTGCCTTGATTCTCTGCCCTCTCTATCTTGGATTTAGCTTTGTGCAGACACTACGGTGGTGCACAATGTGCAGTCCAGTAGAAGGGGAAGCAGTTTCCTCCTGCGGTGCCAGACATTTCTCTGCTGCCTTAGCCGAGCTTTTAAAATGACTCTGGCAGAATAATTTGTCAATTTAGGGGTGGACAGGATTCCCTGAAGGCCTGTTTAGCTCTGGTGTTTTATAAATGGATATAAAATGTATTCAAAACATTTAAGGTCCCAGTCATGTGAAATTTGCAGCATTTTCTCAATTTTACAACTTATTGACTAATGGTGGTAGTTTTTTAAAATTATTATTAAAAGATCATTTAATTGAGGGCTCTTACAACTCTTGTTACAATCCATACATCGCGTGCATCAGGCAAATCTGTATATACATTGCCGTCATTCTATTCTAGACATTTACTTTCTATTGGGCCCTTGGATCAGCTCCTCTTTTTTTCACCCCTCCATTCTCCCCACCCTCATAACCCCTTGATGGATTATAAATTGTTATTATTTTCATATCTCACACCGACCACTTCCCCTATGTGTTCTGTTGTTCTTCCCCTGGGGAGGGGAGTATGGTTATGTGTCGATCATTGCGATTGGTTCCCCCTTTCTCCCTTCCTCTCCTCCTCTTCCCTCTACCCTTCTGGTATCACTATTCCCACTCTTGTTCCTGGATTCTGTGTGTGATTCTGTGAGCTCCCATTTCTTATCTATGCCTGTGTACATGTTCCAGTCTAGTCTGAATTGAGAAGCAGCACTGGGGTCATGGTAGTGGGGGGTGAGAAAGCTTCAAGGAACAAGAGGAATATAGTGTGTTTCACTGATGCTTTACTGTACCCTGGTTGACTCATCCCTTCCCCATGACCCCTCTTGGGTAAATTGTTACATTGTCTCCAGATGGGCTTTGAATCGCTGCTCCAACCCCCATAAGGGTGTAGTTCTGATCAATATAAATAATGTACTTTGAACTTCTAAATCCATAGACATATCAAAGACTACATAAATCTCTAAAAAAGATGCCTGATCATGTGTCCCAAAGGAAAAAAATTGGCTCAGAGCGCTAAAACCATGGAGAGAAAGCAGACTGTACAGAGATGAGACAGACTGCAGACAAACGGCTACAATTCTCAAGCCCACACCCACCGCCAAGGGTCTATGCACCATCACCGAGACCTGACACAGGGTCTGCGAGGCTGTAAGTCTTCAAGGGAGCAGACAGCCGCCTCTTTCTCCCATGGAGAGGCTGGTGCATTTCAACAGCCCAGTGCTTACCCGACATCACCAATACTTCTCCCTTACTACCAAAACAATCTTCAGTGCCATCGAGCTCATCTGACCCACCCAATTAGGGGGAGACTAATATTCGGGAAACACAGTTAAAAAGGACATGATTAATGAACCTACAGGCATAAATGAATCCTAAAAGTGTGAGATGGCTAAATATTTACTGCCAAGCGGAAGACTCTGGAGGGTAATCGATCACGTACTAAAAGCAATGGGCATCCACCATACCTCTACTCACAGAAGAAACAGTAAGTGGGCGCTGTTGTTTAATCAATAGAAATAACCTTTCTGCAGATTTTAACTTCTTCAGCATATTCAAGTCAGAACAGGTGGTGAAAAAAACCTTTCCAGAAATATATTCAACCTGGAGATAAAAAGGAAAATCGAGATTAACATGGTCCACTATCTTGAGCATTTCCTGTGTTCCCCCTTTGAGCCAATACCATCGGGATGAACAGTAATAAAAAGGGCCATTTCTTAAGTCTCTATTTGTCAGACGTGCCGTGCCCTAAGTATTCTAAAGACTCCCCCGGACCCTCGTACAGATCCTTTATACGGCTGAGTATCATGGCGTTTATGGAGCTCCTGAGGGGTACAGTTCATATACTTGGCAGCTAACCCAAAGGTGGAAGATTCAAGTCTCACCAGACGTGCCTCAGAAGAAAGGCCTGGCTATTGGCTTCCCTAAAATCAGTCACTGAAACCCCTACGGAAAACAGTTCTACTTTGACACGCAGAGGGCCATCAGGGGTCAGAACTGACTTGATGGCAACTTAAAAAAAATTGTAGTAAAAGACCATTTTATTGGGGGCTTTTACAGTTTTTATAACAATCCATACATCAATTGTATCAAGCGTATTTGTACATATGTTACCATCATCATTTTCTAAACTTTTACTATCTATTGAGCCCTTGGTATCAGCTCTTTTTTTCCCCTCCCTCCCTTCCCCACTCATGACCAATGACAAATTATAAAGTATTATTATTTTCATATCTTACACTGACTGGTGTCTCACTTCCACCACGATTTCTGTTGTTCATCCCCCTGGGATGTGGGGAGTGTGGTTATGTGCAGATCTTTGCAATTGGTTCCCCCTTTCCCCTCTTCCTCACCTTCCCCCTCTCCTCCTAGCCGGGAGAAAAAAATTACTTTGGAAAAGGCCTAAAGGAGCGAGTGGAGAATACGAGGCCAGAGGGAGACCAAGAGTACCCAGGTAGAAATGATGGGCACTTGGCTGTGGGAACTGGCAAATGGAGCAGCAAGAAACGGGCCCCCAGCAGAAGCAGGCCTTGAGGCGGGATGGGGATGTGGTCCAAGGGAGGTCTTTCGCTCCAGGTGACTCCTGGTGGGGTTGAAGCCACCATGCTTTGGGCTTTTGGTTTGAGTCACGTAGGGACCTTGAAGAATGTGTGAAAAAACAAACACGTAAATGGAGCAATGAAGGAGCCACAATGACTCTAGGTTTCGAGCATTCTCTTTCCGATTACAAAGTCAATATTTTCCCACTAAGGGGAAAATTAGAGTAAAACAAATGCCTTTTTAAAAAAATCCAGGTTTCTTTAACTAACATAAAACTCTAGCTGGTATTAAAGCCATCACAAAGCACTTTAACACACATGCAATGCCTTGCCAACATTCTCGGAGAATTGAACAAACTTATCTGACTAAAAAGGTACGGTTTGAAGAGTCAAGTCCTCTAAACAACCCAACAAATGCAAACACGTAGATGAGTGATTTTAACTTCATCCGAGATTCGCACTTAATCCATAGTTACTGAAGTGTACAAAAATACTTTCTTCCTTACCAACCATAAAAAGAAATATTTTATCAAATAAGTTCTCTCTAAAAGTACAATTTCTTTTGTTTGGGGAGGAGAAGGAAGACTTCCAATAGGAAACACGACTGAGCATTAAGTTAATCGAGAGGATCCCAAACATTTAATTTAGCCCTGGTGATGGAGTGGTTACGTGTTGGGCTGCGATCCTCATGGCCAGCAGTTCAAATCCACCAGCATCTTCTCGGTAGAAAGGCTGGGCTTTCTACTCTTGTAAGCAGATGCAGTCTCAGGAACCCACAGGGGGGTCGCTATGAGTTAGCATTGACTCAGTAGCAGTGAGAGTGAGTGCCAGGTCACCATGAAACCATGGTGACAAAATAGCTAAGTTCTTGACTGGGAACTGAAAGGTTGCTAGTTCAAACCCAGGAGCCACTGATGATTACAGAAAGCTGTGGCTGTCTGCTCTGGAAAGACATGGAGAAGTGGAAGAGTGACGGCAACATGAGGTAGAAAGCCAGGCTTCCAGGTCAATCCACAGTGATGAAAGCTCAATGCCTGTGGGCAGGAGGCTGGCTTGGAGGGGGGTGGCCTTTGGGTGGAGGGGGTGGCCTTTGGGTGTTTATCAAACGCTAAAGGAGCTTTGTACCACCTGCTCAAGGCAGAGGCTGAGGGGCTGCGTGGCTGAGACGCCAAGGATCAGAGAGAGACATGCTTGCCAACATGGCTGAGAAGAGACACGATGGACAAATGAACTGCAGCCTGAATGTCTTCTGATCCTGACTTGTTAACTTCCTTAACTGTTAACTTCCATAACCAACCCCCATCGTCGTGAGTATTGCCTAAGAGCTGCGAGGCCATTGAAATGGGTTAGGGAACCTAGCAGGGAAGTGGTGTCCTGGGACGAATAGCTGGTGTCAGAACAGAAAAAAGGAGAGTGGAGGCATGTCTGACCTTGGCCTCATAGAAATCAGCCTTCGGCTGGTGTGAAAATGTAGTCTTCTTCCCCCTGTGCAGCTGAAAACTTGCCCCCATGCCATTTCCTCAGTGATGCAAAAAGTCTAAAACATTTAGTAAGTGGCTCCTTACAGAGAACATTTGCCGACCCTTGTGCTCGGCAATGGGGAAGACAGCTCGGCTTCTTTAGCAAATAACCTACACGGGAAAGCAAGGGAGACGGAGAAGAAGACTTCCATGTTGTAAGAGACTGCCCCTTAGCCAACTGTACTTGATTTAAATACACAAACTTAAAACAAACATGAGACTTATGAAACAGGTTGTGATTCGAACACGGACCGTTATTAAATTTTACATGCAAAAGTAGTTTTGTGGTTTATGGCATGAAGAAGTCTTGGCATAATATATATTATTATTTTCACATGATGCTACATAATTTTAAAAAGCCCTTATACTTTATAGGTCCATTGGAAAATATTTATAAATAAAAATGGTATCTGGAATTAGCTTCAAAATAATGAGATGAGAGCGGATGAAGTCATGCGTGGAGCAGACTTCACCAATGCGCTGACAAGCGCTGCCGCATCTGCTTGATGAGCAAGCCAGTTTTGTCACGCTACGCTGTCTACTTCACTGTGTCTTTGAATTTATCCATGACATTCAGCTCAAAAGAGTATACAGGAGGTTTCTACCGTGAGCTGTGTATTGGAGGAAGCACTTACTTCAGAGTAATCTGGGAGGGGAAAGATTTGCTATTACACACCTGGGCTTACTGTCAACTCAGCTGAACAGCTTTGGGGGCTGGCACCCAGGGATATGCATTTTCAGCAGACCCCCATTCCCCCATATCCCCAATCACCCCATGTGATCCACACGCTCACTAACACTAAAAAAAACACACTGGTTCCAATAATTATTTCCTAAAAGCAAACAATCACTTCTGAATTAATTCAGATGTAGATTTTCTTTCACTGCGAACCACATCAAGTTTCTAGTGGACTCTTTCATTGTTGCCAGAATGGCTTTTATGCCGTCCTGTACAATTCACTTTATGAGAACTAGCATTTATTGAGGACCTACCACTTGCCAGATACTGGGCTACATCACAAGGTGCCCTAGTGTCACTGTTGGGAAGCACTGGACTGTGAGCCATGATGTCAGCAGTTCAAAGCCACCAGCTACTCTGAAGAGAAAGATGAGGCTTTCTGCTTCTATAAAGATTTAGTCTTGAAAACCCTACAGTGGGTCACTGTGAGTCAGAATGGACCGGATGGCAGTGGGTTTGGTATTACGTTAGAGCATTCTGGGTAAAGTACAAGGTCGGAGAAAAGAGGACCCTTAACAAGATGGGCTGACACAGGGGCTACAACAGCGGACTCCAACATCACAATTGCGGGGATGGTGCAGGCCAAGAAGTGTTTTGTTCTGTTACATATAAGAGTCAGAACTGAGTCAGAACTGACTTGCTGGCATGAAACAATACGACATGGAAAGGGGTGCTGGTGGTATTGGGGGTTAGACACTGGACTGCTAACCACAAGGTCAGCAGTTCAAACCCACCAGCTGTTCTGTGGGGGAAAGATGAGGCTGTATGGGCCCATAAATATTCACAGGGTCTCCAAGTGTCAGAACAGAATGGATGGCAGTGAAATGCTATTTGGAAGGAGACCTGGTAGAGCAATGGTAAGTACTCAGCCACTAACCAAAAGATTGGTGGTTCAAACTCTTCTACAAGCTCTGCACAGCAATTTGCTTCTGTACAGCCAAAGGATCTCCAAGGAGCAGTTCTACTCAATCTTTCAGGCAGTGGAGACTTACATGTTGCTGCAATGCTGGGCCTGTGTCCTGGTGGCATAGTGAATATGAGTTTGGCTGTTAACCATAATGCCAGCTGATCGAAACCACCAGCAGTTCTGTGGGAGGAAGACTTGCCTTACTACTCCCATATGGTTACTGTCTCAGAAACTCACAGGGGCAGTTCTAACCTGCCATGCCCTATTGGGTCGCTCGGAGTCAGCATTGACTCGATGGCAGTGAATGATGCTGAACAAGTTTCATCAGAGCTTCCAGATTAAGATAGACTAGGAAAAGGGGCTTGATGAAAACCCTGCGGATCATAAATGTCTGATTGGCAGCTAATCACGAATGACCCAGGACTGGGGAGTGTTTGTTTCCACTGTGCATGAGGTCCCCATGCATTGGGGCGGACTCCACAGGAGCTTATGACAACAACATGCTCCATCTGCTCTCGCTCTCGCTCTCTTTCTCTCTCTCTCTCATCACTTAATCCTTTACAGTAGGTATTGTCATGTCTGCTTTACATCTAGGAACAGCATAGATCGGAAGCTATATAACTTCACTGAAGCTGTAATCTATGAAAGGAAGATATGAGAATGCATAGTCAAGCCCGTGCCTTTTGCTGTCCTGAGCAGAAAAAGCATAAGCTTTGGCACTAGAGAGAATCAGATGCAAGTCGCAGCTCCACCACTTAGCTATTGTTTTCCACTTCACTGTAAAGGGAAAAATGATTCAGCTGATAGGATTCTTTGGCGGGTGAAGTCACAGGATATACATAAAGTTCTGAGACATTTTAAATGCCCACTGAATGTCAGTTCCTATCGTTATTGTTTCAGGAGTATCTTAGTGTTAATAAATGTCCACGGTTATTATGATATATTACTTTTTAAAAGTAGCTACACTCACCACTATTAAATTCTGTGACTCAAACTATTTGTATACAGCCAACTATAATTGAAGTATTCTTCAAAAATTCCTCTCAAGTCAAAATAGCAGATGTAGAATTTGAGTAATTCTTCAAAAATTCCTATATCCAACCCCACAATCCCCACTGCAGCTGCTATTTGGGGGAATAAACTAGGCATCCCAAGGACAGTTGTCAATTTCATCTGAGTTTTCCTTTCCCAGTGAGACATCATCATACTTGAGTCTTTTCTATTAAATTTCTCAGTACTTTCAAAAAATCGATTCATTAAATTCTAAAACCTAACTTAATGTCTAAAATCTTGATCATTCCATTGAAATTAACAAGAGAGAAATATACTCAGCAATTGGTAACTTTCCGCAGGTGTCAGACTATGAGCACACTGTGATTCCAATGACTATGTGTTGTTGACAGGTGCCACCAAGTCGATTCTGACTCAGAGCAACTCAATGGGCAATGGAATAGAACACCACCCAGGCCCGTGCCAGTCATCTTTTTCATTGTCCGTCTACTTTCCTTGCACGACGTCCTTTCCCAGAGATTGGTCTCTCCTGATAACACGCCCAAAGTACTTGAGACGTCTTGCCAGATTTGCTTCTAAGGAGATTTTTGGCTGTACGTCTTCCAAGACAGATGTTTGTTCTTCTGGCAGTTCATGGCACTTTGAATATTCTTTGCCAACACCGTAATTCGAATGCATCGATTTTTCCTCAATCTACCTTATTCATGGTCCGACTATCACATGCATTAAGAGGCAACTGAAAATACCCTCACTTGGCTCAGGAGCATCTTCGTCTTCAAAGTGCCATCCTGGATCCTCAACATTTTGAAAGAGGTCTTGTGCTACTGATTTACCTCATGCACTACGTCATTTGAGATCTTGCCTGCTGCTTCCATGATCATTGACTGTGGAACCAAGCAACATGAAATCCTTGGCACGTTCAATCTCTTCTCCATTTAGCCCGATGCTCCCCATTGGACCAGTTGTGAGGATGCTGGCTATCTTTATATTGATTGAGCTATAATCCATACGGAAAACTGCACTCCTTGATCTTTATCAGCAAGTACTTCAAGTCCTCCTCACCTTCATCTGCATATTCTATTGTTCATAAGCCTTCCTCCACACCTGATGCTGAATTCTTCTGCATGTAGTCTACTTGCTCAGATTATTCGCTCAGGATACAGATGGAGTAAGTACGGCGAGAGGATACAAATCTAACAGATGCCTGTCCTGATGTTAAACCACTCACTCCTCCCCTGTTTAGTTCAAACGACGACCTCTTGCTTGGTCATGTGCAGATTCCACAGGAGCGCAAGGAACAACAAAACCAAACGCACTGCTATGAGCGATTCAACTCAGCGACCTTGGAGGACAAGGTGGAACTGCCACCGCGGGGTTCAGTGACCAGGCCTGTACTGGAGTGGAATGCCTCGCCTCTCCCAGGCACAATGAACTGCTCTGGAGCTCTCATTTTCTAAAACGCTATCTAGAAGTAGTTATGACCCACAGAGTCGAATGCCTTTGCATTGACAATAGAATACAAGTAAACATCTTTCCAGTAGTCTCTGAATACCACTGACTGGGTGTATAAAATGTACCTGATGTTTAAGTATTGCCTACATTACAATCTTCACAAGTATCTCCCAGGAACTGTCAGGAAACTGAAAACCAAGCGTCAAGTAAGCGAACCTGAAGACTTCGCCGGGATCCAAGTGCGGAGGGAGGCCTAATGCTAATTCTGAGCATCCTCGGAGAGTTCCTAAAATGTGTAGGAAGCACATTAAGCCTCAATCCTCGTCTTTAAAACTTTGCCCGTGACCGATGATCTGCGACTGGAAGTTTTCCCAGCTGTAATTTAATAGCTGCTCCTGAGCTCAGGTGGGCGGGCCCGGCGCCGCGGGGCGGATCCCAATCGGGCCTGGGGGCGAGCGGGACCCCAGCCCGGCGCGCGGGGAGGTGGCAGGGTCGCCCCCGCCACCCCCTTCCAGGCGCCCGGCGAGACTCACCTGCGTGGCTGCCAGCCGTGCCCGCACCTCTTGCATCAGGAAGGGCTCCAGGCCGCGGCCCGCGGTGCAGAAGAACCTGGTGCCCTCCGCCATCGGCGACCCCCGCCCGGGCCCCGGGCCCGGAGGCCCGGAATCTGCCGGGTCCCTGTTCATGGCGGCTTGGGCGCGGCCCCGCTGCCCGGGTCACGTGGCCCGCGGGCGCGCGCGGCTCGTCCCCGCGCTCCGGGCGGCGGCGCGCAGAGGGCCCCGGCGGCCCTGGGAAGGTCTTTAGGAAGGGCAGCCCTGGGAGGGTGGAATCCCTGCGGAGTGGCCCTTGAAGAGTGGCCTTGGAGGGTCTCCTTGGGGAGCTGAGTGTCAGCACTTCTCGGCTCGCAGCCGGTGGACCCGGCTATGGTGGATCGAAATCCGCCTGTCTGGTTTTCGGATTGCGACGTGTATCCCGAAAAGAGGCCCAAAGAGGATGCACCGTCCTGTCCGCATCATCCTCTCTGCATTCCCCCAGGCACGTGGGAAGGACGCTTCGGCACCTGGCATGTGAATCAGGATCACCTGGGGGTCTGGCCAACCCCATCTACGCCCACCCAACAGCTCTGCAGGAAGGCGGCGTGGAAATGATGTATCTGACACAGTCACTGAGCAAACGAATGGCCGAGTCTGAAATTTGCCTCCATTTACCTTCATTAAGTCTACTCCTGCATAAATTCATTATGCCCCACCATGCTTTCGTAAACAGTTGAGCAGAGTTGCTGATACGCATTACCCTGTTTCCTCAGGAAACAGAAACCTACCCACAGCCAACTTGCCCCAAATGCCCACTGTTTCCCATCTGCTGCCTTTGCTGATGCTGTTCTCTCTGCCTGGGATGGTCTTCTGTCTCTCTCTCTGTCTCTCTGTCTCTCTCTCTGTCTCTCTCTCTCTCTCTGTGTGTATATGTGCGCGTGTGTAAACTAGATTGCCACATCTCTCATGCTGTTCTCTCTTGCCTACCTTACAACGTTTAACTGATGTTCTCTCTGCCTGGGGTGGTCTTCGTGTGTGTGTGTGTGTGTGTGTGTGTTTGTGTGTATGTGTGTGTGTGAACTGGATTATCTCTCATGTTGTTCTCTCTTGCCTACCTTACAACGTTTAACTTCCGTAGCATTTCCTCCCTTTGTCAGTTCGGTATTAAACATTTGTGAGTACATTGCAGTGTGTCCATTAATACGGCAGGGGCCTGCCCCGCCTTTGAGAAACTTGCAGCTTAATAAAAGATGATGGCAATAGGGCCCCATTGCTGGGAGACGCACATGAAAATTGACACTGTAGAGCAGCAGTTCTCAACCTGTGGGTCACGACCCCTTTGGGGTCGAATGACTCCCTCACAAGGGTCACCTGATTCATAACAGTAGCAAAATGACCGTGATGAAGTAGCCACGAAAATCATTTTATGGTTGGGGGGAGGGGGGGTCACCATCACATGAGGAACTATATTAAAGGGTCACGGCATGAGGAAAGTTGAAAACCACTAGAGTAAAAGATGGGCCCCTAGCTTGAAGACATTCAAATTACAAAGCGGCCACCATAGGCCCAAGCACAGCAATGACTGACTGACTTGATGATAAACGACTACTGAAAAAGGAACTCTGAGGACATAGTGAGTTAAGGTCAACACAAGGTCGGCAGTTCAAAACCATCAACCTCTCCAGGGGAGAAAGATTTCCAGTCTTAAAACCTCACAAGGGCTGTTCTACTCTGACCTGTCGCGTGGCTTCATGCGATGAGAACAACAACAAAATCACATATGTGCACATAATAATCATGTAGGACAAAAACGAGGCTATTTAACACAAAGTAGTCGCAGAGCATCTTAGTTAACAACAGAAGTTCATTGTCTTACTCTGCAGGAGGCTAGATGTTTGAATCCAGGACCCCAGCTCTAGGGGACGGCCCTTGTTTCCTTTCAACATCTGAGTCCGGCGTTCTTAGACATCGCCATGTGTCTTAGCTTTATTGATCTTCCTCTAGGTCTAGAAGTTTCTACATCCAGGAATGCACACCCAAAGGGATATGCTCTGCTCCCAGCTGTTGCCTAGTCGCAGCGAGGCCCTTCCCCTCTCTTTAACTTGAGGAAGGAAGTGACTTAAGAAAGGGTGGGACTTGAGTAAGAGTGAGAGTTGAGTCACACTCTAATTCAAGACACACCTGCCTGCACTGATCCCACCTGGTGAACATATAGAGATTAATTAAGACTTAGAATGCTCACAAAATGGAGTGCAATTATGTCAGATCACAAAATGAAGGATAATTCACAGCTCACCAAGTTGACACGTGCTTTGGGAGGGAGATACCATTTAATCCATGATATATAGTATATGTAAACACGGACTTTATAATGTGATTTGTTCATGAGTGCTTATACCACGGCAGCTTTAGTGAAGCATCAAAACTCAAAAAGGGTGAGCTCTGTTCTCAGATCTAGAGCAACAATTATTTTTCATTTTATTTTTTAGACTTTGCAGGACATAAAATTAAGCGGTCCAGAGTAGTCAGAGATTTCCCTCCCCCCAAAAGAGTCTTCTAGGTATTTAATACATGTTTCAAAACATTAGCCTAGTTGATGTGAATTTTATTTATTAAAGTTTATTTAGAGACTACTGAACTATAGCAATATCTGATAGAACCATATTATGCCCCAGTGGGAAGACGGCATGGAAATTATTTCTTCACTAAATTCATTGACTGAACTACATTCAGTGGATGCATGAATGACCGAATCTGTAATTTCTGCAGTAGATTTAAAGGAACTATAGTACCTAAAGAAAACAGAGCCATTTCTATTTCGAGGTTGTGTTCACCTCACTCATTCTATGTCTTAAGAGTCCTTTTCTATTGCTGCCAATATGCGTACATTTACTGGGTTATTTTCCTTTAGAGATTTGCTACTACCGTTTTTTTTCCTCTTCTATTTCTTCATCCAAAGAAACCCCCACAAATACCCAAACTGAGTATGTCCACATCACGCTACTTCTCTCTCTGCTTGTTCTCTTTGGCTTCACCATTTAATCACTTTGTGGTCATTTAATTTTCACGTTTTCTCCCTGGTAACCACAGAACGTTCCATTAAAACGTAGATGGATGGGAGTTGCAGATTAAAAGAGAAACAAAGCATCTGCAACAAACAACCACGGGACAGATTTCATGTTCTCAAAAACAGAGTTGCACATTTTAATGTGAATACTTTTTGGCAGAGCAGAGCCCGAAGCACTTACAATGTTGACTGACTTCCACGAACTCTTCTTCCATTGTTGGCACGAGGCGTTGAGGGGACTGAGAGTCCAGCAAGCTTGCTTGCATGCGTTCATCTTTCGGTTTGCCTGCTTGTCGAAGTGTGATAATTTTGTGCTGCCCACAGACATTTTGTGCTGTTTTGAAAACAGATTTTGGCACCATTAAAAAAGATTTTAGCTTGTCTGTTATCGACTTTGTTTTTGAAAGTTGTGAATTTAATAATTCACAATGAACAAGCTATACTTAATGGTAGACTCTTTCAAAATTGAGTATGACTGACCTGCCTAAAAGGAAAAGATCAAAATACATTCAGAACGAAGGCATGGAGCCTGAAGTACCAACACGGGCAATCATTCGCTTCTTTCATAAAATGTCTTCCGAATCGAACATGCTGCCATTGAGTTGTTTTTGACTGAGGAGAAGCACCCGGTAGGGTTTCATGGATGGGCTGAAATCTTTACAGGAGCCGATTGCCCGGCCTTTCTCCCATGGAGAGAGTGGTGGGTTGCTTCTGTCACAGACGGAGATGGGAGTTCTACTGCTGAGAATGAAGAAGGCCAGGTGCCAGGACAGAGAAGAAAGGACGTGTCCCCAGACCCTCAGGGAAAACGTGGCCCTGCCTGCACTCTGCATTTGGACTTTTGGCCTTCGGAACTGTTAGACAGTAGGTTTCGGTTGTTTTAAGCCATCTACATTGTGACGATATTATACATAGTGAAAACAAAACTCGCTGTCTTTGAGTGAAATCCAACGTATGGGAACCCTGTGGAACAGCGTAGAGTATGAAATGAAGTATTTTACAGGAGTAGAGAGCCTTGTTTTTCAACCTTGGGGCCTCTGGTGGTAAACATTGCGTAGAATGGGAATTCCATTTGTTGGGCTCAGGCCAAATCTGTACATAGACCAAGAGGCAGTTATCAGAGTAGAGCAAAGTAGGAAAGGCGTGTATGAATGTTGTATCCTTTTACCATACTCACTCAAGGTTTATATTGAGCAAATAATCAGAGAAGCCTGACTATGTGAAGGGGAATACAGCTACAGGATTGGAGAAAGGCTCATTAACAATGTGAGATGACAGATGACATAACCTTGCTTCCTTAAAGGAGAGGAGACCTGCAGATCAAAGACACCAGCCTTCCTTATGGATGGCAATTCAAGACCAAGAAAACTCAAATCCTCGCCACTGGACCACTGTGCTCTGTTCTGTTGTGCCCACAGGGTTTCTATGGGCCCAAACCAACTTGACAGCACCTAGCAATGACCACCAAGTAGCGACCCATTGCTAAGTAGTACGGTTTTCTTTGCTACATATATGCTGTCTTCATCTATTTAATCCTTGGGGTTGGCCATGTGACCTCATTTGGGCCAAAGAGTGTTGGGGCCTCTTGTTCCCTGATAAAAGGGAGCGATGTCAGGGACTCAGTAGTGCCCCCCTTCCTCTTTTTGGAGGGGCCGGGGGACTTTGAGTACCATTGTGATGTCTTATGCCAGAATAGCAGTCTTGCACCCAAGCATGTGAACAAACCCCACAAATTGAGAATGGAGAAAAAGAAAGTTGGAAAGAGCCTGGATCCTTAACGATATTGGTAAGCCGTGGGATTGGCAGCCTTTTCTCGTTAAGTAAACGGAATGATATGCATGGTTTACCCCCCTAAAATGGCTCCCCTGTTATTGCTGTTACCGAGCCCGTTCTGACTCGTAGTAAGCTGCGTGACAGAATAGGACTATTTCAAAGGTTGGCTGCTTTCTTTTTCCTTCTTTAAAGTTTTATGCTGGAGCTCACCAGGTCTTTCTGCTGCAGAACTGCTGAGGGAGCTTGAACTGCCAGCCTTTCATCTGGCATCCAAGTGCCTAAGCGCTGTACTGCCAGGGCTCCCTCGGCTATTATTGCCAGCTTACACAAGCATTCCGAGTGGAAACAAAGCGTACCCTAAACCAAACTGATAAACGAGATGCTGAGAAAGCTCAAGGATAGAGGAGGTCTCAGAACACCTGGTTAAATTCTAACATTATTTGCATAAATAACTGTTATTACAAAACTCCATCATATTTCCTATAAAACCCTCACCGCTGCTTTTACCACAGACCAGGGTTGGATGTACAATGATTCTTACTGGGTTTTGTGCTCATAGTTTTATTGGTAGTTATTCACTTTATCCCTGTAGAATGACATATCTATTATTCTTAAAGAAAGAACATGTTGGACAAATAGTTATTGGCTGAGGTAGTTAGTTTATTGTGCCAACCTGGGCGATAAATACATGTGGGGTTAATTGAAGGGCGGAGGGATAAATGGCTTGGTGAGCCTCACCTTTCTAATTCTCAGGCCTCTTGCTTTGTGATGGTCAGACCAAGTGTAACTACCTTAGCCAGTTCCCTGCTTCAGCTGGCAAGGCTCACTTCCTGAAAGACCTCCCTGAGGAGAAGCCACATGGACCTACTCCGATGCAGCCCTGGGTGCTGGAGCAGCCGTGTGGAGACCCCTGCCAGCGCTGAGATGCTTACACATTCACTGACTCGGCTTTCCTCCTGCAGTCGGCATCATAGTATGTGTTTTGTGATATGGAGGAGGACTTTGTGGATTGGTGTCGGACATATGGGTTAATGTTGGACTCGTGGGCTTGGGCAGCACTGGGTTGGGATGCTTTCTTGATGTGCACTTAACTTTTATATAAAACTCTCCCTTATATATATGAGTTTCTGTAGATTTGCTTCTCTAAAGTACCCAGACTAACGCATTGACCATCAACGTTAGCTAAGTATATTGTCAACATCATTGAACACAAAATACTTCTGTAGACACTTAGGTTCTGGTTGGGATAATGAAGGCCCGAAAATGAATGATCAGCAGGTCTGTAGAATACAGGGACTGTCAGAAGGTGATAAATGTCAGGAGAAGGAAAATAGAAGTGCTCTCTCTGGGCCCAGGGTCGGTGAGGCTGTGGTTCTTGTAGAGTTGATTGTTCATCCTGCAGATTAGTTGTTTTCTCTAAGTCTTTGGTTTCTTCCTTCCTCTTTTGCTCCAGATGAGTAGAGAGTAATAATTGTATCTTGGATGGCCAAGAGTTTATTTTTGACACTTGATACATGTTTAAATAATTAGACAAAAGCGTGAGATAATATAGACTCAATTTGCTTACTGATTAGATTTGTTCTTTAAAGGGCAAGTGAAGTTAACCACTAACAAGCAGAAACTGGTTGCTTCTGGATTATGTTGACCTGGTATCCCCATTCTATAGTATCATTTTAGGATGTATGAGGGGGCTTCTAAAAGTTAGTAGGAAAATGGAATTCTTTCACTAACTTTTCGAAGCGGCTTCATTTAGTCTTTGAAAGGATCCACGGTGGTACAGTGGTTAAACTGCTGGGCTGCTAGCCAAAATGTTGGTAGTTCAAACCCACCAGTCACTAAACTGGAGAGAGATGTGGTCATTTGCTGAGATTTAGATATACAGCTGTGGAAACGCTGTAGTTTTGTTTGGTTGTTGTTTATTTTTAATTTTTGGAAACCAAATATTGACATTAAATTTGTCAATTCACCCCCACCCATGAGGGGGACAACAACATGGGTAGCATGGGTGAAAAGAGACAGCAGTTGGTGTAAGATAGGAAAATAATAATAATAATTTTTAATTTATCAAGGGGTCACGAGGGTGGGTGAGGAAGGAAGGAAAAAAGAGGAACTGATGCCAAAGGCTCCAATAGAACGTAAATGTTTAGAAAATGATGATGGCAACATATGTACAAATATGATTGATACAATTGATGTATGAATTGCTGTAAGAGCTGTAAGAGCCCATAGTAAAATGATAACTATTGGATAAAGGACATCATTGGAAAAAATTATCATGTTTTTCTTCAGAATACGTCTCTTTCAGCTATAGAAAGAATAGCTATTTAACTGAGCCACCAACACTGAAACAAACATCAACCCATCCTCCCTGCCCTTGAGTAGACTTGGACTCATAATTACCTATGGGACAGAGTGGAGCTATCCCTCTGGGTTTGGGGCACTATAAATCTTCACAGGAATAGAAAGCCTTATCTTTCTTCCATGGAGTGGTTTTGAACTGCTGACCTTGTGGTTAGCAGCCCAACATGGAATCCATTACACCACCAAGGACCTTTCACTAAAGCCCTTCCTTAATAAGACCTTTAAAATATAATTATAGCATTTTAGTTAGATGGTGTTTCCTTCATCTCGATGATTCTTTTTTTTTGTTGTTCCTAATATTTTTATTGGTCGCCTTAGGCCCGTACCCCGGTGGGTAGACATCTGGAAAGGGGGGTGGGGTCACCATTCATTAGCTACCAGTGGCATGAGAAGACCTTAGCCCAGTCCTCCAAGGTCCCAGATGAGGGAGTTTCAAGGGGACAGGCTGGCCTTTCCTGGGTCAGCACAGGTGGGAAGAGAAGACCCAAACTTGTCCCGTCGCGTCCACAGGTCTAGTTGTGCTTGGAGAAGTATTCCTTGCTGTCGTCCACATAGGGCTTGATTGTGTCGCTGCCTGGCTTCCAGCCAGCGGGACACACTTCCCCGTGCTCATCCGTGTACTGGAAAGCCTGGACCAGCCTCAGGGCCTCGTCCACGGAACGCCCCACAGGCAAGTCATTGACCGTGATCTGACGAAGGACACCCTTGCCATCGATGATAAAGAGGCCCCTGTAAGCGATGCCTTCATCTTCCTTCAGCACACCATAGTCATGGGACAAACTTCTGGTCACATCAGCCAGCAGGGGGATGTTCAGGGGACCCAAGCCTCCCTCCTTCCGGGGAGTGTTGTTCCAAGCCAGGTGGGTGAACTGAGAGTCCACAGAGACCCCCAGCACCTCGCAGCCCAGCTTTCGGAAGTCGTCGGGGCGCTCGCTGAAAGCAATTATCTCCGTGGGGCACACGAAGGTGAAGTCCAGAGGGTAGAAAAAGAGCACCACGTACTTCCTTCCCTCTGTAGTCCGAAAGCTTCACCTCCTTGAAGGCGCCGTCCACCATGGCAGTGGCCTGGAAGTTGGGGGCGGGCTTTCCGATGTGTGCGTTGCCGGAGGCCATCACTAAAAGCTGCGTAGGCTAGGGCCAGACGTACGGACAGGCAGAAGCGCGGACTCCTGTTCTCTGCGTCAGCCTCTCGATGATTCTTATCTTAATTCTTTTTTTTTTTTTTGGTGAGGGAGGGAGTTAAAAGAATTTGGGTCAGAATTTCAGAATCTAACAGCTGAATATAATATTAATATATTCAAAAATAACTTGGCAGATAACTGCAGTTCTGAGTACCTTTGCATTTGTTTGTTTCTTCGCTTACTCCTTTCTTCACTAAGAGCTTGTGGAATTCATACTTTCTGCCAGCCACCTCTCGAGGGAATTAAAATGGGGAAAGTCCAAGCCCACATGGAACTCAGATTCTATGGCATTAAGCTACTTGTTAAACTATAAAAGTATTATCCATAAACAATCAAATATGTAGGAAGTTCAATCCAAACTCATTGCCATTGAGTCTATTCTAAGTCATAGTGCTTCTATAGGACAGGATAGAACTGCTTCACTGGTTCCAAAACTGTATCTCTTTACGGGAGTGGAAAGCCTCACCATTCTTCTACAGAACAGCTGGTGGTTTCAAACTACTGACCCTGTAGTTAGAAGCCCAATACATAACCACAACGCCACCAAGCTTCCTATATTGAAAGTTAGAATGTGATGAATATTTTTGAAAAAAAATTGAGGAAGGCTGGTTTTTGTGGGAGTGGGGACAAGCACCTACCAATTTTAAATAGGGTAGTGAGTGCAGGCTTCCTTGAGAGAGTAATATGTGTACAATGGCTTGAAGAGTGTGTGTGGTAGTTACATAATCTGGTATCAACTTGTGAAGGGGTAGAGTCTAGCCTGTTAATCAGGTCACAGCTTGATGACCTCATCTGGAGGTGCCATGGGGATGAATAGCTCATTGGAGGCCAGATGTGCTCACTCCCAGTGGGATATTACTGACGACGAGCCAGATGGAGCTATGTTCATGGCAGCCAGAGCCTTGGAGCTGGAGGAGCCACATGGAGACCCACACCAGCGCTAAGATGCTCCACCGCCATTGGATCCACAATACTTTCCACCCACTGGCCTATGATCTTCCTGCACTTGTCATTGCATGTGTTGCATGAGTCTGAAGAGGAATTTACAGACTGGCACACGACATACTGGCTAATATCAGTCTTATGGACTTGATCGGGACTGGGCTGGGATGTTTCCTTAAGGTACAATTACTCTTTATATAAAGCTTTCTTATACACATATGAGTGTTTATGGATTTGTTTCTCTAGTCTACCCGGACTAACCCAGAGTGAGAGGGAAAGTGATTGAGCTCTCGAGGGGAGAAGCTGGACAGGCAGAGGGGACGGCTTGTGCAAAGACTAAGGAAGTTTGAGTGACTTGTTGAGGATTCGCAAGCAGGGTAATACAGACAGTTGAGAAAGTGCATGGCAAAGCAAGAGGAGAAAATTGAAAGTGACTAGATCACAAAAGATGTTATTTCAAATTAAAATTTTCAGCACATACCGTGTCTGTTCTAGGTGCGGGGGAACATGTCAGTGGACAGGCTTGGGAATGCGTGTGTTCCTTGAGCTCACCTCCCGACAACAGGAGGAAGTAGCTCTCTAGGCTGATGGAAATGTGAGCATTCCGGGTTCCCTTGGCTCCTCCCTCCATTTAGTAAGTGTGGCAGGAAGGGTCACGGCAGGATGTGGTTCTTTTGGGGAACAGAGAACGGCTATGCCTTGTAGTAGGAATTCATGTCGGATCTATGGCGGCTGAGACTGCCACACTTGCTCCTCTGGCTGTCAGGCTTGCTTTGATTAACTTAAAGGCTGATTTGTGCATTCTGGATGAAATTTCATCAGTCATAAGTGCAAAATATGAGAAATTCTACCTCCATATCTACATATCTCAAAAGCCTTACTTAGAGTCTTTACTGGATCGTTCTTCTATGAATTGTTTGAGCAATTTATAAAATTATGTGTATAAATTATTCATTTTCATATAAAGCATTTTTAAAATTCTTAAAATGCTGGAGACAGTGGCAGAAAATACCTTATTTTGGTTAGAATATTATAGTTATTTAATTATTATCAACTAAACTCAAGCATTCTTGGAGAGATCTTAATGGGGAAGATTCTTGTTTAGTTACCCCTTGGCTTCTCCCTCTACAGAAAAAATCTTTTAAAAAATATATATGGAGAGTAGAGAATGGAATAAACACAGAAACCCAAGGAAAAGGCTGGTCTCTGAAAATAATGTCCACCAACAAGAACAACCTTCATGTTCAGCCAAACCACACTGATATATGACGGGGCCCTCTATTTTCTTAAGGTGAATGATAATTATAAGATTTTGCTCATGCTGTTAAAAAAAATCAAACAGCACAAACAGAAGTCTCTGTAGGTCAGGGCCTTTAAGGAATGTGGTCTACGGCTATGGATGTTTTATGATTTTGTGCCTTGAGACTGGCTTGGCTTTATGAAATAAACAGACACACGCACAATGATGCTCTCTTTCCCTCCCTGAGTTACCGTGGGGACCTTCTGGTCTGAAGTTTTATGGCACAAGATGAGAAATGTTTACCGTACCCAGGCTTCATCCTCTGACAGTGTTAAATCATTCCATCTCCTTGCCTGGATTAAGTGTAAACAGGAGTGTGATAAAATACAATCTTAGGAATGAGTTTAAAAAATAGTAATCACCGCTGGCGAGCAATTTTAGAAGCTTTATCTGATTATTCTTATTGATTGCGTTAGCACCACCATTGCCTCCAGGTACGAGATTTTTGTGATGTGGCATTCTCTGTCTTCTTTTCTTTCTTGCTGTTCAAAAAATGTTCAGTAAGTAAATGGTCGAAAATCCAGAAGTTCTATATTAAAGTCACACTGGCTTCATGTTGCTCTTGTCATTTCTCAGCTGAACACAGCTAGGTTTGGGGGCTAGCTAAGTCAGAATGGAATCATCATCAACTCACAGCAGGCATAATACAATGAAGTTGAGAATTCAAAGAAAATCTTTTCCTTGTATACTTTGTGAAAAGACAGATTAACAGATGGGGTGTTATTGAATTACTTCTTGTTATGTCTCCTTTGGATTTGGTAATATAATTTATTGAAATATAAATATTATATATAACCAGGCCAACATTTGATAAGATCAGTAATACAATTCAAACAACCGGTTCTTCAGAGTCATTTATTTTGGGGACACTACAAAATTCTAACGGTTTGATTAAGGAGATCGATACAATTATTGATGAGCTCATCAAGATGCTTTTGGAGGGTGTTTAAGCACAGTAGGAAAAATAAAGGCTTTAGAAAAAAAGCAGATTTAAAAGTTTCCCACAATGGGATAGGAGATCCCCACTTTTTGCATAAAGGATCTCATCATGTTAGGTTTGGGGCGTGGTTTATACCTCGGTCCTTGCGTCACAACGCTGAAAGAATTTACGTGGCAGAAGCACGTTTGTGATCCCAGTGACTTTTATGAGGAAAGGGGAAGTTTCAGGTATTCACAGAGAATCCCAGGGCTCAGGAGTTGGAAATTCCAAAAGAGGACCCTGAGAAACCTGAGAGGTTAGCTTGACCCTGGCCCGGTCCGCCCGGGGTGGTGCACGTGCGCTCCTGTTCTCCGACCTGCGAGAGCGCACAGAACAAGTGTCAAAGAAGAGTCCAAGAGCCTTGGCCTTCCGGTGGCAGGATCTGACCTCTCTGGCTGGGAGGCGTGGATGAAGGTATTGGCCGACCTCATTGGCTGAGTTGAAGCACACCTGTGTGATGTCATGTGGCTGGGCCTCATCTGCGCACCTCCCACCTGGACCTCCCACCTGGGCCTGGGGGCTTGTGTCTGTGGGTGTTCCCTATGGATCTTTCCATAGGTGTCTAATGAATGTGTCTGATTTCTTTCCAACCCCTTTGTTGTGGTCCCGTGCAGGTATGGGGAGACAAGCCCCCTTAGTCCCTCTTCTGGCTACCTAACAATCAGATTACATGAAGCCCTTGATGTACAGTGGGTTTCAGTCAGGAGTCAAATAGCCTTCTATTTATAGATGAGCCTATTGCCAGAGATCTACCACAAGAGACATCCAACCTTGTAAGAAACACCACCCGGAAAGCTGCGTCTTCCTCTCTGGGATTCTTCTTACAGAGGCCATGGTTGCCCTTTGGAGTAAATGTGCAAATGAATATTTTTAACAAGAGGAATGGAAAGTGAGGGTGCCCTCTTTATATCTCACTCCCCAAATCATTATTTGTATAAGCCGGGTCCACAATCTGCTCAGAATCTAGGGCCCTGAGTCTGTGCTGGGTCTGTGACGCTTGCTCTGCTCTGTCTCCAGGTGCCTGTCTAATGAGAAACGGACCCTCTACAATCATGCCAGTGTTTTCTTCTTTCCCGTCTCTGGAAGCACAGCCAGAATGAGGTATAGCTTTCAGACCCACCGCATCGTGGCTATAGTTAGACTTAAGAGCAAATATCCTTTGTACTTCCCACTCGTGTTTTTAAAATTGATTTCCCATCAAAGAAGACCTTAGCTCTCACACTGCTTTCTGGGCTGCTGAGTATAGAAACCGTTCTGCCTCCATCTTTCATGACGGTAATGATGGTGACGCATACAAATCTAAAGAGACCTACGATGCAAGGCCTACGCGCTGGGTGCTAACCAGAGGGCCCATTGTTTGAACGCACCAGCGGCTGCCCTAGAGGAAGATCCGGCAGTCCACTTCTGTCCAGATGGTAGTTAGTGTTCTTAGTGCCCAACAACGGTACAGTCAATAGTCTTCACCAGTGCTATACTTTGGAAGGCATCAATTCTTCTTCTGTCTTGGAAACCTTATCAGGCAGTTCGGTCCCTGTGGCTAGGTGCCATTAAGTCGGTTGTGATGCTTTGTGATCCTGCCTGAACAGAACAGAGTGAAACACTGTACTCCTGGAACCCCCCCCCCCACCCACCTCACAGCTGTGATGGTGCTTGAGCCATTGCTGCAGCCATGGAGCATATTCATCCTATCAAGGCCCTTCCCCGTTTTCACAAACTCAGGGATTGCTGCCTCCTGATTATATGTCTAAAGTATGTGAAATGAAGTCTCATCACCCTTTTTTTCTCAGGAGCGTGCCAGTTCTAGTTCTGCCAAGATTCGTTCGTTCTTCAGGCAATCTATAGTGTATATTCAACATTCTTGCCAACACCCCAATGCAAAAAATCAATCTCCCCCCTTCCCCCACCATCTTCCTTATTCATCGTCCAGCTTTCATAGACACAGAAAGTGACCAAAAATACCAGGCTTTAGATCGGGTGTATCTTTGTCTTCAAAATCACAGCATTTCTCTTCAACACGGTAGAGGTTTTGTGCAGTAGGTTTTGCAAGTGTAATCTATCAGTTGATTTAATGATTGCTACTTACATTGCCCTTGAGTATGTGTCCCAGGAAAACAACATCCTCAAAAATTCCAATCTTGTCTCCATTGACCATGATATGCTTGTTTGTCCAGTTGTGAGACTTTCAGTTCATTATGTTAAGGCGCAGTATTCTTTGTCTTCGCAGTAAGCGCCTCCAGCTCTCTACTGTCAGCTAGTCCGGCTGTGTTATCTGCATATTGCAGGTTGTTCATGAGTCTTCCTCCCACTCTGAAGCGGCAATCTTCCAGCCACACGCTGTATGGTGAAAGAACACAATATGTATGGTGAAAGAACACAACCGTGGCACACCTTTCCGGATTTTCAACCATGCATGATCCCTTTGTTATATTTGAACACCTACTGCAGGGTAGCTAGACGTGGGAATTGACTCAGGTACAAAAGAGCTGAGAATTGAATTCCTGCTGCTAGAATTCAGAGTCCACAAAGTTCTTATGTGCTAGATACTTTGCTCTCTTTCAAAAAGATGGCCAGTAGATGTTTCAAGTAGATGGAAAATAAATATTTATTAAAATTGTATTACCAGTCACAATTGCATTGAGAAGGATTGTTAAGCTAGACCTGTAAACTCCTTTCAGCAAGAATAAAGGTTGGTGAGTTCAACTGCCCAATTCAAAGAGCTTTTCTTTTCACTTTCTTTTCCTGTTCCTTAAAATTGTTCTGGTCTCTAATATTGAGAATAAGGCAACACTTTGGCCAGTTTTGTTATTATGCCAGGAGGGTGGTAATAGAACTCTATAGTTAAATAAGATGCATATGTATAAATATGATACATGTGTTATCTCTTCTTTGGGTACAAATTATATATAGGTACTAAGATCATTCATTTTGTTGTTTAAATTTTGTGTAGCTGGTGTTGGCAAACTATTTTTAAGGAAACAGATAGTAGCTATTTTAGATTTCATAAACCGTACAGTGTTTGTAATAGCTAATCAGGTCTGCTGGTCTACTTCCAAAGCCCAACCGAAACAAACAAGCAAATCAACCAACCATTCCACTGTTGACTCAATTCTGACTCCGTCGTCCAAATAGATAGCTTCCCAGGCTGTTCATGATCACATCTTAGTTTTTAAGCTAACCTGATATATTACTTATTTTTCTAGATGAATTGAATTCATTTACATTTCTTAAAATTACTGTTATTTTAAATTATTATAGCCATATAATTCTCTGTTATTTACCATAGCTTCATTTGGTTAATATATTCTCCTTTCTGTCCTCTCATTGAATGTCTGGAATTTTCCTGCAGTTGGTTGATTTTATTTGTATTTATTTAGCAGCTATATAAACTTACCGAAGTCTCAAAAACCAAACCAGACTTATTGTCATCGAGTCAAAGTTCACTCATAGTGACCCCCTGTGGGTTCCTGAAACTATAACCATTTAGGAGAGAGTCAGAACTGGAGTAACTGGGTTTGGGTAGGATATTCCATGTTTATCTGCTTCTGAATCTTTCTGAAATGGCTCTTCTACTTAGTCTCCCACTTCATTGTCAGTTTTCGGATATATCCATGCTTCTTTTCATCCTATTGCTTGGGATCATTCATAACACTATTATACTTTTCAAATGCATATTTCTATTTATGTCTTCTTTGCCATTCTTATTTCAGAATCAAGTAATCAAGACTTTTCTTTTAATTCTCCATCTCTTTGTTCCATTTGCTCCGCTGTGTTGGTTATATGTTGTTTGTTGTCTTTTGCTTTATAGCACATGCCCTTTAAATATAATTTTTTCTCCTGAGCTTATGTTCCCCTGGAGGTCTCTGCTTCCTTGCCTTGTAATGAGTGTTCAGGGAGGAAAGCCAAAGCTCAAGGGGTTGCAAACCTTCTGGTGAGTTTAGTGAAGGTTTTCTCTCCACTCAAACTTCTGGCTTCCCAGGGGTCTCTTGGTGGTTATGTTAGCTATTTAAATGTATGCAATTCCCTCTTGGCTGGGTTTTTTTTTCTTTCCTTTTTCTTTCTTTGCTTTTGTTTTGTTCTTGTTCCCTGAGTTTGACTGAGGGAAGCAACCTGGCAGCCTGGACCTGTCATGCCACAAGTCTGCATTCTTTATATGATTGCCAATTCTTAAGCTGTATCCTGTCTGAAAAGGACAGTATATCATATGGCTGCTGCCCAAATTCCAGTTATTTCAATAATTGATGCATAATCTTGTTTAATTGACTTGGCCAGACTGGTTGGTATCTCTGAGCACTGCCGCAAGGAACATAATGTGTAGCCGTGTAGCCTCAGCTCAGTCTCTTCTCTTGGTAGGTCTGAAAGGGCGAAGACTTCTTTCCTGGGCATAATTCATGTCCCTGAATGATGACCTTCTGGTTCTGCCTCTAATAATCCTTACCAGGGCTGATGATTTACAGTGACAGAAAAGTCACATCTTAAATTTTATGTTATTTTAATAAAAAGTTTAAATTGAATTTTACTTTCATCGATTTTTACAAAGTCAATCAATTCACTCCAGCATTATAAATCCTGCACCTTCACCAGCTCCGTCAGTCGACATTGATGAAGAGCGATGCCCTTTCTGTTCTTTTTATTTTTTGTGCAACTTCCCACTTTTATATGTCTCCTTGTGATGAGATTTAGGAGGCTTTAAAGGAATCAAAAGTAAAAATTAACAGTTTTTTAAAAAATGTAAAGACATGTTGTGAAGGTCAGAACGATGGTTAATTTAGTTGATAAAAAGAGTTTGTTTTAAGTGTTGAAATTCGTGTAAAATCTATCTCTGGAGTTCTCTAAATACAAGCTGTATTTTTATCTTCCTGAAGTGGTTGGCTTTGGGGTATGTCTAAAGATGGAAAAATTGAGATATCTTTTTTAACTCATTTGAGCCCTTTGATTGAAACTGCTTTCCAATTTTAGCTGAAAAATGCACACCTTTAAAAAGTGCTTTGGAGCAACTGGTATTTTTCAGGGAGCTGAAGGTAAAGACAGACATATAGCCTTGAGGGAATTACATTTCATTCAGATTTTTCACTTGGCAATTCTTCTTCTCAGGTTCCCCCAACCATTCGTATCTCCCTCTATTGCTCTTTAATCTACCCCCACCCCGCCCGCCGCCCCAATACTCCTGGAAATACCTGAGACACTTTCTTCGTCCACTTTAACCCTAGCATTTGATAGCTTTCTTAAAGTTGCCTTGCCTGGACATTTCTTATCTTCCTTCCTAAGCTCCCCTTTCTCCCGCCCCCTCCAACAGACATGTTCCAGTTGCTTAAACTAGAACAATAAGAATTTCCAGGAGGGTGATCACTTTCCCCCAGTTCCATCAATCAGTGTAACCTCTTTGACATCGCTCTCCCCTCTCACACATTTCTCTCAGAGAAGTGAATTCTTTATCTGGAAAACTTGAGGACAAAAAGCCACCCTGCGGGGCTCAGACTCTTTCCTTCCCTTTTCTCACAGGACTCAGTTGCCCAAGAAAGAGAAAGCATCCCTGTATTTCGTTCATTCATGCTACAAAACGCACACGGGCAGGTTCTTTCTGTCTGTCCAGGTGGGGCCTAGTGAGTCTTCAGCATCTCCTAGCACTGAGGGACGAAAGCCTTCCAAGTGTGGGTCCCAGCCATTCACTGCAATTCCAGAGGTGTTTGCATTTCAGTTTGCTTTCTGCACCAGTGCCTTCTATTTGCCCCCTCTCGGTTTCTTTTTTTCTTTCCTCGATTGTCTTCTTTTGTATTTAATTGTAATTAACTTCTTTAAAAATCTACCAGTTTTATTTTATTTCTATTCTTTTAGCGAATACCCTCAAAATGACGTGTATTTAAATTTTATGCACAGTATCTGTTAGTAATTTATCAGTGTACTGTTTATCAAGACTCTTTCTCTTCCCAGGTAATATAAGAAAGAGTACTTTAATCTCCATTTGTTCCCCTTCTAACTAACATGGTATTGTTGCTAGGCAATGTTGTTCTACTTTTTTTTGTTAATGAATGTTTACCTTTATTTTTTTAGTGTGTTTTAAATATCATAAGGTATGGCCCTTTTTATGTTATACAGTCTATGTTATATATATATTTACTCATATGTTTAGCATTTTTTGTCCCCTATTATCCATTCCTTTTGAAGCTTTTATCTCAGAATTTTTTCTTGTCTTAAGATTGGTTTCTTTTTTATTATTTTTTTGCCTGCAGTTCTTTATTTTATTTTTTAAATTATTTTATTAGGGGCCCATACAACTCTTATCACAATCCATCCATACATCCATTGTGTCAAGCACATTTGTACATTCATTGCCCTCATCATTCTCAAAACCTTTGCTCTCCACCTAAGCTGCTGACATGACCTCCTCATTTTGTGGTTTCTCTTTAATATGAATCGCCTGATGATATTTCAGTTTTTCAAAATCTGATTAGGGTAGATTGTTTGTTTTTTGTCTTCATTAAAAAAAAATGTCTTCACTGGGAATCGAATTCCAGATTGATAGTTTTTCTCCCCAGGCAGTCTGCTGGTTCTTGGCTGTCATCGCTGCGGGGGCGGGAGGGGGGCAGTAGGAATTCTAAAGTTTGATCACTGAAGGTCGTTGATCTTCCCACTCTGACTGTTCTAAAATTTCTTCCTACTCTTAGTTTTCTGAATTTTTAAAATATGATGTGTCAAGGTGTGGATTTCTTTTTGGGCATTTTTTTTGGTGTGTGTGATTTTTTTTGACTGCTTGTTTCCATGCATTAATTCTCCGCTACTGTCTTTTAAGTAGTGCACCTGACTTGTACAATCGCTCCTTCCCTTCTGGGATTCCAATGTAATATCACTACACATTCTCTAAATATCTTTCTTTTTCCTGAATTTATGTACTTCATTGTGGACAGTTTCTTTTGACTTGACCTTTAATTTTATACTTTTCTCCTTATCTATTTTTTCCCCAAACCATTCACTCATTTCTTAATTTCAGGTATTCTTCTTAGTGCAGGAATTTGGTTCGTTTTTCTTTAGTATTCTATGCTATTTTTAATAGTTTTGAGCTTCATACCTAAATTGTAGATCTGGTCTTTTCTTTCTTCAAGCATTGTACGTACAGTTTATGTGTGTACTTTTTAATTAATCTGTGCCTGATCTTTTCAACACATCAGTATGTTTCTGTTGTAAGTACTTTACGTTGCTTTTTCTTAGGATCCTCTGCTTCCTGTATTGCTTCATTATCTTTCCGTCTATGCTGGCTATTGTGCTGAAAATACAATTATTGATGCCTGGAGAGGTTTTTGGTTGGTCCTGGTAGGTATTTTGGGATACTAACCTTCTGTTAGCTCCTTAATCTTGGTTCAAACCTGAGGCTCCTAGTTAAGCAATGGTAAATTAGATTACTCATTCCTTCAATGGCTTATATAATTTCACTTTACTCCTTCCTAAAGATCTGCTTTTTATGATTCTAATCAAAAGTGAGAATAAGCTATCAGAGTCCCATTCATTGTCAACAGTTCCCAAACATTAATTTCTGTCTTCTTATTCTAAAGAACGCTCTAAACTACAGATGAGTTTTATAATTTCCTTCTTTTTTTGTGGGGGGCAATGTCTTTGAAGCCAAAGTAGCTTTGAGTGACTGCGTTTACCTTTCTGGGCAGTTATTTTCTCAGTTTAGCCTTGCAAGCTCTACTATGTGACTTTCTACGTCAGCGTGGCTAGGCTACGGTGTCCTGTGGTTTGGTCAAACACTGGTCTAGTTGCTGTTAAGAAGAAGTTACAGCTAATTAGATAAGTTGACTGTATATAAATCAGATTAACTTTCACAGCGGGATGGGCCTCAGGTCAATTGAAGGCTTTTAGAGAACGTAGGGAGTTGTACCAAGGTGCGCTCTGCCCCCGGACTATGAATACACATTTTTCCAGGCCTCTCATGCTCTGTTCCCATCTCTTGGCCTGTGGCCTTTGGGACATAAGACTGTAGCAATCTCCTGATATGCAGATGTTGGAATCACTTGCCTCCTACATATTGTTTATAGTTCTACATATTGGTCATATTTTTTCTTGATAACCTTAAGATATAGTTGTCAATAGATTGCTTCATTAAATGTGATAAACCCACACACACCCATACCTATTTTTTTTTTACTCTTCTGTAACATCTCTTTGTCTGTTTTTCTCCTCTCAAATGAAACTAGATTTCTGAAGCCAGGTAAGTTCTGATATGTTATGCTGGTGGCACAGGATTTTATAGTAAATGCTAAAGAGGAATCCTTGAAAGATTTGAGAAGCTAAAGAGGGAGAATGAGAAGACAGATAGACATGGTATGATGTTGGTTGGATTTTGCAGGCAAGGGAACATTTGTTACCTGGGCAAGAGTGATTATCAGTAGGGTGTTAAAGAAAAAAAAAAAGCCACAGAGAATGAATAATTACTGATAAAGTAGTAATAAAACAACTTAGCATGTTACATAAAATCTTGATTATTAAGGAAAGGCAAGAAGAAGAGCAGTAGCCTGCAAGGGTACTGAGACAAAAGATCACATAACAACAGAAGAGAGGGGCAAGTTTGTATCTGAGGAGAAAGAGAGGGGCTAAGGATCTGACAGATGGATAAATAATAGAATTATTAGTTCCATTAATTATCAAGGGAAAAGTTGGGTTGGTCCCCAGACCATGGTTTGAATGCATCATCCATGGAGATTGTTTGCTCCCGTGTGCATGTGTGTAGGAACTTACAATCCAGACTGAGTGCCAGTCGGAATACTCAGTCTCTTGGTTCTTTGAAGATAAGTTGGACATAGCTTAACCGTACTTACTTTCCACCTTCAATGGAATCTGAAGTCTTTGAGTTCAGAGCATTGGTCTTGCTGTCCCATAATAATAGGCACTCACTAGTTTACTAAGCAACAGGTCTCTCTTTTATATTTCTACACACAACTCAAAACAAATGGCATTTTTCCCAATTGCCATCCAGCTAAATCTCTTTTTTGAACCCAAGCAGCAAGGACATACTTGGCAATCCAGGAGTGATTTGCCGTCTAATTTGTACATTCATTTAGATTTTGCTTATGGGAATGTATCCTCTGGGGTCTCTTTGCTCTTGAAGTAACAGCATCAAGTAATGACTTGAGATATTTCTTATGCAAACACATTTTATCTCACCTTGAATGTGGTTGTTTTAATTTGTGATAAGAATAAAAGTGGCATATCATATCCAACTTTGTCTTCAAAACAATAAAAGTAACTACTTAAAGATGTCTATATAATTTTGTTTTGATTGGTTAAATAAAATTAAGAGACACCAAAGGCTATATCATGAAATTCTCCTTTCCACCTGATCCTCAGTCATTCAACCGCCATCTGCTAAGAAACAAGTGTACGTGTGTGTGTTCTTCCATGCAGAGATAGTTTATGAATTAATTAGCATGTATCTCTACCATTGAGTCAGTTCTAATGCACATCGACCCTATAGGACAGGATCAAATTGACCTTATGAGTTTCTGAGACCGTAACTCTTTATGGGAGTAGAATGCCCTGTCTTTCTCCCGGGGTGCTTTCAAACAGGTGACCTTTGGGTCACAACCCAACACATGACCACTCTACCATCAGGGATCCTCAGAATAAGCAGTATAGGCATGACTTATTCCTATTTTATACAAGTGTAGATCACAGTATACAGTACCTTGTTTTTTCCCCCAATATATTTGGACAATTATTATACACAATGCTTCTCACATTTTAGCTCTGAAATAAAAATGAGGCTTACCTTCAGTGATATCTCTCAATTATTTTTAGAAAACAGCTGTCATGGTATCATTGTCTATACTTGCATAAAATACAATCCCTTGATGCTTCAGTAGAGAACTCACTGAGTATTGAACAAATACTCATTGTGGGAGAAATAGGAGTCATTGCCCATATTTGAAATCCTCCCATTTCTTTCTTTTACTAAGAATCAAAACTGTTCTGACATAAAAATGAACAATAGATATAAGCATTTTGAAGAGGATCTTGGAGCCAAGAGTGAATATGGAGGATAAAATTATATGGAAAAACACGGGTCTCTGTAACTCTGAACCTGAAAAGGATTCAGAAGAGCTGGTCTCCAAATTTCAAGAAATGTTAGCAATGCCTCAACCCCATTTATTTCACGCTCAATTTTCTTTTTAGATACACATGTGCCATCGGTTCTGTTTAGGCTTGTCAACATTTCCCTCCATCAGAGAGAATAAAGCTTTATAGGAAGGGGGATTATTTTTGCAAGGTGTGTACATTTTGTCTTTCTCCACAAAGGGATACATCCAGTTCTCTGTGTGTATGCGAGTGTGTGTGCTTTCTTAAGTCATACTTTCATGTTGTGTGAACGCGAAGCTCTTTTTGAATGGCGAGCAAATTCTTTGTACTTAAATGCTATTTCGGGGAAGATGTTGGGGAAAGAGCGCCCTGAAGCACTCATAGGAGGCCCCTCAGGGAATGTGGGCTATGATCCATGCCTTTCAGCAGTTAGCTGTCCTGCAGTTACTGGCACATGTGAAGTTTGAAAGAAGGGGTAGTACATCTCAACTATCCCAGAAGCATAATCTGTTCTAAACATCAATATTTCAGGCATTGCTACAAAGAACTAGTTTATTTTTTCCTCAATACTTTGCAGTTTAAAAAGTTGAGAATTCAAGATATTTTGTAGATCTAGCAATGGGTTTTTTTTCCAAAGCTCTGTGCCTAGTACAGTCTACCTTTGAGTCAAAAATACCTGGTTTACATATGATTTGTTGCTATAAATCAACCTCTGTAAGCCTTTTTATATTACAAATCTGAAATATAGACAGTGGCTCATATAAATTAGTGCTATTTCACAACATGCATCAAAACATTACAACTTCTGTATTATTACTTTGAAGATGTTTTAAGGTAATTGGAAGTGTTTCTCTGATGTCTTTATATTTAGAAAACTACACTATACACAAAGGTAACCATTTGACTAATTGATATGCGTGTTAGTCTGGGTAGACTAGAAAAATTCATAGACACTCCGATGTGTTTAAGAAAGAACTTTATCTAAAGAGCAATTGTACATTAAGAAAACATCCCAGCCCAGTCCAGATCAAGGCCATAAGTCTGATATTAGTTGATATGTCCAGTACCAATCTATAAAGTCCTTTTCAGACTTGCAAAACATATGCAATGACCACAAATACAGGAATATCATAGGCCAGTGGGTAGAAAGTCTTGTGGATCCAGTGGTGGGGTAAACATCTCAACGCTGGCAGTCATCTCCACGTGGCTCCCTGAACTCCAGGTCTCTAGCATAGCTCCATATGTCTTGTGCACAGGAATGTCTCACAGGGAGTGACCATGGGTCCCTCATCCAACGAGTTATTTATCTCATTAGCGGCTCCTAATGAGGTCATCAACCTGTGATCTGATTGACGGGCTTAAATTCTACCCCTTCACTCCTAAGTCTCAAATTGACAACAGATTATGTAACAACCACAGACCATGCCTTGTCAATTTGACATTTTCACATAACTCTTTGGCCATATATAATTTTCAAACAAATAATAATAAAATCACATCTGTACCTAATAGGATAAAACTAAAATGCATGCAATTCAATATGTGCCACCTTCATTTAAATATAGCATTATATAAGTGAACAAAACAAAAATATCCTATACTTATGTGAACACCTATACCTTAATTCTATAATCCTATAGCTATATTCCAGCACCTATGAGAGTTTGTAAGCCAACCACTTCATATCTTTATCCTTCTATTTTGGGTATCCAATTTCTATACTGCCTACTTACATCACCCCAGTGCTCTGAAGAGACCATCATAGTTTTTGACGTGATGAATATTCATTCAAGTTGGAACCTTGTGAAACCCACATCCATAAGCAAAGTCAAACCAGGACAGGCCATCCTTAAAGTCTGTAGGAATATGCTCCAGTTCATAGGCTAAAATATCTTCTCTTCATCTGGTTGGGTTCTAGTCAACTTAATGTGCGCTGCCTCACTTAGCACCCCCAGGGTGTCCATTGGTTGCCTTGCCTTTGGACCATGGCCCCATCACAAATGCTCAACAACCCTTTGCCCCTTGTGCTAGGTTCAGACCAGTCAAGCCGGCTCGCATCTTCTCCTCTAGTTCCTGTAAGTCATGTCCATGTGTGTCAGTCGCCAGACCAAACCTGTCTCTTTATTGCTGCATTTCTCCCAGTTCCACTCAATAAGTGGATCCAGGTGGTCACCTAGTCAGCATTTCAGCCTGCCCACAGACTCCTTTTAACGTTCAGTCCTTGACAGGAGTTTCTTCAGAGTTCCACATATTTTTCCAGTTTCTGACACAAGCCAATATTTCAAAATTTAAAAAAACCCAAAGAGTTCCAGTTTTTTCTTCAATCTGTCAACAGCTCCCTAGGCAAGTCTCTTGGAATGCAAATATCCTGAGTACTCTAAAGCACTAGGTGGGGCTTATCTTTCCAGAGCCTTCTTTGCAGGTGTGTCCTAACCCATTTAAAGATTAAATTTTAATGGCTTAAGACAAAGCTTACAAACTCTCTATTTTTATACTTCCCAGTAATCATTTTATCAATCATTATATCAACAATAATAAGCAGAAGAAATCAATGTAAGCAAAGTAGAATCAGATACTAATCTCAATTCTTAATACAGTCAAGTTCATTTCTTATCTAATTTATCTTAATCCTTATGTAAACTATTCTATTGATACAAAATATGGGCCTAGACCTTGCTTCAGGCAAGAACCAGACTTTCTGTCAGCCATTTTCTCTAAGCAGCTCTGAGAAATTCAAGGGGCGATTTTGTCCCCTGAGCTCAAAATATATATAACAACATTCATTTTTGCTATTTCACACAGAAATAACCAAGGACTACAACCAAACAAAATATTCAAAACTTTAACTTCCCATATTCTTTCAAACCTGGCTAGCCAAAGAAGAAACACTACCATGAGGCAGAAGTCAAACATACACTCTCCATCTTTATGATTTGTTTCTCTAGTACCCCACTCCTGGGACCATAATGTGTTAGTCTGGGTAGACTAAAGAAACAAATTCATAGACACTCATATGTGTATAACAATGAGCTTAACATAAAGAGTAATTGGGCATTAAGAAAACATTTCATCCCAGTCCAGATTCAGTTCATAAATCTGCTATTAGCCCACATGTCCAATATCAATCTATAAAGTTCTCTTCAGACTGAAGAAACACATGCAATGATGCTGAATGCAGGAAGATCACAGGTCAGTGGGTGGGAAGTCTTGTGGATCCAGTGGCACATTAAGCATTTCAGGGCTGGCAGGGGTCTCCATGTGGTCCTTCAGCTCCATGTGCCTTGTCCCCGAGAATGTCTTACAGGGAGTGAGTGTGTGTCCTGCCCTCAACAAGTTATTTAACTCCTTAGTGCTTCCAAATGAGATCCCCAAACTGTGACCTGATTGACAGGCTAAACTCCACCCCTTCACTCTTAAGTCTCAAATTGACAACAGATTGTTTAACTACCACAATATTACATATGAACCATACCTAACAGTCTCGGCTTACAAATTCAACTTAAAGGCAGATTTAGGAACGGAATTTGTTTGTAATCTGAGACTGCCTGTATTCCAATCCAGTTAGAGGTTGGTTTGAAATGCAATTATTTCTGTTGATTAGTTTGCATTCTCTGATGAAATTTGTGTTGCAATTTCAACAGCTGCTTTAAATGCAATCAAACACAAAATTATTTTAAAAGTGTATATAATGAGACCATTAAGTATACCAGAAAGACCTCTGGAAAGTGAATACATTTTTAAAATAAAGTTTCAAAGCATTATAGGCTGCTAGAAACTTTTATAAATACCAGCCACTGTGATTAATGTTAGAGGCTATTGTTTAACTAGTTAGAGAACCAAAGGATATATAATCCAACTCCATTTTCAAATGATCATGTGATCGGATGTTAATAATAATACAATAGTAGTAATGTGTTCATGCATGTTGCAAAATAGCATCCGTTTGTTATGAATCATTGTCTGTAGTTGACATTTTAATATAATAAGTTTCATAGGAGTTGATTTATAACAAGTTATGTGTGAACCAGGCATTCACAACTCAAGAATGGCCTGAACTAGACACAGAGCATTGCTAAGATGTTGAAGTTAAGGGATTTTTTTCTCTTTTCCTTTCTTCCTCTTTTCCTTTACACTAATGTGTGCACCTCGAGCTGTGTTACGGACTACAGATTACAGAGAGAACCTTATTCTAGGAACCAGAAGAAACTCTTGAGCAGGTTGTTTAGCTCACTTATTCAATGGCCCTGCCTGGGTAGGGTGGGACAGAGAGGGCGGCTCATCTAACTGTAGAAAGAAGAGTAAACATTTGCGCGTCACCTCGGAACAACAGTTTTTCAGGTGGAATCAGTCTGAGTGAATGCAAAGGCATGCAAAAGCAATGAGTCGTTACATTTAGGGAATTTGTGTCCTGGGAGTCAGTGCCTACTCATAAATAAAGTCAAACACTTCAAGAGGAAAGTGGTTCCGAATGCATCATGATACTTTAAATAAAATAAAATCTTTAAGAAGAAAACTTGGCCCCTAAAATATCTGAGATCCAGGTTCTGAGTCATGCTTGAGAGGGTAACTTAGCACACCACTTCACAATGTTCCTTAGAACAGACAGAAGGTGTGGTCATGCCATCAAGCACAGGATGAAGCCTCTTCACAGTTTGATTTAGGGAAAGACAGGGCCTCAGCATGCAGCTAAGAAGGAGATAATGGAATTGAGTCAAACTGAGAATTGTAGTTAGGGCTTCAAGAAGAAGGAACCAGAAAGTCTGTAAACATCAAAGAGCATCACCAATTGATGATATACTCTTCCTGACACATAAGTAGGACTTGACAGTAAGGGCATTCTATATTGCTTTACCTCTTGATCATCTAATTGTAATAAAATCTTAATCGATTTTCAATTTTCAGAATTGTTAACCTTCCAAACGGTTTTATACCAGTGCGTCTAAGTCATGAATGCGTAGCATATCTGGCTGGGATCTTGTACCATTCAGATCATGGGTCATTAGATGTGAGATGGGACCTGAGGCCCTGTAATTCTAACATGCTTCCAGGTGGTCTCCATGCCGCTACACCGGGGACCACACATCAAGTAGCTAGTTCTATGTAACAATATTAGGTTAATGTTCACACAAGGGGACATGGTGTCACAGTGGTTACGAGTTCAGCCCCCACCCAAAAAGTTGGCAGTTCGATTCACCAACCCAGCTGCAGGAAAAACGTAAACAGTTCACGTCCATAAAGATTTACAGCCCATCAAGGGTAAGGTTGCTTAGAGAAGAGGTATACTCTAGCCCAGGTGGCGATGAAGCATGGTAGTAGGGCAGGAGGAAAGTCAAGGGAGATGGAGGAAAGAGCTAGGAGTCAAAGGGCATTCATGGAGGTCTAGACAAAGACATGTACATGCAAATATATATAGGAGGATGGGGAAATAGATCTATGTGTCTATACTTATAGGTCAAGTATTAAGGTGGCGGAAGGACCTTGGGCCTCTACTCAAACACTCCCTCAATGCATGAATACCTTCTTTTATTAAATTGGAACTCTATAATGCTCACTCTCCCGACACAACGGCTGGAGCCAAAGTGTGTGAACAAGTAAATGTGGTGAAGAAAGCTGATGGTGCCCGGCTATCAAAAGAGATAGTGACTGGGGTCTTAAAGGCTTGAAGATAAACAAGCGGCCATCTAGCTCAGAAGCAACAAAGTCCACATGGAAGAACACACCAGCCTGAGTGAGCGAGTGGTCCCAAAGGGATCAGTTACCAGGCATCAAAGAACAAAAAATCATATCATTGACTGCACACCTCCATGATAGGATCGCTGAAGACAAATGGGTGCATAAGCAAATGTGGTGAAGAAAGCTGATGGTGCCCGGCTATCAAAAGAGATAGTGTCTGGGGTCTTAAAGGCTTGAAGGTGAACAAGCGGCCATCTAGCTCAGAAGCAAATAAGCCCACATGGAAGAAGCACACCGGCCAGGGCGATCACGAGGTGCCCAAGGGACCAGGTATAAGGCATCATGCAAAAAAAAAAAAGATATAAGTGTGTGTATGTATGTGTATATATGTGTATATGTATATATGTATGTATATATATGTATATATATATATATCATATTAAATGAAGGGGGAGGTGCAGAGTGGAGACCCAAGGCCCAAGTGTCGACCAATGGAGATCCCCTCATAGAGGGGTTTAGGAGAGGAGATGGGTTAATTAGGGTGTGAGGTAGTATCGATGAAGAACACAGCTTTCCCCCGGATCCTGATGCTTCCTCCCCCCAACTACCATGATCCGAATTCTACCTTGCAGGGCTGGATAGGACAGAGGCTGTACACTGGTGCATATGAGGGTTGGAGGTACAGGGAATCCAGGGTGGATGATACCTTCAGGACCAAGGGTGTGAGGGACGATGCTGGGAGAGTGGAGGGTGAGTGGGTTGGAAAGGGGGAACTGATTACAAGGATCCACATGTGACCTCTTCCCTGGGAGAGGGACAGCAGAGAAGGGGGGAAGGGAGACTCCGGATAGGGCAAGATATGACAAAACAACGATGTATAAATTACCAAGGGCATATGAGGGAGGGGGGAATGGGGAGGGAGGAGGGGAAAAAAAAGAGGACCTGATGCAAGGGGCTTAAGTGGAAAGCAAATGCCTTGAGAATGATTGGGGCAGGGAATGTATGGATGTGCTTTATACAATTGATGTATGTATATGTATGGATTGTGGTAAGAGTTGTATGAGTCCCTAATAAAATGTAAAAGAAGAAAAGAGAAAAAAATGAAAAAAAAAAAAAAGATTTACAGCCCAAGACACTCTAAAGGGCAATTAGTTTTACTATGTCCTTCAGGGTCACAAAGAGTTGGAATCAACTTGATGACAATGGATTTAATTGTTTTGTTTTTAATCTTATCACTACCAAAATGCGTATCATATTATTTTGCCTGCTCTTTGCATGACCCTTATATGCTCACCATTAATATCTTTAAAAAATTTTTAATTTTATTATATATACTTTCTATGCCTGAAAGATGTTCACTTGTTTTTTATTGATTACACAGACATATTGGGCTTTATGGATCAAAATACATATGGATAACATTTCAAAGAATGGGATTCCCAAACATTTAACTGTGCCTATTCAGGATCTGCAGATGACAATCATTCAGACAGAGCATGGTGACACTGCATGCTCTCAAATCAGGTCTGCGCCAAGGCTGTCCCCATACTTATACAATCCAGAAACTGAGCAAATAATTTAAAAAGCTGGATTTTATCAAGAAAAACCTAGCACCATATTTGGAAGAAGTCTGAAATCTGTCAATGACACAAGCCTGCTTGCTGAAAGGAGGAGGACTTGAAGTACTTGCTTTTGAAGATCAAGGACTATAATCTTCAGGATGGGCCACAACACAATGTAAAGAAGACAAATGCTCACAACTGGCCCAACTATACAGCATTCTAATAAAGAAAGAAGAGCTGGAAGTTAGCAATGCTTTATTTTACTTGAATCTATAATCAACACTCATGGAAGCATCTCCAAAAGAAAGGCAACAAAGCAAAACTCACTGCTATCGAGTTGATTCCAACACACAGCAACCCTTTTGGTTTCGGAGCCTTTAAGTCTTTATGGGAGCGGACAGCCTCATCTCTGTACCACAGGACAGCTGCTGGATTCAAACTAGAGACCGTGTGGCTGGCAGCATGATTCTCAGCACCATTACGCCACCAGAGCACCTCCTGTGGGAAAGATACAGCAGTCAGCTTCTGTAAAGATTCCAGCCTTGGAAACTCTTTGGGGCAGGTCTACGCTGTCCTTGAGGATGGCTATGGGTTGGAATCGATTTGATGGCACAGTGGGTTTGGAGGGAGTCCATGTCTTATTCATGTTTGAGTCCATTGTGACATCACATTATGTGTTGTCTATTGGTATAGTCATTGAGTTGAATCTATTCACATCAGTTATAGAACTTTGTTATAAGAGAAGAACCTTTTCAGTTAATGCATCTTTAGATTGACTTTATAGTTTTTAATCCGGCTTTCTTCCTCGTTCACAGTTATCACTTGCCAGAATGATCCAGTTGAAGTGCAGAAGCCCTGGTGGAGTACTCAGTTAAGCATTGCGTTACTAACGGCAAGGTCAGCAGTTTAAACTCATCAATCGCTCCAAGGGGAGAAATCTGAGGCCATCTGCTCCCGTCAAGCTGTACAGTCTCAGAAATGCTACAGAGAAAGTCCACTCTGTCTGCAGAGTGGTTCATGGTCCGAATCCATTCCTTGGCTGCTTGTGTGTTCTTCTTTCTGTTAAAGTAGCTGCACCTCTCTGCTGCTTCTAGTTTTACATGCTAAATTATTCAATCAAGAAATTATAATTTCCCTATACTTCTCAGTCCCTCTGTAATTGAAAGGTGAAAACTGACTTCGTGAACAATCAAGTACAATTGTTCCAGTTGCTAATCGCTTTTCATGTATTCGCTGGGCTGGGGCTAGGTTGCCACAAGTCAAGCTTGTGTCTGCATGTGTGACCATTTCATAATAAATGCTTGCGCACATGTACTGCACCAGGACTCTGACATTTCCTTTACAGCTGACTGGGCTCTCTGATTAAACGCCACCAACGTTAATTGGACACCCACTAGCCACTGTGGGTGAAGCAAAAAGGAGTAATTTGCTGTTCTTGCCAAGTGGGACTTTCCTTACGTCATCTTGTGTACCTCTCCTCCCTTTTCTGCTTCCCCCACTGGGGTGAAAGGTAGGTAGTAACAGATGGACTGTCTCATTTTATTCAGCTTGCAGTCTTGATAATCACCAAATGTGACCATTCCATTTTGCATTATAAGTGATTTCACTCTATTCTAGTCTTATTAAAGTATGAGTGACTCATTGTACACAGGTGGCCAACACATTAAAACGCAAAATTAACTCAAAGATCATATTTACATATGGTGCTCATTTGCTTTTAATGTTAAAAGACTTTTTAAAAAACTACCCATTAAAGTTACTGGATCCTTAAAAAGCAAAACAAAGCTAAGTTATTGGTCTAATCCGAATGTGTGAGATAGCGAGTTAAAAAGAATGCTTTGAAATTTTCCTACTGTCCACAACATACGTCACTGTGGATGTCAAGCAGATGTCTCAGACGCAAGCTGACCAAAGGACAATTCTTGGTTCCTGCCAATCTCAACGGCTCCTCTTGCCATCGTCCCAATCTCGGGAAATGACTCTGTGATATGCTCTCCTCAGGCCCCAACCCATATTAATATCTTTGTCTTAAATCCAAATCTAGTTTTAGATCCCATTGGCTCTAAAAAGAGCATGACCTGAGCCGGTGTTGACCAGCGTGGTACCTCATGGTGTCGCACACCCCCCTCCCCTGACTCCTCCATGAACCTCACCCTTTCCAGGTCATACAGAATGCTCTCTCGTTTATTTTCTATTGTACGCATTGAGTAATATGTGGTGAGTATTGTTGCGCACTACTTAAATATCATATTTCTTAGAGCATATAAATACTAACAGAAAACAGCTTTGTAAAATCTTTCTACAATGAATTACAACATTATTAATATCTAAGTAAACATCTGATCTGATTTCTCTCCTCTTTTTTCTTATTAAGCATTGGGCTACTAACTGCAAGGTCAGCAGCTTAATTACTACTTCAGTTTCAAATAATTGTTGATATAAATTCATACATACTCAATATCAAATTATTGTAGTGAGAGCACCCCCAAATTTGACACAATTCAAAAAAACCAAAGCTAAGTCCACTGCCCATGAATTGCTTCTACATCACATTGAACCTCTATGAGGTTTCCAAGGCTGTAAATCATTCTGGGAGCAGACATTTCACCTTTGTCCCTCACAGGAGAGGTGGTTTTGAACGACTGATCCTGCGCTCAGCAGTCCAACGCACACCTGATACCAATGCATCACTTGTTTGTCTTACAAGATAGACGGAGCCCCACCAGGGCACATCCGAACCCTGGAAGCAAGAAATCACAATGTGCGTCTGTGCCCTGCAGACAAATCCACTCAGGTAGCCTTACTTGTCACTGGGCCCTAACGACAGTTCTGACTGAACTGCATTACCATTTCAAAAAGCCAATTGACGTAGGGATCTTAGCCATGTGGGTATATGCGTACATGTACACTAGGCTTATCTATATAGCTAATACTGTATGGAAATATGCTATCTGACTATGGTTGGATGTACAGTTCCATGATTTCTAAAGGTTTTGAGATCTTTTCCTATGCAGTCATCATTCGTATGTTTTCTTTTTATATCAAGTAATACATTTCGGCTGAAACACTACACAAGTGTTTTATAGGCAGTCATTTTGGTGTCACGCTTTCTGGCAGCATCACTTGGTACTGTCCTCATCGCCTTCCCTGCCCCTGCCCAGCCCATAGCCCCGCCCCCCTTACCTACCATCCGTGATGCCATTGGCTCTTCAGAATATATCCCAAATCTGGCCACTTCTTACCACTTGCACCTAAGCTAGTGTTCTTTGTCAAAATAATTATTACTCCTTGCCTGGTCAGTTATACCTCCACCTATCTTATAAGACAAACAAATCATGCATGTGATCAAAAGTATAGATATGTTCTAGTTGATGAAACAATTTCTCTTTTTCGGTAGGTCATTTCTGATTTCTCAATGTTAGTCCTAATTAATATTAGGGAGAATATAAAACTCAAAAGTGAAAGAGGATAGATGTAGGAGCTTACCCACCTAAACCTGTAGCTTGTGAACCTAATTCTGTGCTGAGTCTGGTTGACTGGGCCGCCAGGAGCCAGCCTTCTGTGGTGAGCTGGGCCGTTAGTCCCTTCTTGAGGCCTCTGCCTCTCTTGGCTCGGCTAGAGACTATGCAGATTGTCATCACGACTCCTAATTCTGTTCTGTTCTGAACAGAATTGTCTCCTGCTTGGCACTTCTGCACGCTGCCACCCAGCATCTTCACTCCCCTGCTTCTGGAAAGCCCAGCTACGTGGCTCGAAGAGTGTAGCTTTTCAGGGAAACCAGGAAGAAAGGTTTCCTTGGTGCCACACCAACGTCCCTGAGGCCATCAGACAAAAGATTTTTAGGAACAAGAGGGAAAATCCACAAAACAAAATTCAAATTATGTTCTTCACAGAAAAATTAAATGCTCACATGTCAACAAAGTCAAATACCAATTAGTATTTCAATTAATTAGTTTACTGTGTATGACGTGAAGTAAACCTGATTTTAAAAAGAGATTCCATTTCAGCTGCATTAAAATGTTATCTTTGGTTCCCTCTAGTTCAAATTGTTTGCTGACTTGTGTCCCAAGTCGAATTGCTTCTGAAAATGAATGTTTCCAGCTCAGAGTGGCTCCGTTCTCTCAGCCTGAGTTTAATCACGGCAGACTAGGTTGATTCAGAGATGCATGACGACAGTGTCTTTTTTATCCATTTTAGGCTGGTTCTCAGTCCCCAGCCCCTTGGCCATTTGTAAGGGCATCTTTTCCTCGGCTAAGATGGGCCATGCTGGCATCTACTGAGAAGAATATTTTACCTGAATTTGCGGTGTGATGGGCCGTTGTTGCTGGCATATGCCAATCCGGTCAGCATCCTTTGACAGCCTCTCCTCCCTGTGAATGGGAGACCCCTTTGGTCTGCTGTGCTCCCCTCTTTCCTGGGGCAAGCCACTGCGCTGAGGTCTGCGAGGGAATCTTGGTAAAGAGTTCATGTTATTTTTTCCAATAAGGTCATCGTGTAACAGTGGTTTCACTTGGCATCAATAACAAGTTGGTTTTGAAACAATCCAATGGGTTATTAGCCATATGTTCAGCTGTTCAACTCCGCCCGTTGCTCCTCATGAGAAGGACGAGGCTCCCATAAAGATTTCTATCATCAGAAACACAAAGGAGCAGTTTTACTCTGTCCTATAGGTTCACTATGCTGGAAACATCTCAGAGGCAGTGGGTTTTGTTTTGTTTTGTTTTGGCATCCCTAGCTAAGGAGCCCTGGTGGTGCAGTGGTTAAAGCCCCAAACCGCTAACTTAAAGGCTGGCGATTTGCACCCTACCTATTCTGGGGGGGAAAAGAGGAGGCAGTCAACATCTCTGAAGATTGTGGTCATGAAAGCCCTATGGAGCAGCTTCTACTTTAACTAGCGGGTCACTGTGAGTGAGAATCGGCTTGATGGGAATGAGTTTGGTTTGGGGTGTCCCTGATTATTGGAAATAAACTCAGAATCTGTGGATATGAGACATGACTCCTTGAAAAATGTTGTGCAAGGCTGGTATATAAACTACTAAACTAGGATATAAAATACTAAGCCTGCTCCCCACTCTGAAAGACTACTCTTGATACCTCTGTGCTTCGAGTTAGACAACCTTTATCTAGTGCAGAGTGAATGGACATGAACATCACACTTCACATCCCAGGGCTCTCTTCTTCACCTGAGCCTCAGGATTGCTTGTATCATTTATTAGGAAAGCTTGATAGCAAGGAAGATCTTGACAATCCAGTTCTTGGAGTTAATTTAAAAAGATAGCTCCCTATTAGTTTTACCAGTTGGCTAGTTTATTTTCTAATCATTTCTATGTAGATACCTTTGACAGTGGAAGAAGCCATTGGTCTCTTCTAAAAAGTACACCAGGTGTCCTCTGCTTGTTCTTTGTCATTACTGGTACTTGCAGTATGAATCCAGATGAGAGTAAATGTCTTTATTTAATCCCTAACTAAACAAAATGCTTCGACAGCATTATCATCAGAAATGATGTTCTGGTAAATACTCCTTATCCAATTAGAACAATTATTTCCTTTTCTCCTGTTTGCTGCAATTATTTTCTCAAATATTGTGTCGTGTTTTTTCCTGCACCTGTTGAGATAACACACACACATATTAGCTGTTAACTTAAGGGAGTTAAATTAATAGATTTTGGTTTTATTGATCAGTTTGACTTTTGACTATCTGTTTTATTGATTTGTGCTTATATCTGCTAATTCTGCCTTTGGCTAACCTTATCATTCTTGTTCTGGTTTAATTGTGCATCAACCTATATTATATTTTAATGAATACCTGTAAAGTCGTATTAGCTCCCTTGTCATCATTTAAATATTGCTTACTTTATAACCCCAGGGCTACCTAGAAGGGAAGTTTATAAGGGAAATTTCCAAGTGAAAGATTTTTATTTTCATTTTGTATTTCAATTTACATAAAACAGTACTTTTCTCATGTTTTGAAAACATGGCTTTGCAAATCTTTGTATTGTGCAGTGCAGAGAAGCAAAAGAGCCTCTGCAATATGGAGCTATGAATGAAGCAAGAAAATAAAAACTAATTTCATAGCCTGCTGGTTAGAAGAGAATGTATAGTTATTGTGTGTTGAATACATAGTTGTCTGCATCTGATTAGATGAGTTTGATTTGTTGCATAATTCAAATATAGTTTATCTTCCTACTATTTTTTTCTGTCCTGGAAGAAGCATTTAAATTTTTGTTT